>NC_133592.1:11244204-11845212 GCF_964106895.1 Numenius arquata
ATTCCAGAGCCGGCCACGTTCTGCAAGATGGAGGTCTTCATAACAAGGTCTTCCACCTACACCATGGCCAGCAAAGCGAGAGCAAGAGGTGACTGCATGGTGAAGCCGTGGCCAGCAGACTAAGCGTGGGGGTGGAAGGCAGCCGCCCACCCCTTCCTCTGTTCCACCACCTCCAGCCCTGATGCCTCTCCCCCTCCCCACAGGGCTCCCCAGACCTCCCAGCCGCTCTCCACACGGATGGGCCACAGGACCCGAGAGTGGCCCTTGGTCATGGCCTGGGGACAAGGTGGGAGGACAGGGGGCTTCCAGCAAAGCCCATTGGGAGGCAGAGGGGCTGCAGACCTGAGACCTGCTGAAACAGCAAATTGAAGAACCAGTGAGCTGCGGTGGTGCTGTCTGCCCAGTTTTCCCTTGGGAATCACTGGGCATCCAGCTTTCAGGTTTTTGCTCTAGTCGCTGCTGAAATAGCCCTTCCCCTCCAGGTGACTTCGTGTGTGCCTCCTGGGGACGCTCGGGGCACCACGAGTGTGGTCCAAAGAGAGCTGGCCATTCAGCTCATGCTCAGCCATTCATTTTGGATCCATTGCTATCAGAACTACTGCATTTATTTGGAGAAGTGGTCAACCCTTGGAAAAAGTTGCTTTGGTTGAGGATGCGGTTTCCTCAGGTCCTTCAGGGTTAAGTTGCCGGCCCCTGTGTACGTCTGTGTCTGTGGGTTGGAGGTGAGTCAGTATATAGAATAACGCTGTTCAGACTTTGTCAAAGCAAAGAGCATCTTGTCCTAATGGCAAGAAGGAGGAAAAGAACAAGACAGCAAATCGAAGTTCCAGGTGTTCCAAGGTCCGTTCCCATTCTTGTGTGGCCCCAACTGCACCGGGACACACGGTGCCCAGAGAATGCAAACCTCCCCTCGTCACTTTTCCCCTCGTTGAACCATTCTGCCGTGCAGAGCTCATGAACGTGCACGTGCCCGGCCCCACCAGCTGTGTGACGTCACCAGCAGCTGTGTGATGTCACAGTGCGTCTCCGTGGCGAGCCAAGGCTCTACCCAGGGCCACCGGGCAGCCGGCGCCAGAACCTCTGCTACCCTGTCCCTGCTGCGCTCGCCTCTCTGCGACTGCAATTTGGAGCACCCACTGTTCCGTCGCACCCAGCCCCATGGCCACGGCTGAACAAGGTGAAGCCTCGCTGCTCCTCCTGGGGGGCTCCACAAGATGCCACCACCCGGAAGACCCTCAGCAGCTCTCCTGCTCTTGCCCTAGGCTTTGGAGCCACCAGCAACATGGATGGAGCCTGGGTGGGCACCTGGAGACCCCACCGCCCGCGCGGTCCCGTCCTGGCCCAGTTCACTAGCCCGGGACCCAAGTACGCCATCCTCGGCACGACAGGTAACTGCCGCGAGGGAGACAGCAAGGCCACCGCCTCCAGGGGACACCGGCCACAGTGTGGCCACCACCTCCAGGGGACACTGGCCACCGCCAGTGACACTTCCCCTGGGCTCCGAGCCTCCCTGCCCGACACCTCTGCCAGGAACTTGTTGCTCCCACCTCAGCCTGCTCTTTCCTCCCTTCTGCTCCTCCCTCTCCCTCTTCTCCTCCTCCTCTCCTCCAGCAAAGCAAAATCACAGAACCAAACTTTACATTTGCTCCAATTTAGTTCAGCCGCTGTTTTGGGGGTTAATCCTCCTCAACAGCGGTGTTTGGCTGATACCGAGGTTAGTGGCGCCGCGCCTGCACCGCTGTTGCTGGAAGTAATCGCCCCATGGGACTGGCCCCTGCTCTCATGCCTGGAGGAAAAAGTCCCAGGGGCAGGGAATTTCTGGGGTCGGCAACTCCCGCTGCTCCAGCCGGGAGCTGGCTTTCCACAGGCCCCTGCGGGCAGGGCTCCTCTCACCGCCTTCTCTCCCCAGGTCACCTGGCTCACAACCCTACCAAAACCAAAGCCCCAGCCTACAGCATCTCAGGGGCCAAACTGCCCCCGATCAGCAGCTGCTCTCCGGGTCCCCGCTACTTTGTGCCCCCCGCCATTACCAGGAACGGGAAGCACGTGTCTCCCGCCCAGAACATCTGCGGGCTTCCCAAGACCAAGACAGAGATCACCCCTGGGCCAAGTGAGTACGGTTTCTCCATCTGCCCGGCAGTGTGAGCACCCCGTCCTTCTGGCCCTATGACAGTGCTGGGGAACCCTCAGTTTGCACCCAGGGGGTCCCAGAGAGGCGGCCAACAGGGCTGAGGGCCTCCTCCTGAGCCGGCCTCTTGGGCTGGAGGGGAAGCCCCGGCTTCACCGCTTTTCTCCGCTTCTCCCTTGCCCCAGGCGACTACGCCACTGAGAAGGCCAACAGGCACGTCTTCAAGCGTCCACCGGAGCAGCCCATGGCGTTTCGGCATAAGGAGGCCCAAAGCCAGACACCGGGTGAGGAACGGGGAGACGTGCCTGTACTTGCAGCCGTGTCTCCCCCTGCAAACGTCTGCCGGGCAGCTTTGCCCCAGCCCCTGAGGACAGCCGGCACCGTGGGACACCGCCATCTCCCCACAAGCTGTTTCGTCCCCTCAGCATCCCCTTCTCCCACCCCACCCAGGACCAAGCTGAGGCTGGGAGCTGCCGGTGCCGGCAAGGAACACCCTTCCTGCCTCGCTCTCCGTGGCGTTCACACCTCTGCCCTTCCCCTCCAGGTCCTGGCACCTACACCCTGCCCAGGCTCATTGGGCCCAACACCACCTACACCACGGCCAGCCCCTGCTACACCATGGTGGGCAAGAGGAAGCGTGGTGGTTTTGCTGAGGACCTCGCCAGGGTGAGCTGCTCTCCTCTGCTCTCTCCCGGCCCCCGCTGAAGCAGCAGAGCCCCACAGCCACGGCTCCCCCGGCTCTCTGCTGGTGACCCAAGGAGCTGCCCTTGTTGCTGTTGCTCCCCGCCTCTCCCACCGCTTCTCTGCCCAGCCAGCCCGCCTGGGCACCCGGCACGGGTCAACACTTGCTCTTTGCTCCAGCAACGTGCACCCCTCTCTTACAGACGCCAGGGCCGGCTGCTTTCCCAAAAGTGGAAGTGGATGTTTTCAAAGCAAGGTCTCCCAGCTACACCGCGGCAAGCAAAGCGGGAGCAGGAGGAGACCGTACCGTGAAGCCGGGGCCGGCAGACTACCGCGTGGGGAGGGTAAGGCAGCCGCCAGCCCCCTCCTCAGCTCTGCCACCACCAGCCCTGACGCCTCTCCCCCTCCCCATGGGGCTCCCCAGTCCTCCCGGCCCCTCTCCACAGGCATGGGCCGCAGGACAGGGGGCTGCTCCCCGTCCTTGCCCACAGCCGGGCAGAGGGAGCCCAAAGGACACACCTGTGCCCTTCCCCGGCTCCACCATTCAGTGCTTACCGGCGCTCACGCACCACCAGCTCTTCAGGAGGACATCCCACCACAGAGGGGATGAGCAGACCCGAAAGCGGCCCTTGCTCATGCCCTGGGGACCAGCTGGGAGGGCAGGGGGCTTCCAGCAAAGCCTGGCAGGAGCCAGAGGGGCTGCAGACCTGCAGCCAGCGCCAGCCCTGGCCTGGCCCTGCCCGGTGGCCTGGGCATCTCGCTGCCTTTGGTGGCAAACACAAGAGCTTGCCTTTGCGTGGCTGCCTAAAAACCATGGAGTGGTGTGTTTTACGCAGGGCAGGTCTTCTGGAGAAGCAGGCACCACGATCACCTCCTGAGGGCTTTTTCTCTCTTCCCCTTCCAGGTGACGCTGACCAAGCCCGAGGCCCCCGCTTCCACCTTTGGGATCCGGCATTCCCTCTATACGGCTCCTCTCATCCTGCCTCCCTGAGCAGCCCAGACCCCACTCCCCGCCTCCCACTGCTCCCTCGGTAAAACCCCAAGGATTTGGTTCCGCTTCCCCGAGACCTGTCGTTCCCACGCCCTCAGTAGGTGCCTGTTAGATATTTAGTGTTTCGGCTCTGTTCTCTGCTCTGTTTACTCGAGTGTTAGCTGTTAGTTAAGAAAAATAAAATTTGTTCTCTACACAAGGACTCGGTGTAAAGGAGCCCTGCGCTCCCCGTCTCTCCCGCTCTCCCCTCACACGCAGCCCTTTCACACAACGGGCAGCGTTGGACTTTGTACCCTATTTTTTCCCATCTCTGAGCTCAGCAGGAAGACCAAGTGCTTCCCCAACGACCTGTGGCAATTTCCCTCTCGCTGTTAAAGAAGAAGCCTCAGAAGAGGCTCCCGACCACCCAGCCTTGCTTCAGGAGCACCCCGTGAGCTCAGACTCTGCCGACAAACCATCGCCAGGGTTTTGCTGGCCCAGTTTTTCAATGTCTTCCTCACTGAGATGGCTTCGTGCTGTCATTAGGTCATAGCACAAGGCACATGAGCTCATCGCTCGTCATTAGCAACCAAGTGGGTCTTTGGCGAACTTCTCATCAGGTGGGATCAGAGCGTTATTGTTTGTACCTCCCCGCGGAGGTAACAAGGAGCTTGTAGCAGGAGCGTGAGCTCCGCCATTCCCTCCTGGCCCTCTCCATCCCTGCTGTCAGCATGACCTGCTGTCCCTGCATCCTCCGCAGGCACCTTTGGAGCCTTTGATGCCCTTTGTGAGGGCTGGTGTCATTGAAATTGCATAATAAACTCACTAAACTGGACAGACCAACCCCAGAAGCACGTCACCGGGCACACGTGGACTGTGATCCGTCACAGCAGGCTGAGACCCCCGGCTGTCACCCCTGTGTCCCTGCCGTGACACAGGAATGTCCCACGGACGGACCGGCCTGCCAGCGCCGGTGCCAGTCCATGTATGACATGTTAGCAAAGCAAAACCTCTGTCTTTTTGAGATAAACCACGGAGTTGTAATGGTTTCTTCTTGCACCCCAAAGGACTGAACACCCAGGCTGTTAACCGCGGCTCCATTTGCCTTTCTCCCCCTTTGCACCTGCAGCTCCTCACAAACCTTTTCCCCTTCTCCCGTTTGGTCTCTCTGATCCCCGAACCCCCCTCGCCCGCCACCATTCCCCTTCCCTCCCCGCTCCCCACGGCAGCCCAGGCCTCATGGCAGCCACTCGGCCCCAGGGTCAGTTTCTGCTCGGGCCCCTCAGAACCAGCTGCTCCTGGGGGCTCCCCACACTCCTCCGTGGCAGGGGCTGAAACCCAGGGGGGCCCAGCCATGGAGCTCCCCACCACCGCCCATCGCCCCGCTTTCCACAGGGGAGGCGGCGCCAGCTTAGCCCCGGCCCTTTCCTCTGGGCAGGCGGCGCCATCTTGGTCGTGGCCATGAGGCGGTTGTGCAGCGCTGCCATGCTGCTCTGAGGGCTCGGCTTTGGCCGGGGCGGCCGCGGAGCCAGGCGATGAACCTGCGGAGATGCCAGCGTGTGCGAAAAGGGACTCTGCAGATCGCCTTTCTTGTGCAGACTGGCTCCTTGCAACCGTTTCTAAGTAAAGTACGCAAGTTCTGCTGGGCCCGGCTGCCCGCTGCGTCTGTCCCCTTCAGCTTCTGGGATAGTTCGTCCCCTGCGACCAGCAGGTCGTGGGTAACGATAATGACCCATGTTTGCTACCACACGTCCTTCATGTTGTCCTGTGCCGTCACATGGAGGAGGCTGCTCCGGCCCTGGCGACAAACTGCTCGGCCATGGCCATCCTCTGCCCTCAGCCACAAGGCTCTCTCAAGGAGCACAACGTCCCTGGCAGGCGGCTCCCGCCTCCCTGCCGCTCTGCTGCCCTATGGCTTGGAAAGCACAACACGCTGCTTCTTGTCGCTCCTGTCACCAAGCGTGATCCTGTGGTGGAGTGATGAGGGTGGCACTGACCATCTGAGTAGGTCTATGGCAACCAAACGGCTCGTTGTCTCCTGTGGAGTTAGTGGTTGAGGATTAGCTCGCCTGCGCTGGCTCTGCTGTTAAGGCTATGTAGTGGCCATTAAAAATGGTTCTGCTTCTGCTCTTTGGCCCCTGTGTGGAGTCCCGGGGTGGCCGCCGTGGCACAGGCAGCACGGGCAAGAGCGTGTGGCTCGGGTGTGAGGTGGGGAGATGGCAACGGGGACACCTTTGCTGGCTCCCCTTCCCGTAGAGCGGGCTGTGCTCAAGATTGCACACCAGCTTGTTCCAGAAAAAGGGAATTGTCCTTCCCTCTGTCCTCGCTGGATTTGTGAGTTCGTGTGGACTCAGTCTATCTGGTAGGAGAGTGCGAAGCTGAAGAGGAGTGGTGGGGCAGCATTGAGCAAGATGAAGAGGAGCCACTTCCTCGGGTGTTGAGGATGGACACTGTCCCTTCTGGTCCTTCCCTCCTGGTCCCATCTGTAAAGGAGCAGCTGAGGGCTCCAGAGTGAGCTGCGGTGGTGCTGTCTGCCCAGTTTTCCCTTGGGAATCACTGGGCATCCAGCTTTCAGTTTTTTGCTCTAGTCGCTGCTGAAATAGCCCTTCCCCTCCAGGTGACTCGGTGTGTGCCTCCTGGGGAGGCTCGGGGCACCACGAGTGTGGTCCAAAGAGAGCTGGCCATTCAGCTCATGCTCAGCCATTCATTTTGGATCCATTTTTGGATCCATTGCTATCAGAACTACTGCATTTATTTGGAGAAATGGTCAACCCTTGGAAAAAGTTGCTTTGGTTGAGGATGCGGTTTCCTCAGGTCCTTCAGGGTTAAGTTGCCGGCCCCTGTGTACGTCTGTGTCTGTGGGTTGGAGGTGAGTCAGTATATAGAATAACGCTGTTCAGACTTTGTCAAAGCAAACAGCATCTTGTCCTAATGGCAAGAAGGAGGAAAAAAATGAGACAGCAAATCGAAGTTCCAGGTGTTCCAAGGTCCGTTCCCATTCTTGTGTGGCCCCAACTGCACCGGGACACACGGTGCCCAGAGAACGCAAACCTCCCCTCGTCACTTTTCCCCTCGTTGAACCATTCTGCCGTGCAGAGCTCATGAACGTGCACGTGCCCGGCCCCACCAGCTGTGTGACGTCACCAGCAGCTGTGTGATGTCACAGTGCGTCTCCGTGGCGAGCCAAGGCTCTACCCAGGGCCACCGGGCAGCCGGCACCAGAACCTCTGCTACCCTGTCCCTGCTGCGCTCGCCTCTCTGCGACTGCAATTTGGAGCACCGACTGGTCCATCGCACCCAGCCCCATGGCCACGGCTGAACAAGGTGAAGCCTCGCTGCTCCTCCTGGGGGGCTCCACAAGATGCCACCACCCGGACACCCCTCAGCAGCTCTCCCGCTCTTGCCCTAGGCTTTGGAGCCACCAGCAACATGGATGGAGCCTGGGTGGGCACCTGGAGACCCCACCGCCCGCGTGGTCCCGTCCTGGCCCAGTTCACTAGCCCGGGACCCAAGTACGCCATCCTCGGCACGACAGGTAACTGCTGCGAGGGAGACAGCAAGGCCACCGCCTCCAGGGGACACCGGCCACAGTATGGCCACCACCTCCAGGGGACACTGGCCACCGCCAGTGACACTTCCCCTGGGCTCCGAGCCTCCCTGCCCGACACCTCTGCCAGGAACTTGTTGCTCCCACCTCAGCCTGCTCTTTCCTCCCTTCTGCTCCTCCCTCTCCCTCTTCTCCTCCTCCTCTCCTCCAGCAAAGCAAAATCACAGAACCAAACTTTACATTTGCTCCAATTTAGTTCAGCCGCTGTTCAGGGGTTTAATCCTCCTCAACAGCGGCGTTTGGCTGATACCGAGGTTAGTGGCGCCGCGCCTGCACCGCTGTTGCTGGAAGTAATCGCCCCATGGGACTGGCCCCTGCTCTCATGCCTGGAGGAAAAAGTCCCAGGGGCAGGGAATTTCTGGGGTCGGCAACTCCCGCTGCTCCAGCCGGGAGCTGGCTTTCCACAGGCCCCTGCGGGCAGGGCTCCTCTCACCGCCTTCTCTCCCCAGGTCACCTGGCTCACAACCCTACCAAAACCAAAGCCCCAGCCTACAGCATCTCAGGGGCCAAACTGCCCCCGATCAGCAGCTGCTCTCCGGGTCCCCGCTACTTTGTGCCCCCCGCCATTACCAGGAACGGGAAGCACGTGTCTCCCGCCCAGAACATCTGCGGGCTTCCCAAGACCAAGACAGAGATCACCCCTGGGCCAAGTGAGTACGGTTTCTCCATCTGCCCGGCGGTGTGAGCACCCCGTCCTTCTGGCCCTATGACAGTGCTGGGGAACCCTCAGTTTGCACCCAGGGGGTCCCAGAGAGGCGGCCAACAGGGCTGAGGGCCTCCTCCTGAGCCGGCCTCTTGGGCTGGAGGGGAAGCCCCGGCTTCACCGCTTTTCTCCGCTTCTCCCTTGCCCCAGGCGACTACGCCACTGAGAAGGCCAACAGGCACGTCTTCAAGCGTCCACCAGAGCAGCCCATGGCGTTTCGGCATAAGGAGGCCCAAAGCCAGACACCGGGTGAGGAACGGGGAGACGTGCCTGTACTTGCAGCCGTGTCTCCCCCTGCAAACGTCTGCCGGGCAGCTTTGCCCCAGCCCCTGAGGACAGCCGGCACCGTGGGACACCGCCATCTCCCCACAAGCTGTTTCGTCCCCTCAGCATCCCCTTCTCCCACCCCACCCAGGACCAAGCTGAGGCTGGGAGCTGCCGGTGCCGGCAAGGAACACCCTTCCTGCCTCGCTCTCCGTGGCGTTCACACCTCTGCCCCTTCCCCTCCAGGTCCTGGCACCTACACCCTGCCCAGGCTCATTGGGCCCAACACCACCTACACCACGGCCAGCCCCTGCTACACCATGGTGGGCAAGAGGAAGCGTGGTGGTTTTGCTGAGGACCTCGCCAGGGTGAGCTGCTCTCCTCTGCTCTCTCCCGGCCCCCGCTGAAGCAGCAGAGCCCCACAGCCACGGCTCCCCCGGCTCTCTGCTGGTGACCCAAGGAGCTGCCCTTGTTGCCGTTGCTCCCCGCCTCTCCCACCGCTTCTCTGCCCAGCCAGCCCGCCTGGGCACCCGGCACGGGTCAACACTTGCCCTTTGCTCCAGCAACGTGCACCCCTCTCTTACAGACGCCAGGGCCGGCTGCTTTCCCAAAAGTGGAAGTGGATGTTTTCAAAGCAAGGTCTCCCAGCTACACCGCGGCAAGCAAAGTGGGAGCAGGAGGAGACCGTACCGTGAAGCCGGGGCCGGCAGACTACCGCGTGGGGAGGGTAAGGCAGCCGCCAGCCCCCTCCTCAGCTCTGCCACCACCAGCCATGACGCCTCTCCCCCTCCCCATGGGGCTCCCCAGTCCTCCCGGCCCCTCTCCACAGGCATGGGCCGCAGGACAGGGGGCTGCTCCCCGTCCTTGCCCACAGCCGGGCAGAGGGAGCCCAAAGGACACACCTGTGCCCTTCCCCGGCTCCGCCATTCAGTGCTTACCGGCGCTCACGCACCACCAGCTCTTCAGGAGGACATCCCACCACAGAGGGGATGAGCAGACCCGAAAGCGGCCCTTGCTCATGCCCTGGGGACCAGCTGGGAGGGCAGGGGGCTTCCAGCAAAGCCCATCGGGAGCCACAGGGCCTGCAGACCTGCAGCCAGCACCAGCCCTGGCCTGGCCCTGCCCGGTGGCCTGGGCATCTCGCTGCCTTTGGTGGCAAACACAAGAGCTTGCCTTTGCGTGGCTGCCTAAAAACCATGGAGTGGTGTGTTTTACGCAGGGCAGGTCTTCTGGAGAAGCAGGCACCATGATCACCTCCTGAGGGCTTTTTCTCTCTTCCCCTTCCAGGTGACGCTGACCAAGCCCGAGGCCCCCGCTTCCACCTTTGGGATCCGGCATTCCCTCTATACGACTCCTCTCATCCTGCCTCCCTGAGCAGCCCAGACCCCACTCCCCGCCTCCTACTGCTCCCTCGGTAAAACCCCAAGGATTTGGTTCCGCTTCCCCGAGACCTGTCGTTCCCACGCCCTCAGTAGGTGCCTGTTAGATATTTAGTGTTTCAGCTCTGTTCTCTGCTCTGTTTACTCGAGTGTTAGCTGTTAGTTAAGAAAAATAAAATTTGTTCTCTACACAAGGACTCGGTGTAAAGGAGCCCTGCGCTCCCCGTCTCTCCCGCTCTCCCCTCACACGCAGCCCTTTCACACAACAGGCAGCGTTGGACTTTGTACCCTATTTTTTCCCATCTCTGATTTTCGCCATTTTGAGCTCAGCAGGAAGACCGAGTGCTTCCCCAACGACCTGTGGCAATTTCCCTCTCGCTGTTAAAGAAGAAGCCTCAGAAGAGGCTCCCGACCACCCAGCCTTGCTTCAGGAGCACCCCGTGAGCTCAGACTCTGCCGACAAACCATCGCCAGGGTTTTGCAGGCCCAGTTTTTCAATGTCTTCCTCACTGAGATGGCTTCGTGCTGTCATTAGGTCATAGCACAAGGCACATGAGCTCATCGCTCATCATTAGCAACCAAGTGGGTCTTTGGCGAACTTCTCATCAGGTGGGATCAGAGCGTTATTGTTTGTACCTCCCTGCGGAGGTAACAAGGAGCTTGTAGCAGGAGTGTGAGCTCCGCCATTCCCTCCTGGCCCTCTCCATCCCTGCTGTCAGCATGACCTGCTGTCCCTGCATCCTCCGCAGGCACCTTTGGAGCCTTTGATGCCCTTTGTGAGGGCTGGTGTGGTTGAAATTGCATAATAAACTCACTAAACTGGACAGACCAACCCCAGAAGCACGTCACCGGGCACACGTGGACTGTGATCCATCACAGCAGGCTGAGACCCCCGGCTGTCACCCCTGTGTCCCTGCCGTGACACAGGAATGTCCCACAGACGGACCGGCCTGCCGGCGCCGGTGCCAGTCCATGTATGACATGTTAGCAAAGCAAAACCTCTGTCTTTTTGAGATAAACCACGGAGTTGTAATGGTTTCTTCTTGCACCCCAAAGGACTGAACACCCAGGCTGTTAACCGCGGCTCCATTTGCCTTTCTCCCCCTTTGCACCTGCAGCTCCTCACAAACCTTTTCCCCTTCTCCCGTTTGGTCTCTCTGATCCCCGAACCCCCCGCACCCGCCACCATTCCCCTTCCCTCCCCGCTCCCCACGGCAGCCCAGGCCTCATGGCAGCCACTCGGCCCCAGGGTCAGTTTCTGCTCGGGCCCCTCAGAACCAGCTGCTCCTGGGGGCTCCCCACACTCCTCCGTGGCAGGGGCTGAAACCCAGGGGGGCCCAGCCATGGAGCTCCCCACCACCGCCCATCGCCCCGCTTTCCACAGGGGAGGCGGCGCCAGCTTAGCCCCGGCCCTTTCCTCTGGGCAGGCGGCGCCATCTTGGTCGTGGCCATGAGGCGGTTGTGCAGCGCTGCCATGCTGCTCTGAGGGCTCGGCTTTGGCCGGGGCGGCCGCGGAGCCAGGCGATGAACCTGCGGAGATGCCAGCGTGTGCGAAAAGGGACTCTGCAGATCGCCTTTCTTGTGCAGACTGGCTCCTTGCAACCGTTTCTAAGTAAAGTACGCAAGTTCTGCTGGGCCCGGCTGCCCGCTGCGTCTGTCCCCTTCAGCTTCTGGGATAGTTCGTCCCCTGCGACCAGCAGGTCGTGGGTAACGATAATGACCCATGTTTGCTACCACACGTCCTTCATGTTGTCCTGTGCCGTCACATGGAGGAGGCTGCTCCGGCCCTGGCGACAAACTGCTCGGCCATGGCCATCCTCTGCCCTCAGCCACAAGGCTCTCTCAAGGAGCACAACGTCCCTGGCAGGCGGCTCCCGCCTCCCTGCCGCTCTGCTGCCCTATGGCTTGGAAAGCACAACACGCTGCTTCTTGTCGCTCCTGTCACCAAGCGTGATCCTGTGGTGGAGTGATGAGGGTGGCACTGACCATCTGAGTAGGTCTATGGCAACCAAACGGCTCGTTGTCTCCTGTGGAGTTAGTGGTTGAGGATTAGCTCGCCTGCGCTGGCTCTGCTGTTAAGGCTATGTAGTGGCCATTAAAAATGGTTCTGCTTCTGCTCTTTGGCCCCTGTGTGGAGTCCCGGGGTGGCCGCCGTGGCACAGGCAGCACGGGCAAGAGCGTGTGGCTCGGGTGTGAGGTGGGGAGATGGCAACGGGGACACCTTTGCTGGCTCCCCTTCCCGTAGAGCGGGCTGTGCTCAAGATTGCACACCAGCTTGTTCCAGAAAAAGGGAATTGTCCTTCCCTCTGTCCTCGCTGGATTTGTGAGTTCGTGTGGACTCAGTCTATCTGGTAGGAGAGTGCGAAGCTGAAGAGGAGTGGTGGGGCAGCATTGAGCAAGATGAAGAGGAGCCACTTCCTCGGGTGTTGAGGATGGACACTGTCCCTTCTGGTCCTTCCCTCCTGGTCCCATCTGTAAAGGAGCAGCTGAGGGCTCCAGAGTGAGCTGCGGTGGTGCTGTCTGCCCAGTTTTCCCTTGGGAATCACTGGGCATCCAGCTTTCAGGTTTTTGCTCTAGTCGCTGCTGAAATAGCCCTTCCCCTCCAGGTGACTCCGTGTGTGCCTCCTGGGGAGGCTCGGGGCACCACGAGTGTGGTCCAAAGAGAGCTGGCCATTCAGCTCATGCTCAGCCATTCATTTTGGATCCATTTTTGGATCCATTGCTATCAGAACTACTGCATTTATTTGGAGAAATGGTCAACCCTTGGAAAAAGTTGCTTTGGTTGAGGATGCGATTTCCTCAGGTCCTTCAGGGTTAAGTTGCCGGCCCCTGTGTACGTCTGTGTCTGTGGGTTGGAGGTGAGTCAGTATATAGAATAACGCTGTTCAGACTTTGTCAAAGCAAACAGCATCTTGTCCTAATGGCAAGAAGGAGGAAAAAAATGAGACAGCAAATCGAAGTTCCAGGTGTTCCAAGGTCCGTTCCCATTCTTGTGTGGCCCCAACTGCACCGGGACACACGGTGCCCAGAGAACGCAAACCTCCCCTCGTCACTTTTCCCCTCGTTGAACCATTCTGCCGTGCAGAGCTCATGAACGTGCACGTGCCCGGCCCCACCAGCTGTGTGACGTCACCAGCAGCTGTGTGATGTCACAGTGCGTCTCCGTGGCGAGCCAAGGCTCTACCCAGGGCCACCGGGCAGCCGGCACCAGAACCTCTGCTACCCTGTCCCTGCTGCGCTCGCCTCTCTGCGACTGCAATTTGGAGCACCGACTGGTCCATCGCACCCAGCCCCATGGCCACGGCTGAACAAGGTGAAGCCTCGCTGCTCCTCCTGGGGGGCTCCACAAGATGCCACCACCCGGACACCCCTCAGCAGCTCTCCCGCTCTTGCCCTAGGCTTTGGAGCCACCAGCAACATGGATGGAGCCTGGGTGGGCACCTGGAGACCCCACCGCCCGCGTGGTCCCGTCCTGGCCCAGTTCACTAGCCCGGGACCCAAGTACGCCATCCTCGGCACGACAGGTAACTGCCGCGAGGGAGACAGCAAGGCCACCGCCTCCAGGGGACACCGGCCACAGTATGGCCACCACCTCCAGGGGACACTGGCCACCGCCAGTGACGCTTCCCCTGGGCTCCGAGCCTCCCTGCCCGACACCTCTGCCAGGAACTTGTTGCTCCCACCTCAGCCTGCTCTTTCCTCCCTTCTGCTCCTCCCTCTCCCTCTTCTCCTCCTCCTCTCCTCCAGCAAAGCAAAATCACAGAACCAAACTTTACATTTGCTCCAATTTAGTTCAGCCGCTGTTCAGGGGTTTAATCCTCCTCAACAGCGGCGTTTGGCTGATACCGAGGTTAGTGGCGCCGCGCCTGCACCGCTGTTGCTGGAAGTAATCGCCCCATGGGACTGGCCCCTGCTCTCATGCCTGGAGGAAAAAGTCCCAGGGGCAGGGAATTTCTGGGGTCGGCAACTCCCGCTGCTCCAGCCGGGAGCTGGCTTTCCACAGGCCCCTGCGGGCAGGGCTCCTCTCACCGCCTTCTCTCCCCAGGTCACCTGGCTCACAACCCTACCAAAACCAAAGCCCCAGCCTACAGCATCTCAGGGGCCAAACTGCCCCCGATCAGCAGCTGCTCTCCGGGTCCCCGCTACTTTGTGCCCCCCGCCATTACCAGGAACGGGAAGCACGTGTCTCCCGCCCAGAACATCTGCGGGCTTCCCAAGACCAAGACAGAGATCACCCCTGGGCCAAGTGAGTACGGTTTCTCCATCTGCCCGGCGGTGTGAGCACCCCGTCCTTCTGGCCCTATGACAGTGCTGGGGAACCCTCAGTTTGCACCCAGGGGGTCCCAGAGAGGCGGCCAACAGGGCTGAGGGCCTCCTCCTGAGCCGGCCTCTTGGGCTGGAGGGGAAGCCCCGGCTTCACCGCTTTTCTCCGCTTCTCCCTTGCCCCAGGCGACTACGCCACTGAGAAGGCCAACAGGCACGTCTTCAAGCGTCCACCAGAGCAGCCCATGGCGTTTCGGCATAAGGAGGCCCAAAGCCAGACACCGGGTGAGGAACGGGGAGACGTGCCTGTACTTGCAGCCGTGTCTCCCCCTGCAAACGTCTGCCGGGCAGCTTTGCCCCAGCCCCTGAGGACAGCCGGCACCGTGGGACACCGCCATCTCCCCACAAGCTGTTTCGTCCCCTCAGCATCCCCTTCTCCCACCCCACCCAGGACCAAGCTGAGGCTGGGAGCTGCCGGTGCCGGCAAGGAACACCCTTCCTGCCTCGCTCTCCGTGGCGTTCACACCTCTGCCCCTTCCCCTCCAGGTCCTGGCACCTACACCCTGCCCAGGCTCATTGGGCCCAACACCACCTACACCACGGCCAGCCCCTGCTACACCATGGTGGGCAAGAGGAAGCGTGGTGGTTTTGCTGAGGACCTCGCCAGGGTGAGCTGCTCTCCTCTGCTCTCTCCCGGCCCCCGCTGAAGCAGCAGAGCCCCACAGCCACGGCTCCCCCGGCTCTCTGCTGGTGACCCAAGGAGCTGCCCTTGTTGCCGTTGCTCCCCGCCTCTCCCACCGCTTCTCTGCCCAGCCAGCCCGCCTGGGCACCCGGCACGGGTCAACACTTGCCCTTTGCTCCAGCAACGTGCACCCCTCTCTTACAGACGCCAGGGCCGGCTGCTTTCCCAAAAGTGGAAGTGGATGTTTTCAAAGCAAGGTCTCCCAGCTACACCGCGGCAAGCAAAGCGGGAGCAGGAGGAGACCGTACCGTGAAGCCGGGGCCGGCAGACTACCGCGTGGGGAGGGTAAGGCAGCCGCCAGCCCCCTCCTCAGCTCTGCCACCACCAGCCATGACGCCTCTCCCCCTCCCCATGGGGCTCCCCAGTCCTCCCGGCCCCTCTCCACAGGCATGGGCCGCAGGACAGGGGGCTGCTCCCCGTCCTTGCCCACAGCCGGGCAGAGGGAGCCCAAAGGACACACCTGTGCCCTTCCCCGGCTCCGCCATTCAGTGCTTACCGGCGCTCACGCACCACCAGCTCTTCAGGAGGACATCCCACCACAGAGGGGATGAGCAGACCCGAAAGCGGCCCTTGCTCATGCCCTGGGGACCAGCTGGGAGGGCAGGGGGCTTCCAGCAAAGCCCATCGGGAGCCACAGGGCCTGCAGACCTGCAGCCAGCACCAGCCCTGGCCTGGCCCTGCCCGGTGGCCTGGGCATCTCGCTGCCTTTGGTGGCAAACACAAGAGCTTGCCTTTGCGTGGCTGCCTAAAAACCATGGAGTGGTGTGTTTTACGCAGGGCAGGTCTTCTGGAGAAGCAGGCACCATGATCACCTCCTGAGGGCTTTTTCTCTCTTCCCCTTCCAGGTGACGCTGACCAAGCCCGAGGCCCCCGCTTCCACCTTTGGGATCCGGCATTCCCTCTATACGACTCCTCTCATCCTGCCTCCCTGAGCAGCCCAGACCCCACTCCCCGCCTCCTACTGCTCCCTCGGTAAAACCCCAAGGATTTGGTTCCGCTTCCCCGAGACCTGTCGTTCCCACGCCCTCAGTAGGTGCCTGTTAGATATTTAGTGTTTCAGCTCTGTTCTCTGCTCTGTTTACTCGAGTGTTAGCTGTTAGTTAAGAAAAATAAAATTTGTTCTCTACACAAGGACTCGGTGTAAAGGAGCCCTGCGCTCCCCGTCTCTCCCGCTCTCCCCTCACACGCAGCCCTTTCACACAACAGGCAGCGTTGGACTTTGTACCCTATTTTTTCCCATCTCTGATTTTCGCCATTTTGAGCTCAGCAGGAAGACCGAGTGCTTCCCCAACGACCTGTGGCAATTTCCCTCTCGCTGTTAAAGAAGAAGCCTCAGAAGAGGCTCCCGACCACCCAGCCTTGCTTCAGGAGCACCCCGTGAGCTCAGACTCTGCCGACAAACCATCGCCAGGGTTTTGCAGGCCCAGTTTTTCAATGTCTTCCTCAC
Organism: Numenius arquata; assembly: GCF_964106895.1. NCBI lineage: Eukaryota > Metazoa > Chordata > Aves > Charadriiformes > Scolopacidae > Numenius > Numenius arquata. The sequence goes on from NC_133592.1 coordinate 11,260,389, forward strand.
TGAGATGGCTTCGTGCTGTCATTAGGTCATAGCACAAGGCACATGAGCTCATCGCTCATCATTAGCAACCAAGTGGGTCTTTGGCGAACTTCTCATCAGGTGGGATCAGAGCGTTATTGTTTGTACCTCCCTGCGGAGGTAACAAGGAGCTTGTAGCAGGAGTGTGAGCTCCGCCATTCCCTCCTGGCCCTCTCCATCCCTGCTGTCAGCATGACCTGCTGTCCCTGCATCCTCCGCAGGCACCTTTGGAGCCTTTGATGCCCTTTGTGAGGGCTGGTGTGGTTGAAATTGCATAATAAACTCACTAAACTGGACAGACCAACCCCAGAAGCACGTCACCGGGCACACGTGGACTGTGATCCATCACAGCAGGCTGAGACCCCCGGCTGTCACCCCTGTGTCCCTGCCGTGACACAGGAATGTCCCACAGACGGACCGGCCTGCCGGCGCCGGTGCCAGTCCATGTATGACATGTTAGCAAAGCAAAACCTCTGTCTTTTTGAGATAAACCACGGAGTTGTAATGGTTTCTTCTTGCACCCCAAAGGACTGAACACCCAGGCTGTTAACCGCGGCTCCATTTGCCTTTCTCCCCCTTTGCACCTGCAGCTCCTCACAAACCTTTTCCCCTTCTCCCGTTTGGTCTCTCTGATCCCCGAACCCCCCGCACCCGCCACCATTCCCCTTCCCTCCCCGCTCCCCACGGCAGCCCAGGCCTCATGGCAGCCACTCGGCCCCAGGGTCAGTTTCTGCTCGGGCCCCTCAGAACCAGCTGCTCCTGGGGGCTCCCCACACTCCTCCGTGGCAGGGGCTGAAACCCAGGGGGGCCCAGCCATGGAGCTCCCCACCACCGCCCATCGCCCCGCTTTCCACAGGGGAGGCGGCGCCAGCTTAGCCCCGGCCCTTTCCTCTGGGCAGGCGGCGCCATCTTGGTCGTGGCCATGAGGCGGTTGTGCAGCGCTGCCATGCTGCTCTGAGGGCTCGGCTTTGGCCGGGGCGGCCGCGGAGCCAGGCGATGAACCTGCGGAGATGCCAGCGTGTGCGAAAAGGGACTCTGCAGATCGCCTTTCTTGTGCAGACTGGCTCCTTGCAACCGTTTCTAAGTAAAGTACGCAAGTTCTGCTGGGCCCGGCTGCCCGCTGCGTCTGTCCCCTTCAGCTTCTGGGATAGTTCGTCCCCTGCGACCAGCAGGTCGTGGGTAACGATAATGACCCATGTTTGCTACCACACATGTCCTTCATGTTGTCCTGTGCCGTCACATGGAGGAGGCTGCTCCGGCCCTGGCGACAAACTGCTCGGCCATGGCCATCCTCTGCCCTCAGCCACAAGGCTCTCTCAAGGAGCACAACGTCCCTGGCAGGCGGCTCCCGCCTCCCTGCCGCTCTGCTGCCCTATGGCTTGGAAAGCACAACACGCTGCTTCTTGTCGCTCCTGTCACCAAGCGTGATCCTGTGGTGGAGTGATGAGGGTGGCACTGACCATCTGAGTAGGTCTATGGCAACCAAACGGCTCGTTGTCTCCTGTGGAGTTAGTGGTTGAGGATTAGCTCGCCTGCGCTGGCTCTGCTGTTAAGGCTATGTAGTGGCCATTAAAAATGGTTCTGCTTCTGCTCTTTGGCCCCTGTGTGGAGTCCCGGGGTGGCCGCCGTGGCACAGGCAGCACGGGCAAGAGCGTGTGGCTCGGGTGTGAGGTGGGGAGATGGCAACGGGGACACCTTTGCTGGCTCCCCTTCCCGTAGAGCGGGCTGTGCTCAAGATTGCACACCAGCTTGTTCCAGAAAAAGGGAATTGTCCTTCCCTCTGTCCTCGCTGGATTTGTGAGTTCGTGTGGACTCAGTCTATCTGGTAGGAGAGTGCGAAGCTGAAGAGGAGTGGTGGGGCAGCATTGAGCAAGATGAAGAGGAGCCACTTCCTCGGGTGTTGAGGATGGACACTGTCCCTTCTGGTCCTTCCCTCCTGGTCCCATCTGTAAAGGAGCAGCTGAGGGCTCCAGAGTGAGCTGCGGTGGTGCTGTCTGCCCAGTTTTCCCTTGGGAATCACTGGGCATCCAGCTTTCAGGTTTTTGCTCTAGTCGCTGCTGAAATAGCCCTTCCCCTCCAGGTGACTTCGTGTGTCCCTCCTGGGGACGCTCGGGGCACCACGAGTGTGGTCCAAAGCGAGCTGGCCATTCAGCTCATGCTCAGCCATTCATTTTGGATCCATTGCTATCAGAACTACTGCATTTATTTGGAGAAGTGGTCAACCCTTGGAAAAAGTTGCTTTGGTTGAGGATGCGATTTCCTCAGGTCCTTCAGGGTTAAGTTGCCGGCCCCTGTGTACGTCTGTGTCTGTGGGTTGGAGGTGAGTCAGTATATAGAATAACGCTGTCCAGACTTTGTCAAAGCAAAGAGCATCTTGTCCTAATGGCAAGAAGGAGGAAAAAAATGAGACAGCAAATCGAAGTTCCAGGTGTTCCAAGGTCCGTCCCCATTCTTGTGTGGCCCCAACTGCACCAGGACACACGGTGCCCAGAGAACGCAAACCTCCCCTCGTCACTTTTCCCCTCGTTGAACCATTCTGCCGTGCAGAGCTCATGAACGTGCACGTGCCCGGCCCCACCAGCTGTGTGACGTCACCAGCAGCTGTGTGACGTCACCAGCAGCTGTGTGATGTCACAGTGCGTCTCCGTGGCGAGCCAAGGCTCTACCCAGGGCCACCGGGCAGCCGGCACCAGAACCTCTGCTACCCTGTCCCTGCTGCGCTCGTCTCTCTGCGACTGCAATTTGGAACACCGACTGGTCCATCGCACCCAGCCCCATGGCCACGGCTGAACAAGGTGAAGCCTCGCTGCTCCTCCTGGGGGGCTCCACAAGATGCCACCACCCGGACACCCCTCAGCAGCTCTCCCGCTCTTGCCCTAGGCTTTGGAGCCACCAGCAACATGGATGGAGCCTGGGTGGGCACCTGGAGACCCCACCGCCCGCGCGGTCCCGTCCTGGCCCAGTTCACCAGCCCGGGACCCAAGTACGCCATCCTCGGCACGACAGGTAACTGCCGCGAGGGAGACAGCAAGGCCACCGCCTCCAGGGGACACCGGCCACAGTGTGGCCACCACCTCCAGGGGACACTGGCCACCGCCAGTGACGCTTCCCCTGGGCTCCGAGCCTCCCTGCCCGACACCTCTGCCAGGAACTTGTTGCTCCCACCTCAGCCTGCTCTTTCCTCCCTTCTGCTCCTCCCTCTCCCTCTTCTCCTCCTCCTCTCCTCCAGCAAAGCAAAATCACAGAACCAAACTTTACATTTGCTCCAATTTAGTTCAGCCGCTGTTTTGGGGGTTAATCCTCCTCAACAGCGGCGTTTGGCTGATACCGAGGTTAGTGGCGCCGCGCCTGCACCGCTGTTGCTGGAAGTAATCGCCCCATGGGACTGGCCCCTGCTCTCATGCCTGGAGGAAAAAGTCCCAGGGGCAGGGAATTTCTGGGGTCGGCAACTCCCGCTGCTCCAGCCGGGAGCTGGCTTTCCACAGGCCCCTGCGGGCAGGGCTCCTCTCACCGCCTTCTCTCCCCAGGTCACCTGGCTCACAACCCTACCAAAACCAAAGCCCCAGCCTACAGCATCTCAGGGGCCAAACTGCCCCCGATCAGCAGCTGCTCTCCGGGTCCCCGCTACTTTGTGCCCCCCGCCATTACCAGGAACGGGAAGCACGTGTCTCCCGCCCAGAACATCTGCGGGCTTCCCAAGATCAAGACAGAGATCACCCCTGGGCCAAGTGAGTACGGTTTCTCCAGAACCTCTGCCCGGCAGTGTGAGCACCCCGTCCTTCTGGCCCTATGACAGTGCTGGGGAACCCTCAGTTTGCACCCAGGGTGTCCCAGAGAGGCGGCCAACAGGGCTGAGGGCCTCCTCCTGAGCCGGCCTCTTGGGCTGGAGGGGAAGCCCCGGCTTCACCGCTTTTCTCCGCTTCTCCCCTGCCCCAGGCGACTACGCCACTGAGAAGGCCAACAGGCACGTCTTCAAGCGTCCACCGGAGCAGCCCATGGCGTTTCGGCATAAGGAGGCCCAAAGCCAGACACCGGGTGAGGAACGGGGAGACGTGCCTGTACTTGCAGCCGTGTCTCCCCCTGCAAACGTCTGCCGGGCAGCTTTGCCCCAGCCCCTGAGGACAGCCGGCACCGTGGGACACCGCCATCTCCCCACAAGCTGTTTCGTCCCCTCAGCATCCCCTTCTCCCACCCCACCCAGGACCAAGCTGAGGCTGGGAGCTGCCGGTGCCGGCAAGGAACACCCTTCCTGCCTCGCTCTCCGTGGCGTTCACACCTCTGCCCCTTCCCCTCCAGGTCCTGGCACCTACACCCTGCCCAGGCTCATTGGGCCCAACACCACCTACACCACGGCCAGCCCCTGCTACACCATGGTGGGCAAGAGGAAGCGTGGTGGTTTTGCTGAGGACCTCGCCAGGGTGAGCTGCTCTCCTCTGCTCTCTCCCGGCCCCCGCTGAAGCAGCAGAGCCCCACAGCCACGGCTCCCCCGGCTCTCTGCTGGTGACCCAAGGAGCTGCCCTTGTTGCCGTTGCTCCCTGCCTCTCCCACCGCTTCTCTGCCCAGCCAGCCCGCCTGGGCACCCGGCACGGGTCAACACTTGCCCTTTGCTCCAGCAACGTGCACCCCTCTCTTACAGACGCCAGGGCCGGCTGCTTTCCCAAAAGTGGAAGTGGATGTTTTCAAAGCAAGGTCTCCCAGCTACACCGCGGCAAGCAAAGCGGGAGCAGGAGGAGACCGTACTGTGAAGCCGGGGCCGGCAGACTACCGCGTGGGGAGGGTAAGGCAGCCGCCAGCCCCCTCCTCAGCTCTGCCACCACCAGCTCTGACGCCTCTCCCCCTCCCCATGGGGCTCCCCAGTCCTCCCGGCCCCTCTCCACAGGCATGGGCCGCAGGACAGGGGGCTGCTCCCCGTCCTTGCCCACAGCCGGGCAGAGGGAGCCCAAAGGACACACCTGTGCCCTTCCCCGGCTCCGCCATTCAGTGCTTACCGGCGCTCACGCACCACCAGCTCTTCAGGAGGACATCCCACCACAGAGGGGATGAGCAGACCCGAAAGCGGCCCTTGCTCATGCCCTGGGTACCAGCTGGGAGGGCAGGGGGCTTCCAGCAAAGCCCATCGGGAGCCAGAGGGGCTGCAGACCTGCAGCCAGCGCCAGCCCTGGCCTGGCCCTGCCCGGTGGCCTGGGCATCTCGCTGCCTTTGGTGGCAAACACAAGAGCTTGCCTTTGCGTGGCTGCCTAAAAACCACGGAGTGGTGTGTTTTACGCAGGGCAGGTCTTCTGGAGAAGCAGGCACCACGAAGAAAGCAACCTCCTGAGGGCTTTTTCTCTCTTCCCCTTCCAGGTGACGCTGACCAAGCCCGAGGCCCCCGCTTCCACCTTTGGGATCCGGCATTCCCTCTATACGACTCCTCTCATCCTGCCTCCCTGAGCAGCCCAGACCCCACTCCCCGCCTCCCACTGCTCCCTCGGTAAAACCCCAAGGATTTGGTTCCGCTTCCCCGAGACCTGTCGTTCCCACGCCCTCAGTAGGTGCCTGTTAGATATTTAGTGTTTCAGCTCTGTTCTCTGCTCTGTTTACTCGAGTGTTAGCTGTTAGTTAAGAAAAATAAAATTTGTTCTCTACACAAGGACTCGGTGTAAAGGAGCCCTGCGCTCCCCGTCTCTCCCGCTCTCCCCTCACACGCAGCCCTTTCACACAACGGGCAGCGTTGGACTTTGTACCCTATTTTTTCCCATCTCTGATTTTCGCCATTTTGAGCTCAGCAGGAAGACCGAGTGCTTCCCCAACGACCTGTGGCAATTTCCCTCTCGCTGTTAAAGAAGAAGCCTCAGAAGAGGCTCCCGACCACCCAGCCTTGCTTCAGGAGCACCCCGTGAGCTCAGACTCTGCCGACAAACCATCGCCAGGGTTTTGCTGGCCCAGTTTTTCAATGTCTTCCTCACTGAGATGGCTTCGTGCTGTCATTAGGTCATAGCACAAGGCACATGAGCTCATCGCTCGTCATTAGCAACCAAGTGGGTCTTTGGCGAACTTCTCATCAGGTGGGATCAGAGCGTTATTGTTTGTACCTCCCTGCGGAGGTAACAAGGAGCTTGTAGCAGGAGCGTGAGCTCCGCCATTCCCTCCTGGCCCTCTCCATCCCTGCTGTCAGCATGACCTGCTGGCCCTGCATCCTCCGCAGGCACCTTTGGAGCCTTTGATGCCCTTTGTGAGGGCTGGTGTGGTTGAAATTGCATAATAAACTCACTAAACTGGACAGACCAACCCCAGAAGCACGTCACCGGGCACACATGGACTGTGATCCGTCACAGCAGGCTGAGACCCCCGGCTGTCACCCCTGTGTCCCTGCCGTGACACAGGAATGTCCCACGGACGGACCGGCCTGCCGGCGCCGGTGCCAGTCCATGTATGACATGTTAGCAAAGCAAAACCTCTGTCTTTTTGAGATAAACCACGGAGTTGTAATGGTTTCTTCTTGCACCCCAAAGGACTGAACACCCAGGCTGTTAACCCCGGCTCCATTTGCCTTTCTCCCCCTTTGCACCTGCAGCTCCTCACAAACCTTTTCCCCTTCTCCCGTTTGGTCTCTCTGATCCCCGAACCCCCCTCGCCCGCCACCATTCCCCTTCCCTCCCCGCTCCCCACGGCAGCCCAGGCCTCATGGCAGCCACTCGGCCCCAGGGTCAGTTTCTGCTCGGGCCCCTCAGAACCAGCTGCTCCTGGGGGCTCCCCACACTCCTCCGTGGCAGGGGCTGAAACCCAGGGGGACCCAGCCATGGAGCTCCCCACCACCGCCCATCGCCCCGCTTTCCACAGGGGAGGCGGCGCCAGCTTAGCCCCGGCCCTTTCCTCTGGGCAGGCGGCGCCATCTTGGTCGTGGCCATGAGGCGGTTGTGCAGCGCTGCCATGCTGCTCTGAGGGCTCGGCTTTGGCCGGGGCGGCCGCGGAGCCAGGCGATGAACCTGCGGAGATGCCAGCGTGTGCGAAAAGGGACTCTGCAGATCGCCTTTCTTGTGCAGACTGGCTCCTTGCAACCGTTTCTAAGTAAAGTACGCAAGTTCTGCTGGGCCCGGCTGCCCGCTGCGTCTGTCCCCTTCAGCTTCTGGGATCGTTCGTCCCCTGCGACCAGCAGGTCGTGGGTAACGATAATGACCCATGTTTGCTACCACACGTCCTTCATGTTGTCCTGTGCCGTCACATGGAGGAGGCTGCTCCGGCCCTGGCGACAAACTGCTCGGCCATGGCCATCCTCTGCCCTCAGCCACAAGGCTCTCTCAAGGAGCACAACGTCCCTGGCAGGCGGCTCCCGCCTCCCTGCCGCTCTGCTGCCCTATGGCTTGGAAAGCACAACACGCTGCTTCTTGTCGCTCCTGTCACCAAGCGTGATCCTGTGGTGGAGTGATGAGGGTGGCACTGACCATCTGAGTAGGTCTATGGCAACCAAACGGCTCGTTGTCTCCTGTGGAGTTAGTGGTTGAGGATTAGCTCGCCTGCGCTGGCTCTGCTGTTAAGGCTATGTAGTGGCCATTAAAAATGGTTCTGCTTCTGCTCTTTGGCCCCTGTGTGGAGTCCCGGGGTGGCCGCCGTGGCACAGGCAGCACGGGCAAGAGCGTGTGGCTCGGGTGTGAGGTGGGGAGATGGCAACGGGGACACCTTTGCTGGCTCCCCTTCCCGTAGAGCGGGCTGTGCTCAAGATTGCACACCAGCTTGTTCCAGAAAAAGGGAATTGTCCTTCCCTCTGTCCTCGCTGGATTTGTGAGTTCGTGCGGACTCAGTCTATCTGGTAGGACAGTGCGAAGCTGAAGAGGAGTGGTGGGGCAGCATTGAGCAAGATGAAGAGGAGCCACTTCCTCGGGTGTTGAGGATGGACACTGTCCCTTCTGGTCCTTCCCTCCTGGTCCCATCTGTAAAGGAGCAGCTGAGGGCTCCAGAGTGAGCTGCGGTGGTGCTGTCTGCCCAGTTTTCCCTTGGGAATCACTGGGCATCCAGCTTTCAGGTTTTTGCTCTAGTCGCTCCTGAAATAGCCCTTCCCCTCCAGGTGACTCCGTGTGTGCCTCCTGGGGAGGCTCGGGGCACCACGAGTGTGGTCCAAAGAGAGCTGGCCATTCAGCTCATGCTCAGCCATTCATTTTGGATCCATTTTTGGATCCATTGCTATCAGAACTACTGCATTTATTTGGAGAAATGGTCAACCCTTGGAAAAAGTTGCTTTGGTTGAGGATGCGGTTTCCTCAGGTCCTTCAGGGTTAAGTTGCCGGCCCCTGTGTACGTCTGTGTCTGTGGGTTGGAGGTGAGTCAGTATATAGAATAACGCTGTTCAGACTTTGTCAAAGCAAACAGCATCTTGTCCTAATGGCAAGAAGGAGGAAAAAAATGAGACAGCAAATCGAAGTTCCAGGTGTTCCAAGGTCCGTTCCCATTCTTGTGTGGCCCCAACTGCACCGGGACACACGGTGCCCAGAGAACGCAAACCTCCCCTCGTCACTTTTCCCCTCGTTGAACCATTCTGCCGTGCAGAGCTCATGAACGTGCACGTGCCCGGCCCCACCAGCTGTGTGACGTCACCAGCAGCTGTGTGATGTCACAGTGCGTCTCCGTGGCGAGCCAAGGCTCTACCCAGGGCCACCGGGCAGCCGGCACCAGAACCTCTGCTACCCTGTCCCTGCTGCGCTCGCCTCTCTGCGACTGCAATTTGGAGCACCGACTGGTCCATCGCACCCAGCCCCATGGCCACGGCTGAACAAGGTGAAGCCTCGCTGCTCCTCCTGGGGGGCTCCACAAGATGCCACCACCCGGACACCCCTCAGCAGCTCTCCCGCTCTTGCCCTAGGCTTTGGAGCCACCAGCAACATGGATGGAGCCTGGGTGGGCACCTGGAGACCCCACCGCCCGCGCGGTCCCATCCTGGCCCAGTTCACTAGCCCGGGACCCAAGTACGCCATTCTCGGCACGACAGGTAACTGCCGCGAGTGAGACAGCAAGGCCACCACCTCCAGGGGACACTGGCCACCGCCAGTGACACTTCCCCTGGGCTCCGAGCCTCCCTGCCCGACACCTCTGCCAGGAACTTGTTGCTCCCACCTCAGCCTGCTCTTTCCTCCCTTCTGCTCCTCCCTCTCCCTCTTCTCCTCCTCCTCTCCTCCAGCAAAGCAAAATCACAGAACCAAACTTTACATTTGCTCCAATTTAGTTCAGCCGCTGTTCAGGGGTTTAATCCTCCTCAACAGCGGCGTTTGGCTGATACCGAGGTTAGTGGCGCCGTGCCTGCACCGCTGTTGCTGGAAGTAATCGCCCCATGGGACTGGCCCCTGCCCTCATGCCTGGAGGAAAAAGTCCCAGGGGCAGGGAATTTCTGGGGTCGGCAACTCCCGCTGCTCCAGCCGGGAGCTGGCTTTCCACAGGCCCCTGCGGGCAGGGCTCCTCTCACCGCCTTCTCTCCCCAGGTCACCTGGCTCACAACCCTACCAAAACCAAAGCCCCAGCCTACAGCATCTCAGGGGCCAAACTGCCCCCGATCAGCAGCTGCTCTCCGGGTCCCCGCTACTTTGTGCCCCCCGCCATTACCAGGAACGGGAAGCACGTGTCTCCCGCCCAGAACATCTGCGGGCTTCCCAAGACCAAGACAGAGATCACCCCTGGGCCAAGTGAGTACGGTTTCTCCATCTGCCCGGCGGTGTGAGCACCCCGTCCTTCTGGCCCTATGACAGTGCTGGGGAACCCTCAGTTTGCACCCAGGGGGTCCCAGAGAGGCGGCCAACAGGGCTGAGGGCCTCCTCCTGAGCCGGCCTCTTGGGCTGGAGGGGAAGCCCCGGCTTCACCGCTTTTCTCCGCTTCTCCCTTGCCCCAGGCGACTACGCCACTGAGAAGGCCAACAGGCACGTCTTCAAGCGTCCACCCGAGCAGCCCATGGCGTTTCGGCATAAGGAGGCCCAAAGCCAGACACCGGGTGAGGAACGGGGAGACGTGCCTGTACTTGCAGCCGTGTCTCCCCCTGCAAACGTCTGCCGGGCAGCTTTGCCCCAGCCCCTGAGGACAGCCGGCACCGTGGGACACCGCCATCTCCCCACAAGCTGTTTCGTCCCCTCAGCATCCCCTTCTCCCACCCCACCCAGGACCAAGCTGAGGCTGGGAGCTGCCGGTGCCGGCAAGGAACACCCTTCCTGCCTCGCTCTCCGTGGCGTTCACACCTCTGCCCCTTCCCCTCCAGGTCCTGGCACCTACACCCTGCCCAGGCTCATTGGGCCCAACACCACCTACACCACGGCCAGCCCCTGCTACACCATGGTGGGCAAGAGGAAGCGTGGTGGTTTTGCTGAGGACCTCGCCAGGGTGAGCTGCTCTCCTCTGCTCTCTCCCGGCCCCCGCTGAAGCAGCAGAGCCCCACAGCCACGGCTCCCCCGGCTCTCTGCTGGTGACCCAAGGAGCTGCCCTTGTTGCCGTTGCTCCCCGCCTCTCCCACCGCTTCTCTGCCCAGCCAGCCCGCCTGGGCACCCGGCACGGGTCAACACTTGCCCTTTGCTCCAGCAACGTGCACCCCTCTCTTACAGACGCCAGGGCCGGCTGCTTTCCCAAAAGTGGAAGTGGATGTTTTCAAAGCAAGGTCTCCCAGCTACACCGCGGCAAGCAAAGCGGGAGCAGGAGGAGACCGTACCGTGAAGCCGGGGCCGGCAGACTACCGCGTGGGGAGGGTAAGGCAGCCGCCAGCCCCCTCCTCAGCTCTGCCACCACCAGCCATGACGCCTCTCCCCCTCCCCATGGGGCTCCCCAGTCCTCCCGGCCCCTCTCCACAGGCATGGGCCGCAGGACAGGGGGCTGCTCCCCGTCCTTGCCCACAGCCGGGCAGAGGGAGCCCAAAGGACACACCTGTGCCCTTCCCCGGCTCCGCCATTCAGTGCTTACCGGCGCTCACGCACCACCAGCTCTTCAGGAGGACATCCCACCACAGAGGGGATGAGCAGACCCGAAAGCGGCCCTTGCTCATGCCCTGGGGACCAGCTGGGAGGGCAGGGGGCTTCCAGCAAAGCCCATCGGGAGCCACAGGGCCTGCAGACCTGCAGCCAGCACCAGCCCTGGCCTGGCCCTGCCCGGTGGCCTGGGCATCTCGCTGCCTTTGGTGGCAAACACAAGAGCTTGCCTTTGCGTGGCTGCCTAAAAACCATGGAGTGGTGTGTTTTACGCAGGGCAGGTCTTCTGGAGAAGCAGGCACCATGATCACCTCCTGAGGGCTTTTTCTCTCTTCCCCTTCCAGGTGACGCTGACCAAGCCCGAGGCCCCCGCTTCCACCTTTGGGATCCGGCATTCCCTCTATACGACTCCTCTCATCCTGCCTCCCTGAGCAGCCCAGACCCCACTCCCCGCCTCCTACTGCTCCCTCGGTAAAACCCCAAGGATTTGGTTCCGCTTCCCCGAGACCTGTCGTTCCCACGCCCTCAGTAGGTGCCTGTTAGATATTTAGTGTTTCAGCTCTGTTCTCTGCTCTGTTTACTCGAGTGTTAGCTGTTAGTTAAGAAAAATAAAATTTGTTCTCTACACAAGGACTCGGTGTAAAGGAGCCCTGCGCTCCCCGTCTCTCCCGCTCTCCCCTCACACGCAGCCCTTTCACACAACAGGCAGCGTTGGACTTTGTACCCTATTTTTTCCCATCTCTGATTTTCGCCATTTTGAGCTCAGCAGGAAGACCGAGTGCTTCCCCAACGACCTGTGGCAATTTCCCTCTCGCTGTTAAAGAAGAAGCCTCAGAAGAGGCTCCCGACCACCCAGCCTTGCTTCAGGAGCACCCCGTGAGCTCAGACTCTGCCGACAAACCATCGCCAGGGTTTTGCAGGCCCAGTTTTTCAATGTCTTCCTCACTGAGATGGCTTCGTGCTGTCATTAGGTCATAGCACAAGGCACATGAGCTCATCGCTCGTCATTAGCAACCAAGTGGGTCTTTGGCGAACTTCTCATCAGGTGGGATCAGAGCGTTATTGTTTGTACCTCCCTGCGGAGGTAACAAGGAGCTTGTAGCAGGAGCGTGAGCTCCGCCATTCCCTCCTGGCCCTCTCCATCCCTGCTGTCAGCATGACCTGCTGTCCCTGCATCCTCCGCAGGCACCTTTGGAGCCTTTGATGCCCTTTGTGAGGGCTGGTGTGGTTGAAATTGCATAATAAACTCACTAAACTGGACAGACCAACCCCAGAAGCACGTCACCGGGCACACGTGGACTGTGATCCGTCACAGCAGGCTGAGACCCCCGGCTGTCACCCCTGTGTCCCTGCCGTGACACAGGAATGTCCCACAGACGGACCGGCCTGCCGGCGCCGGTGCCAGTCCATGTATGACATGTTAGCAAAGCAAAACCTCTGTCTTTTTGAGATAAACCACGGAGTTGTAATGGTTTCTTCTTGCACCCCAAAGGACTGAACACCCAGGCTGTTAACCCCGGCTCCATTTGCCTTTCTCCCCCTTTGCACCTGCAGCTCCTCACAAACCTTTTCCCCTTCTCCCGTTTGGTCTCTCTGATCCCCGAACCCCCCTCGCCCGCCACCATTCCCCTTCCCTCCCCGCTCCCCACGGCAGCCCAGGCCTCATGGCAGCCACTCGGCCCCAGGGTCAGTTTCTGCTCGGGCCCCTCAGAACCAGCTGCTCCTGGGGGCTCCCCACACTCCTCCGTGGCAGGGGCTCAAACCCAGGGGGGCCCAGCCATGGAGCTCCCCACCACCGCCCATCGCCCCGCTTTCCACAGGGGAGGCGGCGCCAGCTTAGCCCCGGCCCTTTCCTCTGGGCAGGCGGCGCCATCTTGGTCGTGGCCATGAGGCGGTTGTGCAGCGCTGCCATGCTGCTCTGAGGGCTCGGCTTTGGCCGGGGCGGCCGCGGAGCCAGGCGATGAACCTGCGGAGATGTCAGCGTGTGCGAAAAGGGACTCTGCAGATCGCCTTTCTTGTGCAGACTGGCTCCTTGCAACCGTTTCTAAGTAAAGTACGCAAGTTCTGCTGGGCCCGGCTGCCCGCTGCGTCTGTCCCCTTCAGCTTCTGGGATAGTTCGTCCCCTGCGACCAGCAGGTCGTGGGTAACGATAATGACCCATGTTTGCTACCACACATGTCCTTCATGTTGTCCTGTGCCGTCACATGGAGGAGGCTGCTCCGGCCCTGGCGACAAACTGCTCGGCCATGGCCATCCTCTGCCCTCAGCCACAAGGCTCTCTCAAGGAGCACAACGTCCCTGGCAGGCGGCTCCCGCCTCCCTGCCGCTCTGCTGCCCTATGGCTTGGAAAGCACAACACGCTGCTTCTTGTCGCTCCTGTCACCAAGCGTGATCCTGTGGTGGAGTGATGAGGGTGGCACTGACCATCTGAGTAGGTCTATGGCAACCAAACGGCTCGTTGTCTCCTGTGGAGTTAGTGGTTGAGGATTAGCTCGCCTGCGCTGGCTCTGCTGTTAAGGCTATGTAGTGGCCATTAAAAATGGTTCTGCTTCTGCTCTTTGGCCCCTGTGTGGAGTCCCGGGGTGGCCGCCGTGGCACAGGCAGCACGGGCAAGAGCGTGTGGCTCGGGTGTGAGGTGGGGAGATGGCAACGGGGACACCTTTGCTGGCTCCCCTTCCCGTAGAGCGGGCTGTGCTCAAGATTGCACACCAGCTTGTTCCAGAAAAAGGGAATTGTCCTTCCCTCTGTCCTCGCTGGATTTGTGAGTTCGTGTGGACTCAGTCTATCTGGTAGGACAGTGCGAAGCTGAAGAGGAGTGGTGGGGCAGCATTGAGCAAGATGAAGAGGAGCCACTTCCTCGGGTGTTGAGGATGGACACTGTCCCTTCTGGTCCTTCCCTCCTGGTCCCATCTGTAAAGGAGCAGCTGAGGGCTCCAGAGTGAGCTGCGGTGGTGCTGTCTGCCCAGTTTTCCCTTGGGAATCACTGGGCATCCAGCTTTCAGGTTTTTGCTCTAGTCGCTGCTGAAATAGCCCTTCCCCTCCAGGTGACTTCGTGTGTCCCTCCTGGGGACGCTCGGGGCACCACGAGTGTGGTCCAAAGCGAGCTGGCCATTCAGCTAATGCTCAGCCATTCATTTTGGATCCATTGCTATCAGAACTACTGCATTTATTTGGAGAAATGGTCAACCCTTGGAAAAAGTTGCTTTGGTTGAGGATGCGATTTCCTCAGGTCCTTCAGGGTTAAGTTGCCGGCCCCTGTGTACGTCTGTGTCTGTGGGTTGGAGGTGAGTCAGTATATAGAATAACGCTGTTCAGACTTTGTCAAAGCAAAGAGCATCTTGTCCTAATGGCAAGAAGGAGGAAAAAAATGAGACAGCAAATCGAAGTTCCAGGTGTTCCAAGGTCCGTTCCCATTCTTGTGTGGCCCCAACTGCACCGGGACACACGGTGCCCAGAGAACGCAAACCTCCCCTCGTCACTTTTCCCCTCGTTGAACCATTCTGCCGTGCAGAGCTCATGAACGTGCACGTGCCCGGCCCCACCAGCTGTGTGACGTCACCAGCAGCTGTGTGACGTCACCAGCAGCTGTGTGATGTCACAGTGCGTCTCCGTGGCGAGCCAAGGCTCTACCCAGGGCCACCGGGCAGCCGGCACCAGAACCTCTGCTACCCTGTCCCTGCTGCGCTCGCCTCTCTGCGACTGCAATTTGGAGCACCGACTGGTCCATCGCACCCAGCCCCATGGCCACGGCTGAACAAGGTGAAGCCTCGCTGCTCCTCCTGGGGGGCTCCACAAGATGCCACCACCCGGACACCCCTCAGCAGCTCTCCCGCTCTTGCCCTAGGCTTTGGAGCCACCAGCAACATGGATGGAGCCTGGGTGGGCACCTGGAGACCCCACCGCCCGCGCGGTCCCGTCCTGGCCCAGTTCACCAGCCCGGGACCCAAGTACGCCATCCTCGGCACGACAGGTAACTGCCGCGAGGGAGACAGCAAGGCCACCGCCTCCAGGGGACACCGGCCACAGTGTGGCCACCACCTCCAGGGGACACTGGCCACCGCCAGTGACGCTTCCCCTGGGCTCCGAGCCTCCCTGCCCGACACCTCTGCCAGGAACTTGTTGCTCCCACCTCAGCCTGCTCTTTCCTCCCTTCTGCTCCTCCCTCTCCCTCTTCTCCTCCTCCTCTCCTCCAGCAAAGCAAAATCACAGAACCAAACTTTACATTTGCTCCAATTTAGTTCAGCCGCTGTTTTGGGGGTTAATCCTCCTCAACAGCGGCGTTTGGCTGATACCGAGGTTAGTGGCGCCGCGCCTGCACCGCTGTTGCTGGAAGTAATCGCCCCATGGGACTGGCCCCTGCTCTCATGCCTGGAGGAAAAAGTCCCAGGGGCAGGGAATTTCTGGGGTCGGCAACTCCCGCTGCTCCAGCCGGGAGCTGGCTTTCCACAGGCCCCTGCGGGCAGGGCTCCTCTCACCGCCTTCTCTCCCCAGGTCACCTGGCTCACAACCCTACCAAAACCAAAGCCCCAGCCTACAGCATCTCAGGGGCCAAACTGCCCCCGATCAGCAGCTGCTCTCCGGGTCCCCGCTACTTTGTGCCCCCCGCCATTACCAGGAACGGGAAGCACGTGTCTCCCGCCCAGAACATCTGCGGGCTTCCCAAGATCAAGACAGAGGTCACCCCTGGGCCAAGTGAGTACCGTTCCTCCAGAACCTCTGCCCGGCAGTGTGAGCACCCCGTCCTTCTGGCCCTATGACAGTGCTGGGGAACCCTCAGTTTGCACCCAGGGGGTCCCAGAGAGGCGGCCAACAGGGCTGAGGGCCTCCTCCTGAGCCGGCCTCTTGGGCTGGAGGGGAAGCCCCGGCTTCACCGCTTTTCTCCGCTTCTCCCTTGCCCCAGGCGACTACGCCACTGAGAAGGCCAACAGGCACGTCTTCAAGCGTCCACCGGAGCAGCCCATGGCGTTTCGGCATAAGGAGGCCCAAAGCCAGACACCGGGTGAGGAACGGGGAGACGTGCCTGTAGTTGCAGCCGTGTCTCCCCCTGCAAATGTCTGCCGGGCAGCTTTGCCCCAGCCCCTGAGGACAGCCGGCACCGTGGGACACCGCCATCTCCCCACAAGCTGTTTCGTCCCCTCAGCATCCCCTTCTCCCACCCCACCCAGGACCAAGCTGAGGCTGGGAGCTGCCGGTGCCGGCAAGGAACACCCTTCCTGCCTCGCTCTCCGTGGCGTTCACACCTCTGCCCCTTCCCCTCCAGGTCCTGGCACCTACACCCTGCCCAGGCTCATTGGGCCCAACACCACCTACACCACGGCCAGCCCCTGCTACACCATGGTGGGCAAGAGGAAGCGTGGTGGTTTTGCTGAGGACCTCGCCAGGGTGAGCTGCTCTCCTCTGCTCTCTCCCGGCCCCCGCTGAAGCAGCAGAGCCCCACAGCCACGGCTCCCCCGGCTCTCTGCTGGTGACCCAAGGAGCTGCCCTTGTTGCCGTTGCTACCTGCCTCTCCCACCGCTTCTCTGCCCAGCCAGCCCGCCTGGGCACCCGGCACGGGTCAACACTTGCCCTTTGCTCCAGCAACGTGCACCCCTCTCTTACAGACGCCAGGGCCGGCTGCTTTCCCAAAAGTGGAAGTGGATGTTTTCAAAGCAAGGTCTCCCAGCTACACCGCGGCAAGCAAAGTGGGAGCAGGAGGAGACCGTACTGTGAAGCCGGGGCCGGCAGACTACCGCGTGGGGAGGGTAAGGCAGCCGCCAGCCCCCTCCTCAGCTCTGCCACCACCAGCCCTGATGCCTCTCCCCCTCCCCATGGGGCTCCCCAGTCCTCCCGGCCCCTCTCCACAGGCATGGGCCGCAGGACAGGGGGCTGCTCCCCGTCCTTGCCCACAGCCGGGCAGAGGGAGCCCAAAGGACACATCTGTGCCCTTCCCCGGCTCCGCCATTCAGTGCTTACCGGCGCTCACGCACCACCAGCTC
Organism: Numenius arquata; assembly: GCF_964106895.1. NCBI lineage: Eukaryota > Metazoa > Chordata > Aves > Charadriiformes > Scolopacidae > Numenius > Numenius arquata. Next base: position 11,277,289 of record NC_133592.1, read on the forward strand.
TTCAGGAGGACATCCCACCACAGAGGGGATGAGCAGACCCGAAAGCGGCCCTTGCTCATGCCCTGGGGACCAGCTGGGAGGGCAGGGGGCTTCCAGCAAAGCCTGGCAGGAGCCAGAGGGGCTGCAGACCTGCAGCCAGCGCCAGCCCTGGCCTGGCCCTGCCCGGTGGCCTGGGCATCTCGCTGCCTTTGGTGGCAAACACAAGAGCTTGCCTTTGCGTGGCTGCCTAAAAACCACGGAGGGGTGTGTTTCACTCAGGGCAGGTCTTCTGGAGAAGCAGGCACCACGATCACCTCCTGAGGGCTTTTTCTCTCTTCCCCTTCCAGGTGACGCTGACCAAGCCCGAGGCCCCCGCTTCCACCTTTGGGATCCGGCATTCCCTCTATACGACTCCTCTCATCCTGCCTCCCTGAGCAGCCCAGACCCCACTTCCCGCCTCCCACTGCTCCCTCGGTAAAACCCCAAGGATTTGGTTCCGCTTCCCCGAGACCTGTCGTTCCCACGCCCTCAGTAGGTGCCTGTTAGATATTTAGTGTTTCAGCTCTGTTCTCTGCTCTGTTTACTCGAGTGTTAGCTGTTAGTTAAGAAAAATAAAATTTGTTCTCTACACAAGGACTCGGTGTAAAGGAGCCCTGCGCTCCCCGTCTCTCCCGCTCTCCCCTCACACGCAGCCCTTTCACACAACGGGCAGCGTTGGACTTTGCACCCTATTTTTTCCCATCTCTGATTTTCGCCATTTTGAGCTCAGCAGGAAGACCGAGTGCTTCCCCAACGACCTGTGGCAATTTCCCTCTCGCTGTTAAAGAAGAAGCCTCAGAAGAGGCTCCCGACCACCCAGCCTTGCTTCAGGAGCACCCCGTGAGCTCAGACTCTGCCGACAAACCATCGCCAGGGTTTTGCAGGCCCAGTTTTTCAATGTCTTCCTCACTGAGATGGCTTCGTGCTGTCATTAGGTCATAGCACAAGGCACATGAGCTCATCGCTCGTCATTAGCAACCAAGTGGGTCTTTGGCGAACTTCTCGTCAGATGGGATCAGAGCGTTATTGTTTGTACCTCCCCGCGGAGGTAACAAGGAGCTTGTAGCAGGCGTGTGAGCTCCGCCATTCCCTCCTGGCCCCCTCCATCCCTGCTGTCAGCATGACCTGCTGTCCCTGCATCCTCCGCAGGCACCTTTGGGGCCTTTGATGCCCTTTGTGAGGGCTGGTGTGGTTGAAATTGCATAATAAACTCACTAAACTGGACAGACCAACCCCAGAAGCACGTCACCGGGCACACGTGGACTGTGATCCATCACAGCAGGCTCAGATCGAAGGATCCCTCAGTCCCGGCTGCGGTGCTCCCGCTCTCACCCCAATCACCCACTGTCCCCGCTGTCACACAGGGATGTCCCACTGACAGAACCCACAGCATCTCGGCAGGGACGTGAATGAGGTGATACGAAAATCATTTAAAGGATTTAAAATACATGTGATTTCTTAGAAGAGCTGTAGATGTGCCGGCTGCGCTTCCCTGAAACCTTGCCATCCTGCTGTTCACCATTCCTGCAGTAATTATGGAGAGGAGAAAAAATCCCCCCCCCCCTTCTCTTCTGCCACCTTGCAAACACTCCACGGCCTTATCCAGAGCACACAGTTCCTTTGCTCCCCATGTGTGTTTATGTACCACATCTATAAACCTCATTAAATAATGTTAATTCCAAGAAAGCGAAAAAATAGCACTTGCACTCAAAACGGCTGAGCGTGATGCTTCCACCCTCTCCAGCAGGTCTGGGAGGGAGCTGGGCTGGTGACCTGGCAGTGGCACTGGCACCGTGTCCCTGCATATGGGACAGGACGGTCCCTGGGGACACGGAGCACCTTCCTTGGGGAGTTTCTACCTGGAAAAATCTTTCCTCTGCATTTCTGTAATAGATAACAGAAATGGGGTAGATAACAGTCCTGGGATTTGGGCTCGGGGCTCCCTGCCCCGTCCCTCCAGCAGGGGAGGGCAGAGAGGGTCTCGGTGTGCCCTGCGCACCCATACGACTGTCCCCTGGGGCTTTGGGCTGGGGACGTGGGGCTGTATATCAGCCAGCTCCCCTCTCCCACGGGATTTAACCCCTGGTGTCTATGTCCCTGCAGGGGGATCCCTGCAGAGTGGAAGCCAGAGAGAGCCGGTAGCCGGACCCTCGGCAGGAGCCACTGGCACAGCCCCCAGCAGCAGCATCACTCCTTACCTGTCCAAAAAGGGGCAGCTCCAGTGCCATATGGGACACGGTGGGACAGGGACAGCAGAGCCAGGTGAGCAGATGGCAGATGGAGCAGAGCTCCCCTTCCCCAGGCGAGTGGCTGGCAGGGCACGGCAGCCTGCCAGGCGGCAACATGCCAGGCGGCAATGTGCCAGGCGGCGGGCACGGGGAGGAGAGGGCTGTGGCATTGTCAGCGTTGCAGTGGAGCCCGTCTGCTTGAGAATTCACCTCTTTGTTGCTTCTTAGCGCTAGAATAATTATTTACACTTCACGGGAATAAACCAGAGTGTGGTGGTTCCTGGTTTTTGCAGAATGGTATCCGGAGGGGGATGAAGGGCTGTGCTGCAGCAGCTTGGACACAGGGATTTGGTGGCACCATAGGATGGTGGGTGCCCCCAGATTCAGCCAGGCTAGGCTCATAGAATTATAGAATGGTTGTGGTTGGAAGGGACCTTAAAGACCATCCAGTCCCACCCCCTGCCCTGGGCAGGGACACCTCCCACCAGACCAGGTTGCTCCAAGCCCCGTCCAACCTGGCCTTGAACCCCTCCAGGGATGGGGCAGCCAAAGCTTCTCTGGGCAACCTGGGCCAGGGTCTCACCACCCTCACAGCAAAGAATTTCTTCCTGAGATCTCATCTCAATCTCCCCTCTTTCAGTTTAAAACCGTTCCCCCTTGTCCTATGGCTCCCCTCTCTGATCAAGAGTCCCTCCCCAGCTTTCCTGGAGCCCCTTTAGGGACTGGAAGGGGCTCTAAGGCCTCCCCAGAGAACAGCACACAACCCAGAGCAGAGGGTTGCCCACTCACTAAATGACAAAGATGGGACCTCACTGCGAGGTCTTCAGCCAGTTCCCCTGCTCCCCGCCTCCCTTTCCTCCTGTTTTCCTGCTGCACAGGCACTGCTTCCATCATGTCCTTCGTTATCTCTGCCTCCTGGCACAGAAAACAGGGAAATATGATTAAAGCCCTTTTGCTGGGGAACTTATCAGCTCGTGGAAAGGACGTGAGCTTCATCGCTGCTGGGAGGGATCATCCTTGGTGCTCACAGGGCTGTTGTCAGCACAGTAAGGGCTGTTGCTCTTCCTACGTTCACACCACAGAGCCCAAGCACGGAGCCCACCGAAGCCTGAGAAGAGGCACGGTGGGATGTGATGTTTGCTTGTGACATGTTTTGGAAGCAGGAGGGATGTTTCATGTTATGGAGGTATGGATGCGGGTCAGGAGGAGCCCGCACTGCACCTGCGAGTGGTGGCAACTGGGCCAGCACCCAGCTCATGTAAGGTCTGTTAACTATCATATGGTTTTCCACTAAAATGGGTTGCCTTGATGCTAATTTGCTTTGACCCATCTGGGCTGACACTATTGGTTTTGGAGGTTCAACAGCGCTGAGATGACGGAGGATGGATGGGAGGGACAGCTGTGTCACTGTGTGTACGAGGCAAGAGGGCTAAAGCCAGAAGCAAGCTGGGGAGCTCAGATTGACCTTATTGGCACAACTGTTGGTGAAGACAAGAAGAATCCACCCTGACATGGTGTTTTGAAGCTGCCTTTGGGACAGGAGAAGGTGGGCACCACTACTTTGTCCTACAGGGGTTTTCCCAGGGTTGTGTCCGTGAGTTTTACCCTTCCTGCTCCAGTGAAAGACTGTAAACTGTCTCTGCAGCAGTCTCAAAACATCACATGGTGGGAACCACAGCTCTGAACCATGCAGCTCTCTATACCTGTTCAAAGGAGACAAAATTCCCTGTATCCACCCCCTGATGCCCCATAAAATGTCCCTTTTTGCCATTCCACGGTCATGGTGCAATTAAGAGTGGAAAAACAGAGAGGGGAAGCACTGAACCTGCACCAGCTGATGCCAGGGGAGATGCCAGGAGCTCCTTGGCTGAAAACATTCCTGGACCCAAAGCCAGGTCATGCGCTGTGGTGCACAGAAAGGAGGAAAGGCACCTCTGGGTGCAGCCCCCCTGCCCTGTCCCAGGGGGGGATCCACCACGGCCACCATCAGAAGCCCCGGTCCCTCAGCCCCATCCCGCAGGACAGAGGTGCTCAGGAGCAGCTGAGTGGAGATGGAGCTGCCACTGGGATCACTCCTGGTGTGTGCCAGTCTGGCTGGGGAGCTCGGTCACTTTCCCCTCCACCACAGCGCGCCCACGGTACCCAACCTCAGCCCTCGTATGATGACAGCTCAATTTAGTCTAATTAAATTTAGATCCCTTGCCAGCAGCCCACGAGCCCCAAAATGGGGATGTTCCCATCTCGATCCTTGCCCTGCTGCCTGGGCACAGGGCCTGACAGACCCGAACCTCATCCCTGGGGTGCTGCCAGCTCCCCTGGACTGGGAGTCACTGGGCTGGAGGCTTCACCTTCTGGGACACAGCCAGTGCAGCCCTCCCAGGGGTGCAGTCCATGTCAGGGAGCCGTGTTGTAGGTCTGGGAAAAGCTGTGACACAGAATCAGGCTGGATTTGAGCTCAAGCCCGGGGCTACTGTGAGCAATGCTGTTCCCCACCGTGTTACTCCTGCTTTGCCACCTCACAGCAGTCTCGGGGGGGGGGTTCAGTCACTTAAGATGCCCATCATTGCTCCTCAGTGCCTAATATTGACTGAGAGCATCCTCGTTCTTCCCCAAACAGCTCCAAGAGGGGGGGTTTGTTATGGATTTGCCCAGGAATGGGCTGATATTGTCAGCCCTGTGCCTTAGACCCCCAGTAAAACATCCCTGGGAGCTGCCTGCTTTGAGGAGCTCGTGAGAGAGGCAGCGCAGGCAGCTGCCCGGACACCGGGGTGTGGGAACATCCTCATTCAAAGGAATTCCCAACAAAGCTTGGAATGTCCTCAGATGGCACTGGGCAGAGGGAGAGGAGAGGGGCTGCTGTGTGGCCCCCAGCACAGCACAACTTGGGGAGCAAACAAACACTACCCCCAGCACCATCCGCCCAGAGCAGCATTTGCTCTCCATTAATGCAAAATTTCTTGGCTTTTTCCATTAGATGAGCATTGATTCATTTTTTTTCCCTGGATTTCCAGAGAGCTGGAAGGAGCGTGGCTGAGGCTTGATCGGTTTTTTTTTTAATGGAATTGTGCTCCACGAACGCCCACGTGCCCGGCGTGCAGCGGCATCCCTTGTGTGCCTGGTGGGCAACGTGCCCTGCCTGCACTGAGCATCGCCCCGGAGCCGGCAGGGAAAATGCAATTTCGGGGCTTTGTTTGGACTGACCGAAAGAGCAGCTGCAGCATCCCATCATCTTATTTTGGGGGATGATCAACAGTACACCTAGAAGCTCATGAGAACTGACTACCAAAGAATCCCATCGGTCCTAAAAGAGGCCGTAAAAATCCTGGGAGCACCTTTCTAGGCCCGTTTTGCAGATGGGAAGGCTGAGGCAGAGGGCTGCGGGGCTGCAGGGTCCAGATATTTTGCAGGGTCCAAGTGTGAGCGCGTGTTTTCTGACCCCGTTTTAGCATAGTGAGACGTGGACATATGGAAAAGGTGTGGGAAAAGCGGAGCTCAGAGCCCGGTGTGGGGGCTGCCCAAGTGCTCTGCTGCCCAAGCCCGGCTGCTGCCGTGGGAGAGAGCGGCCGCTCGCACAGCCCTGCCGGTGCGGGGCCGTGTCAGTGGGCAGCTCTACCCTCCGAGCACGTCTCCGAGGGTGGGATCCAGACACAGGATGGGGAGACAGGGATGGGGAGGGTATGGGTGCCCTCAGAGAGCGTCACCAGGGCTTTTTCCAAGCAGGTTTCACGCCGTCACAGGGACCAGTGCCTTAGAGTTTTTAATTCCACACGAAGAAGCTACAGAGCGGTTGAATCAATCAAGTGTCCTTCAAACCGGGAGCGATGCCTGCGTGGGCAGAGCAGCCCTGTCAGGGCTCAGCGCCGTGCAGGGCCTGGGCAGGCAGCCAGGCTGGTGGTACGGGGTGGGGGTGGGGGGAGGATCACCCCACCTTCTTCCCAGGGGTTTGCAAAGCTTGGATGGAGCAGAGCAGCCAGGCAGTGAGGTCCCACGGCCAGGACCGGCTCCTGTCACCCTGTCCGGAGGCTGCAGGCACGATCATGCTCTGGCTCCCAGGGATGCGCTGCAGCCAGATGCTGTTTAAACCTGCTGCAGCCCCCAGCGCCCCGAATCCCCGGGGGTCCGGAGAGCGGAGATGGGAATGCTGGGGGGGAGGATGGTGGAGGGATCTTGGGGAAATGGCAGGGGGATGCTGGGGGGATGCCAAGGAACGCCAGGGGATGCCAGAGGGATGCTGGGGGGATGCCACAGGGTGCTGGGGTGATGTCAGGGGGATGCCAGGGGGATGCTGGGACCATGCCAATGGGATGCTGGGACCATGCCAAGGGATGCCGAGATGATGTCAGGGGGATGCCAGGGGATGCTGGAGGCATGCTGAGGCCATGCCAAGAGATGCTGGGGCAATGTTGGGGAGATCCTGGGGGGATGTCAGGGGGATGCCAAGGGATGCCAGGAGATGCTGGAGGGATGCTAAGGCCACGCCAAGGGGTGCTGGGGGGATGTTGGGGGGATGTGAGGGGGATGTTGGGCCCATGCCAAGGGATGCTGAGATGATGTCAAGGGGATGCTGGAGGGATGCTGAGGCTGTGTCAAGGGATGCTGAGGGATGCCGAGGGATGCCAGGGGATGCTGGGCCATGCCAAGGGATGCTGGGGGGATGCCAGGGGGATGCCGGGGGGGAGGGAGGGGAGGGATGCTGAAGGATGCCAGGTGATTCCAAGAGATGCCAGGGGGATGCCGGGGCCATGCCACGGGATGCCGGGGGGGGATGCTCGGGGCCAGGCCCTCTCCAAGGCCCCGGACTACATTTCCCATCGCCACCGCGGCCGGGGGCGGCGCGGGGCGGTGCGGCCGCGGAGCGGCGCGGAGCGGGGGGCGCGGAGCGCAGGCGGAGGCGCGGAGCCGCGCAGGGGCGGCGGGCCCGCTCGGCCCGGCTCGGCTCGGCTCGGCTCGGCTCGGCCCGGCCCGGCTGCCCGCCGGGCGGGGATGCGGGAGGGGCGGCCGGCGGCCCCCCGCTGCCCCCCGCCGCCCGCCTGAGGGGCGGCCGCCCCGCCGCCACCATGAAGAAGCAATTCAACCGCATGCGCCAGCTCGCCAACCAGACCGTGGGCAGGTAGGGAGGGATGGGGACGGGCCCTGCCTGCGCCCTGCCTGCTCACTGCCCCCTTCCCGCACCCTGCCTGCACCCTGCCTGCGCCCTGCCTGCCCCACTGCCCGTATCCTGTGCCCTGCCTGCCCCACAGCCCCTCATCCCTCACCCTACCTGCACCCTGCCTGCCCCACTGCCCCCATCCTGCACCCTGCCTGTGCCCTGCCTGCCCCACTGCCCCCATCCTGTGCCCTGCCTGCACCCTGCCTGTGCCCTGCCTGCCCCACTGCCCCCATCTCACACTACACCTGCATCCTGTGTGTCCCACTTGCCCCCATCCCAAAGTCTACCTGCATCCTGCCAGTTCCCTGCCTGCCCCACTGCCCCGATCCCATGCCCTACCTCTGGCCTGCCTGCCCCACTGCCCCAATCCTACACCCTACCCATATCCTGCCTTCCCCACTGCCCCCACATCCTGCCCCCTCCCTGTCTGACCTGCTGCCCCTGCTCCCTGTCCACTCTCTGCCTGTCCCTCTGCCCCCATCCCACACTCCACCTGCATCCTGCCTGCTCCTCCCCTGCCCCACTGCCCACTGCCCCCTGCCCCACTGCCCCTGCTCCCTTGCCTGAGCCCTTCCTGCCCCACTGCCCCTAATCCCACACCTTGCCTGCTCCCTGCCTGTACCCTGCCAGTGCCCTGCCACCCCACAGCCCCTACCTGCTCCCTTGTCTGCCCCACTGCCCTGATGCTGCACCTTGCTTGTGCCCTGCCTGCCCCACTGCCCCTGCATCCTACCCCCTCCCTTCCTGCCCCACTGCCCCTGATCCTGCACCTTGCCTGTGCCCTGCCTGCCCCACCGCCCCCGCCCATCCCCTGCCTGCCTCCTTGCCTGCCCCCTGCCAGCCCCACTGCCCCTGCTCCCTTCCTACACCCTGCCTGCTCCCTGCCCTCTTCCTGCCCACACTCTGCCCACCCTACTGCCCCTGCCCCCCCAACCTGCAGCCTGCCTGCCCCACTGCCTGTGCTCCCAGCCCTCCATCTCCCTGTGTGCCCCTTGCCCTGCTGCCTGCATCCTGCCTGCTCCCTGCCTGCCCATGGACCGCCCCACTGCCCACACCGTGCCCCAGTGCCTGCTCCCTGCCTGCCCCACTGCCCTGGTGCCCACACCTCGCCTGGTCCCTGCCCATTCCCTGCCTATTCGCTGCCTCCGCCCCTGCCTGCAGCCCCTGCCTGCACCCTGCCTGCCTGTTAACCCCTGCTTGTCCCCCTGCACGCACGCTGCCCCGCTGCCCCCCCAGCCCCTGCCCTCACCCTGCCTGCCCCACTGCCCCTGCCCATCCCCTGTGTCCCAGGGGCACCCTCTGTCTGAGCACCCCAACCCTGATGCTGTGGGGTGCCCCACTTCCCTGCTCCCCCCAGCACCCATGGGTGGCCCCGGCTGGCTGTGGGGCAGGCAGGGTGCAGGGGGGCACGTCGGGGTGTGGGTGGAGCGGCTGTGCCCGCGGGGGTGCCCGTGTGGCGATGCACGGCCAGGCCCGGGGCTTGGTGGTGGCTGTTGTGTAATTCCTGTGTAATTCCAGAGATTTTGCAGCTTGGCCGGGGGGGAGAGGGGGGGGGGGGGACGATTTATTTATTTTTTCCTTCCCAGCATGGAGGTGTCGTCAGGCTCAGCGTCCCCTCCCGGAGCTGAGGGCTGGGACTGTCACCTGCTCCCCCGTGTGCCCCCTCCCCGTGTCCCCCCCCGTGGCGATGGGGACACCCCACCGGCTCTGGGTCCTCGGCTGGGCTGGAGGCGGTCGGTGACAGTGGCTCCTGCCTCAGCGCTGCCACACGGCCCCGGCGCAGGGACACAGGGCTGGGGTGGCCACGGGGCACTGTCCTGGAGCTGTGGTGGTGGTGTGGGAACGGGGTGCGGGAATGGGGTGTGGGAACATGAGAGCATGGTGTAAGGATGCGATGTGGGAACGCGGTTTGGGAGGGTGCTGCAGGAATCTGGTGCGGGAGCACGGTGTGGGATCGCGGTGTAAGGATGCGATGTGGGAACGTGCTTTGGGAGGGTGCTGCAGGAATCCGGTGCGGGAACGTGCTTTGGGAGCACGGTGCCGGAACACGGTGTGGGAGTGCGGTGTGGGATCGCGGTGCAGGAGCACGGTGCAAGGATGCGATGTGGGAACGTGGTTTGGGAGGGTGCTGCAGGAATCTGGTGCGGGAGCACGGTGTGGGATCGCGGTGTAAGGATGCGATGTGGGAACGTGCTTTGGGAGGGTGCTGCAGGAATCCGGTGCGGGAACGTGCTTTGGGAGCACGGTGCGGGAACGCAGTGTGGGAGTGCAGTGCAGGAACATTGTCCAGGAGCGCGGCTCAAGGATGCGATGTGGAAACACGGTTTGGGATCGTGCTGCAGGAATCTAGTTTGGGAGCACGGTGCTGGACCATGGTTTGAGAGCATGGTGCAGGAGTATGGTGCGGGAATATGGTGCAGGAATGTGGTAGCAGGAATGTGGTACGAGGATGCGATGTGGGAATGGGGTTTGGGATCGCACTGTAGGAATCTGGTGCAGGAGCACGGTGCTGGACCGCGGTTTGGGAGTACGATGCAGGAATACGGTAGCAGGAACGTGGTGCAAGGATGCGATGTGGGGATGGGGTTTGGGATCGCGCTGCAGGAATCTGGTGCGGGAGCACGGTGCTGGACCGTGGTTTGGGAGCACAGTGCAGGAACGCGATAGGAGGAACACAGTGCAAGGATGAGATGTGGAAACATGGTTTGGGATCATGCTGCAGGAATCTGGTTTGAGAGCACGGTGCAGGACCGTGGTTTGGGAGCACGTGGCGGGAACGTGGCACAAGGGTGCGATGTGGGAATGCGGTTTGGGAACATGCTGCAGGAACACGGTGCGGGAATCCGGCACAGGGATGCAGTGTGGGAACACAGTGTGGGAATATGGTGCGGGAGCACGCTGCAAGAACGTAGTACGGGAACGGGGTGTAGAAACACCGTGCGGGAACGCAGTGCCGGAGCATGGTGTGGGAATGTGGTGTGGGAGCACGGTTCGGGAGCGCGGTACAGGAATACAGTGCAGGAATGCGATGCAGGGACATGGTGCAGGAGTGTGGCGTGGGAACACGGTACAGAGAACAGGCTACAGGGAACGCGGTGCGGGAACACAGTATGGGAGCACTGGCAGACCGGCACTTGCCTCCCTCGGGGGACCATCGGGAGGCGGCTGTTTTGAGGACAGAGCGTGTGATTTTCTGCTTGCGTCTGCGCCGGCCGGGTTTGCTCTCTGGATGCGCCGAGGTTTGACACATCTCCCGCCCCGGGGAGCTGCACGGGAGGGATGTCCCCAGGTCCTGCCACCGCTGCGTGGGAGACGTGAGCCGGGCACGGTGCTCGCACGCCCGGCTTCAAAATGGTGCCGCTGAGAAGGCAAAGCATCCTCCTTCCCGCATCCCCCGGGAGCGTGGGGCCGTGGCGGGCTCCCTGCAGTGCCCGGCTCGCAACCGGGGCCGTGGGGCCGGCGGCTGCGGGGCTTGGAGCCGTTAAACCCCTAATCCTCTTAGGGGCTGGCTGCCACGGTGCCCTGGCACGTCTGCTGCCTGCGGAGCTGCCTGTGCTGCCAGGCTCTGGGTTTAACCCCGAGGGGCGGCAGGTGCTGGCCCCCTCTTTGCTCAGAACCAGGATGGGGTAGCTGGAGCCCCCGCAGGGCTCGGCGGGAACTTGGGGACCACCCTCTTCCTCGGCTCCGTTGGTCCCCGTCTCAAGTCCTCTTCCCCGCTGCAGATACCTGAGCAGCGCTCTCCAGCCGGCTGGAAATAAGGAATAATACAGGAAAATAGGGAATAACGGATGGAAATAGGGAATAACAGATGGAAATAAGGAATAATGGACGGCAATAGGGAATAATAAGAGCAAATAGAGAGTAATAAATGGAAATAAGGAATAATTTATGGCAATGAGGAATAATTTATGGCAATGAGGAATAATAAAATGGAAATGAGGAATAATAAAATGGAAATAAGGAACAGTAATAGAAACCTGGTGTTTTGTCTCCCCTGGGAGGGGCTCACTGGGGTACGTGCACCATAACCCTCTGGGTTTTGAGGGCTGTCCCCTCCTGCTCGTCACCAAAGCCCGGTGGGCCACCATCACCCTGTAGTGCCAGCGCCCCCAAGTCCCGGGCTGGGGACCACCGGGCTGGATGCTGCCCCGAGGCTGGGATCTGCGCTGCATGAGAAGGTTGTTGTCCCTCGGGGGGAGACGGGGACATTGGGGGACAGTTTGCATGTGGCAGTGGCAGTGGTGGCATCCGGCTGGTGTCACTCCTCCCGGCAGCACCCGACCCAGAAGGTCCCGATGCTGGGGCGGGGTTGAGGGGCTGCGCTCCCCCCACCAACACAGCGGGCTGAGCTGGGGCTGCGTCCTGTGGGACGGAGGGGACAGCGGTGACATCTCCCCAGCCACCCTGTGGGGTGTGTGTGGAGAGGGGGGTCCAAGCCCCCGGTGGCTTTTCCTGCTTTTGGTGGTGCCATTTCCTTAAAATAAGGAAGAAATAAGGCAGCTGGAGGGGAAAAAAACATCCGTGGGTCTGCCAGCGGCTGTCCCCTGGCAGGGGACAGGCAGGGAACAGGCAGGAGCCTGCGGTGGTTGCAGCTGGCACTATGGCGGTGGGGGAGCGTGTGGTCATCGCCACCAAGGGACAGGGCTGACCCGCACCAGGAGTGGGCAGGGATGGGCCAGGGTCAGGGTTAGGATCAGCGTCAGGGTTAAGGTTAGTGTCGAGGCCAGGATAAGGGTTAGGATCAGGATTAGATTAGGGTCAAGGTCAGGATAAGGATCAGAATCAGCGTCAGGGTCAGGATCAGCATCAGGGTCAGGATTGGGGTTAAGGTTAGTGTCAAGGTCAGGATACTGGTTAAGGTCAGGATTAAGGTTAAGGTCAAGGTCAGGGATTGGGGTGAGGATTAGGGTTAAAGTTAGTGTCATGGTCAGGATAGGGGTTGGGGTGAAGGTCAGGGGCAGGATAAGGATCAGACTCAGGGCTAGAGTGAAGGTCAGGGTTAGGTGAGGACTCAGTGCATTTCCTTACCTTTCCAAATCCAGTCTCCAGCTCTGTTTCCTGGGGCTGTCACATTCCTTTCCTGCCGCACTTGCCGTGCCGGGGGTGAGCAGGGACCTCCCGGGCCCCTGGGGAGAGCAGCAGCCCCCGCAGGCAGTGGGGTGCCCGGGCTGTGCGTGTGGTGGCACCAAATGGAGCAGAAAATGCTCTGCTGTGCCCTGAACACATAATTTATTTTATTTTATGTATATATTCTATTTACTTTATTTATTTTATTTAGGTCATTTCACTAGATAGAAAGAACTGGGGATGCTCATCCCAGCCCAGACCGGCACTTGGTACCTGACTTTTGGGAGAAATACTGCTCCCAGTCTGTAAGGGACCATAATATTTATCTCCACGGGGTGGAGAAAGGGAAGAGAAATCAATAAGTGGCTGTAAAACATTTTGGAGAGGTTCTCTGCAAAGCGCTTTTATTTTTTATTTTTATTTATTTACCCATTTCATCGGCGGCCAGGCCTCGAGGATGCGGGACGATGGGCACACACGCGCCACGGCGCTCGCTCCGGTGGCTGAAACAGCCCCGTGAATTTTCCAGAATTGGCTCAATATGGGTTTTTTTTCCCCATCAGGAATAAAACAGGCGCTTGCAGCCACAGGGAGAATGACACGGCAGGCAATGGAGGGACACCGGGGAGGACGGTGTCAGCTCTGAGGGGGTTGGTTTTTTCCTCCTGGACCTTTCTGAGCATCCCAAGGTGTATCCCCCCATCCCAGGGGACAGTGGTGGCATTTTGGGCTGGACATCACTTTGGTGGCTCTTGGGGCAGATGCTTTTCCAAGCACCAGGACGTCTGCAGGTAAAAATAAAGACTTGAAACACTGGGGCTTTATTCTCTGTGCAGCAAGAATATTCTGCAAGAAATAAGGACGTTTTATTCTGCGTGTACGAAATAAGGACGGAGGGAATAAAAGCACCGCCCGGGATTTTTCCAATGGGATTTGCAGGAGGGAAAAACAGCCTTTAAATAGCTGGGTTCTACGTCTGCACTTTGGGGTGCCAGTGGCTCACCATAGACAGACTCCCCCCCCCCACCAGGATTTTGGCTTTGCCGAGCGATGCCGCGCCCCTGGGATGGTGCCGGCAGCATCCCCGCAGCCCTGGGGATATTTTTATCCTCCTCGCGAGGCGGCAGCGCTGACAAACTGAAATAGTCATGGAGCGGGCTGAAGGCTTCATCCCCAGCAGCCTCGGGGCCCTGCGCTTTGCAGGGGCTTGGCCATGATTTTTCAAATCAGGACTGAAGCGTGGTCGGGATGTGACCCCGGGGTGGGTTTTCCACTGCTGGGAACACGCCAGGAGTGAGGAGCAAAGGGCCCCGAGCATCCCGTGCCGAAGGGATGCCGACACAGAGAGCTCACAGCCGGGAAAGGGGCAGGAGATGAGGAAAAAAGGCTTTACTGCCTTTTAAAACTGTGTCCCCCATTTCGTCTTTGATTCCTTCGGTTTTCCCAGCAGTGGGCAAACGGATGGAGGAGCTCTGGACCAGCCTTCCCTCATCATTTCATCCTGTTTTTCCAGCCTGGCTGGAGGCTGCTGGGGGCTGAGCCCTGGCACCATGCCCATTGGATGGGCATCGCTGCCCTTAGCTGTGGGTTTGGGACATGGGGACCGTCTCTCCGGGTCACCTGCCGGGGCAGGACGAGCCCGGGATGTGCTGGTGGAGGCGCCGGCGGGGCTGTCTCACCGCGTCTCGCTGGATGCTGCAGCTCAAGCATCGTCTCCCCGGGGGATTTGAGCAGCGATTTGAGGATATAAATATTTGATGTTTCTCTTCTCGCCTGCTAAAACGGCACCAGGAAAAATCAGTGGCTCCATTTGGCTTTGGCCAGATCCTGGTTACGAGCTGCCGGGCTGTGTGTCCCTAGGGATGCGGTGACGAGGAGATCTCAGACGGTGGCAGAAGCTGGGGACGGCACAGTCCTGGGACCGTGATGCCTGGCGCTTCCAGGGGTTGCCTGGAAGAGACCCGACGGGCTTTCTCCTCCCTCCAGCACACGTGATGGATGCTCAGCGCCTTATCCGAGTTGCGTGGTTGAACCTCACCTTACCAACCCCCCTCCTCTGAGCTCTGGGGGCTCCAGAGCCTTGAATTTTTCCGCGGGTACCAGCCCCCAGGCACGTGTGGTGACACCGGAGGGAGATGCAGGACCGGGATAGAGCCAGGCACCATCCCTGAGTGGGATGGTAGGACAGACCCATCCGTGGGAGTTAATGCTCCCAGCACGGGATGGCCTTGGCCAGGTTTATGTGCCTCCCTCTGCCTGTGCTCGGCTGCCCAGAGGCTATTTTTAGGTTAGAGCAAACAGAAATCAGGGGAATCGGCCGGAGTCAGCGATTAAATAACGATTAAATATTTGTAGGCACACTGCAGCGAGGGGGTGGCCAGGGATGGCGGGGAAAGGGGTGTCTGGTGGGCAAGGGGGTCCTTGGGGCGTCGTGGAGATGGCCCATCGTGGAGATGCCCAGAGGCTCTGCCTCTGGAGACACATCCTCGCTCCTGCCCATCCCCACGCAGGGTTGAAGAGCTTGCCCGTGAACTGGGTGCGATGGATTTTCCTCTTCGGAGAGAATATCACCCCGAAATCCCTGTTGTGCTTTGAGTTTCGCTGGCTCAGGGTAAAATCCAAGCCTGGGAGCTCCTCGTCTTGGGTGGTTTGAGCATCAGAGGGGGACAGTGTTGGGGACACGGGGTGGGCACTGGTGATGGATGGTCCAGCCGGATGGAGACGTCTGGCATCGGGAGATGCTCCAGGGAAGCACCGGCTTTGCTGTAGCTCCCCAGGTCAAGGCACTGGCAGCTCGTGTAGTATTTATTTGGAAATCAACTTAATTTGCTTGATTGGTGTTGATTTCTGCTGGCAGCAATTAGTTTTTGCAGAAGCGAACGCCCGACCAAATTGTAGCTGCATCCCCCGCTCACTTGTTTTTGACTCTCCATATTAATTGTCCCTTTTCTCCCAGGGATGCGAGTGTCTGGGTGCTGACTGAGGCGGAGGATTGCCTGGATTTGTGCTGAGAAAAAGAGCTCCGGGGTGAAAATCTGGAGGGGAAGGGGAGGAGCAGGCTTTTATTTGCCTAAAGGAAAGATGAAAGAAAGCGTTGAAAGCCAGTATTGCTGGCTGCCTCTCCAAAGAATGCTCCCACGGGATGTGTACAACTCATAAGACGTGAAGTTTTGGGGGATTATGGACCAGCCGTGGAAAGTGGGGGGGGTCCCTGCACCCCTCTTGTGGCTGCTGGTGTTTGCTGAAGTCACCTTGCATGAGGAAAAGCCACCGTCTCCGGTTCCCCAGGGAAGGTCGTGTCCCAGCGCAGGAGCCCTGGCTGCATCCACCGTGCGAGCCATGGGGATGGAAATATCCACGTCAAAATGAACGGGTAGAAATAATTGCCCACAGCTGATACTGGTTTAAACTGGTGCACAGAGGAGATGCTTCACTGGTGTCACCAGCCACCTGCTGGAGCAGCATGGGCAGGGAGCAGGTCCTGGAGTCCTCTGGGCTCGGGGTGGCCGTCACTGCTATGGCAGAGCCTGAATTCAGGGTCTCTGTGACCCCTTGGGCAGCTTCGTCCCCGCTCGGCTCTGACGGCTGGTACGGAGCCAACACCAGGGCAAGGAGCGGGACTGGGGGTGCCAGGAGGGGCTGGAGTGAAACTGGGGAAGAACTGGGAGGTGCCAAGAGAGGCTGGGGGATGCTGGGGATGGACTGGGAAATGCTGGAGATGGACTAAGGGATGCCAGGAGGGGCTGGGGGATGCCAGGAGGGGCTGGGGGTGCTGGGGTGGACTAGGGGAGGGTGCTGGGGAGGAACTGGGAGGGTTCTGAGGATGGACTGGGGTTTACCAGGAAGGGCTGGGGATGCTAGGATGGACTGGGGCATGCCAGAAGGGACTGGAGGATGATGGAGATGGACTTGGGGGGTGCTGGGGGTGGATTGGGAGGATTACTGGGGATGGACTGGTGGGATGCTGGGGAAGAACTGGTAGGTGCTGGGGATGGACTGGGGCATGCCAGGCAGGGCTGGGGGGTGCTAGGGATCGGCTGAGGTGTGCCTGGGGGGGCTGGAGGGGGGTCTGGGGTGGACTGGGGTGCTGGGGAGGAACTGGAGGTGCCAGGATGTGCCGGGGGATGGTGGGGATGGACTGGGAAATGCTGGGAAGGACTGGAGGATGCCAGGAGGGGCTGGGGTATGCCAGAAGGGGTTGGAGGATGATGGGGATGGATGCAGGGGGGATACTGGGGAGGAACTGAGGCATGCCAGGAAGGTGTTGCGGGTGCTGGGGATGAACTGGGCAGGGGCTGGGGAGGAACTGGGGGGTTCTGGGGGTGGGCTGGGGTGTACCAGGAGGGGCTGGGCGTGCTGGAGTGGACTGGGGATCCTGGGGAGGAACTGGGCCATGCTGGGGGCTGGCAGAGGTATGCCTGGAGGGGCTGGGGAATGCCAGGAGGAGGTAGGGGATTCCTTGGATGGGAGCAAGATGCCAGGCTGGAATAGGGAGAGCATCTGCTGGAGCCAAACACATTTCCCAGCATCAGTCACATCCAAACTGGTCCCTCTTGACTGTTAACGGTTCTCCCCAGAGCTGGGAAGCCAAGGGAAGAGGCTTAGGGAAGGCACAGGGACCCACAGCCGTCCTCGAGTGGGATGCTGTTTGGAGCATGATATGGGGAAGGAGAAGAAAGCACAAACCAAAAGGGTTTGTTGGGGAGAAGGAGCTCGGGGGAGATGCTCAGGGCTGAGCCCGCTGGAGACGCTTTGCTGAAATCCTTGGAGAGAAGCTGCCATCCCTCCCCTAAAAAAGGCAGTGGAATAATACTTTTCCATCCCCACTGGGTGCCCCAGGGAAATTCCTGGGTACCAGGGAGGTGGCACTGGGGTCTCCTTGAACATTTCTGCATGCTCAGTACCCAGCATTCAGAGCTCAGCTCCCCAAAATTACCCCCCAGGGCAGGATGGAGCCCGGAGCACACAGGAGAGTCTTCATTTCCTCGGCAGCTCCTTGGCAGGACGTGCCTTGCTGGCGTTTTTGCCGCTGAGCATCACTTGTTGCAGGTTTGCAGGATGGCTCGTAAAGCCATCTAAGCTCCTGTAAAACCGTATTAACTTTAGGCTGAGACTTTAGAAACATAACGTATGTAATGGGATTTTTCCCGGTGGCATTAGCAGCACGGAGCTGTAACGTGGTGCGATGTCAGTGGAGTAGGATGATTTTTTTTTTTTAGTTTTTAACATGTAAAATGGCCACGCGGAATGGCTTGGGCTGGGCTTTCTGTGGGTTTGGAGACACTACTTGGTTCTTGTGCTCCTGGATTTAATTTGCAGCTTCTGGAGAGCTGCCGGCGGGAGCAAGTCCAGCGACAAGGGGAATTATTTGTATTTCTTTGATGTATTCCGGAGAATTAATAAGCAGCTTTCGGGGGGGTGGCAGGACATCAGCAGAGCTGCGTTGTCAGCAGGGCCCTGCGGGAGCAGGATCCATCCCGCTTGAGGTGCTAAACCACGTTCCGTGGAGCTACAGCCGGGTTCCTGCCCCGGTACATCTGCAGGGCTGGGCTCTTTGCCCCAGCTGCCAGCAGGATCGCCCGTAGGGTCCAGGTGTCCTGAGGCTTGTCCCCTGCTTTGGCTTTGCAAAAAAACCCCGTGGTGGCTTTTGGGGCCAGGTTTTACCCAGTTCTGCACGACAAGGCGCGGGAGCAGGGTGATGCCAGGTTCCGGATGCCAGTGCTGGTACCCAGCTCCCACTGCCACAAGCGATGCCGTTCCACCACAGCCCTGCCCCGTGCCATCACTGGTGGCTGCAGCGTGTCCCCGAGGCCACACAGAGACCCCCATCCCCATTGCAAGCCAGAGGGAGGCAGAAAGCATCCCGGCTCCCAGAGATGCCAAACCAGGCATGGAAATCTGGGTTCCCACAGTGTGCCCATCACTCTGCCACGTCCCCGGACTGCTGCGTTGAGCGGCTCCAACACCCTCTTTGCTTATTCCTATCCATAAAACGCTTCAGCTTTCCCCCCCTCCAAGCTTTTTAAAGCCAAATTAATCGCTGGCAGGCTCCCCAGCCTGCCTCATCATCCCGGGATGTGGCGGGGCTGGCGCGGGTGTCTGTGCCGGGGCTGTTAAAGGGATGCTCTCCGTTAAAGCCACTGAGGTTTCTCGCGCCGAGGACGTGCTCGAAAGCAGGAGGCGGCCAGATTTTTGTTGTCCTGTGTGAAATGTTGTTTTCCGCTTCCCCAATGCACGCCGGAGCGTGGCACGTGTTGGCTTGTGGCTGCCGGGAGGGAGACCTGGGGGCGCGGGACCCTGGGGTGCGCGAAACCCATCCAGCAGCCCGGCTGGAAGAGGGGAAAAGGCACTAAACCCCTCAGTTTTTGTGGGGGGACCATTTTCCCAACGGTGCGGGGACAGGAGGGACTTCTGGGATGAGGTTTATTAAGGCCAAGTGCCGGGTCCTGCATTTTGGTCACAACAACCCCCTGCAGCGCTACAGGCTGGGGGCAGAGTGGCTGGAGCTGCCCGGCAGAAAAGGACCTGGGGGTGTTGGTGGACACCCGGCTGAACATGAGCCAGCAGTGTGCCCAGGTGGCCAAGAAGGCCAACGGCATCCTGGCCTGTGTCAGGAACAGCGTGGTCAGCAGGAGCAGGGCAGTGATGGTGCCTCTGTACTGGGCACTGGTGAGGCCTCACCTCGAGTGCTGTGTTCAGTTCTGGGCCCCTCACTACAGGAAGGACATTGAGCTGCTGGAGCGTGTCCAGAGGAGAGCCACCAAGCTGGTGAGGGGTCTGGAGAACAAGTCACACGAGGAGAGGCTGAGGGAACTGGGCATGTTTAGTTTGGAGAAGAGGAGGCTGAGGGGGGACCTCATTGCCCTCTACAACTCCCTGAAAGGAGGGTGTAGAGAGGTGGGTGTTGGCCTCTTCTCCCAAGGGAATAACGACAGGACCAGAGGAAATGGTCTGAAGTTGGGGCAGGGGAGGTTTAGATTAGATATCGGGAAGAATGACTTTCCTGAGAGGGTGGTCAGGCCCTGGAACAGCCTGCCCAGGGAGGTGGTGGAGTCGCCATCCCTGGAGGTATTTAAGGAACGTGTAGCCGTGGCACTTCAGGGCATGCTCTAGTGCCCGAGACTGTTGGGTTGTGTCTGTTGGTGGATGGGTGTGGGGTGGGGGTGTGGGTATTTGTTTTGGTTTGGTTTTGGTTTTGGTGTTGGGGTGGTTTTTTCGTGGTTTTGTTTTTTTTGTGGTTTTGGTTTTTTTTTTTGTTGGTTGGACTCGGTGATCTCAAAGGTCCCTTCCAACCAAGAAGATTCTGTGATTCTGTAATTCTTTCTCCCCCGGCCTTTCTGAAGTTTGGAAATGGTTTCTGGGGTGCAGAGCGAGCGGCAGGGATGTGCAGTGCCTGCAGGATGCTCGCCTGCGTCCCTGCCACCTCCTTCTCCTTCGGGATGCTAAATATATCCTCAGCCGGGGCGGGGGGGGGGGGGGGCGGCCATTGTGTCTGTGCCGGCTGAGATTCGCTGCTTTCCTCCCCGTTTGCGCTAATTCTGCGGCGGTTCCAGCCCTGTCCAAAAATGATAGCGAAGGGGATTTGCAGGCGAGGAGAAGAACCTGAGCGGCCCTTGCTCCCGGGCGGCCAGAGCATCGCTTGTGTTTCGTATAGAAAATATTAGAATGCATTCATTTAAATCCCTTTTTTAATTAAAATTTTGTTTTTATTAAAATTTTTTATTAAATTAAAATACATAGGGGTGGTTTGTTTTTTTGTTTGTTTTTTTTTTGTTTTTTTTTTAATTTTTAAAACCAACTTAAATCACCAGGACAACTTTCACATGCAAGCCAGATTTAATGCTGTTAATTTTACACTTTTTAAAAGTCTTTGGCCGTGGTGTGTTTGCGGATGAGCCCGTGGCCCAAGCCCTGCCCTGGCTGACACCAAACCTCGCTCTGCTGGTGCTTACCCCTTATTTCCACTTTTGCAATACTTCCCTCGGTCTCCCAAAGCTGACAAACCAGCTTGGAGAACAGAAAGCAACTGGGACTCGGGCAATAAAGGTGTTTTGTTTTTTTTTTTTTAAGAAGGATGAGAGCTCTGAGCTTTCGTTGTTTGTTAACGAAGCTTTAGGGACTAATTGGCTAAATCACAGCTCTGCCCAAGCGCATCTTGACGGAGGTCGTTTTTCAAAGAGAGATGACGCACTCAAGTTGTGAAAAAAAAAAACAACCACAAACAAACCTAAGAAAATGAAGAAATGATGCAGAGTGTGATGGTTTAACCAAGCCTGAGCAGACGTGGCGAGGAGCGGCCGCGGGGCCTTGGCGGGCAGGGATGCTGCGGGTCCGTGCGTGGCCGAGGAGGGTCTGCGCTGGGTTTGTGTCTCCTCCTGCATCCCCGGCACCCCTCGCTAGCAAAGACGGAGGATGACACGAGCTCTGGAGCGGTAAATCCGTCTCCGACGCGCAGCAGGAAGGGTTATGGCAGAGCCCCGGGCAGCAGCTGCCGCCGCAGCTTCCGTCGGTTGCGTCGGACCGAAGAGGCTCAGTCGTGCGGACGGGTTGTGTCCTTGAAAACCGCGGCGCTGAGGGTGTGCCGGAGCCCAGGGAGCTGCTTTCGTGCGTAGACACATCACCTCCCTCTGCAGCACTGCCCAAATCTGGGAATTTAGCATCCCTGTTTTGCTGAGGATAATGGAAAAATGATGGGGAGAGCAGGGGAGGACCCTAAATTGGTGTGGGATGTGGCACGCTCCCAGTGAGCAGTGAAGCTGCTCCATCCTTTGCTTATTTAGAAGATGAGGCGATGACTGGTGGGACCAGAGAGCCTTAAATCACCGCCTGCATCCCGATGGAAAAGCACACTCAGCCATGCCCGGTACCACGTGTGCCGGACCCTTCGCCAACACTTCATAGAGTCATAGAATGGTTAGAGTTGGAAGGGACCTTAAAGATCATCGAGTTCCAACCCCCCTGCCCTGGGCAGGGACACCTCCACTAGAGCAGGTTGCTCAAAGCCCCATCCAGCCTGGCCTTGACACCTCCAGGGATGGGGCATCCACAGCTTCTCTGGGCAACCTGTTCCAGTGCCTCACCACCCTCACTGTAAAGAATTTCCTCCTAATATCTAATGTAAATCTCCCCTCTTCCAATGTAAAACCATTACCCCTTGTCCTGTCACTACATCTCCTGACAGAGAGTCCCTCTCCGGCTCTCCTGTGGGCTCCCTTCAGATATTGGAAGGCTGTTCATGTTCTTTCTTCTCTTGCAGGGCTGAGAAGACAGAGGTTTTGAGTGAAGATCTCCTGCAGGTGAGGTCCTCTGCAGCTGGTCCAATGTGCCCAAGGTTTCCCAGTGCCCACCCATGGGTGCTGGATGTGGCAGCGGTTCCGTGCCGGTTGGTGTCCCGCGGCGATGAGGCGGGCTGGGAGTAGGAGGAGGAGGGGATTGGGAGCGTGGGAAGCGTCATTGTCACCCTCCCAGCCCTTTCCCAGCCCGGTTTTCAGGTCAGCTGGAATCGGATCCAGTCTCGTCTCCGCCAGGATGGCAACCTGATACGGGCCAGCTGGATTGCGGGTGCCTGTGTCTCCCCTCTCCGGGGATGGGACATATGACAGCAGGGGACACTCCCCAGAGCTGATGGGTTGAGCAACTTCAGCAAAACAGCCCGAGCCAAAAGCCTCCTGTGGTGCCGTGGAGCCTGGGCTGTGACTCCCAGGTCATGGTCTCTTGGGGACATCTCCTCTGGGTGCTTTCTGCTCCAGGAGCAGGGCTTCCTGCGCTCCCGGGGGAGGGAGGCAGCGGAGAAAGTGCCAGCAAAGTGACCCAAATTCACAAAGCCATCACTGAATTCCTCAGGTTTCTAAGTCACACAATCTCTAAATCACCACTGGTGACTCGGGCAGTGGTGAGCAAAGCCATCGGTGAGGGTGCTCCATCCCGGTGCCGGCATCCCCCGGCATCAGCCTGTCTGCTGTCGGATCCGCTTCAAAACCTCTTTTGGGGCTAAACTGATGTATTTACACCTTCCAGCTTGGGAATTTGGTCCGTGCCATTGCTGGCAGGTAGCGGGTTCTGCAGAAACAGCCAGAGAAACAGTGTGCAAGGATGCTGGTGGCAGGAGGCAGTGACCTGCAGGTGACAGAGTGACGTTTAGCTTTTGCAGGTCACTGTGTCCTGCCTACCTGTTGCCCTCATTGGGACCTAGTGACACTGCTCAGGCTTTAGCAAGAGCCATGTGTTAGCCGAAAACGTGAGCAGGATTTAAGTGAGCCATCACTAAAGGGATAAGGCGAAACTGTGCTGGAAGAGGGTGAAATGAAGCTCTGTTTGCAAATATCCCAGCGGGGCGCAGGGGACGGCCACCCGCGTGGCTTTATCCCTCCCACGGCCTCTTGCTGCTCTACCGGGGACTCAGCAGCCGGTTTCCATCGTGGCTGGGACCGGCCCGACCCGTGCAGGGGGCGAGCGAGGTTGGTCTCTGGTTCCGCTGGCACCGGGGAGAAGCTGCTGGTGGAAGCGGCCACGTGGGCTCCCGGGGCGTTGGTGGGTTGGTTTGCTGCTCACCAGCGCCGTCCTTGCTGTATGAACCCCTGCGTCAGCCTCCAGCCTTCGGGATTTGGGTCTTTTATCCCTTTCTGGGCTGGGCAGGATGCGGTGGTGACGTGCCCTGCTGTGCCCGGGGGTGGGCAGCCCCGGTAGGATGGCACAGAGGGGAGCTGAGCGCTCCCCGCCACCAGCAGCCAGAGGGAACATCAATAACCAACCTTTATTCTTCCTATTTTAATTTTTGGCGTTTCCCCTTGCAAGCTGTGGGGTCTGCATGGCCCCTTGGCACCGAGAGCTGGGCCCTGCTCTTCGAGCCATCCGGTGACATCCCGGCGCCAGCTGGCACCTGCGCTGGCACCGCCGAGGGCAGGCTTGGCTTCGGCAACGGTGCATGGGAGATTTCTGCACCTTTTGGGGGGGGGGGGTGGTGGTTTTGCAGGGAGGGTTGTCGGTGCTGCCTTGTCTGGGTGTCTCCCAACGAGTCACTCTGTCTGTCTCCAGGGATGGGGGCGGACCTGAACCCTTCTGGGTGTCGTATCTAATTGCCTCCAGTTCAGCTCATCTTTATGGGTGTGCGCCCACATAACGTGCCCTTCTGAACGTCGTGCCCCTTCCTTGCAACATAGAATCATAGAATCACAGAATGGTTAGAGTTGAAAGGGACCTTAAAGATCATCTAGTTCCAACTCCCCTGCCGTGGGCAGGGACACCTCCACCAGAGCAGGTTGCTCAAAGCCCCATCCAGCCTGGCCTCGAACACTTCCAGGGATGGGGCATCCACAGCCTCCCTGGGCAACCTGTTCCAGTGCCTCACCACCCTCACAGTAAAGAATTTCCTCCTAATATCTAATGTAAATCTCCCCTCTTCCAATTTAAAACCATTACCCCTTGTCCTGTCGCTACATCTCCTGACAAAGAGTCCCTCCCCATCTTTCCTGGATCCCCTTTAGGTACTCGAAGGGGCCCTAAGGTCTCCCCGGAGCCTTCTCCTCTCCAGGCTGAACACCCCCAGCTCCCTCAGCCTGTCTTCATAGGGGAGGTGCTCCATCCCTCTGATCATCTTCATGGCCCTAACATGGACACGGACATGTGTATATATATATATATAAAAATAATATATATAATACATATGCCATTATATATATTATAAAATAATATTACTATATAAAAATAATAGATCTCTCTGATGTCTGGCTGAGGCAGAGCATCCTCTGCCATCCTTGTGGTGGTTCCCATGAGGTGCCTCCTACCTCGAGGACTCACACGCTGGAGAAGCTCAGCTCTCCTCCCCCTTCCCCGGGGCAGGGAGTCGATCTTTTTTCCCAGATTTTTTTTTTTTTTCCAGATTACTTCCCCAGATTTTGAGCTTTAGGGACTATTTCTTTTTTCCAGATTGTTTCCCAAAGTTTTGAGATTCCCGTGTTTTCCCCGAGTCTCTCAGCTGTGGTTCTCAGCAGCTCTTGTTTGCTTACATTCAGTGACTCATCTCGCTGAGTTTCGGGAGGAAATTCTTCGTTTAATCAATGCAGAGGCAAATAAGGCAATTTGCAGCCCTGGGTTGGAGCTGCGGCCAGTGTGGTTTGTGGCTGGGGACAGACACCTCCTGCCCTCACCCTGGGACACGAGGGCTTTGGAGGCTGCTCTGGCTGCGGCCCCCGGCCTTTCTTGGGTGGGAGGGTGACATGGGGCAACATCAGCCTGGTGACACCTTCTCCTGCTTAAAGCATCCCTGCCCTGGGAAAGGGGTTGGGCTCTGGGGCTGTTGAATCCAGTGCAGCAGCAATTAAAATAGCTTTGATTGAAGAATAAGAAGTCCCTTACGTCCCTGGCCGGCGGGTGCGGGGGCAGGCGGGACACCCCGGTGACGGCCGCCACTGCGTCCGCAGGTGGAGAAGCGGCTGGAGCTGGTGAAGCAGGTCTCCCACAGCACCCACAAGAAGCTGACGGCATGTCTGCAGGGCCAGCAAGGTGTGGACGCCGACAAGCGCTCGGTGAGGCTGGGGGGGGGGCTCTGAGGACGCTGCGGGGGGGACGACACTGCTGGTACCGGCAGGGTGGGAAACGCCAGCCCTCTCTTTGCAGAAGAAGCTGCCGCTGACGACGCTGGCGCAGTGCTTGATGGAGGGATCGGCTGTGCTGGGTGACGACTCCCTGCTGGGGTAAGGGGGGGCCCGGGGCTCCCCCGGGGCTCTGACACTGCTGGGAAGCTGCTGCTGGGAATTGCTGCAGTTCCTTATCTATGATGCTGGATAATGGGGGGGGTCAGAGGGGCTGGGATGCTCGTGTGATCTCGGTAGTGCAGGGGTTTCCTTTATTCTTCTCCTCCTTGTGATGAGCTGGGGTCCTTTAGTCATGCAGTATACAGTGTAAAATATCTATCTTATGGAAGTCCATACAATTTCACAGAATCACAGACTGGCAGGGGTTGGAAGGGACCTCTGGAGATCATCCAGTCCAACCCCCTGCCAGAGCAGGGTCACCCAGAGTAGGTCCCACAGGAACATGTCCAAGTGGGTTTGGAATGTCTCCAGAGACGGAGACTCCACCACCTCTCTGGGCAGCCTCTTCCAGGGCTCTGCCACCCTCACAGGAAAGAAGTTCCTCCTCATGTTTAGGTGGATCTTCCTCTGTTCAAGTTTGTGCCCGTTACCTCTTGTCCTGTCACTGGGCACCACTGGAAGAAGACTGGCCCCTTCCTCCTGACACCCCCCCCTTTACGTATCTATAGGTGTTGATGAGATCCCCCCTCAGTCTTCTCTTCTCCAGACTAAAAAGACCCAAGTCCCTCAGCCTTTCCTCATCAGATGTTCTAGTGCCCTCATCATCTTTGTAGCCCTTTGCGGTACCCTCTCCAGCAGTTCCCTGTCCTTCTTGAACTGGGGAGCCCACAACTGGGCACAGTAATATGTATATACATATAGACACAGTATATATAGACAGTAGTATAATATGTATCTCAGACTATAATTGGTACAATAGTTAGGGAATGAGATTTTCCAAACATCCAGGGTGCTCGTGGTCCTCGTGCTCTCACCCTTCCTCCAGCTCTCAGCCAAGGAAGGGCTGTCCCACGCCGCTGCCGAGCCCCCCAGGGGCTTTGGGTGCCCATGGCCCACCCTCGTGGGGTGCAGGGTGGCTGCCCGTGCCCCCCCCCCGCCCACCCGTGGCCCCCAGCCCTGCTGCTGCCCTTGCAGGAAGATGCTGCGGCTGTGCGGGGAGGCGGAGGACAAGCTGGCGCAGGAGCTCATCCACTTCGAGCTGCAGGTGGAGAGGGACGTCATCGAGCCCCTCTTCGTGCTGGCTGAGGTGAGCGGCGGCTGGGGACGTCCTCGGGTCCGGGTGTCACCGTGCCGGGGGCTGGCATCCCAAACAAGCCTGGGTTCTGCTGCTTCGGGCGGCGTGTTTGCTTCCTGGCCCCTGCGAGGGACCTTCCCCCTTTGAGCTGTTCGCTAATTGCTTTAATTGGCAGGCAACATTTGCATGTTCAGCAGGGCTGGCTGCTGGGGCAGCGGTCCCTGCCGGGCTCCTGCCCTTCTCTGCCTCTCCCGAAGGCAGAGGCGTTAACACTCTTATTTCTGACCCATTTTTCCATTTTTCCACATACCATTGTTGTTTGGGATATTTTTTCCTCTCTTATTCCCCCCCCACTGCCAACTTTGTTTTTCAACAATGCTTTTTTACTCCCCTTTTACATCTTGCAAAACGTCCCAGGCTTGGCTCTGATTTTATCTTCCCAGCAGAAGCAGCCAGAGCTGTACCGCGCTGCTGGTGTTACTGGGATGGGTGAGCAGGGCTGCACCACGGCTTTATTTTGCCAAATCCCTTGGCAAATGGTGCCCGGGAATGGGAGGCTCTGCATTGCCATCCCCAAAAGCCCTTCTTCTGCCTTCACCCGGCTCCCAGTGCAGGAGGCTGGGATCCCCCGAGGATGCTCCTCTCAGGGGTGCGGGTTCTGCGGTCGGGGCTGGCAGGGGGTGGCACGGCCTGGGTGGGGACAGAGAGGAGGGACAAGCTGTGCCATCCCCCTAATGGTGTTTAAATAAGGAGCTGCGTCCTTATGCACACAGTTTGCACCAGCCCAAACTCCCAGCATTGCAATTCCGATGCCTCTCCGGGGATGTTTATCTCTTCCCGTCCCTGTGTGTTGCTGCAGGTGGAAATCCCAAATATCCAAAAACAGAGGAAGCACTTGGCGAAGCTCGTGCTGGACATGGACTCCTCCAGGACACGGTAGGAAGCGGCTTCAAAGCTTCTTTATAGAAAATAAAAATTCCCAAGTGATGGATAGCTCTGGGGAGGAGACGTCCTGGAGCCCTGATACCGTGGCTCCCTTGGGACAATAAGTCTTGTCGGTGTCACCGTGTGCCATGAAGTCAAACTCTGCAACAAGCCAAGATTTCTGTGGAAAAGAGTATTTTTTTCTGGCACAAATTTTTATACTTTTCCTCTTTTCCCTATCACGGTGAGTTCTTACATGATGCCAAAGAGCCAGGTGTTCCTGCTGCTGTAGAGCAGCGTTGGGGTGGATGTGGGATGTCCTTTGGGATCGTCCCACGTCCCAGGCGCTGTAGTGGGACCTGGTGGGCTGTGCCTTGGGTTTTGCCTGAGGCTTTTTGCAAGGATTTAAAAAAATAACTGGAGTTGGCCAAACCCCACACAACATAATGGTGTGCTCTGGGAAGAGGTCTGGGAGGAGTCTGCAGTCCCCACATCACATCCAGGCTCTCCCATCGCCTTCCTCTCTCTTCCCACCTGGATGAAGCTCATTCTTCCACTGAAAGTAATTGTTTAATTAGAGCCCGATGTGCACACCTGGTTATGGTGACTGGGGATATTTGGGGTTGGGAGTGGATGCTGCATCCCAGCCTGGGGTGATCTCTGCCCTGGGGACCGCGGTGGGTTTGGCCGAGGGGTTTTCCCTGGGCTGCCCTCCAAGTCCGCTGGGATCTGTCCCCAGCTCCATGTGGGTCCCCATCCCCCCCGTGCCAGCTCTGCCCTCTCTCCACAGGTGGCAGCAGTCCGTGAAGTCCTCGGGTTTGGCCAGCAACCTGCAGCCCACGGGCGCCAAAGCCGATGCGCTCAGGGAGGAGATGGAGGAGGCGGCCAACAGAGTGGAGATTTGCAGGGTACCTGGGGGGGTCACTTCTTGCCGGGGTGGGGGGGACCTCGGCATCCCAGGCACCACAGAAAACCTGCAACCTCTCCTCTTACCCTGTTCTTCACTCTTTTCTTGCCCCATTGCCCGTGATAAACTCTCCTCTGGCTGGTCCCCGTGCCCAAAGACAGGCTGGTGGCAGTAGGTGATGTTCACCAGCCAAGCAGGGCATCCCCAGTTCTACTGTCCCCATCCCCCCTGGAGCTGGAGAGCATCCCTTTCCCAGGGGACCTGTCCCAGCAGCAGCTGGTGAGCTCAGCACCGAGTGTGCCCAGCCCTGGCACAGAGACCTGTGGGAAGCCCCGGCATGTGCCGAGGCCACAGGTGCCACCCAGCCATGTCACCCCCCACCATCCCGTGGGAGCACAACCCACCCACTGGTCACATTGGGTGGGAAAAGTGTCCCAGCGAGGGGACACGCTGGTGCCAGCACCTTCGTCACGGGCTGCGGGATTCAGCAGTAAAACCCACAGACAATTTTGTGTGGTTTTAAATTCCCCCGAGGGCAGAAAATGCAACCCTGGTGCTCCAGGTCTTGGGCAGGAGCTGGAGCTGGGTGTGGGTCTCAAATCCTGGCTCTTTTCTCCAGGGGCACAACCGGCCTTTAAAATCTGGTCCCAAACACGTGCTGTCTACAGCATCACAGCCCCACGCGCCCAGTAATTCCCAGCAAACCAGCTGGGCCAGGAGCTGCCCCCCAGTATATTCACCATCTTGGTGGTGAATGTTGCAACCAGGAGGTGCTCACAGGCTTTTAAACCCTGATGATTTTCCTCCAGTTGAGTTATCCAAGGGGATTCTCAGAAGGGAGCAACTGGGGAAGGGGCAAAGTCTATTTTGTGAGTGTGGGGACAGAGCGACACGTGTCCCGGTGCCCAGGGGCTCATTGCAACTGGGAGCAAGAAGCACCCGATGCTCCCCAGTCTGGTCCACACCAAGCCGTTGGGATGTACCTGCAGCGGCCGAGCGTGGGGCAGGAGTGAGCAAATGTGGGGTTTAATTTGGGCCAGATTTATGCCGTTCAGCCCGCCGGGATGCACAGCCTTTTGTTGACAGGTTGTTTCCAAGTGACTCTTGCTCCCAGCGAGCTCGTCGGCCTCCAAAAGGGCCATCATGGTGGCATCAGGGTGGCGTGAGTGGGACGCCGACTAATTCTCTGCTCTCTGCAGGACCAGCTCTCAGCTGACATGTACAATTTCGTGGCCAAAGAAGTAGACTATGCAAACTATTTCCAAACCGTAAGTGCCCCCCGCCCTCCTGGGACTCCCCCGTCCCTGTCCCTGGCCGTGGGGGTGACAGGCGGTGCCGTCTCTCCCCTCCTGCAGCTGATCGAGGTGCAGGCAGAGTACCATCGGAAATCCTTAGCGCTTTTGCAGAACGTCCTGCCTCAAATCAAAGCCCAGCAGGGTAAGTGCACAGCGGGGGTCTGTCCCTCTCCCACAGGTGACACCAAGGGCTCTGTGTGACACCGGAGCCCTGTGGGGCTTCGCTGCGGCGATGAGCCGGCTCCGGTGTGACCCCACGTCGTGGTGTGGTGCTGGGTTTGCGGCTGAGCATCCTCCTTGTGCTCCCCCTGTCTGCATCCCACCCGCCCCGGTGCTGGGGAGGGCATCCCATCCCCATCCCGCTTCCTCAGGGGGGGCAGGATCCAGCCAGCTTCATGGAAGAAGTGGGGGGGAACCTGCCCGAATATCCCCATCGAGCGCAGCACCGGTGGGGGGGACCCCAGCGCCAAGGTCGGGGGGGTCCCTGGGCTTGGCTTTGGGGTGTGCAACCTCCGTAGGAACTGGGCTGGGAGACCAAGGTCGGGGAGACCCCCCCCGTGATGGCCCCGAGAGCAGCTCATTCCCCGGGGCAGGGCTCGGGGTGCTGCTGTCGCTGCAGCGGGGCAGGGAGTGATTTGTATTTTATTTTTTTCTCTCGATCCCACAAAATATTCCTGCCTCAAACTGTGATGGAAGAAGGGGGAATATATTGCAAAGGTTTGCCCGTGATTGCTCCCCCCGGAAAACGTTATCCAGCCCCTTTGAAATGTCCCGTGTGATGATTGGAAAACATTTTGTTTGGATTTCATCTTTAAAAAGCACTTCCCGAGCCGCCCAGGACAGAGGTGCGGGGTCCTGTTGTTTTAGCAACATCCACACGGAATATTTTGCTGCCGAAACGCTGTGATCCAAGGGCCTTTCGGGGAGGGGATGCCGGATCCGGCACCATCCCGGCCGTGTCCTCCCCCTTCCTCTCACCCCCTCTGCCCGTCACAGAGGCGTGGATGGAGAAGCCCTCCTTCGGGAAGCCCTTGGAGGAGCATCTGGCTGTCAGCGGGCGGGAGATCGCCTTCCCCGTGGAGGCGTGTGTGACCATGCTGCTGGAGTGTGGCATGCAGGAGGAGGTGGGTCCCATGTCCTACCACCCTCGGTTGGGCATGATGGAAGGGGACGTGGGTGCCTCCGGGGTTGGGGACGAGGAACTGGAGGGCTTTGGGGACATCCCTGACCTCAAAGCTTGTCTGATGCTCCCCTGTGTCCCCTGTGAAGGGTCTCTTCCGAGTGGCTCCCTCAGCCTCCAAGCTGAAGAAGCTCAAGGCCGCCCTAGACTGCTGCGTGGTGGACGTGCAGGAGTACTCAGCCGACCCACACGCCATCGCAGGTAGAGGCTGCCCCGGGGTGGAGGGGTTGGTGGTGTGTAGGAATGCCCATCCAGCCCCCAAGTGCCAACTGTGGGCACCCAGAGGGTGGTCATCAGTGGCATGAAGTGTAGTTGGAGGCCAGTAACCAGCAGTGTAGTCCAGGGGTTGATGCAGGGTCCAATCCTGCTTAACATCTTCAGTAATGACGTGGATGATGGGGCAGGGTGCACCTTCAGCAAGTTGGCAGATGACACCACAGTGGGAGGAGTGGCTGGTGCAGCAGAGGGTGGTGCTGCCACCCAGAGGGACCTGGGAAGGCTGGAGAAATGGGCTGAGACCTGGTGAAGTTCAACAAAGGCAAGCACCAAGTGCTGTCCCTGGTGAGGAGCAGCCCCAGGACATGCTGGGGCCACCCAGCTGGAAAGCAGCTTGGCAGAGATGGCCCTGGAGGTCCTGGTGGACAACTAAGGTGGCCGTGGGCCAGCAACGTGAAGGCAAATGGTGTCCTCAGCTGGACTGGGAGGAGTGATGCCAGCAGGTCAAGGGAGGTGATCCTTCCCCTGTGCTCAGCACTGGTGAGGCCACACCTGGAGTGTGGGGCCAGTGCTGAGCACTACAAGAGAGACCTGGACATACTGGAGTCTCCAGTGAAAGGCCATGAAGATGATGAAGGGCCTGGAGCATCTCTCCTAGGAGCTGGGACTCTTCAGCCTGGAGCAGAGAAGGCTCTGGGGGATCTCATCGATGGATATAAATACCTGCAGGGAGGGTGCAAAGAAGACAGAGTTCTTTATAATGGGGGCCAGGGCCAGGACCAGAGGCAATGGGCACCAACTGAACCATGGGAGGTTCCCTGTGAACATCAGGAGATGCCTTGTCACTGTGTGGGTGGCCAAGCACTGCCACAGGTTGTCCAGGGAAGTGTGGCATCTCCATCCTTGGAGATACTCTAAGCCAGCAGGACATGGTTATGGGCGACCAGCTCTGGGTGGTGCTGTTGGCGAAGGGAGTTGGACCAGATGACCTCCAGAGATCCCTTCCCACCTCAGCCCTTCTGTGATTTGTCCCAAAGCCTTTGAACAGCAAAGACAGAATATACGGGGGGACAAATGCAGATGCAGAAATAGAGCTCCTGGTGGAAGTGGGGGTGTTCAGGAGTTGCCATCCATGGAGGACCACAAACCCCAGCCTGCATGTCCCCTCCACGGCCAAGAGCTTGAGCAGCATTTTTGGTCGCAGGCGAGGAAGCAAACAGGGATGCAGTCGTAATCTGAGGTGGCATCGGGGCCCTGGTGACACTAATGAGGGTGATGTGATCAGGAGAGGCTCCGCAGGATCAGGGAGCAGTTGGGAAGATTCACACGTGTTATCATCAAGCTTGTCATCTTCTCTCTACCTTTTCTGTGGCCAAGACCCTCTCCAAGCACAGATCCGAGCCCGCTGGGCTGCTATTGAGCATTAATTCGGTTTAAATGCCAGTCAGCTGCCCCCCTCCTGGGCTGGGCTCCCCGGCGGGTGCAGGATTGGACCCTTGGACCCTGGTTTCCTACTGACTGCAAATGGGAACCCCTTCCCAGTGCAAGGAGCTGTGGATGTCCTAGGCAAAAACCAGTGATGGAGAGCTGGGTGAAGGCCTGGTGGAGGCAAAAATGGTGGAGGGAGCTGGGGAGGTGCTAGGAGGGACTAGGTGGAGGTGGCAAGGTGGTTGCTGGGGGTTAGAGGATTCTATGGGCTCCACCAAGCTGGAGGGACTAACAGGTGCTTTGGGGGCATTGGGAGGGATGCGAGCCAAAATGCCATGGAGTGAAACTGCTTGGTGCCCGTTGGCCAGTGCCACCCACAGTGTCGAGCCCCGTGTCCCTTGTGTGCCACAGGAGCCCTCAAGTCCTACCTGCGAGAGCTGCCGGAGCCCCTCATGACATTCGAGCTGTACGAGGAGTGGATCCAGGCCTCCAAGTGAGTCTGGGGCAACTCCCCTGTTCCTCCGTGGCTGGGTGGTGGTATTTGGGGGTCCATGAGTTATTTCTGACATGGCTCACACCATTTGGGATGGTTCCTCCGGTATCTGAGAACCAGGAGGGTTCCAGTGATGAGCATCATGAGTCCTGGCAGTGAGGGTGGCCCTGATATCCCCACTGTGGTCCAGGACACCCTGGGGAAGGTGGCTAAGCTCTCCCAGCATCTTTTGGCAAGCCCTTGGATTCTAGGCACTAGTGCCATTCCCGGATGGGTGTGTAAACCCCAGGGGACAGCACAAGGGAGCTCCCAGCTGATTTATGGGGTGCTCTGCACCGTGGAACCCCCAAACCCAGCAGGATGGGGCCAGCTGAGGTGACACCAGCGTGTCTGCTCCACCATGGGAGGTGTTTGGGGCAGGGGGAGAGGGGCAGAGGGAGGTGGGAGAAGGAGCATCTCCTTTTAGGGTGGGAACCACCTCCCTGGTACCTGAATATGGGTCTGACCACATCCCCCACCTGCCCTGGGAGTGCCGGAGCACGGCAGGGATGTGGCGGTGACTCAATGGAGGTGACAGTCCCCAAGGGTGGCACTTGGGGGAGTGGGCTGTTGTTTTGGGGGGCTTTTTGCAGTAAATTCCCCTTCCAAGGCAAACACATCCCCAAAACACAAACCTTGGGGAGGGCCTGCACAGAGGTGAGGAGAGGACCAGCATCCAACCTGCAGCCCAAAGGTTTCCTTCTCGTTTTGGCCAGGGTTTTGGGGTTAATTTATTTCCACAATGTTGACAGCAGCCGGAGGGTCTGGCAGGGTCCCCAGGGGCAGGGCTGGCAGGGTCCCCAGGGGCAGGGCTGGCAGGGTCCCCAGGGGCAGGGCAGGGGAGGCAGGGTCGAGACCCTCAAGGTGGGGATGGGGGATGCTGACCCTCTCACCCACTTCCCCGTAGCATCCCAGAGCAGGAGAAGCGGCTGCAGGCTCTCTGGAGCGCCTGCGAGAAGCTGCCCAAAGCCAACTACAACAACATCAGGTGAGCCTGGGGCCAGTGGGACCCAGGGAGGGGACGGAGAGGGTGCCCTCCCGGCACACGGACACGGCTTGGCTCTGCTTTCCAGGTACCTGATTAAATTCCTGGCCAAGCTAACCGAGTACCAGGACACCAATAAAATGACGCCGAGCAACGTGGCCATCGTGCTGGGGCCCAACCTCCTCTGGCCGCAGGCGGATGGGTACAGTATCCAGCTGGAAAGCGAGTGTGCCAGAGGGATATAATGGGGAAAAGGGTGAAGGAGAGGGGTCTGGGGCCAAAATCCCATCAGGAATAAGGCTGGGGATGCTGAGCCGCTGTCCCCCTGCCTTACAGGAACATGACGGAGATGATGACGACCGTCTCGCTGCAGATCGTGGGCATCATCGAGCCGCTCATCCAGCATGCCGACTGGTTCTTCCCTGGAGGTAGGCTGTGCCCCATGGCCGTGGTGGGGTGGGATGGGCTTCCTGGGTCCCCCTGGACCTCCCTGGGGAGAGGGTGCTGAGCTCTCATTTATTTTTGCCAGTTCCTTCTGTTTGCCTTGGCTTGGCGTGAGGGGGGTGGGGGGAGATCTCTGCCAGGCAGAGATCTGGCAGAACTCATCACAGCAGTGAGCTCAACTCAGCTGCTCTGGGCCCGCCTTGAGCCTTCCTGCAATGCCGATACCCTCCTTTCCAACCCCTCGCTGAGGACACACAACCTAATGTCCCCCCCGGCTTTGTGTGTGTGTGTGTGTGTGTCCCCAAACTGCAGACATCGAGTTCAATGTGACGGGCAACTACGGCAGCCCCATGCACGTCAACCACAACGCCAACTACAGCTCCATGCCCTCCCCGGACATGGACCACAGCGACCGCCGGCAGCACGACCAGGCGCGGCGGCCCCTCAGCGTGGCCACCGACAACATGATGCTGGAGTTTTACAAGAAGGATGGGTAGGGTCTGTGCGGTGCCAGGGTTTGGGGAAAGGGAGGTGGTGGCCTCGCTGTCACCCTTAGCGTGGAGGTGGCACTGAGCTGGTTGGGGGAGGTCCTGGGGTGGGAGGACCATGCTGGGCTCCTGGGTATGTTCAGGTGAGCCCAGGGCTTGATGCCTGCCCCCAGCCCACTGGAGATGGGAGTGGGGGGGCCCATGGCGTGGCACCGGGGCTGTGCCATGATGGGGTCAGGTGCCCCGGTGTCCCCAAGGTCTGCGGGCTCTGCTCCTGGGGAAAGCTCCCCACTCCCAGCCTATGCGTGCCCCCCTGCCCTCCCGTGCCACTCTCACAGGGACCACAACCAGACAGACTGGCTCCAGAAACACTCGCAGGGCTCTCCCCATCTCAAAAAAATGTCTCCTGGACTCTTCCCATCTCCAAAACCCAATCCCAGGGCTCTCCCCGTCTCCAAAAATATGTCCCCAAGGCTCCTCCCATCTCCAAAAAATGTCCCCAGGGCTCTCCCCATCTCCGAACCCCACTGCAAGGCTCTTACCATCTCCAAAAACGTCCCCAGGGTTCTCTCCATCTCCAAAACCCATCCCTAGGGCTTTCCTCGTCTCCAAAAATCCATCCCCAGGGCTCTCCCCATCTCAGAAGAATGTCCCCAGGGTTCTTCTCATCTCCAAAAAATGTCCCAAGCTCTCCCCATCACCGACGTAGCCTGGTCCCTGCCGTGTCCCTCCTGCCCCCTCTTTCGAAGCCCCGTGACCTTGCAGCTCCTCCGAGCGGTGGGCTCTCAGCCTCTGCACTGTTGAGTTTTAGGGGTTTTTTTATGCTAATAATTGTGTGTTTCTGCCCATGCAGCCTTAGGAAAATCCAAAGGTACCGTATCCTCTGCAGTGGTGCCGGGAGGATACTGGGAGGGTGCTGGGAAGGTGCTGGGTGGGTGCTGGGAACGTGGTGGGAGGATGCTGGTACCTTGGGGAGAGGTGGCTGGTGGGTGACACAAGCGCATCCCACACTGCCACCCCTGCCCTATTGCCATGGAGGTTCATCCCCAGCAGCTTCCTGGTGGAAGAGGCATTTATAGGGGCCGGGCACCCCAAAGGAGCTGGGATGCGGTCCCGGTGGTCCCCTCCAGCAGGGCGGGTGCTGAGAGCCTGTCTCTGTGTCCCCCCCAGCATGGGCGTCAGGGTGATGGACACCTCGTGGGTGGCTCGCCGAGGCACCACGGGGGTGCGCAAGGCATCCTCCACCCCACCAGCCACTCAGCCCCCGGCGCCGCCCGCCGATCTCCCCACCACGCCCCACTCGCCCATTCCCGAGCAATCGCCAGATGTTTCAGCCACCCCTTCCCCGCTTCTCACCAGCTTCGGCTTCCCCCCAGGAGCCGAGCGGACAAGGTAAGGCCACCGGTACCCCCGTGTCCCCAACCTGGGCATCCTTCCCATGTGTGAATCCAGCAGCAAAACAACCCCATGGCTGTGCCAGAGGCAGAGGGAGAGGATGCTCAGCATCCTTGTGAGAGGAGCATCGTCCCAGGGATAGCGGGAGGAGAGGATGCTCAACATCCCTGGGAGAGGAACAGCATCCCAGGCATAGTGGGAGGACAGGATGCTCAGCATCCTTGGGAGAAGAGCAGCATTCTCAGGAGAGCGGGAGGAGAGGGTGCTCAGCATCCCTGGGAGAGGAGCAGCATCCTGGGGACAGCGGGAGGAGAGGATGTTCAGCATCCCTGGGAGAGGAGCAGCATCCCGGGGACAGCGGGAGGAGAGGGTGCTCAGCATCCCTGGGAGAGGAGCAGCATCCTGGGGACAGCGGGAGGAGAGGGTGCTCAGCATCCCTGGGAGAGGAGCAGCGTCCTGGGGACAGCAGGAGGAGAGGATGCTCAGCATCCCCAGGAGAGAAGCATTGTTCTGGGGACAGCGGGAAGAGAGGATGCTCAACAGCCCTGGGAGAGGAGCAGCATCCCGGGGACAGCGGGAGGAGAGGATGCTCAGCATCCCTGGGGAATGGAGCAGTGTCCCGGTGACAATGAGAGGAGAGGATGCCCAACATCCCTGGGAGAGGAGCATCATCCCAGGGACAGAAGGAGGAGAGGAGCATCATCCCGGGGACAGCAGGAGGACAGGATGCTCAGCATCCCTGGGGAATGGAGCAGTGTCCTGGTGACAATGAGAGGAGAGGATGTCCAGCATCCCTGGGGAATGGAGCAGTGTCCCGGTGACAATGAGAGGAGAGGATGTCCAACATCCCCGGGAGAGGAGCAGCATCCCAGGGACAGCAGGAGGAGAGGATGCTCGGCATCCCTGCAGCCACCACCATGTCCCCATCCTGACGGTCTTGTGCTGCCTTCGGGGATTCTCCCGTGGATCCCCTGCTCGGTTGGCAGCAGGAGGCACTGGGCTGTAGGGAAATTTGGGGTGGGGGTGCAAGGAGAAGGCTAAAGGAGCCCAGCGTCCCCCGAGCCCTGTCTCTGCCTGAGGTCTGTGTCTGACTTCAAGTGGCACGGGCCAGGTGGGGGAAAGCACCTAAATTCCACTTTTCTGCCCCCAAAAGAGGAGCCAAACTTTGCAGCTGCCCATGCTCTGCCCTGAGGTGCACCCACGGGTGGGGGTGGCAGCTCCGGGTGGGTCATGGGGTGAGCTGGGGGGGCTTTGGCACCGTGAGGGCTCCACCACCGGTCCCCTTCTCCTCCTCCCTCCCCCCCCCCCCCGCCAGCGCTTGTGCCTTTTTATTATTTTTTTTCTTTCATTTTATATTTTTCTTTTTGGCTTTTCTCTGGTGTTTCTGGACATTTTGCAGCAGGGGTGACCTGGCGTCTGCCTGGCTGGATGGCGGCTCCAGCCCCCCCCGCCCCCAGGGGGAGCGGGTCCCCTTGTCCCCCGGCTCCTGGTCCCATCCCCATCCCTGGGTGCAGCCCCTCTGGCCGGGCTGGAGCTGGAGCCTTCCTCCCCACTCCTCCTTCTCCTCTTCCTCCTCCTCGCTGCTCGTCCCTCACCCTGGCTCCAAGCCTTGCTCCCTTCGCCGCTCCCCCCCCCCGTGGTACTGCCCCCAAGTCGGGCTCCCCCTCGGTGTCCCCCCCCGCCCCACAGCCCTGTCGCTCCCCCGGGGCGGCCGCCCGCCCGCAGGACCCGGCCCGGAGAGGTAACGGGGAGGGGGGGTTTGGGAGGTGGGGGGGGACGGGACACCCCCAGACGATTGGGGAGGTGGGGGGGCCGTAGCCGCTGTCCCCGAGGGGGCGTCGTGGGTCCGCAAGCGGGCTGGGGGCTGCGAAATATGTGACCAGGCTGGAGTTAACCCCCCCGGGACCCCCAGCCCTGCCCCGGGGCTGCCTGTGCCTACCCGGGGGCGTGGGGGGGGGGGGGGGGGGGGGGGGCAGCGGGGGGAGCGGGGGGGTGCGGGAAGGACCTCACAGCTCTCCCTTCTTCTTCCTTCTCTTTTTTTTTTCTTTTCCTTTTTAAAATTATTATTAATTTTAATTTTTTAATTTTTACTTAATTTTTTCATTTTCCCGGTTTAATTTTTATTTCATTTTTATTTTTGTTCTTTTCTTTTTTTTCTTTTCTTTTCTTTTCTTTTCTTTTCTTTTCTTTTCTTTTCTTTTCTTTTCTTTTCTTTTTTCTTTTCTATTAATGTAATTTTATTTTATTTTTAATTTCATTTTTAATTTTATTTTCATTTAACGTTTTCCATTATTTATTTTTTATTCTTTTTTCATTCTTATTATTTCATTATATTTTACTTGGGTTCGCTTCTTAATTTTTTTGTCAATTTATTTTCACCTTAATTCCTTGAACGTTTTTTTTATTATTTTACATTTTTTTTATTTTAACATTTATGTTAAAAAAAATTATGTTAAAATTACGTTCTTTCTTTTTTCATATTTTTTTTTTCATTTTTATTTTGGATTCTTTCTTTTCTTCTTTCTTTTCTTTTTTTTTTTATTTCATTTCTTCTCTTATTTATTCCTCCCCTCTTCCTCACACCCCCCCCTTCATCCCCCCCCCTTCCCCAACCCAGCACTTTAAAGCCCAAGGAGCCCCCCCCGGGGGCCGGGCAGCACCGCGGCAGCCCCGGGCCGGCCAGCGGGCAGCAGCCGCCCTCCGCGCCCCCCCCGCCCGCCGAGCAGAGCCCGCACGCCCTGCGCAAAGGTAGGAGCGGGGCCGGGGATGGCGGGGGGTGTGTGTGTGGTGGGGGGGGGTCCCCTCTCGGTGTGACCCCCCCCCCCTTCCCGCCCCCCTCCGCACCTTGACCCCCCCCCCTTCCCCTTGTCTCTGTCTCGCAGTGGCCAAGAAGCTGGCGCCCATCCCTCCGCGGGGGGGCGCGGGGGAGCAGGGGGGGACACAGCCCTCCCCCGCCAGCCTCTCCCCCACCCCCCCCCAGCACCCCCTCTCCCTACGGGCCCCCTCCTGCCCCCCCGGGGCCCTGCCTGTCCCCCTGCCAGCCTTCCCCCCCGCCGCCGCCTCCTCCTCCTCCTCCTCCGCCCCCCCCTCTCCTGGCCGCCCCCAAATCCCGGCCCACCCCCAAGCCACGGCCGAGACCCACGCTGCCCCCCCCGCCCCAGCCCCCCCCGGCCACCCCCGGGCCCCCCCCGCCCCCGGAGCTGCCCCGCATGGACGCCGCGGGCCCCGGGGACGGCACGCTGACAGGTAACCCCGGCTGCGGGGGCTCGGCGGGGGACAGTGACACAACAGGGGGGACGGGGGGGCAGGTGGCTGTGTCCCAGGGTTCGGTGGTGGTGGCCCTGGGAAGGTGGTGATGGCCATGGGAAGGAGGCGACATCCCTGGGAAGTGTCACTGGGGAGGTGGCAGCATCTTCAGGAAGGTGGTGATGTCCCCAGGAAGGTGACAGTGTCCTTGACAAGGTGGAACTGTCCCCGGGAAGGTGGTGATGTACTCATGAAGGTTGCAACATCCCTGGGAAGTGTCACTGGGAAGGTGGCAGCATCTTCAGGAAGGTGGTGATGTTCCCAGGAAGGTGGCAGTGTCCCTGGGAAGGTGATGATGTCTCCAGGGAGGTGGTGGTGTCCTTGAGAAGGTGGCAATGTCCCTGGGAAGGTGGCGGCATCACAGGGAAGGTGGCAGTGTCCCTGGAAGGTGATGATGTACTTGGGAAGGGGGCAACATCCCTCGGAAGGCGATGGTGGCCCTGGGAAGGTGACTGTCCCTGGAAAGATGGAACTGTCCCCAGGAAGGTGGCAGCATCACCAGGAAGGTGGCTACACCCTGGGAAGGTGGTGATGCACTCAGGAGGGTGGCAGTGTCCCCCAGCAAGGTGGCAACATCCCTGAGAAGGTGAAACTATCCCTGGGAAGGTGGCAATGTCTCCAGGAAGGTGACAATGACTCTGCCCAAGTGGAACTGTTCCCAAGAAGGCAGTGATGTCCCTGGGAAGTTGGCGATGTCCCGGGGAAGGCCACGATGTACGCAAGAAGGTGACAGAGTCCCTGGGAATGTGACAATGTCCCTGGAAAGGTGGAACTGTCACCGGGAAGGTGGCAGGCTCCTCAGGAAGGTGGTGGTGTCCCTAGAAAGGTGGCAGTGTACTCAAGAAGGTGGCAGCATCACAGGGAAGGTGGTGATGTACGTGGGAAGGTGTCAAGAGTCCTCAGGAAGGTGACAATGTCCTTGGACAGGTGGAACTGTCACTGGGAAGGTGGCAGCATCACCAGGAAGGTGATGATGTCCCCAGGATAGTGGCAGTGTCCCCAGGAAGGTGGCATCATGCCCGGGAAGCACCACAAGCCTGTGCTGCTGTTCCTGCTGTCCTGACCCCCCTGTCCCTGGGTTTTGTTGGTGTCCCCTCGGTGTCCCTGCACCTGGGGGTGGGTTGCTCCACTCTCAGCAAGGGGTGGCAGTGACAACGCCTGCCGAGGGCTGTGAGTCACCCTCTGTCACTTCACCTTGCCCTGCGAGTCCCTCGGGGGAGGGGACAGCAGTGTCACATGCGCCCGGTGGGAGGAGAGCAGAGCATCGCGGGGGACAGGCAGCCAGTGGGGACAGTCGGGACACGGGGGCTGGTGTCACAGGCTCCGGCTGGGGTGGGGTGGCACAGAGTAGGGACCGGCGGTGACATCCCTGGCGGTGGTACTAAGATGGCACCGACCCCGGCAGAGGTGTCCTGCCATCGCGGTGTCCCCCTGACTCTGCCCTCCCGCAGGTCTGCTCCGTTTTGAGGTCCCCTCCCTCCACGTCCCCCCGGATGCCACCCTGTGCCGGGACCCTCCGGAGGCAGCGCAGAGACTCTCGGGGCCGGGCCCGGCCGCCCGGCAGGAGGAGGAGGAGGAGGAATCGGAGAGCACAGCCCTATGACAGTGTCCCTGTCCCCAAGCTTATCCTTGAGGCCCCCAGGGGCCAGCACAGGCCACCGGCACCGAGGGCCACCGGCACGCCAGTTTTGGGTGGCAAAGCGCCCGGTTTGGGGGCAGTCGCTGTTCTTTAGTTCATTTTTTTTTCGCCTTATCCAGACTTTGCCTTTCGACCGGGTGCCTGCGTCCCCTTCCCCTTTCCCCCCACCCCGCAGCACCCACGGTCCTGGGGCGATGTCACCATCTCCGTGCCCCGACGGCCGGTGCCACCGGGTACCGGCCGGGTGACAACGAGCTCGCCGGCGCTTTGCAACGGGATTTCATTTCTTCGGCTTCTTCCCCCCTCCGCTTGGTCGCCGGAGCAGGATGGGACCTGACCAGCAATAACCTGGGGGTGCAGGATGCGGGGCCCCCCCACCCCCGGGGCTCTCGGGGTGCCAGCGGACGAGGGCGCACGTCCCCCCCGCTGTCCCCGTGGGTTGGTGGCTTTGGTCGTGCATGTGAAGACGAATTAACCTTTTATCCTTTCCAGAGAGATAAGAGATAGATATATATATATCAGCAGAGATATATATATATTATATATTTGTATATATATATAGAAAAAATATATAGAGATTTGTTTTATTTGGAGCCATTTCCCCCACACCTCCCCCCCCAGTGCACAGAGGGAGGATGGCAATGGCAGCGCTTCGCCCCCACCCCCACCCCCCCCCGCCCCGCTCGCCCCGTGCCCCTCGCCCCAGGCGGGCACCCGGGGGCCCCAGCACCCCAAAGCAATCAATAAATCCGTGTGCCACTCGCTGTGACCTGCCCGGCGGTTCGTGGGAGGATGTGGGGCTGGATGAGGGTGGGGGTGTGGGGGGGGTAAAATGGTGGGGTGGGGGTCTGTGTGAAGGATGGTGGGCGCCTGGTCCCGTGGGATGGGGCAGCGCTGGGCGTGGGGTGGCTCCAAAGTGGATTTGGGGTGATTTGAGCCCAGATTTGGGGTGGTCCAGCATGGATTTGGGGAGGTCCCAGCGTAGATTTGGGGTGATTTGAGCCCAGATTTGGGCTGGTCCCAGCATGGATTTGGGGTGATTTGAGCCTAGATTTGTGGTGGTCCGGTGTGGATTTGGGGTGGTCCCAGCATGGATTTGGGTTTATTTGAGCCCAGATTTGGGGAGGTCCAAGTGTGGATTTGGGGTAATCCTAGCCCAGATTTGGGGTGGTTCCAGTACAGATTTGGGATGGTCCCAGGTTGGAGTGGTCCCAGCCTGAATTTGGGATGATCTGAGCCCAGATTTGGGGTGATCCCAGGCTGAATTCAGATTGGTCTGAGCCCAGATTTGGGGTGGTTCCAGCCTGGACTTGGAACAGTCTGAGCCCAATTTGGGGAGGTCCGGGAGGGGTTTGGAGTGGTTCTAGGCTGGATTTGGGGTGGTCTGAGCCTGGATTTGGGGTGGTCCCTGCCTGAATTTGGGGTGGTCCCAGCCCAGACTGGTTCCCACTGATGGATTTAGGACACAGGCTCTGGGACGGTGCTTCGCTGTAAGAAATGGGACTTAATGAGGGGTTTGGGTGATAAAATGATGGGGTTTGCTCTGTGTGGGCTGCCATAGTCCCAAGGGATGGGGCAACATCAGGCCTAGGGTGATCTCAGCCTGGATTTGGGGTGGTCTCAGCTGGGATTTGGGGTGGTCCCAACCCCCTGGTGAGCAGCAACCCAGTTCTGGTGAGTCCTTGTGTGTTTTGGGGCCAAACGGAGGAGGAAACCGCTCGGCAGTGGAGGACGGGCAGCGGAGGGGTTGTGTGGCACCAACACCTCCCCCAACCTGGTGGGATGGGGTCGAGGTGGGGAGGGGCAGGATCCCACACTGCAGGATACGGAGGGGCATGTCCGCGGGGAGGGGATGCTCTGGGGAGTGCTGTTGCCTGGGGGGGGGGCTGTCCCTAGTCTGGGGTCTCCTCTGGTGGTGAGGAGTTTGGA
This sequence comes from Numenius arquata, assembly GCF_964106895.1. Taxonomy (NCBI): domain Eukaryota; kingdom Metazoa; phylum Chordata; class Aves; order Charadriiformes; family Scolopacidae; genus Numenius; species Numenius arquata. Next base: position 11,320,246 of record NC_133592.1, read on the forward strand.
AATCCCCTACCCCAAAAAGGGCTGCATGGCCTGGAAGGGTCGCACAGCCCAAGCAGCACCCCCACCCCACATGCCCCCCGGGCTCAGCACCAGTCCCCCAGCACCCCAAAGCTGGTACAATACACCTGAGCTGAGACTGGGTGCAGGGGGTACTCGTGGGATGCAGGGGGTGCAGGAGCTGCTGAGGCTCTCCAGCTCGTGACATGCCACCAGGAGCCCTAGAGCCACCTCCAACAGCAGCTCTGGGATCTGCTCCAGGAGGGTGTCAGGGACACTTGGATCTCTGGACTTTGCAGGGAGCCAGAAGGTCTCAAATGTTCAGGTTGGGTCATAAAGGTGGTGTCACCTACCACCCTCCAAATCCATTGCCTTTGGCAATGGTGGCAAAGCACTGGGCAGCACGGCCATCCCTCCCAGCTGACCCCCATCCCCGTGGCACAGTACCCCATGGATACTGGCATCCTGTGGGACTGCATGGGTGGTGACATCCCATAGTCAGGGAGTTCCCATGGCTCATCACACCGCGTGACCACTGGCATCCCATGGTCAGTGCCCTGAGGAACCTGCTGTGCCCAGGGATGCTGCTTGCCTGGGTGACACATGGGTGCCAAACCCACGTTTGTCCCCTGCTGCAAAGCAGGGTCACAGCCACGGCACTTGCAGTGATGCCACAAGGGCCTTAGCCTGGAGCAGCCTTTCATGGTTTCCTCAACCTTCATCTCCTCCACCTCAACTCAATCCTACTCCCTCCATCTCTAGTTCCATCTCCACCTCTCTCTCCTCTGGTTTACCTCCGTCTCTGTCCCCATTTCCTCCACCACCTCCACTTCTAGCCCACCTCATCCACTCCTACTTCCTCCCCTTCCACCTTCATCTCCTCCACCCCAATCCCACCTCCACCTCCTCCATCGTGATCCCTCCTTGAAGTCTATCTCCAGCACCCTCTTCCTCTCCTCCACCTCTGCCTCCATCTCCGCTTTGATCCTTCCTCCTCCACCTCCATCACTGCTGTGGCTGCACCAGGTTTCTCCAGACACCCCCTTCCTCTGCCCCGGTGGGGACAACCCCACGGTACCATGACTCTGGTGCTGCCACCAACCCCCTGGACCTTCCACCAGGCACACAACCACCACTCCAGGACAGGATCCAGCCACCACTGACCCCCACCAAAGCACAGGGACCACCACCGATGGGACACGAAGCTCTTCCCACCCCTGGATGTGTCCCTTGGGATGGACGCTGCCCCCAGGCACCGCAGTGGGCTCCTTTCACGTGTCTTTAATAGAAACAGCAGGCGGTGGGGGCCACAGCCCCCCCCCCCCCCACCTCCGCGTACAAAAGCTGGCTGGAGGAATCGCGTATTGCATAGACCTTGGTGTGGGGGGACCCACCCGACCCCCAGAACAGTCGCCTTTTAGAAAACAAAAAGCGTCTCTGAATAAAAAAAACCCCTCTCCTGGTACAATAAATACTCGCGCGTCTCAGAGCTGGCAGAGCCAGGGAGCCCACGCCTGCCCACTTGCCCCTTTGCCTGCCCGCTCGCCTGCCTGCTTGCCCACTCCCTGGGATGGGGCACGGGGAGGTGAGTGGGTGATGCCTCCAGTTCAGGATGATCCCAGTCTGGAATGCTCCTGGCTCAGGACGCCCCAATTTAGGAGCTATTGGTTTGGGATGCTCCCAGTTTGGGACGGTCCCCAGTTTGGAATGCCCCCAGGCTGGAATGCCCTGGGTTGGGATGTCCTGATTTAGGAGCTTCTCGTTCAGGATGCTCCCAGTTTGGGATGCCCCTAGTTCGGGATGCTCCTGGTTTGGGATGCCCTGGTTTGGGAGCTTCCAATTTGGGATGCCCTGATTTAGGAGCTTCTCGTTCAGGATGCTCCCAGTTTGGGATGCCCCTAGTTCGGGATGCCCCTAGTTCAGGATGCTCCTGGTTTGGGATGCCCTGGTTTGGGAGCTTCCAATTTGGGATGCCCCCAGTTTGGGAAGCCGCTGGTTTAGGAAGGGCCCAGTTTTGGAGCCTCCGGTTTGGGATGCCCCAGTTTCGGGATACCTGAATGCTTCCAGTTTGGGGATGCCCTGCTTTGGGAGCCTCTTGTTCGGGACCCCCAGGTTGGGACGTTCCCAGTTCAGGATGACCCTGCTTTGGGATGCCCTTATGGGATGCCCTGGTTCAGGAGCCCTGGGGTTGAGACACCCCCAGTTTGGGACAACCCCACTTTGGGAGTCCCCAGTTCAGCTCAGGAGCCCCGGGGCGGGGGGGCACTGCCCACTGGCCGTGGCTCAGAAGCTGGACTCAGGCACGGCTGGGCGGCACAGGGACCCCAGGGGCTGCCGTCCCCGCTGCAGCGTGGCCACGGGGGGACCCCGGGTGGACATGGGTGTCCCCCCTGCCCCCCTGCCCAGCGATGCCGAGCGCCGCAGACCCCTCTCGGGGCACGGGGGGAGGCTGGCCGAGCTCTGTGAGCGCGCTATGGCCACCGGGCCAGGGGACAGCCGTGCCAGGGGGACACCCGTGTCCCCCTCCGACTGCGGCAGCCCGCTGCTCTGGCTTTTGGGGGGCAGACGTGGGGCCCCCTCGGCACTGGCGCTGGCGGCTCGTCGCAGCAGGGGCAGGCGGAGGGGCCGGCGGGGGGCTCGGGGGGTGCCCGGCTCCTCCTGCCCCTTGCCGGGCTGTTTCGGGGGGCCGGCTGGCGTGGGGCTGGTGGCCGGGGGGGTGTCGGGGCCGCTGTCCCCACCCGTGGCGAGCGGCAGGAGGGAGCGGCGGGTGCAGCGTGGCCGGCGCCCCGACTCCAGGTAAGCCACCAGCTCCCCCGGCGCCCCCCGCTCTTTCCCGGCAAAGGACCAGCGCGGGGGCACGGTCCTGGAGGGGCCACCGGCGGGTGACAGCTTGACGCTGAAACTGCGACCCTGGATGCCCCGCACCAAGGGTCTGGCCTCGAAGCCACCTGCAATTAAAAAAAAATAATTAATTGGGAGGACGTGGGAGGGCCCCGCGGGATGCTGGGGTGGGGAGGGGGGGGGTTCAGCATCACCTTTCTCCGGGGCAGTGGTGGCATCGGGGCGGGTGGCCGTGGTGTCCCGTGTGCTGCCACCCAGGCGGGCCAGCCAGTGTCCCGAGAGGGAGGGGGCGGCGGGGCCTGCAGGGAGTGGGAGGGTGGGGTGGGCTGGGGGGGAGTCACCCGTGCCCCCACCCCCCATGTGCACGTGCAGGTGTGTGTGTGCACGAGTGTGAGCACACCAGGGTGTGTGCTGCGATGCCGCACACGCCAGCGGTGCCCTGTCACTGCTGCCCACCGCCCTGTGCACCTGCACGCACACGTATGTGCACGCGTGTGCGCTCGGCTGGGATGTGCGAGTGTGCACGTGTCTGTGCGTGCACGTGCGTGCAAGTGTCTGTGCTGTGTGTGTGCAACACTGCAGTGTGCACAGCATGGCTCTGCCCTGTGTGTGTGTGCCTGCTGTACTGTCCATGCACACATATACACGCGTGTCCATGTGCACACACCACACCGTGTGTGCGGTGCTGAATGCACACGCATTTGGCTCTGCTGCGTACGCACGTACCACACTGTGTGCATGTATGTGCACTCAGCGGTGCCACACGAGTGTTCATGTCCACCCGCCACACATGCCTGCAAGCATGTGCACTTGGCGGTGCTGTGTGTGCACATCACTGTGCATGTCAGTATGCATGGCATGCATGTACATGTGTGCGTGTGTATGTGCCTGCCTTATTGTCCATGCACGCGTGTGCATGCGTGTCCATGTATGCATACAGCTCTGCCCTGTGCACATGTATATGTGCATGCCATGCTGTCCATACATGTGTGCGTGTCCGTGTGTGCACGTAGCTCTGCTCTCTGCGTGTGTGTGTACATCTGCCATGCTGTCCATGTACTCATGTGCATGCATGTTCATGTGTGTATGCAGCTCTGCCCTATGTGCACACATGCCTGTCGTACTGTCTATACACATGTGCATACGTGTCCATGTGTGCATGCAGCTCTGACCTCTGTGTGTGTGTACATGCCTGTCGTACTGTCCATGCATGTGTGTTTGTGTGTCCCTGTGCATGCAGCTCTGCCCTGTGTGTGTACATGCCTGCCACACTGTCCATGCACACGTGTGGGCGTGTGTCCATGCATGTCTATGCGTGCGTGTAGCTCTGCCCTGTATGTGCCTGCCATGCTGTCCATGCACGCGTGTGCATGCGTGTCCGTGTGTGCATGCAGCTCTGCTCTCTGTGTCTGTACATGCCTGCCGTACTGTCCATGCACGGCTGTGCACGCGTGTTGTGTGTACACGTGTGCGTGCAGCCGTGCTGTGTGCACACCCCACACCGCATGCACACACCTTAGCGCTCCGTGTGTGCGCACACCGCCTCGTGCACACACGCGCACACCCCACACGTGCATGTCCCGTGTTCCGTGTGCCCGTGGGTGCCCCGGACCGTGCCACGCGTGGCCCGGGGGTGGTGGCCTCGGGGTGCCCGGGGGCGGTGTGGGTGCTCACCCCTGCCGGAGGTGCCGGCCGCCCCGTGGCGGCGCTGGTAGAAGAGGATGTAGGCGCTGCGGGTGCCGACCTCCTCCTCCTGCACCCCCTCCACCCTGCTGTCGTCGTAGCTGTACCACCGCCCGTCCAGGGCGTTGCAGCAGTAGGCTGGGGGGCAAGGGCGAGGGCACAGAGGGAGTAAGGGGGGACACACACACATGACTTGGGGTCCCCCCAGCCCACCCCTGGCCCCAGGGTGCAGTGGGGAGTATGAGCCCCACGGTGTGGGGGACAGCCTGGGGGTGCAGGATGCTGCTGGGGGGACGTGTCCCCACGCCTGTCCTGTGCCCCGGCTCCCCTCTGCTGTGCCCCATAGCAGATATCCCTCAGGTGCCCCCCAACTCCATGCCGTGCCCCCACAGCAGATCCCCGAGGTGTGTTACCCCCCCCCAAACCCACATTGTGCCCCACAGCGTATCCCCCCGAGGTGCCCCCCTAACCCCATGTTATGCCCCATAGCGCAACCCCTGCTGTGCTCCCCAAACCCCACGCCGTGCCCCCTAAAGCGCCCCCCGCCCTGCTGCCATGCCCCATGGCACACCCCATGCAGTGCCCCCCCAAACCCCACAACCTTGCCCCACCGCACACCCCCTGCACTGCCCCCAAGCTCTATGGCACATCCCCTGCAGTGCCACCCCCCCCCCCCCAAAACACCCCTTGCAGTGCCCCCCAACACCATGCTGTGCCCCCCAGCACACCCCATGCAGTGCCCTTCCCCAAACCCTATATTGTGCCCCCCCCAGCACTTGCAGTAACCCCCAACTCCACACCATGCCCCACAGCACACCCCCTGCAGTGCCCCCCCCAAACCCCACACCGTGCCCCATGACACAACCCTTGCAGTGCCCCCCAACCCCCTGCAGTGCCCCCCCCAAGTCCCATATTATGCACCCCCACCCCTTGCAGTGCCCCCCAACTCCACACCCTGCCCCACAGCACACTTCCTGCAGTGTCCCCCCAAACCCCACACTGTGCCCCCTGAAGTGCCCCCACCCCACTGCCATGTCTCACAGCACACCCCCTGCAATGCCCCCCCCAGACCCCACACCCTGCCCCACGGCACACCCCCTGCAGTGCCCCCCCAAACCCCACACCCTGCCCCACGGCACAACCCTGCAGTGCCCCCTCAAACCCCACACCCTGCCCCACGGCACAACTCTGCAGTGCCCCCACCAAACCCCACACCCTGCCCCACAGCACAACTCTGCAGTGCCCCCCCAAACCCCACACCCTGCCCCATGGCACACCCCCTGCAGTGCCCCCCACCCCGCTCCACAGCCCCCCCATAAACCCCCCCAGCGCTCACCAGTGTAATGGCCGCCCTGCATGCTGCCGTGGTGGTTGCAGACAGCGTACAGGTCATAGAGGTAGTCGCGGGGGGAGCTCGGGGGCAGGCAGAGGGGGGGCTGCCAGGGCGCCCAGCGCCCCAACAGCTGCCCGCCGGCCTGGCCCCGCTGCGCCACGTGGGGGGCCATGTCGAGGCCCCGCAGGGGGAACCTCACCAGCGTGGTGAGTTTGTGCCGGTGCTCAGCCACCTGGCGGAAGCGCTTGAGGTGGATGATGAGGATGTCGGGCAGCGTCCAGAGGCTCAGCTTCACCGTGCCCTGCTGGGGCACCTTGCAGTGCGGGCAGCGCCAGGCATCGTCTGGGGCCAGCTGGGGACATCACATGCCATGGCCACCTCCCCCCCTAGACCCCCCCCCCCCAATCTGCCATCTCCATCCACAGCCACCCCCGGCACCCCAAACACCGACAGCCGCTGGGCTGCGGGAAGGGCTTGCCCTCGACGGGGGCTCTGCGGGGTGCGGGCAGGGTGCAGGCAGGGTGCGGGCAGGGTGCGGGCAGGGTGCGGGCAGGGTTGGGGGTACCTGCTCCTCCTTGGTGTAGAGCTGGAAGCACTCGTCCAGCGTGCAGCTGTGCTGCTGCCGGTGCGCTTGCTGCTGCAGCCGCACGCTCTCCGCGTCCTGCACCACCTCCTCCTGGATGTCCCCGAAAAGGCTGCGTGGGACAGTGCGGGGGGTGGGAGGGACGGACGTGACACCGGGTTGGGGGGTCAGAGAGGGTGACCTGGGTGCTGGGGTGTCCCTGGGTGCATGGGACTCACCGCTCTTTGGTGTTCATGTCCCACTCCACCGTTAGCTTGACGTGGGGAGGGCCACCCGCCTCGCTCAGCTGCAGCGCTCTGGGGGTGAGGACAAGGTGAAGTGCCCCCCAGAACCCATCCCCATGGGGCCACCTCCTTGCTAGCCCGTGGTGGCAGGCAGGGATGGCCACCACCTCACCAAGCAGCACCCACAGCGGGGACACGGGGCTGGGGATCCAGTTCCTGGCGAGCAGGGTGGCCACCTGTGGCTACCCACGGTGACACTGTAGCCAGCCACAGGGACACCACTGGCCACCCATGGTGATACTGTGGCCAGCCACAGGGACACCGTTGGGCAACCATGGCACCAACACAACCACCCACAGGGACACCATGACCACCCACGGGGACACTTTGGTCAGGCATGGGGACACCACCGGCCACCCATGGTGACACTGTGGCCCACCACAGGAGCACCTCTGGGCAACCACGGTACCAACATGACCACCGACAGGGATACCATGGCCACCCACGGGGACACTGGCCAGCCATGGTGACACCACTGGCCACCCCCAGGGAACGAGGGGACATTCTGGGGACAATCCCATCCCCACGAGCGCCCTTACCTGTCGACAGCGGGGTGGCAGAGCGGGCGGGGGTCCTGCGGGGACAGGTAGGCGCAGGGGGCTGAGCCCCCAGCCAGGCGGATGCGGAAAAGGGCTCCCGCGCCCTGCAAAGGGAGAGGGGGCTGTGGGGCTGGTGGGGGGCAGAGCCCCCCCCTTTCCTCTGGTGCTACCCGGGGGGAGACGTGCTTTGTGACATAGGATTAAAAACACCCCAAAAATCAGGTTTCTTTGGTCCCCATGGCCGGGCTTGTAGGGGACACCCATGGGGATGGGGATGAAGGCATGGGGGATGATCTGTTCTGCTGGCTACAGCGTGGCTGGGGGGCAAAGAGGTGGCTGAGGGACACCAGTACCCCTGGGATGGTGGCACCTGGGTGCTGGGGAGGGTGGTTGGGCTGGGGTGGCTCTGCTGTGGGAGCTGGGTAGCACTGCAGCCACCCATAATGATGCTGTGGCCAATCATAGTGGCACCATGGCTCCACCACTGGCCACCCACAGGGCCAGTATGACCACCCATGGCTCCACCAGGACCACCCATGGCTCCACCATGGCCACCCATGGAGACACCATGCCCACCCATGGCTCCATCAAGGCCACCCATGGCTCCACCATGGGCTCCACCCATGACCACTCATGGAGACACCACAGCTCCATCCCCTCCACGGCCATGGTTCCAGCAGCCCCGGCTGAGCGTGATCCCAGGAGAAGACAGTGGTGTGTGTCCCTCACAGCTCACCTGTGCCCGCACCTCTCCCCGCAGCAGAGCCCGCAGCTGGGCCAGGATGCTTTGCTGGAGCTGCTCCCAGGAGACACCCCGCTCCTCCCGCAGCACCAGCGGTGGCCCGAACCTGGGGACAGAGGGGACAGAGGGCTGAGGGGGGCTCCCCACGCCCCCTCCCTTGGGGGGCAGGCGGGTGGGGGGCGCTGGCGGGTACCTGGCGAGGCGGGGGCCGTCGCCCGCCGTGTTGCAGAGCAGCAGCAGGATGCGGCCGCCCGCCCCGGGGTGCAGGCAGTCGGAGGAGCGGGTGGCAGGCGGCGGATGCTGGGCTGCCCCCGGGGAGGCGGGCAGGCTGCGGGGGCACCCTGCGGCAGGGCGGGGGCAATTAAGGGGGTCTCGTTTAGTACAGGTGTTAATTAGAGCGGGGCGGGTGCCTGCGCACCCCCTGCCTGCAGCAGCATGGCCCCCTGCATCCCCAGGCTCCCCACCAATCACAGCCCAGGGGACAAGGCTGCCGCCAATCACAGCAGAGCATGCCTGCCTTCCACCAATCACAGCATGTATGCCAAGGCTCCCACCAATCACGGCAGAGGGGCCCCAGTTCCCACGAATCATAGCAAGGCATGCCTGCCTCCCACCAATCATAGCAGAGCATGCCTGCCTCCAACCAATCACAGCCAAGCATGCCTGCCTCCTACCAATCATGGGGCAGATGGGGGGGAAGACTCTCACCAATCAGAACTGAGCACACCTGCCTCCAACCAATCATGGGAGGCAAGAGCGAGGGAAAACAAGATACCAACCAATCACAGCCAAGCACACCTGCCGCCAACCAATTACAACTAAAGATATCACACACACACACACACACCCCCCAATCCCGGTGGAGCGCAGCTGCCTCTGACCAATCACAGCAGCCAGGACATCACTCCCCCACCAATCACAGCGCCCCTCCCAGCCACCAATCGCTGCGAGGAGACCCACCACCTCCCACCAATCCCGGGGATGCTCCTGCCTCCCCCAGCACAGCTCCCAACCAATCCGAGGGGGACGGGCAGGCAGCCGCCAGCCAATGGCGGGGTGGTGGCGAGGGGGGGTGGGGGCGGTACCTGTGCAGCGGGCAGGGGGGGGCTGGAAGGCGTAGAGGGGAGCCCCCTCCCCGGCAGCACCCAGCTCCTCCGCGTCACCCAGGGAGCGCAGGAAGCCTCGTGGGGACACCTCGGCCAGGATCACCTGCAGGACGGCACCCCGCGCCCTCAGTGTCCCTCCTGGGGGTGTCCCGTGTGCCCCCCACCGTGTCCCCCCCCAGCCCCGTTACCTGCTCCGGGGGGATGTGTCCCTCCCGCGCCACCATCTCCCGCAGCTCGGCCACCGTGCCCAGCAGGGGCACGGCCAGCCCCACTCGCACGAACCGCCGGCGCTCGCACTGCAGCACCAGGGTGACGTTGAGAGCCCTGGGGACACCGAGGTGACACACACAACCACATCTCAGCGGGGAAAGCCACCGCGCTGAGACCCGGCACCGCTCGTGACCACGCTGGAGGGACCCATATCCTGGCTCCAACTCCAGAGTGGCAAACACCCATCGGACACAGCTCCTGGGGCAGTGGCTGTCACCCGTCCCAACGTTACCACTACTTCCGGAATTAATTATTTACCCCAAATATGCAAATTACTCTAATTGGAGGCAAACCCCCCCTGGCCAGGGAGGCGCAGGGCCGAGCTCACCTGGTCTGGCGCAGCGGGATGGGCAGGGAGATGCACAGGAAGGGGTCGAAGGTGTTGCTCTGCTTCAGGCAGTGAGGGCACGTCAGGGAGGACCTGCAAAACACGGCCAGGGGGTGTCACCGGCATGGGGACGGCACCCCCAGAGTCCCCACCCTGGGGCTGCTAAGACCTGCTGCTGGTACCGCACCCTGGATGTCGCATCCCCGGGTACCACACCGTGGGTACCACATCCCGGATACTGCACCTTGGGTACCACATCCCAGGTAGCTGCATGCTTGGTACTGCATCCCAGGTACCGCATCCTGGGTACCACATCCCGGGTACCCGCATCCCAAGTACCTGCATCCCAGGTAACTGAACTGCATCCCAGGTAACTGCATCCCAGGTAGCTGCATGCTTGGTGCTGCATCCTGGGTACTGCATCCAGGGTACCCCATCCCAGGTATCACACGCTGGGTACTGCATCCTTGATACCACACCATGGTTACTGCATCCCGGGTACTGCATCCTGGGTACCACATCCCAGGTACCCGCATTCTGAGTACCTGCATCCCAGGTACCACATCCCAGGTACCCGCATCCCGAGTACCTGCATCCCAGGTACCTGCATCCCAGGTACCCGCATCCCGAGTACCTGCATCCCAGGTAGCTGCATGCTTGGTGCTGCATCCTGGGTACTGCATCCCGGGTACCCCATCCCAGGTATCACACGCTGGGTACTGCATCCTTGATACCACACCATGGTTACTGCATCCAGGATACTGCATCCTGGGTACCGCATCCTGGGTACCGTACCCCGGCTACTGCATCCCACAGGGCTCAGATGGCCCCAGCATCATGCAGGGTTTGCACGGCCTCCTGCCAGGGTGACACACCACAGCCTGTACCCGCCTGCCCAGACCAACGGTCTGTTCACTCTGAAACCTAACAAGGGCGCCCGTGGTAACTGGTGCTACAGAAGCCAGAGTGAAATCCCAGGGTTGGGGGTCTCCCACTCCCATGCGTGGCCCTGAACACCACCCCTCCCCACCCCCTGCCAAATCCTGTGCTCTCTTCTGTGGCTGGCAGAGCCCAAGATGGTTTCTGGCTCCTGGAGGCTTTGGGGTGACCAACAGCCTAGTTTAAATGAACCTTTAATTCCAACAACCACCTTACCCCCTATTTCTTTTTAATTCTGTTTTTTTAATTTCTTTCTTTTTTCCCCCTCCTTTTTGTTCAACAAAAAGGAGAAAAATAAATTAAAAACCAAATCAAAATCCTGAGCCCTTGTTATTTGTCACCTTGAAGAGCCACTGAGCTCCCCAGGATGCTGCAGCACCAATTAATAAATTCTTTTGCACACAGATGGGCTCTGGCACGTGGAAGGGGGTGGATAATTAAAGCGCCTTTTTTTCATGCAGGGAGAGGGATTAATTGAGCAAGGAAGAAGGACTTGTGGTGCCAGATGTTTCTCCTCGTGCCTGCAATGCCATGGCATGGGGACGGGGTGGCCAGATGCTGGCCCACCCGAGCACCCCGCGAGTCTCAGCTGGATGAACATGTGGAGTGTCCCATCACCCATACGGGGGACATATCCACGCTGGTCTTCTGGGACAGGCTTGGGACAACTGAGTCCTTTGATAGAACCACAGAATGGTTCAGGTTGGAAGGGACCTTAAAGATAATCCGGCTCCACCCCCTGCCCTGGGCAGGGACACCTCCCACCAGACCAGGTCACTCAAAGCCCCATCCAACCTGGCCTTGAACCCCTCCAGGGATGGGGCAGCCACAGCTTCTCTGGGCAACCTGGGCCAGGGTCTCATGACTTGGCCTGGTAGCACTTCATGAAGTTCACACAGTCCCACTCCTCCAGCCCATCACAGTCCCTCTGGATGGCATCCCTTCCCTCTAGTGGCACCACTCAGCCTGGTGTCCCCTGCCAACTCGCTGTGGGTGCACTCAATCCCATCACGTCACTGATGAAGGTATTAAATTGTACTGGTCCCAGTATGGACCCTGGAGGGACACCACGCCTTTCTGGGCTGCTCCACCACCCACCACCAACAATGGAGGACAACCAGGGCACCAAGCCCTGCCCGTGTCCCCAGGCTGCGCCATCCCGGCCCTGACAGCTCAGCAGCCGCCTTGCTTTTCCCAGTGAAATGCTAGTGTGGCACAAAAATCAGTTGTCCCAGCAAAAGCCACCTCCTGGTGGCCCTCCCCGTCCTGGGGTAGTGATAACGAAGGGAACCACTCAAGGATTCATTAGGACCAAGGCAAGGTGGGCAGTGGGGTCCCCAAAGGCAGGGGGTATGAAATGCCCAGGGAAGGAGCATGGCGGGTGGAAGCAGGGGCAGGGCTGGGGTCTGCCCATGTCCATGTGTGTGACCATGCCAGGAAGTGACGCTGGATGTGGCTGATATCACCCCCTGTGCCCTCACTCCCAAGGATCAGGCATCCACCCACAAGAAAAACTGCCCCCGGGATGCGGTTCAGCCCCTGCTCTGGATCAGTCCATGCTAAAACTGATTTGTCCCCTCTGGCCAAGAGCCACCCAGCCCGTTATCCCCACCCCATCGCACCCTCACAGCCTGGACAACGCCACCAGCATTGCACCCTACACATAAAACAGCTCTGTCCTAATTTTGCTGCTCCCGGAGCTTCCCAGCTAATTGCCGGGAACTCCAGGGATGAGACAGGGGTGGGGAGCAGCAGGACACCCCGCTCGCTGCCACAGAGATTCAGGGTCCAACCCTCCCTGTGTCTTTTTTGGGACTTGGAAAAATATTTGCTGGCATTGAAGCAGAGTAAGAAAGATCCTGAAAGCCCTTGCTCAGCGTTTTGCCCCCAGCCATGGCTGCACCACCCGTGGGGGAAACCGCTCCAGTGCCCAGGATGGATGGATGGATGGGATGGATGGGATGGATGGGATGAGACGGATGGGATGGAGGGATGGATGGAGGGATGGAGGGATGGGAGGAATGAATGGATGGGTTGATGGATGGGACGGACGGATGGATGGGATGGATGGATGGATGGATGGGATGGATGGGTTGACGGATGGGACGGATGGATGGATGGATGGGATCGATGGATAGGATGGAGCCTCTCTGCAGGGCTGAGTGCTCCCCAGCTCACCCCTTCCCTGGGCTCGCAGAGTCTGGCCACCCACCAGCAGAGCCCCTGCAGCACTGCCCAGGGCTGGCAGGAGGAGGAAGCCCCTGGCCAGGCAGGATGGGGCCCTCCCTGCTCACCTGTACTGCGCCTGGAAGTGGCTCTGCACGAAGCTCTGCCCGCGGGGGTGCTGGGCAGGCGGTGGGGAGCTGCCAGCATCGCCGCTCCTGTCCTCGCTGGGCTGTGGGGACAACAGACAAGTGGGGTGAGCGAGGCGCTGGTGTGACCCCCACCCTTACAGAATCATAGAGTGGTTTAGGTTGGAAAAGACCTTGAGGATCATCAAGTCCAACCGTTAAGCCAGCACTGCCCAGGCTACCACTAAACCATGTCCCTGAAGGGGTTGGGGACACGTCCCAGTGAACCAAGCCCAGCTTTGGTGTCCCTACAGCATGAGGACGGGCTGAAGGTGATGCCACAGTGACCCCTGCCCAGCACCCACCGGCCCAGCACTGCCATGCCCTCCAGGCTCCCCGCGTGCCGCCTTCTGGGGATATTTTGGGGAACCAGCCACAGCTCCAGAGCTTCTGCACACCCAAGAATTGGGAACGTGCTCAAGCCCAGCTGAAACGCTCCAGGAGGGAATTCCTGGGTGAGTCCTGGCTGGTTTATCCATGCCACAGCACCCGCACCTCTGGCCAGGGAAAGCTTGGGCGGGGGGGGAAGTTGTTTTCCCCCCAACTTCTCTCCACAAGGAGTCCCAGTCCCTTGGGCACACACCTACAGGGTCGGTAGCCCTGGTAGGGAGGTGGCCACGGCACCCACTGTGCCGGGAAATGCACCCATGGGTGCTGGGAGCTGTGGTGTGGGTGGGTGAGACGGTAGGACACTGCGGCGAGCGGGTGTCTGTGTGTCTGTGTGTCTGTGCGTCTGCAGGACGAGCTCCTGGAGTGGGGCTGCACGTTCCTGTGCATGGCCCTGCCTGGGGCAAACGCAGCCGGGCGCGAACTAACCACAGGCATCTCCCCAGAACTAAAACAAGCCCCAGCTGGCACGATGCCCTCCCAGGCAGGTGTGCCAGCGCAGGGCTGCCAGTGCCACGTGTGTCCCTGGCACGGTACCTGGCATGTCAAGCCCAGGCACGGCGCCCAAGCACGGCACCCTGAGCCCAGGCACAGCACCCAGCACCCTGACCCACTGCCCCAGAGCTGGGCTTTCTGGGCCCACGGCACCAGTGCAGGCGGTGGGAGCAGTGCCATCCCACCAGCATCCCTCCGGCTGGCAGGGGAGGCAGCTCTGGGGACCACTTGCTCCACCACCAAACCATCCCTTGGCCAACTCCCCACATCCCTGTCCCCCCGGGCCATCCCTGGACAGTGGGGTGACTGCCTCTCCCCCCACATTCCAGATACCTGGGTCTGATCCAGCAGCTCCCAGCACCCAGAGCCACCATAGCCAGCTGTGCTCCACGCTGGGTGCCCGCACCCCTTCCCCATGGCAAAGCCCATGGCATGTCCCTGAGCAGCATCAGGAGCAACACTGGGCCCCCGTCCCCGAGAGAATCCAGCTCTTCAATGGGCTGGACGCTGCCGTGGGGTGGGCGAGGAGCATGGCACGAGGCAGCCCTCTCTCCATCCCCCTGCTTGGTACACGGGGAAACTGAGGCACGGCAGGGACTGACACCCAGGACAGCACTGGCAGGATGCCTGGGTCCCTGCTGCTCGCTCCCAGGGTGGGCACAGGATCTGTTCCTCCACCCCGAGGAAAGGCTCGATGCCCAGCCGGGAAAAAAGCCCTCTTTGCCAAATTCAGGGGATGCCAGCACCAGTGGCAAGAGGTGAGATGTGCCCTGCACCAGGACACCCCGAGAGAAGCCAGGTCCATAGGGAACGGGGATGTTGGGATGTAACCGTGTCACACAGCCAAACCCGCCTGGTTGGGAGTCACCTCCCTGCCTGCCGCTGCCCTGGGAACTGCAGGCACTCCCTGTCCCCACACACAGAGGACAGGAGCCACCGGCTTCACCCCCGCTATGGGCACACAGAGCCTGATGGCAGAAGAGACGTTGCAGAAAGGAGCCTCAGTAGCTTGGGAAAGGACTGGGCTGTTTTGGGGTAAGAAAAGGAGTTTTCAGTGTTGCGATGAGAAAGACTGGAAATCAATGAGGTATTTGGCCGAGAGGTGGATTTTCCTCGTGCCATCTGGTGGCACTGGTACCTGCTGAGCCTGATCTGGCCTTACGGTCAGCCCAGGGCCAGGGTCCATCTGGTGTGGCAGAGAGGGGACCTCCAGCCTTCCTGGCAGCCAAAGCCTTGGTCCCCTCCCGGGTGGCCCCAGAGCCCCCTCCAGCCTGCCCGGCTCTGTGCCCTGGACCACCCACCTCCTCGTCTTCTGCCTTCCACCAGCTGAGCTCCCCGGTCCCCAAGCCTTGGCACGGGCTTGTCCTGGGGTGAACTGTCCCTGTCGTCGCCACCCTTCAGTATCTGCACAAGCCCTCGTCCCCCAGCCCGTGTGACCCAAAAGCAGGATGGGCACGTGTGTGCCCAGCTCCATCCAAACACTTCAAAGCCACTGTTCAGGCTCACATCCCCAGCTGGACACCCCCACCCCAGGGACATGGGCACAGGGGTGCCACTCGGGTGGCACCACCCAAAAGGAGCTGAGACTGCAGAGAGGGGCTGGGAGAGGCTGAGCCAAAGGGAGGATGCTGAGGAGACACAAAGGGTCCCGTCCCTGGAGCCAGGCAGGTGCCCCAGGCACTGCCCGGGCACTGCCTCCAGGGTGGGCAGCTGAGGGCACCACCAGTGTCACACCACGGCACACGTTGGCACCTGGCATTTAACAAATGAGCAAGAGGATCTGCCCACTGCCAGGCTCTCCCAAACAGCCCGGGGGATCTAAATGCCTCCAGGGAAAGGCAGGCAGGGCTGAGGACGGCTCAGCTCAGTGCAGGGATGGCTGGTACAAAAGGGCTGGAAGCCCCTGGGGCTGGAGACGGGCTTTGGAGACGGGCACCTCAGCCGAGCTCTCCCAGGCAGGATGGAGCTGTGCCCGTGCAAGGGGATGCCCGAGGGGGTTCTGACCCACCCCCCTCGGCCACAGCAACAGGGCCCGAGCTGGGGACAGGGAGGATGAAGCTGCTCCTGGGACCCCTGTGCCCGAGACGGGCATCGCCCCCAAAGCGGGGACAGAACGAATGCACCCGCTGCAACAGGCAGCGCCCCAACAGGCAGGAGGCAGGAGGCAGGGCCAGGGCGATGCCATGAGCGCAGATGGATGGAAGGAGACTTAATTACTCGTTTTGCCAGCAGCAAAGCCGCCGAGCCAGCACTGTAATTACAGCGGGCTTAGCTGGAAGAGGGGAGGGATGGGGCCGGGGGGGGCTGGATCTCCTCCTGACCAAGCAACCCCAAGAATCAGGGTGCCCACCAGAACCGGGGTGTTCAGCAGAACTGGGGTGCTCAGCTGGACGGGCTCCTGCTGACACCTCCACGCTCTCCCAGCACCCCAGCCACCCTGCCCAGCCCCACAGCACCCAGACCCCACCATCCTCCCACCCCCTGCATCCTCCTCATCCCCATCCATACCAGGGTGGGAGGACAACTCCAGCCCACCCCTTCCCAGGACATCTCACCCCTTCCCAAGTCCCAGACCTGGCGTGGACACCCCAAACCCTGAACCAGGGTGTGAGGCCACCCCGGGGGGGGCCACCCACCTCCTCCTGGCGGCGGTGGGTCTGCTGGGAGGGGGAGGCAGCCCCCAGGTCCTGGTGCATGCGGTCCAGCAGCCAGAGCAGGAACTCGAGGGCGTCGTGCTGCGCGTTGCCCCGGAACTGCGAGCTGTGCTTGGAGACGATGTTCTGCAAGAGACGGGGCAGGGAGGGTGCTGAGCCTCAGCCCCACGCCGCCTGTCACTAACGAGCGGCCGCTTCGTTAGCGCCCATCAGAAAAACCCAGCCCCTGCTTCCTGCCACCAACAGCGTCTGCCCTCGTCCCGCCTCTGCGGGGGCACCGTGGACACCCCGGGGACAGCAGGGCAGTGGGGACACTGGCACACGTGGCCAAGGCTTGGTGGCCCATCACTGTCGTGTCCTGGCTTTCAGCTGCCGGGATGAGGCCGGGAGGGGACACCTTGCCACGGGCGAGGGGACAGAGCACACCCCAACAAAGCTCATAAGGGGCAAAGCCTGGCCCACAGGGACCCTCCGCTGTCCCCTGCCCTGCACACTCCGATGGCATCAACTCAGTGTAAGAGCCAGGGGAAGGCAATTCCCAGTGCTGGGAACAGGCAGCAGGAAGCAGCTCTCTCTAAGGCCCTGCCTGCACATGCCACCCCATCACCAGCAGCCCAGTGCCTCCCCGTGCCTCAGTTTCCCCAGTCGGGTGATGCTGGTGGTGCCAGGCCCTAGAAGAGACGAGGGCTGTTCATCCAGCCAAGCCAACGTCTGGCCCGTGGGCCGGGGAGCTGCCGGCCCCGCCTGCCCTGCCCACACAGGCAGGAGGAAAACCTCCTGCATCCCAAAACCAGGGATGCTGGTCCCAGCGGAGCCCCGCACTCAGCACTCTCCGCCTGAAGCGGAGCGGGTGAGAGCAGGGAGGGGGACCAGAGATGTCCCTGATGGAGCCACGTCCTGGGCGGTTCCTGCCCGCGCACCCCCAACCCAGAGGGCAGTGCTGGGGAGGGGGTGCTGCCTGCCCTGCCAGGCTCTGTCCCTCCACCCAGAGCCCTGCCCAGGGCTGCTCTCTGCTTGCCCCCCTCTCCTCCTTCCCCTCCGAACCCACAGGGAGTCCCCGGGAAGTGCTGACGGGGTTCCCCGGTGCTTTCCCCCCATATCCTCCTCCCCTCATCTCCACCCCCAGGACGTGCAGCTCCATGCATGGCACAGGAATCGGGCCCGGAGCAGACATGGGGTGATGAAACCACCACGATGCTCCTCTGGGCACCCTGCCCTGAAAGCCCAGGTCCCCATGGCCCCAACTGGAGCATCCCCCTGCCCGTGCCTGGATCGGGCCCTAATCTCTGCACCTGCCCCCACCAACCCACACCACGGCATTTTGGCTAATAATTTCATAGTTAGGCAAGCAGCACGATGCCTTTACAGGGGGTTTCCCCTTGCCAGGGGCAACAGCAGGAAGAAAGTGGCTGGAAATGCCATGGGGCTGAGGCGAGGCGCTGTGATCCAGGATGGGACCCGGGGACAGGCTGGGGTCCCATGGGGTGGCTGGTGAGACAGGAGGTCCCTTCTTCAAGACCCACCTGGGTGGCTCCCATAGGGTGTCCATCGCCAACTCCCAGCCCAGCGGTCCCAGGCTGGGGTCACCTCTCTGCCCTGAGCACCAGCAGAGCCAGGATGGGTTCCTGACCCCAAAAGAGCAGGACACACAGGGCTGGGAAACCCACTCCCCATGGGGAGCCCAGGGAAGGGGTCCAGGGAACACCCCAAAAGGCAGAACTGGGGGTCCCCAAGGACCCATCGCTGAGCCTGGGCTGGCAGTGACTGCTCAGAGCTGAACAGAAAAGGACAATTTGGATATCTCAACCCCAAAACCAGCACCAGGAGGGAGAAACCCTGACCATCCCTGTCTATTTTAACCAGCTGACACAACTAAACCCCAACCGTCCGTGCTGATTCTAACCAGGACACCGGGAATTGCCAGGACAGGGATCAGACCTCGAGCATCGCCGGGAAATACCCTGAGCCAAGACCTCTCCGGTCCCCAGTGGCACCAGCATCCCGGTACAAGCAGAGGGAGCAAGGCCACCGTGGACAGGCTTCAAGCAAAACGAGTCACAGACTCAGCTCTTATTGAAAAAAAAATCTTATTTAGGCAGATTAAAAAAACAAAAAACAAAAACCAAACAAACAAAAAAAAAAATAAGGTGGAAATTCATGGAAGATGCAAATAATCACCTGGAAGGAGGAAATTCAAAGCGAAGGGTGGAAGTTTTGGGTTTGTTTTTTTTTGTTCTGTGCCCAAGGAATGTGTCTTTGGGAGCAGAGGGCATGGAGATACTGTGCCCAGCACTGCAAGAGCTGGTTACTTTGCTACAAGGGAAATAAAAGCAAGGAGCACCCTGCTCCCCCAGGAGCACCCATTGCAGCCCAGCAGTCCCTGCGGGTCCCCTCCAGGCGGGGAAGGGAGGGAGCCAGGTCCCCCCGGGAAAGCGGGGGCAGAGCGGTGGGTACCCCGGCCCTTGCCCGTGCAGGACCAGCCCGGCCAGTGCCACAGGAGCCGGTAGCGCTGCTGGAAACCCTGACCCGGGAAGGGACCTGACTTCCCAGGAGCTTCTCCGGGCAAAGTTCAACTGCAGCACCAAGTCCCTGCTGAAATGTCACCCGCAGGCATGTGTCCCTGAGAGCCGGGGACCGCGATGCCAGGCTAAAAGTGTTGCCCTGTGCCCAACACGCTGTCCCCGTGGCCACCCCAGGCACAGGCCTGCAGCACACCAGCGTGTGCCCAGCAGGGATGTGACACGCGCTCAGCGATGGGGCCAGAGGCCACCGAGTTGGGCTCCTACGGCACTACCCCGCCTTGCCACCATCACGGCCAGCATCGCGCTCACCCTTATGGCTCTGTGCGGTGGTCGGGGCTGGGGGCTCACCCACCCAAGGGGTGTCAGAGCTGGGGTGAAGGCAGCCCGGCCGGAGGTGGCATCTGGCAGGGCAGGGCAAGGTCCGTGGGGAGGATGAGGAGGGGGAGTGGGTGCTGGAGGCAGGGGATGCCTGTGGGTGCTGGGAGGGGAAGGATGCCCACGGGTGCTTGAGAGCAGGAGCGTGCCTGTGGGTGCTGGAGGGTGGCGGTGAGTGCTGAGAGCTGGGAGGGGGCCAGTGGATGCTGGGGGCAGCGGATGCTGGTGGGTCCTACGAGCTGGGGGGTGCCGGTGGGTGTTGGGAGCGGGAGATGCTGGTCGGTGCCTGGAGCAGCAAGTGCCAGTGGGTGCCAGGGACAGCGGGAGGTGCCCGTGGGTGCTGGAGGTTGCCGGTGGTTGCTGAGTGCTGGGAGGGGGCCAGTGGATGCTGGGGGGTGCTGATAGTGGGGGGATGCTGGCAGGTACTGGGAGATGCTGGTGGGTCCTGCAAGCTGGGGGGTGCTGGTGAGTGTTGGGAGTGGGAGATGTTGATGGGTGCTGGGAGCAGCAAGTGCTGGTGGGCACCGGGGGCAGCGGGAGGTGCCAGTGGGTGCTGAGAGCAGGAGGGTGCTGGTGGGTGCTGAGAGCTGGGAGGGGGCCAGTGGACGCTGGGGGCAGTGGGTGCCGAGTAGGGGGATGCTGGCAGGTACTGGGAGCAGGAGGTGCTGGTTGGTGCTGAGAGCAGGAGGTGCTGGTGGGTGCCAGGGGCAGCAGGAGGTGCCAGTGGGTGCTGGAGAGTGCCAGTGGGTGCTGAGAGCTAGGAGGGGGCCAGTGGACACTGGGGGGAGTGGGTGCTGGTGGGTGCCGAGAGTGGGGGGGGGTGCTGGCAGGTCCTGGGAGCGGGAGATGCTGGTGGGTGCCGGGGGCAGCGGGAGGTGCCAGTCGGTGCTGGGGGCAGCAGGTACCACTGGGGACTGAGAGCAGCAGGAGATGCCGGAAGGTGCTGGGGGGCAGCAAGGGATGCCAGTGGGAGCGGCAGGTATCACTGGGGACTGGGTGCAGTGGGAGACGCCAGGGAAAGTGGGAGACGCCGGTGGGTGCCAGGGGCCAGCGGGAGGTGGCAGTGGGAGCGGCAGGTATCACTGGGGACTGGGAGCAGTGGAAGATGCCGGTGGGTACCAGGGGGCAGCAGGTATCGCTGGGGACTGGGAGCAGTGGGAGATGCCAGGGAGAATGGGAGATGCCGGTGGGTACTGGGGGGCAGCGGGAGATGCCAGGGAGAGTGGGAGATGC
Source organism: Numenius arquata (assembly GCF_964106895.1). Taxonomy (NCBI): domain Eukaryota; kingdom Metazoa; phylum Chordata; class Aves; order Charadriiformes; family Scolopacidae; genus Numenius; species Numenius arquata. The sequence goes on from NC_133592.1 coordinate 11,340,908, forward strand.
CGGTGGGTACTGGGGGGCAGCGGGAGATGCCAGTGGGTACCAGGGGACAGCGGAGATGCTGCTGGGTGCTGGGAGGCAGCGGGAGATGCCGGTGGGAGCAGCAGGTATCTCTGGGAACTAGGAGCAGTGGGAGATGCTGGTGGGTGCCGGGGGGCAGCGGGAGGTGGCAGTGGGAGCGGCAGGTATCACTGAGGACTGGGAGCAGTGGGAGATGCCAGGGACAGTGGGAGATGCCGGTGGGTACCAGGGGGCAGCAGGTATCGCTGGGGACTGGGAGCAGTGGGAGATGCCAGTGGGTGCCAGGGGGCAGCGGGAGATGCTGGTGGGAGCAGCAGGTATCGCTGGGGACTGGGAGCAGCGGGAGATGCCAGGGAGAGTGGGAGATGCCGGTGGGTACTGGGGGGCAGCGGGAGATGCCAGGGAGAGTGGGAGATGCCGGTGGGTACTGGGGGGCAGCGGGAGATGCCAGTGGGTACCAGGGGACAGCGGAGATGCTGCTGGGTGCTGGGAGGCAGCGGGAGATGCCGGTGGGAGCAGCAGGTATCGCTGGGGACTGGGAGCAGCGGGAGATGCCAGGGAGAGTGGGAGATGCCGGTGGGTGCCGGGGGGCAGCGGGAGGTGGCAGTGGGGGGCCGGTACCTTGAACTCGGCGGAGAGCTGCGGCGTGTAGTCGCGGGTCCAGAGGGCGCGGACCAGGGCTGCCAGGCGGTGGGTGACCTCGGCGCGGCCCCCCCGGGCGCGGTAGCGGCCCAGGGCCAGGAACTCCGCCAGCGGGGCGGTGTTGCTCAGGCACTGCACCACCGCGTTCATGAAGCAGGTATTCCCGTGGTTCCGCAGCCCCTGCGCGCCCGGCGGCCGCTCCCCGCCGCTCCCCACCGGGGCCGCCCCCCCGGGGAGCCGCCGCCGCCTCTCCCCCCTCCATCCCCCTCCCCCTCGGAACCCCCCATCGTCATCCTCCGGGGTGGCCCGGCGCCGGCCGCGACCCCCGGCCAGGCGCGCCCAGGTGCGGAGCAGCCGCCCGGCCAGGCTGCCCAGGGAGCGCAGCGCTCGCCGCCGCCGCCCGCCCGCCGCCCGCCGCCCCGACGGGCTCCCGCCGCCCCCCCGCCGCCGCCCGGGGCCGCCGCCGGCTCCCCCCGCCGCCGCCGCCGCCGCGCTCATGGCCCCGGGCGGCCGCCGCCCTCCCCCGGCCCCGCCGGCCCCGGCCCCGCCGCGGCGCTCATGGCCCCGGGCGGGCGCTGGGCACCCCCCGCCGCCGGTACCGGTGCCGGTGCGGGGGCCGGAGGGGCCGGGAGGGCGGTTTTGTGCGCGGCCGGCTCCTCCCCCGGCCGGGCTGGCGCTGGGAGATGGGAGCGGGAAGGGAGCCGGGAGGAGGAGGAGGAGGAGGAGGGGAAGGAGGAGGAGGAGGGAGCGGGGAGCTGCTGCTGCCGCTGGCGGCGGGCGGCAGAGGCGGCCGGGCCCCGTCTGACCCGGTGTCCCCAGCATCACCCCGGGGTATACCCCAACCCGCTCCCCCCAGCACCACCCCGGGGTACCCCAGCCCCCTGTCCCCAGCATCACTGTGAGGTGCCCCAGTTCCCTGTCCCCAGCATCATCCCGGGGTATCCCAGCCCACTGCCCCCCAGCGTCACCCCGGGGTCTTTCCCACGAGTCCCAGCCATGTCACCCAGCACCCCCAGAATCACCGCGGGGTACCCCAGCCCCCTGCCCCTTCCGTGGCTGCAGGGCTTTCCCACGAGACCCAGTCATGTCCCCTCGGTGTCCCGTCCCCAGTCCCCAGCATCACCCCAGGGCTTTCCCGGGAGCTCCAGCCATGTCACCCATCATCCCCAGTATGACTGTGGGGTACCGCAGCGCCCTGCCCCTTCATGGACCCAGGGCTTTCCCAAGAGTCCCAGCCATGTCCCCCCAGTGGCATCCACTGCCACCCCCAGCATCACCCTGGGGCTTTCCCATGAGTCCCAGCCATGTCCACCACCACCACCCCCAGCATCACCCCAGAGTGCCCCAGCCCTCTGCTCCCTCCATGGCCCCAGGGCTTTACCAGGAGTCCCAGCCATGCATTGTGTCTTCCCATCCCCATGCCTGGCCCCCCCCCCCCCCCAAGCATCCGCCTCTCCCCCAGCATCACCCCAGGGTGTCACAGCATCACTGTGAGGTGCCCTGATCCTGCCACCTCTTGGTGCTCTTAGCTGGGACTGTGGGACAATGGTCACCTCTGGAGCCACCACACTGAGGTTTTGGGACCTGAAGGGGCTCTGTCCACATAGACCCACAAAAGTAGGGTCACCAGCCCAGTGCTGGCAGAGGCTGGGGCTTCAGCCACCTCCTGCCCGCCCCACACTGGCTGGCACCACGTGTGGGTGCTCCTTTGGGATCTGGCAGAGCCTGGCAGGGGAGGGACAGTGCCACCTTCCCCCAGCTGCAGGGATCAGCCCCTGAGCCCTCCCTGCGTGGCCAGGTGGGGACACAAGAGGATGGCTGAGGCCACCAGGTCAGCTCCCTGCTCTCCACCTGCAGCACAGCCAGCAGAGGAAACCCAGTGTGCGTGGTTTTGAGAGGCGTTTTTCAGCTGGATCAGTCCCCTGGGTCAGCTGGATCCATGCCATGGCACCAGGCGGCACAAGGAAGGCTGCCAAGGCTGAAGCTGAGCTGAGGAGGGAGTCCCTGGGGGGGCTGAGTGTAGCTGTGGGTGCTGGGGGCTCTTTTCCATCCTTGTGGGTCTAGGCAGCCTCCAGCAGCATCTCCCCTTCCCGCAGAGAAGGGCCTGCTGTGCCAGGCAGCCCCTCCACCCCCACCTTCCCTGCCCCACGGGCACGCCGGGCATGGCGATGTACCACAAGCCTTGCCCTGGGCGCAGCTGGAGGTGATGCGGGTTCAGAAGAGATGGGGCAAAGTGTTGGCGGAAGGGCCAGGAGGTGCTGTTGGATGTCGTGGTCCCTCCTCCCTGTGGGGCAGGGCAGCCCTGCGCCCCGGGTATGAGCGGCAGGGAGACGGTGACCTTCCTGGGGGATGCCAGACCAGCGGCCGTCAGCGTGGTGGGCATGGAGGAGGGCAGAGAGGCAACGGGCAGAGAGCTGTAGCTGCCGCCGGGGCCAGACGTGATCTCAGACAAAATTCATCATGGCCTGGCAGTGCCGAGCAGACAGAAGGGGATCAGCTGCCCTCGGACCCTCTGGGGACAGCTCTATGGCCCCGGGGTGCAGCAGGCTCAGGAGCTGCTTCTCCAGAGGGGAGAGAGGACTGAGCCGTGATGATGTTTTCCTCCCCACCGCAGCCAGCCCTGATGGGTACGGGATGTCCCCTAAGAACCTGGTGCTCCCAGGGAAGCAGCCCCCTTCTAGGAGCCGTCCAGATGTCCATCCCGAGGGGCTGCTGCCCTGGGGCCAGCCTGGGCACTGGTTCTTGTCTCTCCTCCCAGTGGGACGGGAATGAAGGTGGGAAGCAGTCCTGCCTGGTGGGATGGAGCTGACCCTCCTGTGACCTGGGGGACCAGCTCCTAGGCTTGGCAGCACTCGGACCGGGCCGGCTGGTGGGATGCAGCACAGTGGCATCCTGGCATCCATCACGATCTGGCCCTGGAGAAAGCCCCTTGCACTGTGTTGGCTCGATGCTCCCAGCCTGGCTGAGGAAAGCTGCTGGACTGCGGGAGGGTCTCGCTGGCTCAGGCAGTCGGGGACCAGCAGAGCCCAAACTCTGGCTACAAACACCAGCAAGCTCAGAGCTTTGACTCTCAAACTGGCTCTGCACCCAGGGTTGAAGCTCATTTCTCAGCATCCTCCTGGCCAGAATGCTGTGAAATCCATCTTTACAAAGCCAAGATATAAAACGCTCCTTTTGGAAAGGCGTCCTTAAAATTAGGTTCCCTTCTCCTGTAGAAAAGGCACAATCCATAAAGCCCTGGGCACTCCCCGGGCAGCTTCCCGGCCCTCCTTACAGCATCATCCTGCTCCAAACCCCTAGGAGATGGAGATGGGCATCCACCAGAGCATTTGCATGATGATATGGGGATTTTTTTCCATGTGAATTATTTAATGAAGGCAGGTTGTGCTTCACGCAGTGTGGGAAGAACGGAGTTTATCGAATCTAGAAAGCTGCTGGCTCATCGAAAATTAAAGTACTTGTTGTTTCTCTCCAGTTGGTTTTGGCCGGACACTCGAGCCCGGCAGCATCATCCCACCCCAGCCAAACCAGCGGTGGTGGGAGCGAGAGAGGGAACCCGAGCGGGGCTCAGCGCTGAGCTAAGTGGAACCAGAAATCCAAAGCAACTTGGTAATGAAAGCAAGGAAAAGCCTGAAGGAAAAGCGAGGGGACCCAGGCAGGGAGAGAGCCAGAGTGAGTCAGATCAGAAACCGGCGCTGGTTGGAAGGGGCTGGGTAGAAAGGGAGACCTGGTGAAGACGTGAAAGGGAAATGGTCTAAAATGAGACAGCCAAACGGAGTCAAGTCAAAAAACCCCAAACCTGCCAGAATTAGAAAGCAGTAGATAATAAAAGTGGCTCCCTGTCAGCCTGTGACAACGGGCAGCAGTTAAACAGCACCGAGACTCTCTGATTCCCGGCTGCCCCGGTGATGCCTCCGCCGGGAATATCAACAGCAGGCACCGGCCAACGACTTAAAACCCTGCTGGGATGCTAAAGCAGCATCTTTCCCAGCTCCAGAGCAGGCAGGGAGCAGGCAGGGAGCAGGCAGGGAGCAGGCAGCGGTACCTTTCCCCCAGGTAACGCCACTTTATTCCGAGCCAAAGCCACCCGTCCGCTGGCCTGAGCGCCGGGAACGCTCCCTGTGCTGATCCTCCTTTCCGTGAGAGCCTATTTGCGGCTTTCCCTCTTCTTCAAACCGTTCCCAACACGACGCCTTCCTAATTCAGGGGGAAATCAAATATTTATCGGCGCTGCAGCGCCGGCAGCGCTGGGTTGCGTCAGCACTTTCTCGCTAAAAAATGCCTTTTTCGGGAGCTCCTGGTTGTCTCCAGCTTCTGCCTTTCAAGCTGCCGTTTTCCACGTACCAGGAGCAAATTTGGGGTGGGGAAAAATCTAAATGTCAAATGCAAAGAGAGCAGGGAAAAAATGCCCGTTTGTTATTATGGAAAATTCCTTGTTGTTCCAGCGTGAACCGTCCCGGTGCCTGGGACACCAGGCTGCCGGGATGAATAGAACAACGGTGGCAGTCGGGGTTTGATCAGAGAGACGCCGGGCCGGGCCGGCGTTAGAAACGTCTCCTCTGGCTGGGCAAGAGCCTCTACCCCAGGGAGGCACTTGGATATTCGGATGAGCGCAAGAAAAATATCCTGAATAGACCTGAGCTGAGTCGATTCGGGCCCTGCAGAAATCCATTTCCATGCTGCCAAATCACAGTAATCATTAAAAAAAAAAAAAAAAAAAAAAAAGAAGAAAAAAAAAAGAAGAGAAATCTTTGTACACGCTCGCTGGGCTTTGCCACAGGACAATGTTTTCTTTATTGAAGCCTCTCCCGCTCTCTTGGCACGGGCTGGGAACATCTGTGCACTGGGGTGGAAACGGGCTTTCAACACCCCCCGTCCTGCTGCCCGGGCTCGCACCCCGCGGGCAGGGCTGGCTGAGCCGGGGGGGGCAGGTGGGGCTGGGACAGCCAGCATGGTCCTGCTGCTGCCGCCTCCCTGCCTGCACCCTGCCTGCACCCTGCCTGCACCCCTGCCTGCCTCCCTGCCTGCACCCTGCCCGCACCCCTACCCATCTCCCTGCACCTCTGCCAATCTCCCTGCCTGCATCCTGCCCATTTCCCTGCCCGTATTCCTGCCTGCACCCCCACCCATCTCCCTGCCTACACCCTGCCCATGTCCCTGCCTGCACCCCTGCCCATCTCCCTGCCTTCATCCTGCCCATCTCCCTGCCTGTGTTCCTGCCCGCACCCCTGCCCGCACCCCTGCCCGCACCCTGCCCAAGTACCGGGCAGACTGGGGTGGTGGGTGATGTTGGTGCAGGCCTTGGCAGACTTCGTAATGGTAAGAGCTTTCTGGGTGCAAACGAGAGCGATCGAAGCCTGAGATGTTTTTTAAGAAATTCTTTATGTCCCAAGGAAATACCCAGTGCTGCTCTGCTGGCCAAACAGGGCTCATCATCTGATGGCTCCGTTATCGGGGGGGTGATTACAGAACCACCACCAACCCCCCACCCAATGGTGACATCTGCTCTTACGGCTCACGGCAGAAGGAGAAAGCTTCCTCCTGCAGAAGACACCTCCTTATTCACCCTCTGCAACTCTAATTAAATTATAGATAGCAAACTAAGTTATTTAGCACCCCTATTAAAGATGCATGGCCCCTGCCTTTTTTTTGGAGTGTGCTTGAGGAGGAGCAGCACTGAGGCAGGTAAATGCTGCTTTTCCAGGGATTTCGCCTCGTGCTGATGGACTGCGATCAACATGCTCCATCCGTCGGTTTTGAACACGGCTGGCCGGCGGCTCACCCTGAGCTGCAGGAACCGCTGCACGTTGTTTTGCAGCAACAGTACTTTGTTTTTAAAGCATGTGTATGGTCCTTGGCTGCTTCCCGGAGCGCGTTTCTCCCGGCTATTTTCACCCATTATCCTCTCTGAAGCGAGATGATGGGATTTCCGCAGCAGGAGCTGGAGGTGGGAAGGGGGACTCAGCCCCGACAAACCAGCCACAAGCAGTGTTTGTGCTGCAGAAACTGCCTGGGGCTCTCCCAGGCTGGGGGAGCGCAGGGGATCTGGGTGGGAACCAGCCTCGCACCACAGGTATCTCCAGGGTAATCAAAACCAGTTCGCAGAGGACATTCAGCTCCATGTTTGCTCAGTCAGGAACCTCAGGGGACTGAGAAAGCACCGGTTTGGTGCTGGGAGGCAGGACCCCTCTGCTCAGGGCAGAGCAGGGAGCACCAGCAGAAACCCAGTTTAATGGCAGGGCAGGTCTGTTGGTGAGGAACGATGGGGAGGTGGTGCAGGTCTGATGATAACTGGGTCTCCAGGAGCTCTGCCAGCAGCCAGGGATGGTACGTCCAGGTGGACGAGGAAGCTGAAGATGCTGGAGGTTGTGAAGGGCTGCAGCAGGTTCCCCCTCTCCCAGGGGAGATCACACAACCCAGACCCCACAGGGTAGGGTACGGACCCAGCACCCAGCCAGGATCTCCACAGGGCCATGGCCACTGGTATTCCTCGTGGGCATCCTCAGCCTGCACGGATGAGAGGTACCAGAAAAGGAGGGCTCTCTGCCCCTGGCCGCTCCTCCTCCCGAGGAGAATTCAGGCAGATACAGGGGCAGGGAGGTCAGGAGCAGATGCCGGGGGTGTGCAAACTCCCCTTCTGCCAGCGACACATTTGCTTTGGCTGATATCCCTGGAGAAACATCAGCTCCCTTTGCCTGGGTCAAGGGGGGGGGGGGGGCACCGAAACTCCTCAGAGCTTTATGGCAATAGCACATTCATTAGGGCCGACTCCGTCCACCAGTGCTGTAGATCTCCATCATTAGCTGGTCTTTTATGACTAACGACAGCGTAATAAATACATTCACGTGGTAAAATACAATGTTCCTGCCATGGGGAAATTTGTGCCTGCAGTTCGTGTTTCCCAAATGCAGCCCGACTGCTGGTGGCACAGGTCGCTCTGCACGTCTGCTCCTCAGCGACATCCATGTAGGTCACAGCCATTTGTAAAGCTCCAGGGGCTCCCCGGGGACGTGGCCATACCGGTGAGCAGCATGTACAGCTCCGAGCGCCAGTGAGAGATGTGCCGGGAGGTCATGATGGGAAGGAGAGCAGTGCTTGGAAAGATGAGCTTGCCTTCTTGGGAAGAAAGCCCCCTGCATCCTAGGCTGCATCCCCAGCAGCGTGGCCAGCAGGACGAGGGGGAGGATTCCACCCCTCTGCTCTGCTCGAGGGAGACCCCTTTGCAGTGCTGCCTCCAGCTCTGGGGCCACCAACATCACATGGATGTGGCCACATGGGTGGCCACACAGGACATGGACCTGTTGGAGTAGGGCCAGACGAGGCCACGGAGATGCTGGGAGGGCTGGAGCCCCTCTGCTGTGAGGACAGGCTGAGAGAGTTGGGGGGGTTCAGCCTGGAGAAGAGAAGGCTCCGGGGAGACCTTAGAGCCCCTTCCAGTCCCTAAAGGGGCTCCAGGAGAGATGGGGAGGGACTCTGGATCAGGGAGGGGACCATAGGACGAGGGGGGACGGTTTTAAACTGAAAGAGGGGAGATTGAGATGAGTTCTCGGGAAGAAATTCTTTGCTGTGAGGGTGGTGAGACCCTGGCCCAGGTTGCCCAGAGAAGCTGTGGCTGCCCCATCCCTGGAGGGGTTCAAGGCCAGGTTGGAGGGGGCTTGGAGCAACCTGGTCTGTTGGGAGGTGTCCCTGCCCAGGGCAGGGGGTGGGACTGGATGATCTCCAGAGGTCCCTCCCAAATCGAACCATTCTGTGATTCCATGATTCTATGACATGATGGCACAGCTCCATGTGGGGACACCAGGGTGGGGGGGCTAACAGAGCACAGTGGGGAGATGATGCCCCTGCTACAGGGTACCAGCCACCACCCTGGGCAGTCACCTACATCGTCTGGCTACGCCGGAGCAAACCAGTTCAGCCAGTGTCCACACTTAGAATTCAGTCTGGTTTTGATAAAGCAATGCCACTTCACAGTGGAAAGAAAGATGTGCAGGAGAGGACTTCTCCAAAGACCCTGCACTCCCAGTTTTCGCATCTGTAAGGTGACAGATACGGAGCCAGAGCCTCCTGGCTGGCTGTCACCAACAGAAAGCATGGGTCACCAGCCTTTACTCTTCACGTGCCAGCTCCTGTCCTCCACAGAGCCAGTGGGTGACATGGCCAGGCGAGTTGGGACAGCCTGGCTTGCTCTGCTGCCCCTGAGCCGTGAGGAACCTGCTCGTGCAGGAGGAGTGAGGAGGGATTTGGTCCTTGTATCACACCGAAACAGGACTCTGGCTCCCCAATAGGTACACGGATTCTCCTCCCACCCGTAATGACAGGTTTGGTGCCGTCTGATGGGAATTGCTTAGCTGACATGGGACTCTGCTGGGGAGTCATCAGCATCTCAGCAACCCAGCACCTCGTAGAGCACAGGGAGGTGGTGGTGAGACGGGTCTTTGGGACGGCCTGGGTCGCTCCCACGGGCTCCACTCCCGTTTTCCTTCCCCTGGCACAAGCGCAGATGTTTTGCCTCTCCATCCCACATTCCAGCGGTGGGATCCTGCCTTCCAAACCACAGCGAGCATTGCTGCGGAGCTTGTAGAACCTGCTGGAGTGTTTATCGCTGCGTAGCATCGCGTCTTGACTCCAGAGAAAAAGACCAAGGAATCACTTAATTCCTTTGCTCGAGACTCTATTAATAAAGAGCAGAGATATTTCACCCAGTAGGAACAGGAGTTGCAGAGTGTTTGACACACAACGTATGTGCACAGACACCCTCCGAGAAGGATCCACCCTGATTATGCTACGAGCAGTAAACATTTTTAGTGGCATATGAAGAATAATAAACAATTATACCTTTAAATTGCCATCCCCCATTGCCTGCCAGAACAGCTAATACTATCAACCCAGGTATGACAGTATCAAGCCAACACTGTCATTAAATCATCATCTTCGTTAACTAAAACATCTGTAAGCCTTAACATTAAGGAATGCAACATTTTGCTACCATTTTAATTTCATGACAGAATTCTCACAGGCCTTCAGTGCCTGCAAAAGAAATATTTACTTCACTCACATCACTTCACAGCCCAGCTGCCTGCACTGATCTTTAAACAAACAGCATCTTGAGAGCTGTTGGTTTTAATAGCAGAAATGATACCGGGTCCTCATTCTCAGAGAAAATCTATATTTCATGCAAATTTGGAGCCTGTTTGAAAAATCAGGCCAAGGAGCAGGAATCTGAGTGTGTCTGGCTGGAAAGAGCCAGGCATTTTTAGAAATGACTGCACTCTCACTCTTGAAAACCAGGCCCCTGCAGAGAGTTTTAAATTGGACACCGCAAACGAAGAAGCCCCAACGTCCTTGTATTCCTTTGAGAACAGCGATTTAAAAGCTTCACTCAAAAGAGCCTCCCAGTTAAACGCCCGAGTTGGAGCTGAGGGCTTTTTCCTTAATCAGGACCAGACAAATGGAAATGAACACAGAAGACTGAATTTACACAACAAGTTATTCATTAAAGGAAGGGACAGAAAGGGGTAGGGAAGAGAGAGCCCACGTGAAAGCAAGAGAGAGCCCACAAATGAGCAGACACACAAGCAAGACTCAGCGAGGTGACTGCCAGGGAAGGTGGCAGCAACAACACGCAAGTGTTATAACAACAGCCAAGATGATTTGCAGAAGTGACGAATCCTTTCACACCAATCTAAAAGGAACAGAAAACGTTTATCCCCCCCCCTGAAAAAAATCAGTCCTATTTATTCACTGCTAGAAAGGATATCTAAAGGGTCTGGTAAATGCATACCAGAGAGAATAAAAATAGTATCTCCTCTAATAGTACAAATGCTTTAAAACAAGGTGAGTGGGAAGAGAAAAGGATCGTGGGGACAGCCAAGGAAGCAGCAGCTCCTGTGCCGGCTCTTAGTGCAATTCCGGGTATTTCCAGAGCAGGATGGCACCGTCTGCACTCACACTCACGATGTATTTCTTCTCGGGGCAGATCTTGAGACGGGTGATGTTGCCACTGTGGCCCACTCCAACGTGAGTCACCGCGCCCTCGTTGTAGTCCCACAGCTTCACCAGATGGTCATCACCACCTGCAGTGGGAAGAACAAACGATTACACAGAGTTCTGCTGCTTTGTGTTCCCAGATCACGGGCAGGGGAATACTCAGGCATTCATTTGATTTAGGATGAGTGGGATACGTTGTCTCGGGCACTATGGCAAAAATGACTTCTTTGCAACTAAGTAGAGAGTGAGTGTCCAGCAGAGTGCTCAGGACCTGCACCAGCAGATCACCGTGTGCTCTGGCCAGTAGAAGTTACCTAGGGCCTTCAAAAGGCTCTTAACCAACGTGCATTTAACCGGTTAATCTAAAAGAACTGGTGCCGGCATCAAACCTGTGGGTTGTAACTGTAGTTGTTATACATGATACAACGCCTCGTCTCTGTGAGCACTGGACTCCCAGAAGAGATGTCACCGTGGTGGGGAACATGTGAGCCCAAGGCTGGATGGAGCCTGGAGTCATTCCCAGATGCAAACCGACAGAGACTGCCAGGATTCTGTAGTACGGTACCAGAACACATCCTTCCAGTGCACGGCGAGCACCACTGAGCTCCACGAGCAGCACGGCAAGGTGAAACTCTGCATTCCTCCCTTGAAGACATCTGAACCTCGTCCTCACCTCTACATTACACTTTGCAAGACTGAACCATAGTATCTGAACTGAACATGGCGTGTCCTCTGCTGTGAGGACAGGCTGAGAGAGTTGGGGGGGTTCAGCCTGGAGAAGAGAAGGCTCCGGAGAGACCTTAGAGCCCCTTCCAGTCCCTGAAGGGGCTCCAGGAAAGCTGGGGAGGGACTCTGGATCAGGGAGGGGAGTGACGGGATGAGGGGGAACAGTTTTAAACTGAAAGAGGGGAGACTGAGATGAGATCTCAGGAAGAAATTCTTTGCTGTGAGGGTGGTGAGACCCTGGCCCAGGTTGCCCAGAGAAGCTGTGGCTGCCCCATCCCTGGAGGGATTCAAGGCCAGGTTGGATGGGGCTTGGAGCAACCTGGTCTGGTGGGAGGTGTCCCTGCCCAGGGCAGGGGGTGGGACTGGATGGGCTTTAATGTCCCTTCCAACTCTAACCATTCTATGATTCTGTGATCTTCCAAGACTAAACCACAGCCTTTTTCTAAGTATTCATTCAGTGATTCATTTTATTTTCCCCTTTAGCTGACCCCCTCCTTTGTCCTATTTTTTTTTCTTTCTTGGTTCATCACCTTCCTTTTCCTGCTCTTAATACAACCTCCTCTTTCTAGTTCCATCCACTCACTCACCTGTGACAAAGTGCTCCCCATCCGATGTGATGTCCATCCCGTTGATGGTACCAGACACAGACCCTTCCACTTCTCGGATGGGAGAGCCATCAAACACCTCCCAGTAGGCAACCTGGAGAGCGGAGCAGAGGGGAGAGCTCAGCTGTGCACAAACAGCACTCAGATTCTGCCCTCTAACACCAACCTCTGTGGAGGCACCGGAGTTTCATCACGTAACAAGCCCCACATGTTGTGTTTTGGAATTACAGCAAACGGAATTCCTGCAGTTTTGCTCACCTTTCTGTCTGTTCCAGCAGTGATTATCTGGTACACTTCGGGGTGGTAACACACACATTTGAACAACGTGTTGGCGAGAAACATTTGCTTTCTTACAAAACGCCTGCAAAACACCCCCAAAACAGGATAGGGTCAAAAAATGAACTTTGACTGCCTGAACTATCCCTGCCTGTGCTGTACATCAGATCTCTCTACTTGGATATTTTCAGGTATTGGTCTGAGCTCAGGGTTTCACAAAGCCTGTTGGGGACATCACCTCTGTTCCCCATCACAGCTGCCTCGGAAGACTTTTGATCTGTGTCATAACGAAATGCAAATTTTTAATCCAGATGCTTTCTAGGTGCTATTCGCTATGCAAACATTTCCTTGTCCTTACCCCAAAGTGGAGAGCCTGCAGATCTGCAATAGCTCGACACGAGTCATACAGTGCTGGAAAAAGGAGCCAGTTGAACACTTAGGAAATCACCTGCTCTATCCCTTTGGCCAAGCAGGATCCAACACAAGAGAACAACCTGAGACAAATGCTTGTTGAAACCTTTCTGAAAAGTTTCCAGCATTGGAGGTTCTACATTCCCTTACTTGATTGTTCTTTCTAGTAATTTTCATTTCCCAATGCTCTTTTTCCCCTCCTCCTCGCTATGTAGTGTCCCAAATAGGGCACAGTGACCCAACAGAGACATTCCTCGCCCTTTAAGTGCCTTGCAATACTTATCTGTCCCCTTACACAATATCCCAGACGATGCACGTTCTGTCAAGGCTGGTTGTGACACACTCTTGGTCATTCTTCTTAATCTTGATGCAGGACACAGCACACACGTGCTCCTTCAGAACTTCCATCAGTTTCTGAGTCCTCTCACCAATCTCCCAGATCCTCACCTGAAAATCAGCAACAAACATCTGCTCTTGCACCACCCGGTGCGGACCCAGCTCAGGAGGATGCCTAGGGCTCTCCCGAGCTCTTCTTTTTTTGGATAACACAGACAGGAACTGAATCTCAACAGACTCGTCTCTATTTTCCTGTGGCTTATTCCTGCAGCTGACTCATGAAACTGAGCTAAATTCCTGAGAGTGTAATCCCTTTGGTTCAGGAACTCCTGCCCATTAACCCAGACCTTGTTTTTGCCAAGTCTCCGCTCTCCCATGCTTCAGTTTACTCATCTCTCAATCAGCAAAAAGCATCTAGTCCATGATATATTTCCAGCGGTGCTTTAAAGATCAAAGAGCACGGCTTCTGCTGCGGAATAGAAAAAAGGTACCTGCTATTTGTGCTACACACAACACCAGTAAGTAAATACAAACCAGCTCTTTAACTCTTTGATGTGAAATATGTGCCTGAAAGCACCTCTTTTCCCAGCGGAGGCAACAGCAAAAATCTTTCTGCTTTGAGGGCTCGATCCTTGACACCTTACATTTACCGTCCCGCTAGTGCCAAACTTCATGGTATCTTTTTGCTTTTACATTCCACTAAGGTCAAATCCTAGTGAAACTTAGAAATTTAGACACTGAGCTGACCACCTTCCTCGTTTCCAATCCTGGTGCTGAGTTACCTGTGGGATCTGGATGCCCAATTCCCGCTTGCTAAACGATCAGAGCATCCAGATCCCTGAAGCACCCCTGAAAGTCACAGCTTCCAGGTGACCGACTTTGACAGAACTATTAGCATTTCAGAAGAGCTTTTTTTGTGTTCCGAATGAATACTGCAAGTGCTCCCCTGCAGTTCTCATTTCTACTTAACCAACCTTTAGCTTTAGTTCTTCTCTCAGCCGGGCTCTTTTCAATTCAGAGATCAACTAACCAGAGCCGGTGCTGGTCTGTGTGTGCCGACACAGAATCTAGGTCCTCCCTCTTCCGCATCCTCTAGCACTAATCATCCAAAAACTGATCTTTTATTAGCGAAGGGCTGAAGTGGCTCATTGTCTCTAATGTCTCTGTGCCGGGAGACGAGGTGGCGCTGCCGTCACTGAAGTGTGGGATGATGCAGGAAGATGGGTCACCGATTAGGACATTACCCTGAGATTTGGGAGACCCCAAGTTTAATTCCTCACTCGTCAAGGCTTCCCGTGCCATCTCCCGCGCGGCACACTGAGCGCTTCACGTCAGGGTACACAAACAAAGCACAGAGCCATTAACTCACAGCCAGGAATCCATGCACAATTAAATGTCTGGTTCTGAGCGCTCGCCAGACTGCAGAGAGGAAGCCCAAAACAAGGCAAGAAGCTGAACATGAGCCTCCCAAGTCTCATTATTTATTTTTAATATAAATAAGGCCCCCATGTTTAAGTTATTTAAACATTAGGAAAGAAGTGTCACTTTTACAGACTGAAAAGGGCCACAACCATATGAAGTGGACGGAGTAGCCAAAGCACACACTGTTTGTTTTATACTGCCTGAAAAAAACCGGCATGACCAATCTGGCCAAAACCACGACAGAACTGCACAGGTATGATGCCTACAGCATACTTCTTGATTTATCACAGAATCTTCACGGTTGGAAAAGACCTCTGAGATCACCCAGTCCAACCATACACACACAAAAGACCCCCGCAATCTCAGCCACTAGAGCAACTTGTTATTTGGGATATTACTTCCAAGTAAATTATTATCATATTGGAATATTACCATAACTGTATTAGAAACTGAGTGATTATTTGCCTTTTATTGACACCATCACCTAAATCAGGCAGTACCATCCCAGGAAATTAGGAAGTTACCCCACAGACACTACAGCAACATCAAGTGAACTTTGTGGTATTAAATGAGTTCATACAGGTCAGTTTGGACAGGACTAAGACTTCCAAAGCAATGACAGACAGAAAATCTGTGCTAGAGCACAGTTAGACGGAGGCCTACAAACAATGACTAGTGCAGATCAGCCAAACATAGGGGAGAGACAAATGAACACAAAGGATTAAGAGCATATTCTGCATTTAAAGGATTTCCAAGACTGCCACGCCAGAAGAAACCGGGGCATTGTTTTATTTTATGCCCCCTGAGAGCAAGAGATCTGCATCTATCAAAAGCTAATATTTTCGAACTCCGTGCTTTGCTCAAGCGAGAGCTAAGAATAGCTCCCGTTCTGACTAAGCAGTTGCAGACAATCCACAGGCCCCGCGACAGGACCACGGAGCTGCTCTTTTTGCTGGGGTTTTAAGCATAAATTACCTGCCCTTCACCTCCTCCGCTAACGATGCGTTTAGAGTCACTTGTAGCAGCGATTGCCGTCACTCCCAAGCTATGGGCATGGTTAATCATATACATTAGCCGGCCCGTCTCTGGTGTGAAGGCACGGATTTTACCGTCATTCCAAGCTGATGAATAAAAAGTAACAGATTACCCAGACGCACAGATTTTCCTCATATTCTTGTGTCTCTCTCCTTTCCAAACGAACTTGGTTTTTTATTAAGTTCCTTTATAAGGCCCATCCTGTTAGATCACCAGTACACACGTGAAAACTGCTGTACTGTAGATGAGGCCACAAAGCTACAGCCCCAAATAAACTATTGAAATTTACTTCCTTCTTTTTTGGTTCTACTATGGGCAGATTGGTTTGGTACTGGGGGGGCTGCATTGCTGCTCTAGGACTGCAGTAACTCCTCTGTAAGCAATTTGCACATGGCGATGGGCGGCAGGGTTTATGCAAAAGGTGGTCTAAACACATCACATGTTAATCTGTTACATACAACAAGGTTAATATTTTAGAATTAGGTCTTTGGGGTATGACTGAACCGAGTTCTGAATTGCTGGAACTCACATCCCAAGTGAGGTCTCAAAACCTTACTTTCCCCAGGCACCGTCACTGCAAGCGAAGAGACCTTTGGGTCAAGCAATGAACTGAACTTAAGCCCATTCCCAATTTAAACCTCTCTTCACTCCAACATACTGATCTTTATGAAATTTGGTGACACTTAAAGCCTGGACTCAATGGTGGGTCTGACTGATCCTTACCTGAAATGATGCTCCTGCCATCCCTCATAATCTCTATGGCATGGCAGGTCAAGTTGGGGACGATGATGCGCAGGAGCTCCTTGTTTTCCGGGGTGTGCCACACTCGAATGTCATTTTTGGAGCAGGTAGCGAACACTTTGGAAGATCCACTGGAGAATTCAGAGAGGAGGGATCATGAGGAGGGATGTACAGAAACCGCTTCTGATTTCCTTGTCAGACCGTAAATAGTCCTTCGAAGCTCGGCTGTTCCTAACCTGCAACCATCATCTGCCCAGGAGGGACCACCACAGTTAAGACAAAGGCCTTTTTCACAGGATCACCTTGTTGACGTAAAATTCCCCTGGTTTGCTTTCTATTCAGAGATTCATTTTAAGAAACAGTTACATGACAGCGAAATGAAAAGAATTCTTTCTACTTCAGGTGAAGTTGTGCCATTTATTTCCCACATTCAATCTCTAAACAACTTCACGTGTTGTATATAATAAACACAAAAGTGGGTGTAGAGGTGCTGACTGCCCAGATTTAACATGGGGGACTAACAGCAGCCTCATATTGTAAAGATGTCATCTTTTATCTTGCTTACTGGATGATTCCTATTCAACATCGCTGAAGGCAATAGAAACGATGTCAAAAGCCTCTTCGTAATATACTTGTTATACGTTTGAATAAAAAAAGACCCGCAGCATTTCTAAAGCTCTGGGACTGAATGCTTTGAAAATGAGCTCTAAACCATACATCCCAGGGACACGACAGGGACTGAAGTCTAGAAAGGTACCACAAGCTTTTGTTCAACGTCACCATCAACGCCCGGGAAGATGAACCAGGACAGAGAAAAGTGGCGCAACAAAAGCATGGCCCCTTTCAAGCCCAGCTTGTGCTGGTGCTTTATAAAGCAGGGTAACATCAGCAACTGAAGTATTGAAATAAGGCAGAACACCTAAATTACATCTGTATTTCCCAATCAGTGATAGGCTCCGTTCAAAAGCAGTTAACAGATAAAAAGTTTAAACATATATATGCAAGGATGTAGTCCTATAGTCCTTACAATCATCCCTAAATCCAGCTCACCCAAATACCTCTGTGACGCAGATGTGTCACTCGGGTATATTAGCAGCAGATTACCCTAAAGCTCCAAATGATTTTTGCCTGAAATTAGAAGGAGGTGGATTTTTCAGGCTGGTGACAAGCAGAGAGGAGCTTCTTGGTAAGTTCTGACACTTTGTGCTGCGGCAAGAAGCGATGCAGTAACAACATGCTAAAAATAAAACCTCTCATTGGGATCAAACTCCCGTTCTCTATGTGGAAACAACTGATCCATTGTGGGTTTTTTATTAAATAAAGCGTACAATCCTACTATACAGGAAGAGGGAACATTTGCTGTGTGTACCCAGCATCTCTCGTCACAAGCCTAGAATTTAATATAACATGCCATATTGTCAAACATGAAATCCTCAGTGAGGCTGAGAGACCCAAAAAGCCCCTTTGAACAGCTCCGTTAGTCAGATCCCAGTGGCTGTTCCAGGCAGGCAGAAAAGCAGAAGCCTCTACAAGCTCTGGCTGCAAGAGGGTACCCAAAACCAGCCTTTCGGGACTCACACCGCTGGCAGGCGAAGAGGCCCCAGTCTCACAGGAGAAAAGGGGGCTGTTTCTAGCGCTGCCATTACCCAAACATAAATAATTCTAGTCTTTATATTCAGAATTCTTTCTGTTGAGCAATGATTTTTCCAATTCTCAAACTGAACTGCTTGCTTTTTGCTCTCAAGCAGCTGCTCACCATCACCTTTGCCTTTCACTGGTAGGTGAAATCACCCCATAAAGATGTTAATAGGCTTCGGGTTCCTGTTGGTTAAAAGGTATTTCCACAGGTATCCTGACCTTACCTGCAGCTTCCTCACTCTTCTTTGCCATACCAAAAGCATCCCGACCAGATATACTCACAAAGGGAAAACGACGTCGTGGACGGCTTCGTTGTGACAGGCAGCAATCAGCTCCTCTTTAAACTCTGTGTAGTTGACTCGATAAATCTGGCACTCACTTGTCCCTACGAAGAACTGGTGACCCTGACCTCTGCGGGTCAGGGAAGTGACAGCACCATGAACTTGAATTTGCCTGTTAAGAGAAAGCAGATGTTTGGCCTGACGTTGACCTTGAGGTACTTATTTTCCAGCTTCCCTTTTCCCCCGACTTTATGGAGTCTTGACTTTCCCCGTTTCCCCAGAAAGCTCCATACTGAGCTGTGATATCGATCTGCAGGAACGTGGTCAGGACTAGCATTTCATTCCCAGTCACATGTTAATAATTCATACGATCCTGCCTATTCCACCTGTTTCCAGCTTTGTTTTCTGGAGCAGGGCCCAAGGTAACAGCATCTTTCTGGATATTCTTGCTCAAGTGCATTTAAATCTCTCACACTCAAGAATATTTCCCCACAGTTTAGATCTTCTGGGAATAGTTTCAATTGGACAAAGCTAAGCTTGCAGAATTGTACGCTTAAGCTGGCTACTCAAACAAGGCAAAAATGAATAGCTGTGAGCCCAATTTTCAAATTGCATATGGGGAAATGATGCCTGCAGCTTTCTGGCTTGTATGCAGAACAAAGCACTTCCAGACACGCGCGTATAAAATTAGCAGCACCCTCCTTTAAAATCCCATGTCCTCCAACAAACCCCTTTTTCAGATGGCCAGTACCTTCTTTCTCTGCTGGCATAAATAAGCATAATTTTACTGACTTCAACAGACCCGTCTCACTTTGCATCAATTTAGGACCTGACTCCTAATGCCTAAAAGGGAACAATGGCCATTTAGAATGAACGATGTGTAGGGCAAGTCACTTCTGTGGAAATACATGCAGTAATTTTCAGTCTGCTTCAACTTCATTACGCCGGAATCACACTGTCTATTTTGTCAGCGGGACTGAAAAACTGAGATTTATTTGGATTAGGCCTTTAGGTAAAAATGACTCGTCCCATCTATAAACTCACTTCATTATTTTGTAGTTGGAGCCTTTACAGAGAGCTACAACCCCTCCTCCGGTGCCGACTATTACATCTCCTGTCTTCAGCAGAAGCAAAGCTGTGACTCCCTAGGAGAAAAAAGGGTTAAAATACAATTGGATGGGAGCAGGGTTTCTCTGTTGCTGCAGCCATGGTGAATCGCACCATGGAGACTCTCCCGACGGCGGTGCTTATGTCACTCAAATATGGCTTTATCAGCATTCTTTGACTGACCTGGGCCAAAGAGTGTCGCTCTAGAGGAAGAAGGGAGAAAAGACTTATTAATCACAGGTGTATATGAACTACTGCAGTAGGAGTCTTTAAGGAGCAAGCAAACAGCATCATCGTGGATCCTTCAGAGCAGTTGGGATCACGTATGAGCCTCCACGGCCTTACCTCCTTCCAGCAAGGAACACACACATTCTGCATTCCTGCCTCCACTTTTCCTTCCACCGGTTCTTCATCTATCAGACATGAAAACAACGGCGGAGAACACTCAGCCTAAGCGTCCTTTCCTACAGCTCCTTCCCTGACAGGGTCCTCTGCATCCCAGACCTCTCTCCCTGCCTGGAAGATGCAATCCCGTCTCCCACCTATTAGTAATAAAAGACATTTGTCACAGAAAAGCTGTGGAAACCAGTCAGCGCATCATCAGTATGGGTTTCTACTATTTGCTAAGAGGAGTAGAGCAACAGGAGCTGAGCCATTAAAAAAAGGAGAAATGTTTTTTGCTGGATAGGTATCAGACTACAGTAAAAAAGACCAAACAAAACCAGCAAACAAACAAAACCAGTCCCTCGGCTTAGGATTACAAAGTCTGTAATTCAGTCCTTAGCCTGAAATACAAAATTTCAAGTATAAGAAAAGTCAGCCTCTGCTTCAGTTCTGCTACCTGTGAAGTAATGGTACTCTCCTGTATGAGAAAAAACAGATTAATTCTTGAGAAATCTGAGACACCCCAAAATAGGCTGCAAGAGGAGTGAAACTACTGCTGTAGGGTTAAATCTTCGCATTTTTACTCAGAAAAATGTCCCTACAAGCCTGGGGGAAGGTACGCATGAGTGAAATGGAAAGAAAAGAAAAAAAAAAAAAGGAAATAAAGGAGCTTTATGCCATCAGACCTTGAACTGAAAGCTGAGCTCTGCCACGAAGGGAGCGTGTAGGAGAGGCACTTCCACTCCCACCAAGAGGCAGAGACTCCTCACATCTCCTGTTCCAAACCAGATGGGAAACTGGGAGCAGCTCCGGGCTCCCCAGGACTCGTAAGAAGTCTGCTGAGCTTGAGAGTTCCAGCAACATTTGCCACTACTGAGGTGTATAAGCAGGATTGCCAACCGTTGGGATAATACCAGCAGTTTCACAACATTAAGATTTTTTTTTTCCTTTAAGCCCGAGCTCAGAGAGCCGTTATGCGAAAACAACAATTTCTGCTTGGTGGAGTTCTTTCTGGAATTAAAAAAAACCCTCACATCTAGCACTTAGTGCTGTGAAAGCACCAAGTGAATTCTCCAAGAATAACCAAGAGGCAAATCAGAATAATTCTGCATTTATTCTTGAGGAAGAAATCACTGTCATGTGCTTGCCCCGTGATTTTTGCACAAAT
This sequence comes from Numenius arquata, assembly GCF_964106895.1. NCBI lineage: Eukaryota > Metazoa > Chordata > Aves > Charadriiformes > Scolopacidae > Numenius > Numenius arquata. The sequence continues at coordinate 11,361,685 of NC_133592.1, forward strand.
ACAGGTGTCAGCACTTTGTGGTCCAGTTTGACATCTAAGCAGCACCACCCAGCATTCCTCTTCTTTTCAAGCATTAATCTGGCCTAGCCCCAGTAAATTTTCAGGATTAAACACTTTGAGAGTGTTTAAAAGAACGAAAGCAAGAAAATGTTGACTTTCTGTGTGGAAAGGACTGAAGGTCTAAGGAAGGAGAGAGAGGAAGTGAAGAAAGAAGAGAAAAGAAAATGACATTTGAGCTATTTGGGCCCAGAAAGGACATTGCAAAAGCCATAGATAAGATCTGATGAATTTGGAAAAATTACTTTGGTTCAATTATCCAACCACATAGAAGCAATTGGTTGTTTTTAAAGTCTTGCTTATACTTTCTGAAGGAAAAAAACCAATAATCACCGTATACTAAACCACACATTCCAGTGCTGGCATCCCAGACAGCCTTGCACCTACCTACGCATCAGCTTAAGGAAGATTTAACTTCAGGAGCAAATAAATACCGATTGCAGAAAAAGAAATGGAGAAAAAAATCCCGATTTGTAATTTATTCTCACTGGATTTCTTCATTAGTCTGTCTCCACCAGGAGCATATCCACTGCCTCCTGTAATATCAGGACTGATCACTGTGAAAAACACAACCTCCAGAGAGGGTTTTACGCCACGCTATCACAACACTGCCAGGCAGGAGGCCAGGGTTCATGCAAATACTCTTAGCAAAAGCAGGAGAACAAAGGCATTCTTTCTAATTAGAAATACGATCCACAAGCACAACTGCTCCTGAACAATGTTTTTAAAAATTTCCTATGAGGTGCTGGCAGCATTTTGCGAGTCCCCTGTTATCACAGGCCCATCAACTGTCTTTTGATCTGCTCTTTTGCAGTTTTTCCTGTAAAAGGCTTCCACCTCAAATGCTCTTTGGGGTTAGTGTTATGGCAGGTGGCGGCATTAGAAATCAAACCCATGACTATGTAGTTTATCTGATTACAGCTCCCTGCTACTTGCTAATAAATTAAAGTTTTTGCAGCACTGCCAAGACTGCTTTGATTTTTCCGAGGTATTCTCTTTGGTTCTTCAGTTTGAGAGGGAAGTGGGTATGATTAAGACAGAAAAAAAAAACAACCTTAAAATGGCCAGGATTCATTGCCAGGCCCTCAAAATCAACAGTTTGATTGCAACCTCTACCTGACAATTGTGCTTCTTCTCATCCAATCTGTTCTTTAAATGACCAGGAGTAAACCGAGAGCTTTATAAGTTGCAGTTATTATTCAAGGAGTCAAGCAGTTCACGTTAACGACGCGATGAATACTCTGTTTTATATACTGCCAGGCCTCTGGTAGATGAAATGTAGGAGGTTAAAAATAGCACCATTCATTATTTACTTCTTACAAAAAGAAACCACTGCTTTCAAGTATGATTATAAATAAAAATACCAGCAAAACCCCAGCCTGCCCATTCCCTCCCCTGCAGGGATACTTGCTCTTTGTCCCATTCTGATCTCTCGCAAAGCTCTTGAGCGCTCTGTGAACTCTTCCAGTGCACTTCCTTTAAATATTTATTTTCTTTTTACAATGCAAATCACTCCAACTATTTCTGAAAATGCATTTGCAATCGTGCATCCTACTTCACATCTGAACGGGTGCCTTACAGCTCCTCAAGTCTGCGATGGGGATAAAAATTAATTTTGCTCTTTATTCCAGTGTTTATAGACGTTACAGAAATGCACTTAAACTTAATTCCACATAGATGGAAAACAAGTTGCTTCATCACACCAGCAAGCTATTTGCCACTCCTCTTCAAAACAGAAACAAAGAAATCTTCAGATCATGTCTATATAATAAACACATTCTTATATATCTAAAGGCAAAGTTCGTTTAAGGTTGACCGAACTTATTTTCAATAAACATCGTCTCCTCACCCAAGCAATACCTAAACCCTTTCTTTAAAGATACGCTCGTCGTGGGGTGGCTGTGGATTCCAGGTTCAGTTTCGCAGTATGGCACTGGCTCACAATTCCCAGTGTGACTGGTGAACGAGGGTTTCAGAGACACAGGATAACCCTCCGTTCATGAATACGCATCTTTTCAGAGAGAATTGCAACGAAGTGATGAAAACGGTTCCACGGGGAGGGAAGCCGGGACAGTTGCACCCCTGAGGGGGTGTAGGGCCACCTCCCTGCCTGGGAGGCCCAAAAGCCAGGCTTTGGAGCAGTCGTGCCTACCTTCAATCAGCGCGGCTCACTGCTGAAACGAGCCACACGCGGCTGGAGAGGGGAGAGGCTGTGGTACAAGCACTAATGCATGGTACATTTTCAAGAAAGAGATAAAAGATGTCTCATGAAATACACAGAGCTCTGCAGGGGGGAAAAGAAAATAAATCAATGCTTCTCCTGGGGTTAGCAATATGATGTACTAAATCGTGTAGAAACAAGGATGCAAATACTTCTGTTTTGATAAATGCCATGGTTTTGACTTGAAAAAACATCTGCAAAATACCTCTTTTGGCATTGAAGCCTATGCTACAACTGGAAATTTCTGCCATAAAACATTAGATCCTACGTGTGCTCAGCGAGGACTTGTCGACAGTCTAGTGACAAGGTATTATTTGTATGCAGAGATGTGCAGCGGGTGGGTGGAAAGGGAATCGCAGCACGGAGCTAGGAAGGGAGAACTGGGAAGTATGAAAATGGATCTGAGAGTAGCTGGAGACAAAAACATAGCGGCACCTTCTCAGGGACTGCCACAATAGAGGTTTGCCCTGATGCATTTCCCATTTGGGGTATAAGGAAACTGCATTGGTGAGAGTGAGAGAAGGGAGCAGAGAGGAAGAAGCAAGAGGATAAGGGTGATGGGGTTGAGCACGCAATGGACTGAAAAGCCTGTCTTTGAAAAACAGAAATGTCTGGTTTAAACAACAGGGTAAGGAGGAGATTGGAAGGACTAGTGATTTCCTTCTCCTCAGATGACCAGTAGCATATCTTAAGTAGCTGCCAGTACATAACACTAATAAAAGAAAGTTTAAGTCAGATTAATGCCCACCAGCTCAGGTCTCATCCACAGGGCTGGCAAGCAGCTGAGATGAGATTGACTTCTGGATCTTCTCTTCTCCCCCGCATCTGGTCACTCTCTTGCATAGTCAAAGGTTCTGTTTCTCTTCAGCTTTTCGCCGTCAGAAGCAAAGTCAGCTGAAGTTCACGATCCTCCAAAGGTCTCTGCCAAAAGCTCTGGCTCCTACGGATGTGCCTTATGCCAAAACCCCTCACAGTACGGACTAGATTGTGGTCTGGCTTTGAGTCACTGCTTTTCTCTAAGAGGCCCTAGGACCTCTTTCAATGCCCAAATCGCACAGCATCCTGCCAATGACCCTATTTGATCGCTTTGTCTCCTAATGGCTTAGAAGTCTATTTTGTGTGAAGCCTTGTTTCAAATGTGTTTGGCACCTTCCTCTCATCTCTGAAGCTAAGGGAGTTTGGGACCTTGGGTAGCTTCAACCCCTGGTGGCAAGGGACAGCTGCTGCTACACGGAGAGGGACTCAGAGCATGGAAGCATTTAAAAGGGAGGTGACATTCAGTCACAAAGACCTTGGTGTAAGAGACAGCAGAGATCAGCCAGGACGTGGGTCCTGTGAACCCTGCAGGATGACTGCTGGGAGATTAGCTACCAAAACACATACTTTCTTGTCACTTAATACATACACAGAATTAAATTACTTACATTCCTACAACGCAAGTGGGAAAAACAAGTAATAACTTCTCCAACCTTCTGGAATAGATAAACATTGAAATATATTTCAAAGAATTCAGTGGCTCCAGGTTATCCCAGAGACATGGGCCTGCATTTGTCAGGCAAGAACCACTACATTTTGAGTGGGCACGTGTATGGTTTGTATGTACACATGTTGGTACAAGGAAAATTCAGGAGGTTTAGAGAAACAAGCCCAGAGTAGCTTTTTCTTTGGGGTTGAGTGTTGAATTTTTCTTACAGTTGTTGTTAGTCAGGTGTTTGCTCTCAAACAAGATCTGTTTTTCTGCAGGACAGCTTCCCCATGGCATCCCCAACGCTACATTGGGGACCTCCATCTGCATGGCTTCCCCCGCTGCTCACTGATTTTCATGGTTCCCAACAGAATCGCAAAATACATTCAAACTTATGCCGAAAAGTTTTACAGGGAAGTGTTTAAACTCCTTAAGTATCACTCCCTCCACTGGCAATAAACCGAGAAGCCACATGAAGTCTTTTATAGCAACAAATAAAGAGAAATCACGAACAAGAGTACTAGCTGGAGCTGATCGTTTATCATTACAGCTCTCTGCAAGCAGAATTCTCGTACAGTCAAAGGCCAAAAGCTCCTTATTCAGAAGATACTCAACAAGACCCACGAGTCCCAATTACAGTCAAAAAAAAGCGAAGTTAAAAGAGCTTTAAGGTTATGAAGTCAAGCGCTCAGAAGCTGAGAAGCAATAGAATCAAGGTACCCCGTGCAACTTTGTTGTGTCCCAATTGTGCATATGCATTATAATAAACTCTTTAATTATATTATCAAGACTATCTTTTGTCAGTAAGATCGCTGCCTCAGCAGTGGCAGAATCACGATTTCAGAGATAACCTCCTGAAAGGAAGGGGGAGGAATGGTATGGGGAACAAACACAGAAATCTACACAGGTGGGTTTTTAGTAAGAGCAGTTGTAGTTTTTAGTTTTTAGTTTTTCTAAAATCATCTTCCTGTGGCAAAGAGCTGTCTTGGAAAATTTCAGCCCAGCAATTGAACAAATCTGTACAATCTGAACATAAAATCTTACAGCAGTAAGTGTGGGAAAGCCTCTCAAATAAGCACTTCTACCAGTCTGCCCAGTAATGGCCTCTGTCTCACTCCAGCTAGTATCTTCCTAAAAAAAAAAAGAACTCAGGAACTACCCCATTTTTATGATTGTTTTTCACTTTTTATGACTTTTCCCAGATTCATTATAAAAAGAGTTTGTGGGACGATTCATGAGATACAGGTAAAATCCAAATTCTGAGCCAAACGGAACCGAACAAAGCTGGGCTAATGGTCTCAGACTTCGGGATCGAGACCGAGACACAAAGAACTAACAGCACAGAAAAAGGGTTAGTCTGTGAAGGAATTTTGTAACAGTTCTCCTGGAGATTGCCCTACTTTCAGTTACTATCAAAAAGGAGGATAAGGAAAAAATCCAAGTCACAGAGCTGCTACTCACCGAGCTAAACTTCTTCTTCAGGGGCCCGTATTCAGTCATCACCTTGTTGTTTGTATTCACTTGCAGGATATCACCGCTTGATGTGCCAACATAAAAAACACTATCACCATCTGCCATCTAGAGCGAAGCAAAAAAAAAAAAGAGATCACGGTCCAGACAGCGAGACATTTGTCCCAAGCCTAGCACTGGGCAGCATAAATAGCTGTATTTCAGTGTATTGCCAAGATTTTATCTGAGGGGGTTTCAGCCTGTCACACTCGAAGACATTTCAGTGCAACGCAAGACGTTTTCTAACCAAAGCTTGGTAATATTTTGAAGCCAAAGTGGGACCTTCTAGGTGCTAGAGCCCGTGACTAAAATACACGCTGCTGCTCTTCAGGAGCATTCAAAACACTTTCCCAGGATAAAGAAACTGTGGGAGACCATCTGCTAGGAGCCAACACTCAGTAACTTCACTGCCATCATGCAGTTGTAATTGGCATTTCTCGCATTACTACACAAGCTCGGGGGTTTTCTCTAGTCTGTGGAGTTTCCTAGTTTAGCCAAAGCATTTCAGCTTAAACTTACCCTAACGCATATCATGGCTCTTTTCAATTTCCCTATCTGGCATTCAGTCGGTCGGATTTTTTTATTTGCTAGATCCAGTTCCCATACTCGAATGGTTCCACTGTAAGAAAGAAGAGAGTGGGATCGAATCCATATATGCAGAAACATCTAACTACTTTCACTACTAGGTCAATTAAAAAGCCCTTAAAAGGCTACCTTATTCTGAAATTTTAATAAGGGGGAAAAAGAACAATATCAGAGAGGCCAGAAGTAAGTCTCTGTCTTTACTGCTGTCTCTTACAGTAACTTTTTCCAGGTAAATCAAAAATCTTTAAGGTTCAGCAAAAACATATATGAGGATTACAGAGGATCATGTAACAACCTTGACACTTCATTTCCCAAAGATACATGCTCTGGGGAAATCTTACTTCCTAGAATAGGAAACGAACGATACAGGACACTTTCAACTATTTTCTAGCAGAATTTAATTGACAACATAGGAGCCAATACAACATCTTTACACACAGTCGCCCTTACATTTAACAACCTGTTAAAATTGCCAAGATCAGCACTCCCAAGTGCAACTGCAGCCAAGAGCATCCAAAGCCTTCCCTGATTTAAAGGGAGGTGCCGGTCCTCAACACATTTAAACGTCAGGCTCGATATATGGGGGCTGGCTCAAATCCATGCAAAATGTGACTTTTTGTACAAACTTTTGTAACAAGCCAGTGACCAATTGGACGTCACATCTGGTGAGGCCAGGAGATAATCCAACCACCTGCAAGATATCATTGTTTCTACATTAATTAACCATTGTTCAGAGCCCCTCATTGACTGCTTTTCTTGTGTAAACGCTGGCAACTAAATATTTTAAATGCTGCACGGGGAATGCTGAGTACAAAACCCTGCTATCAGGAACAGAAGCGACGCATGTGGGTCCCTGTGTGCTGCTTTGAAAACATATTGTTGTGTGTAGAACAAGCAGAAACGCCTTAAAGGGACAAGCTGATGGGTATTGCTCCATTCACAGCAAAGAGAAAAAATATGAGCCCGCAGCTACTTAAGTTGCCTTGTATTTAAGTTGCCTTGTATATACATAATAAAATGCCTATGTATTTTATTTATGTAAAAGGAAATAGGTCCACAGGTTCTTTCCCTCATTGCTTTCATCTAGATAAAACCTTACCTTCCAGCAGTAACAAACATCTCGTCTCTGCAGGTGGAGCACACCACGACGGTGGCGTTCCCCGCGCTGCGTGGCGAGGCAGGGCTCCCGCAGACACCCTCTCTCTTAGCAATGTCCCACACCACCACGCTGCAGGGGAAGGAGGGGCTTTTCAATAGCTTTGCTTTTTGACATTACTTAAAAGCAAATTACTAAAAAACAAAAGCAAGACAAAAACCTATTTATCTGCAGTCTGTTCCCACCAGGGTACAGAATAAAAGTAACTTTGTAGAGATTTTACCCAAGAAAAACCCTATCACAGACGTGTGGAACTGCAGTTTACATCCCCTGCTCCTGAAGCAAGCGTATGTGTATTTGTCAGACTCCTTCTGGTGAGCACAACTCAAACCATATCTTGGACCACCCGCAGAATCTGACTTAAAATAACCTTTTATTCTACTCTTAGTTGTGTCAAAGCAAGCCCTCAGCGAAATTTATACTTCTTCAGGGCAGGGCATTAAGCCAGGTAACTGTGCAGGTTCCATAAGGCTTCTGGGCAATGACAACGAGCTGCTGCCCTCATCTTCTCTCAGCTGGTCCCCATGCCCTGTGCTCTGCCCACGGCGCCCACCCGGCTGCCCATGGGACAGGGCTGGGTCACTGAAGAGAGACATCAAGAGGGGACAGTCAGAGACTGCCAGGAGAGGGAGGAGCGGATACTCCCTAAGGGCATTCCTCCAGACCCTGCAGCTTGTTGGAAGTACCTAAAGGGGCTCCAGGAAAGCTGGGGAGGGACTCTGGATCAGGGAGGGGAGCCATAGGAGGAGGGGGAAGGGTTTTAAACTGAAAGAGGGGAGATTGAGATGAGATCTCAGGAAGAAATTCTTTGCTGTGAGGGTGGTGAGACCCTGGCCCAGGTTGCCCAGAGAAGCTGTGGCTGCCCCATCCCTGGAGGGGTTCAAGGCCAGGTTGGAGGGGGCTTGGAGCAACCTGGTGTGGTGGGAGGTGTCCCTGCCCAGGGTAGGGGGTGGCACTGGATGATCTTTAATGTCCCTTCCAACCCAAACCATTCTATGATTCTATGAAATCTTGTGCCAAGAAGCAGAAAAGGTTACCTGCCATCGTCCTGCCCTCCCAGCGACATGAGGTAACGATTGTTGGGAGAAAATGCCAGGTCTTTGATATTCCCCTTATGCAGCGAGAATCGAGCGAGTAACTCCTCCTTCTGGAAGTCCCACAGAATGATGTCTGCCTGAGGTGCGAAGCAGAAGGGGTCAAAGCCAGAGCATCAGATAGTCATTTTATCTAACCCTGTGCGTTCCTTCTCTGGCAGGAAGATTGTCAGAAGCAGCCCAGCTTAAGGTGAGCTTCCGTCCAGCCCAGGGCTCTGCTGACATAAGTACGCTTCATATTAGGTGCTGTAAGAAGCATTATTCCAGCCTATTGGTTGAATAGCTGTACTCCATTTCGGAATCAAAATTTACCCTGAGACACTGGGTAAATGAGACTTACATTTTAAAATAGTGAAAACTCTAACACTTGATTCCTTCCAGGCATCTCAGGGTCTTTTCAAATAGGAAAAAATTAAGCAATAAAGAACTTTAGAGGTCTAAAAATGCAGGTAAGTACCTGTCAAGGGCTTCTGAAAGTCCTAAGCGGCTCTGGAACTCAGATCTCACTTTAAATATAACACGATTTTATTAATTAATGTCTAATGAGATTTAGGCTGCCACATGCCCACAACACTTTGGATAAAATGGACCGGAACTAAGAAATCCCTGAATCTAGTTAACTCAGTCCTAGGGAGCCTGCTTAACACTTTACAAAAACATACAACCAGAAATGGACTAGCCCCAACCTCCCATTCTCTGCAATGTCTTCCCACTGTAGGCATTCATTTTCCAACAAAAGAACAAACACAAGGTGCTCCCATCCCTGGCTACCAAACTCCAAATTTCAGTATTAAAATCAGAGTATTATCCACCTTGAAGCCCATGAAAGTGACTTGTCCAGAAGCGACGTACACCCCGTCCTTGGACACAACGATGCAGGAGACGTTATCGGTGTGGCCACGCAAGAAGGTCTGTTTCTTACTGTCCAGCTCTTGAATAACCACGGTACAGCCCAGGGGATAGAGAATGTGCTCCTTATCAGGGTGGCAGATGAGGCCACAGATTATGTGCCCTGCAAGAGAAAGGAGTGAAGGATCTGCTGGCTGTTAATGGCTCTGGGGGCTGCAGGTAAATTCTCTTCCCCCACCCGAAACAGGAGGCTGACCTCTCCCCAACACTTCTGTGCCGCCGGCCTTGCTTATCACGCTCCCGGAGGGGAAATCGCTTGCTCCCCAAGGTTTATCTCAGAAGAAAGGAAAAAACAGGAGCTTTCCAGTTCCTCCCAAAGCCATTCAGCAAAATAACTCCATATAAAACTCAAGGGTCACCTTGCCACGTTCTGGACCGTGCTGTGCTACCGACAGCTACCAGACTGAACTGGTCCTTGGGCACAGAGGGTTCTCCAGGAGCACCCGCTGATTTACGGAGCCACATCCCCAGCCCACGTTGCCACGACCTGTCTCAAAAGAGCTGCAAAGCCACAAATTTCCCGGGAAGGCAGGCAGCTGGAGAAGCCCTGGCACCTCGTCCCCATCCCTGGGTCACAGGAGTGTTTATGACAGTGTTTTGTGCAACCTGAGTTGGTTTTATTTCGAAATGAACCTCTTCTCATTCTAATAAGCTGCGTAATTAGAAAAAAAAAATTAAAATCCTGCAATTCCATCAAACTTTTCATGTTCTAAGCTTCGCATCTGTCTCTTGGGACATTGGGCACGGGGAACATGAGGAGGTGGCAAGGGGGGCAGGAGGGATCCCCTGCACCTCCCCAGCCCACCCCACAGCACCACGGCCCTAGCCGAGACCCACAGCTGCCCCACACTTGCCCCCCCGTACTGTCCTGCCCTCCTCTCAACCTGTTCATTGGCTTCCCCTGCCCCATGGCTGCCCTATACCTCTCCAGCTGCCCTATGGTGCCCCATACCCTTTCAGTTGTGTGTTTGTGTGTGTGTGTCCATCCCTCCCTGCCCGTGGTGTCCCGTAACCCCTCAGCTGCCCCCTATGGTGACCCATACGCCCTCAGCTGCCCCCTATGGTGACCCATACGCCCTCAGCTGCCCTCTATGGTGACCCATACCCCCTCAGCTGCCCTCTATGGTGACCATTATCTTGTCAGTTGGCCCCCCTTGGTGCCCCACACCCTCTCAGTTGCCCCATCTCTGTGCCCCATACCCCCTCAGTTGCCCCCCAGGGTGCCCCACACCCCCTTAGTTGCCCCCTATGGTGCCCCCCAACCCTTCAGTTGCTCCCTATGGCTCCCCACACCCCCTCAGTTGCCCCACAGGGTGCCCCAAACCCCCTAATTGCCCCCTATGGTGCCTCACACCCCCTCAGCTGCCCTCTTTGGTACCCCATACCCCCTTTGTTGCCCCCTATGGTGCCCCACACCACCTCAATTGCCCCTCCCCACGCCGTGCCTCACGATGCTCCCTACCCATGACCGGACCCCCCCGACCCGCACTACCGTTGAAACCGATGGCCGCCCGCAGCTCCAGCTCGCCCACCTCCGTCGCCGTCGCCGCCATCGCCCCCCCTCTCCACACACACCCCTCCCACCCCCCCCAACCCCCGGCGCTGGGCACGCGCCGCGATGGCAACGGCGCCTGCGCACCGGCCACTCCGCGCGCCCCGGCCGCCAGGGGGCGCTGTCGGTGCGGGCGGGGGGGCGGCCTGAGGCGGCCGGGGCGGTGAGGGAGCGGGGGTCGGGCCGGTGGTCGTCATGGCCGGCGCCGAGCTGAACCCCTCTCGTTCCATCGGGATTTAGTCTGTGCGGCCCCGCTGCCGTCGATGGGACACGGCCCTGCCGCGGTTCGGCCCCAGCTGGGGGCAGGCGGCCGCTTGCTCACTGCCCCCCGGCAGGGTGGGAAGAGTCGGAAGAGCGAGAGGGAACTCGTGGGTTGAGGTAAAGACAGTTTAATGGAGTAAAAGCTGTGCACACAAGCAAAGCAAAACAAGGAGTTCATTCCCTGCTTCCCATCGCAGGCGGGTGTTCTCCCATCTCCAGGACAGCAGGGCTCCATCATGCGTGACGGTGGCTTTGGAAGACAAACGCCATCACTCCAAACGTCTCCCCCTTCATTCTTCTTCCCTGAGATTTATCACCAAGCGTGATGCCATATGGGATATCCCTTTGGTCAGTTGGGGGCAGCTGTCCCAGCTGGGTCCCCTCCCCATTTCTTCTGCCCACCGGCCCTCGCTGGTGGGGGCTGAGGAGCAGAACAGCCCTTGAGAGCTTATCAACAACCAAACCCACCAGTGGATCGTCAACACCGTTCCCACCCCACACCCGAATCACGGCCCCGCACCAGCTGCCAGCGAGAAAGCCAACCCCATCCCCGCCGAAACCGTGGCAGACGGATGAAAGATCTCTATATCCCATTACTTGTCCCCTTGGCCTCCCGGCCCCTCTGCTCCCCCTGCGTGGTTTCGGGTTGCTTTTCATTCTTCAAGAGTTTTGAACTTTACTCAGTAATGGAATAAAGCCTGAGAAGGACGGACTGTAGCGTCCCTTTCGGAAATGGCAAAGGCTCTCATCGGATTCCAGGCAGCGAATGCAACGAGGGCACCCCCATCCGTTGCGATTTACGGCTCTAACCGGTGGGCACACAGCACCTACAGCCTCAGAGGGACTGGCAGGCTCTGCCACCGCATCGGAGACATCCCTGGCCTGCGCGATACAGCCCCAGCATCTGGAATTTCAACACATTAGGCGGGACCTGCTTGCCCTTTACAAGGAAATACTCTGAGGGGTGCTGAGAGGAGGATGGGCTGGGTTGCTGATGAAGGGCTTTGAGTTTCCAGGCGTCTCGTGCATCCTGTGCATCTCCGGGTGGAGGGAAACAGCCTCTTGGGAAGGGAGAGGGGCCCCCAGGGGGCAGAGAGTCATCTGGACTCATCCATGTCTCCGGACAGAGAGTTCATTTGGACAGAGAGTCCAGTACACGATCATGGAAAGAATGAAATACTGAGAACATCCTAGCAGAGCTTTTTAATTGCAGAGGAAGAGTAATTCTGCAATGTTCCTTCATTTGAGTTCTGTGGGTGAAGGCCAGGGTGTGCAGAGGGTTGTGCCTCACCTCCACGTCTTCCCTGGATACCCTCTGAAGGCCACGAGCAATTCTCCGGTCTGCCCCACGCCTGGTACGGTGTGAGCTTGCTGCCGTCGCCTGCTCCTGCCCACGTCCTGCCACCGCTGGAAGCAGGCACTGAGACAGCGATAGCTCCTGCTCTGAACAGTTCGAGAAGTGGAATAGATGAAGGAGAAAGCCACAAGTGCAAAGTGTATTTGGACGTGGGAGACGTTCTCATCCCGCAGCCAGAATGATATCTCTACAGCCTATAAACCTCCCACGAGGGTTGCCTTGTCTGACCGAGCTACATGTTCGCGTTTCGTGTTTTAAAATGGCACATCTCCCGTCGTCCTGACCCCTGGCGCTCGGGGCACGTTGGTTAAGGCTCATGTGTATTCACTGCTGGCAGTCTTACATCAGCCCTTCACGGTGAGTATCAACCTTTGGTTTAATACAAAAATGACAGGGCAGGTACACAGCTGGGGGGGTTCTTGTTTTCTTGTTGGGGGCCGGTGTATAAACACCAGGTAGGACTTTGCTAGTCACCCATCAACCGTTTCAACCACGGACAAGAAGTCTCTTGCACTGTGTTGGATGATGATCAGTGTGGGATCCAGTCCTGGCAACCCGCAGAGGCTACAGAATTCTGCATATGGTTTGAAGGGTGATGCCGGGTTTGGGACCAAAGGGAAGCGGAGTCTGAGAGTGTTCCTGGTGAGCTTTGTACCTCAGTGTTGGGTTTTGCCTGGGCTCCAAATTCCTATAAAACCTGCCTGGGCTGCGGTACCACTGGTTTGCTGTTGAGCCCCAAGCTGCAAACATGCCAGGGAGGTGTGAGAAACACCAAACTGGCTCACCTCCCCTCCCGCATCCTAAACTGGGACAGACTTGGGGGAAGCAGGCTGGGTCTAAACTGTGGGAGGGGACCTCAGATGTTCCCAAAGCAGTGCCCACAGTCCTGTTCCTGGCACTGCACTGTGCTCTCCACACACGATGGCTGACCGTGGAGGGGAGGATGGCGAGTGGAAGTGGCCACAGCGCTGCCAGCAGGGACCGCAGCGGGCAGCCAGAGTGGTGGCCAGCGCGGCGAGGGGTCCCCGTCTCCGTGGGTGGCATGGTGAGGGGCTGTCCCCCACAGGACCTAGGCATTTTGAAAGCCCCACACTTCCAAGAGCTGCACCTTGAAGTTCTCCTGGCAGAGCGGCGGGTTGTCGAAGGTCTCGCAGTGCTCCGTGCGCCCCCAGAGCAGGTTGGCATCCAGGGACAGAGCTTGGCCTCCCCCTCCACCTGCAAAAACAAGCAAGATGGTCGGGATCTGCTCTCCCCCCATCCCCAAGCAGGGATAGTGGCCCAGGCGATGAGGTCTCTGAGGACTGTGCCCATCTCTCAGCTTTCTGTCCTTTGGCCACAGGGCAGAGATGGGCTGGGGCTGCCCAGAGCTGCCTTCTCTGCTGATGGGGATGTCAGTGTGGAGGCAGAGCTCCCGGGGAGCGATCTGCAGAGCAGCCAGTGCGAGAGGTTGCCCTGGCAGCACAAGCTGAATTATTAAACTGCTTGGAGAGCTGGAGAACAAGGAAAGCTCCTCACATCCCCGCAGCCAGGCTTGCCCTGGTCCCACTCCCAAGGGCTGGAAGGGAAGCAGAGGCTATGCTGCAGGTGTTTCTGACCCGCTGCGATTCTCTGCTGAACCCATCCCGACGGTGGCGTGGCACAAAGATTCAACCCCGTGCCCAAGCCCAACCCAGCAGACAGCAGTGCAGGCAGATGGTGTGGCTGCTCTGGGTGACCGTGCAAAGCCCTTCCTCGGGCTGATCCCCACCTCCATCTCCTCTCTGTCCCGCACAGAGCGGAGGGAAGGGCTTGGAAGGGACACACCAGCCCCAGGGGTGCAAACCTCACCAGGAGGTTTGGACTCTGGTACTCCCCCTCGGCTGGCAGAGCCCCTCTGGGGCTCTCAGAAGGAGCATCCTTGCCATTGTGCAGCTTTGCACTCTCCTGCTAAGCTGAGGAAGAGGGGGATGACTTCATCTCCCCTGACTTTAAGTTCATATCCTAAACTAGGAGGTCTTTGCCTCTACAGGCAGCTCAGATTTTGATCTGGAGTAGAGCCCTTTTCAGCCAAAGCAGTGCTGTGTTGGTGGGTGAGTGCCCACTGTTTGGTAATTACCGATAATGATCCCTTCCCGCGACCCAGACATGAACATGGAGGCTGTTTTGGAAGGCAGAAGGAAATGCCTGATGGCCAGAAAAGGGGAGAGACGGCCTTTCCTCTGCGGGGTGGGCACGGCGAGACGGTTCGAGCTGGTGCCATGGCCATCTGGGGAGGAGCCAAGGAGGGACACAGGAGAGGGGGAAGGCGACCGCTGGCGTGAGCGTGGCACGGCTTTGGCCAGCTCTGGCTTCTTGATGAACACCCACTCGTACCTCTCCGTCTCGGGGCGCACCTGGAAAGGAGGAGAAACCTGGTGAGCCCTGTCCTTTGGGGCCTCTCTCCGTTGCTGGGGGAAGATGGTGCTGCCTGGCCAGGTGGGTCAGGGGCCAAATGCTGCGTGCCAGGCTCAGACCTGGAGCAGGGTAGGGACAAGGTGTCCTGGTGGTGCCAGGGCTGCTCTGGAGGTAGCTGTGAGTGAGAAATTGGTTTTGTCTTCACCAGTTGCTGCCTGACATGGGCAAACCTGCAGTGCCCACAATGCTAGATGGATGCTGGTGGATACTGGAGGGATGTTGGACTTTTTTCCCAGGATCTCTTGGAGCAGCTCAGCCTGGTCCCTCTGCAGTGACCCTGGGGCTGGTTTGGGAGAGCTCCATCCAGGAGCTGCCCCAAGCAAACAGGGCAGGAACCTGCCCTGCCACCCATGCTGCCCTGCTGTCACCCCGGGAAGGTGCTCCAAGACCCACCTGGGGTTATTGCCTGTTGCCTCGGGGGCACAGGACAGACTGGCTCACCCACGGCAGGAGCTCATTCTCCATTTGCTCTGATCCAGCACAACAACTTCTGTGCTGCTGCCTCCTGGCAGAGCTAAGGGGCAGTGGTGGGACCATGGCAGGGAAGAAGCTCGGAGCCACCATGCCCTGACTGATCACAGGGGTAAAAGGAAAAAGTAGACAAACTCATAAGCGTAAACCCAGAAATAAGATGTGACTTACAGTGAACACAAAGCACTCCCCTGTCCCAAAGAAGCCGGATGTTGCCCCGCTCTTTTTCCTTTCACTCCAGTCGGAGGAGAGAAACGCCCCACAGACCTTCGGGAGAGAGCACAGGGAGCTGTCAGTGGGGGACACAGCAGAGACCAGAGCAAGCCCCACAAACACCGGCCATCGCACGTGTGTGCAGGAGGCCAAGGGTCCCCTGGGGAAATCAGAGACTGCAATTCGGCCGTGCCGGCTAAATCCTGCAGTGACAAGGCACTGGTGCTCTGGACATGAGTCCACTCAGTTCAGTGCCTAAGAATCACAGAATCACAGAATTGTCATGGTTGGAAAGGACCTCTGAGATCACCAAGTCCAACGTGGGGGGGGGCTCTGGGAGATTTGGGGGGGTTACTCTTTAGCAGCAGAGGCGATTGCAGGGAGCTGGGTGCTGGTAGATGGAGCAGGGCCGGTTTGGCTGTGCTGGTGTGTTCCCTGGCACGGGTTTGGGAGTAGGAGCTGCGTCTCCCACCCCGAAGCCCCATCCAGCTCCTGGCAACGGAGAGGAATAACTGTGGGTCAAAGGCTTGTATGAACACTGTGGATGGGGGCCTGGGAGTCCCTTGTCCTGAGCCGGCCCCTGGCCAGCGGTGAGGTGGTCGCCTGTTTTATGAGTCTGTAGGGAAAATGTGTTTTAAAATAGCAAAGACTCAGGCAACAGGTTTTTGTTACCTACAAGGTTTTTAAGGGGTTCTTCCACCCATGGACAGGCTTGACTTGACTTGACCCCAGCTGGAGGGGACCTACTGAGAGATAGGAAGTTGTGCCAGTCCTTGGTACGAGCTAAGGAATAAAATGAACTAAACCATGTAGGAAACAAGGTTTTATAAGTCACCTTCTCTTGCCTGACAAGGCCCCAGGGGGTGGCAGGGTGTTTATCTCCACACCACGCTGAAGCGTCAGGCTTAGGAAATCAGGACTGGGAGGTCAATAAATCTTTGGGATGCCTGAACAATTTACAGAACTTGCCTCCGCTGTTTGATGAAGAGTGGAGAGATAAAATATGGGTTTATGAGCCACTCTCAGAGTCCCTGGGAAGAGGGTTTTTTTGCAGTTATTTCACGACTTTCAAATATTGTAGAAGCTGTCCTTATTTCTCCTCCATTTCCCTTGTGTGGCTGCTCTTGCAATCAGGGAGAGATCCTCGCATTTAATGCATTGAAAGGAAGTCCTGGCTCAGACAAAGCGCCTGCTGACTTCAGGAAAGTCTGCTCAGCCAGGACTTCATGATATAGTCTGCAATAAGAGTATCATCCATGGCCTCTCTCCATCTCACTGACTCCTCCTCTGTGTCCCCCCAGCACCACCCTTTAGACCACCCTTGGTGGCTCTTGGTGCCGGAGGTGGAGTTTTTTCTCTCCTGGGAGCTGGAACAGACCTTGGGACAGGGCAGGGAGGGACCACACAGCTCCGCGGCTGCTCCAAGAAGCGCCGGTGGGATCAATCACCCTGTCCCCTTCCCCACATCGGCACTGGCACAGCTCACTGCTCTGCTTGGGCAACACTTACCTCCCCCTCTGTTGTTTTTATGAGCAGCACCGTCGGTTCGTAGCCTTCACAGCATGTGTAAAACCTGCAGAGATCAAGAAGGAGGCTGGGTCAGTGGGGATCTGAGACCCAGGAGAAGCACGAGGCTGTAAAGGACAGTGGAAAGCAGTGATGGCTCTTCTCAGCCCATTGCTGAGCTGGCCCAAGGGAAGGACAGCAGCAGAAACTCATAATCATGTAGCTCGAGCAGCTTCAGTGACTGTGCAGGAACAGGGGGAGTTGGCTTATGGGACTTCTCAAGTCATCATTTTTGCTTGGTGAAGCAGGTAATAGCTCAGATAAATCCAAACACTAAATCCTCCCACCCGACCCTCAGGCACCAGGCTGGGGGGGAGGCTTTATGGGGGAAGTTTACCAAATGAGCTTGCTTTTAATGTGGCTGTTTTTCATAATCTGGGCTCTGCACCCCTTTGCTACCTTGGAAAGTTGCAGGGCTGTGCTCCCCAGGATGGGAAGCCCCTCTCACGGGCTGGGGGGGACACACTCATCATGCTACTGTTGCTGCCCTACCTTTAAACACCACCCTGAGCACTGGGATGGCATGGGCAGCACCCAGTCCTGGGACACCCCGGCATCCCTCCCCCATTGGCAGTGGCTGCATCTCAGCAGAGAAAAGCGCTGGCACCGAGTGCTGCGGGACATTCCTGCTTCCCTTCGCTCCATGGCCATGGCAGCAGCTGTCACCGGGCCCTGGGTTGTCTCCAGAGCTGACACTAGTCTTTTTATTTTGGGCGTTGACCATGACACAACCATTCTCCCTTGTCCTATGGCTCCCCTCCCTGCTCAAGAGTCTCTCCCCAGCTTTCCTGGAGCCCCTTTAGGGACTGGAAGGGGCTCTATGGTCTCCCTGGAGCCTTCTCTTCTCCAGGCTGAACCCCCCCCCCCCCCAACTGTCTCAGCCTGTCCTCACAGCAGAGGGGCTCCAGAGTGTTTTTGTGGCCTCCTCTGGTCCTGTTCCAAAAGGTCCACGTCCTTCCTGTGCTGAGGACTCCAGAGCTGGACACAATGCTCCAGGTGGGGTCTCACCAGAGAGGGTTTGATGTCCTCCCCATCCCAGGAGGTACCCACATGCTGTCTGCCCCTGCCCTGAGCTCTGCCTGCTCTGCCAGTGCAACCTCTCAGCTTATTGTGCTCCTACAAAGGAGCAGGTTTGGGTTTCCTGCCTGAAAACATTCATGCAAAGGCAGCCTCAGCCCTGAGCCCTCCCAAAATGAAGGCTTTTGCCACTTCGCGGCTTGGGAAATCAATGGCAAACTTGTTTTCCAGCTCAGTTTTGAGCCACTGCACTGGCTGCGGTGTCCAGCAGCCACCCTGTGCTCCGAGCCACTGGGAGGGGGCTGGAGCCCTGGGGCTGGAGTCCTGGCTGGACCTGGCCCATTGCAGTGTGCCCGGAACAGTGTGGCACACGGGGACATCCCCTGCATGGCACATACGCAGGGCTTGATGTTCCCTGTGCAGTGCCGAGGTGCTGGTTGCCATCTGACAGCTTCAGCCCTCTCCCCTACAGCCAGCGCTGGCCCAGGCCACACTCCAGCTTTTGAATTGAGCCCAGGACAGTTCCCAGGAGACCTCAGACGTACCCCATGGACACTACCTGTTGCTCTTTTCTACACTACCAACCTCTACCCAGTTTTATGTCTGACCCGATGGGCAGATAACACTTTACCTCTGCAGGCTGCACCCATCTTCTGAGGTGGAGAAGAGCAGCAGTGGGGGGAAGAGGGAGAAGCGCTCAGGGATCCAGGACCAGATGATGTGCATCTCCTGAGCCGTTACAATGCTGGAGCTGAAGTTCTGCATGTCCACAGCCAGGTGGAAGGACTGCCTGTGCAAGGGAGGACACCCATTACTGCCAAGCCAGGTTGCCCATCTGCTTTTAGGGGTGCAGTCCCCGTGCATCGGGTTTTGTCATGCTTTTTGCATCATGAGCTTTCTATGAGCATCCCTAGCTCTAACTGTATGGTGCCTCCTAAGAGGGTCCTCCACGAGAGGCTGTGAGGCACCCAGCACAGCCAAAGCTACGGGAGATACCTGGAGCTCCCCCCGTGTTGTTTCTCCACTGTAACTCGTATTTTGTCTGCTGAGCCCCAAGAGCTGGCAAAGAGAGGTCTCCTTACCTGCTCTGCACCATGGTTATGCCTCTCTCCATTAACGCCTTCCTGTTGGCCATCTGGAGGAGCCAGATTTCCTTGCGGGAGAAGAGCCGGATGCCAAAGGCTCTCTCTAGGAGTTTGTCCACAGTCACGTGCTCAGCAATGTTCTGCACGAAAGCCTGTAGGTCTGTCTTGATATCGGTCCCCTCCAGCTCGGCGGAGGTCACCGAGAGCCTGTACTGCTTCAGCAAGGCCAGGGCAATGCGGTAGAGGACCTTCTGCCCCTCCAGCAGGTAGACATCAAAGACGCGGATGGCATAGTTGAAGGGAAGGTCATGAAAGAGCCAGGATAACCATTCGGAGTAGACCTCAAAGACATTCTCAGAGGTGCTGGCTATGAGTTTGTGAGCTGCTGGGCAGTGCTTGTTGGCCAGATCCCCAAAAGTCATGCAGGAGGCCTGGTGAGCCAGGAAGGACTGGTCAATGTAGCTGGTGTGAGGAGCGTTGCTGGCGATGAGGCGAGAGATGTTCTCAAAGCACTGAGCTTCGTCTTCGCTGTAGTGCAGCAGCAGAGCCACCAGAGAGGGCAGGATCCGGCTGTAGGTTATGTCAGGGAAAAGGTTGCCAATGCAGATGAGGATCTTCTTCAAGGCAGTGACCCCTTCCAGGTTGAGGCAGTAGGTGGGCATGGAGCATCCTTCCAGGAACTCAGGCAAAGGGTGGGAGCTCACACTCGGCTTCCCAAAGAGCCGGCTCGCCACGTCCCTATAGACGTGAGCATCCGGGGTGACGAGCCGGCAGGCGACCTGCTGGATGAGCTGGTGGTAGACCTGAGCTCTCAGAGCACGGCTTGCAGCCCAGTAGCCTTCTCTTGCCAGCTTCTTCAGCTCCTTCGGGGGCTTGCTGAGGATGTCTCGGGGGATACGCGCCTCTTGCTCCGGGTCTGGCATCCTGTCCCAATCCACAAACTGTCCACAGCCCAGACAAGAGGAGGCATCGATGTCCCAGGTGTCAGCCTCCGACGTGATCACGATGGTGACTGGAGATGAGCCAAACATCTCTGTAGGACAAAGACCTTTTATTCAACACGCTTCACTGCCCCAGCTGACAGCGTTTCACCCTGCCTGACGCTTTGAAGTCTTACAGCAACTTCTTGTATTTCAATAGTTATTCTTCGCCCTGCAAAGGGAAGGTTTCCAGGGGGTTTTGCCTGGCTGGAGCTGCTTGCTTTGCCCTCGCCTGCTCTCATTGGCTCGGTCCCCTGGGGAAACTGTTGTCCAGGGGCTCGGGGAAGCGTGGGGCCACTTACCAGTTGGGTATCAGGGCTGCTTCTCCACACCTTGAGGAGATTTGCACCCCTCCAAAAGCTCCTCCTGACTTCCCTTCCCGGCCTGGGACCTGCCCAGAGAAGCTGTGGCTACCCCATCCCTGGAGGGGCTCAAGGCCAGTTTGGATGGGGCTTTGAGCAACCTGGTGTGGTAGGAGGCTTTAAGGTCCCTTCCAACATGAACCATTCTATGATTCTAAGAGGGAGGTGCAGACAGCAGGGACACAGTCCCTGTCCCCCATGGATGACCATGGGACAGCAGTTTTACACCACTGGATAACAAGCGGCTTGGTCCCAGCCCAGCTCTGCAGGGGCAAGGGAGGACCTGACAGGCAGCGGGGGTCCAAGCGATGCTGTGGTTTGCATTGTGTCCCCTCCCAAGGACAGAGTAGGGCAGGAGGCAATGTCCTGTCTGGGTCTGGCAGCCCAGGACGGAGCGGGCAAAGCCTCAGGTGTTTACTCTCCCTCTTCCTGCTTCCTGCCAACGTATCTGCAAAATCCATCCCTGTCTTGCTGTTTGGGTGCCAGAGAGAAGGTGGAAGAAGGTGCTGCAGCAAGAGGGGCTCCCCAAGGGTGTGGGGATGGTCTGCAGGATGCAAAAGTGTCCCCATTTCCCGCTTGCCCGCATGGACCTGGATACACCAGGGGCTGTTGAGCATCTGGGGAACCCCTTGGAGAGAGAGGGTCCCTGGTCGACCCTCAGGGGGGGCTCCTGCACACAGGACCATGGTGGGGCGGTGGCAGCCACCAACCCTGTGCTGGGAAGAGCAGAGTTTGAGCTCCTCCTAGAGAGAAGTGAGCGGCATTTTCCCTGGAGTTGCAAGAGAGCTCAGCTCTGAACCCTGCAGGAGATGGGAATGTCTCTGCATGGGTGACTTCTGCTGGGCAGTGATTAATTGGCAAGGCTAAAGTCAATTATCATGCACATGGATTCTCTGATGTATTTATCTTGGGTGTGCTCAGTTGGGATGGGGAGTCTGGCGTGGCTTTGCACTGAGCCAAACCTCTCTGCTCTGGCCCCAAAACCTCAAACCCGGACCTCAAACCAGGACAGAGAGACAGCACGGTCCCAGCCCCATGGGCTGCACGCGTGGCAGCACGTGGTGGCATGGCGAGGGGGTCCAGGGGCCTGGGCTGCCCTGGCTCCTGCTCTCTGGTGCAGTTTGGCCCCTGCTCAAGTTCGGCAAAACCAGCAGATGAGGTTTGGTTCTGGTTCAGGGCAAGGGCAGCCGTTGTAAGCGGTGGCTGCTCAGCCCAACTCCCTGCTTTGAGGACAGACAGACCCCGAGTACAGTCACACATATTCTAGCCATAGGCACCAGGCTAAAACGAACACTGAGGTTGAAAACAGGGCTGTTTGCACCACTGTGGTCCCCAAATTCACCCTGTCCTCGCAGCTGGCAGCATCATGAGGGTGCTGCCCTGCCCAAAGTACTGAGGAGCATCAACCTGAGTCCACCTGGTCACCGGTGCCCCAGAGGCCCCAGCTCTGCCCGCCCCGGGACATGCCAGGGGTGTTGGGGGAGGAAATGTGGGTCTGCTCAGCCCCTCTTCTGTGCTGGATGTGGCCCTGGCACAAGCCATAGCCTGCTGCTACCTTCCCTGGGGCGAGGTGTGCGTCTGTGTCCAGCAGCAGCTCACTCACCTTGCCCGGTGCCCGTGTTATCGCCCTCGGCTGGCTCGGCCATGTGGAAGCCACCAGCCGCCCCCCCGGGGGAGCGGGGCAGGCTGAGCCCCACCTGCAGCATGTGTCCAGGCTCCCGTGCACCCCGCTGCCGGGTCCTCTCTGTCCCCGTCACCTGCCCTGACTTTTAAGGTGAGTGCCAGCCTGCCTGCACAGGAGGTTTATTTGGTGTAAATAGGGCAAGGGGTGGAGCAGCTCCCGTGCCCACGTCCCCCCCTTCCTGCCCCAATTCTGTGCCGAGGCCAGGGGGGGATGTAAACACCCCGTGGGATGAGATAGCCATCAAACCAACAACACGACCATTAAACTTAATCATTTATTTTTCCCAAGGATAACCTTCATTATCCCGCTCGGGGGGTCACTCCCTTCGCCGGCGTCACGGGGCAGGGAGGGTGCCGGGGGGGTGGTGGTGTGTGTGAGGGAGCTGCCGCCGCAATCACCCGTCCTTGAACAAAGGAAACATCAACACAACCCGGGGGTTTGCAACCGCTTCCCGCTGGATGGTCCCGCGGGAGTTGGGGAGAGAAACACCTGGACAGCAGGTGCCAGGGACCAGGTGACAAGGGGCCACGAGGACTAAGTGACGCCCTTCTGTGACCGCCCTGTGCACCCTTAGGGATGCTTTTTGGGGACAGGACCGCTGAGGCTGTACCAGCTGTGTTTGTGGCACTTTGCTGGCACCGGCCAGCCAGGTCTGCACCAGCAAAAGCACCAGGGGAAATTCAGGGTGACGCAGACGTGCGTCCCACAGCACCCTAGGAGCAGGAGCACAAACTGGGTTGGTTGCAGGCACGGTTGTGGTGCTTCAGCATTTCCAGTCTGTCCCCCCTTTGAAATGGATGTTATTGGTTGACTTTTAGCCTCAAAATGCCTTGCAGAATTACGAGCCGTATGTTGTATTCACAGATGGAAGAGCTGAGTTGAAGGAAAAACACCCTCCAACGGCTGAGAGATGCTCCCAGCAACATCGCGCTGATCCGACATTGCAACCTGGAGAACTCACAGTTCAGGCTGCACTTAAAAGTGGGCATTTTTATAGGCACCTAACATTTTTTAAAGAATTTTTTTTTGCCTTAAAAAATCTGATTTTTTTCTCCTGTGATAACAATTCCTGCCTCTCCTCCCTGCCTGCGGGTCTCCCTGCACCTGCAGCACGTCCTGAGCATCCTCTGGCACCGGTGAGCTCGGGGCAGGCAGGAGCATTCCACCTGCAGACCCTCTCCTTTCTGCATGAAACAGCTCCTCCATGATGTGCCACACTGAGGGGAGCAGCACAGCTTCCCTGTCACCTCCCGGCAAGCTGGGAGCCCGAGGAACCATAGAATCATAGAATGGTTTGGGTTGGAAGGGACATTAAAGAACACCCAGTCCCACCCCCTGCCCTGGGCAGGGACACCTCCCACCAGACCAGGTTGCTCCAAGCCCCCTCCAACCTGGCCTTGAACCCCTCCAGGGATGGGGCAGCCACAGCTTCTCTGGGCAACCTGGGCCAGGGTCTCACCACCCTCACAGCAAAGAGTTTCTTCCCGAGATCTCATCTCAATCTCCCCTAAAACCTTCCCCGTCGTCCTATGGCTCCCCCCCCTGATCCAGAGTCCCTCCCCATCTTTCCTGGAGCCCCTTTAGGGACTGGAAGGGGCTCTAAGGTCTCCCCAGAGCCTTCTCCAGGCTGAACCCCCCCAACTGTCTCAGCCTGTCCTCACAGCAGAGGGGCTCCAGCCCTCCCAGCATCTCTGTGGCCTCCTCTGGACACGCTCCAACAGGTCCATGTCCTTCTGATGTTGGTGGACCCAGAGCTGGACACAGTGGTCCAGATGGGGTCTCCCCAGAGTGGAGCAGAGGGGCAGAATCCACCCCCGTCACCCTGCTGGCCATGCCGCTGGGGATGCAGCCCAGGATGCAGGTGGTTTCTGGGCTGCTAGGGCACGTTGCTGATTGATGTTGAGCTTCTCATCCACCAACATTCCCCAAAGCCCTTCTCAGGGCTGCTCTCAATCCATTCTCCACCCATCCTGGGTTTGTGCCTGGGATTGCCCCGGCCCAGGTGCAGGACCTTGCACTTGGCCTGGTTGAACTTGGTGAGGGGCCGAGGGGTCATTTATTCTCCCTCCAACTCAAACCTTTTTGCCCAGGCTCTTAGAGCAGCAGGTCCTGCTGCCTTTCCCCAGGACCTTGCTGGCTTCTTTCTCCTCTTTTCCTTTTTCTAGGACAGCGGATGCCTCTCCCTGCCGGACCAGAGCAGCTCTGAACCCTCCTGCAGCCCCCCCCTCCGTCTGCCTGCCTGCTCCAAGACAGGAGATGGAAATGAATTAGGGATGGTGCGAAATGGATCATCGCTTCATGCCTTTTTAATGGTGAAAAAATTAAATATGTAGAGGCCGTGCTGGCTCCGGATGAGCCGCGCCGCTGAAGGCCATGAATGTTTCATGGTAACTGCCTGCAAGAGGAGCCCGATTCGGGATGTGCAAAGGGGGCTGATGAGATGAGCTGTCACCCCAGGGCTGGAGCCCACAGCAGGGGGCTGCCAGGGCCAGTGGGGCTCCCCGAGCTGCCCCACTCCGTGCCCAGGATGCTTCCGGCACCTGGGTCCTCCTGCGTTCACGGCTTCACGGTCCCAAGCACTCGAGAGCATCGGCCTCAGCCCCTCCATCCTCGTGCTCCTCGTTCAAAAGCCATCCCAGCCCCAGCCGAACCGGCTTCGCTCACCAGGAGCACAGCGGGCGTTTGAGCCGGCTGTAAATACGCTGACGAGGATCCGCTCGTTATCCTGGCAGTGCGGCAGCAGCCCCATCATACGAGGGCAATAAAACATCGCTATCAGTGCTTTGCCGCTGCTTTTCAGGCACCCCCACCGATGTTGGGATCTGCATCGATTTGCGTCATCAATCGCGCCCAAAAAACCCAGGAGAGGCCAAATCCTGGGCGTGGGAAGGGCTTTTTGGGCTGGGCTGGAGCAGAAGCGGGTGCCCGAGTTACTGCAGAGCCCTTCGCAGCCAAAATATTGACAGTGTCAACACCATCCAGCGTCACGGTGCCTTCCTGGCAGCCCAGCCCTGCCCGCTGCTGCTGGCAGGGGGACAGGGACATCGCTGTGGGCAGGGGAGGGCAGGGAGAGGCAATGGGTCTTATCTGGGGATGGGCAGGAACCGGCGATGGAGCTGAGGATTTGGGAAGGAAAACGGCAGCTGCCTTAAGGAAGGGAAGGCAGGAGGCAGGGGGGAAAGGCCGTGGGGAGCCCATGGGGCTGGAGCAGCCCTGCCCGAGGGGGACAGCCTGCGTGTCGGGGTGCTGTGAGTGGCACCGTGGCGGGGACGGGTTAAAGCAACCTCGGGAATTGCAGGCCAGGGTGGGAAAGGGACAGGGGACAAGTTCATGTGGCGGAAGGAAGGAGAGAGGAAAGAGGGAGGATGGAGGGAGGAACAAGAGAGGAAAGAGAGAGGATGGAGGGAGGAACAAGAGAGGAAAGAGAGAGGAAGAATGAAGGAGGGAGAAAGGAAAGAGAGAGGAAGGAAGGAGGGAGGAAGGAGGAAGGGAGGAGAGAGGAAGGACAGAGGAAGGAGGAAGGAAGGAGGAAGGGAGGAGAGAGGAAGGACAGAGGAGGAAGGGCAGAGGAGGGAGGGAGGGAGGAGGAAGGGAAGGAGAGAGGGAGGGAGGAGGGAAGGAGGGAAGGGAAGAAGGGAGGAAACGGAAGGAAGGGCTGGATCTTTACATCTCACAGTATATTTTGTGCTTCTCTGGAAGATTACAAAGGGCTCCTAGAAAATCAGGAAGAAGCAACGGGCTTGGATGCAGGTTTGCTCCTGACCCAAGCATCCTTCTGCCATTCCCAGTCCCCGAGGGCACGGGGATACCCCAGCCTGGGGACAACGCCTGTGTCCCTGTGCTTTCTCTGCCTCCTGGTTTTCTCTGTCCCAGCTATTCTCCAACCCGCTGTACCAAAGTCTGGGTTGAAGGTTCCTCCGCTGCCGTGCTCACAGCTGTACATTTTAATCCAGACCATAATGTTATTAATGCAATAGCGATATACAGATGTCCCGATGGCATCAAGGCACGCAAGTGGGTGCAAGCTCCGTGCAAGAGACCGTGGGTGCCCCGAGGAGCTGCCACTGAGTTCACAGCTCGCTGTCAACGTGCAAAATTGAAAACATAAAGGATTTTCTTCCTCAGCAGCGAAGGCCGGAGGCGTGCGAGACCCCGGGCCCAGCCTGATGCATGAGCCTTCATCCCTGCCCGTGCAGCAGCATCGCCCAGTGCTCACTGCGAGCATCCCAAATCCCTCCTGGGCTTAGGAAAAGCATCGAATACTCTGGGGGTGCCAGTAGCGCCCCAAGAGGTTGCAAAAGGTTTCAAAGGGGGCCCTGGCTGCAGATTAAAACGTGACGCTGTAGAGAGATGGCGGATGGAGGAGATGGCTGAGGACGAGGGGTGTCAGTTGCTTGTGAGGGCTCTCCCCCTGTTCCTCAGCTGGCTCTGCACACCCCGCACCTGGTACTGCACCCCCTGCACCCCTACACCCGGTACTGCACCCCCTGCACCCGGTACTGCACCCCCTGCACCCCTACACCTGGTACTGCACACCCTGCACCCTACACTTCTGCACCTTGTGCAGCACAACCGGCACCTTTGCACCCGCGGACCGCTGCAGGCTGCACTGTACACCCTGCATCCTGCACCGCTGCCTTGGGCACTTCTGCACCTCTGCACCCATGCACCTCTGCGCTGTGCACCTCTGCATCTCTGCATCCTGTGCCCTGCACCTTTGCCCCCCTGCACCCATGGGCCCTGCACCTCTGCGCCCCTGCACCCATGGACCCTGCAACTCTGCCTCCCTGCACCTCCGAACCCCTGCACCCATGCACCTCGCACCTCTGCATCCTGCCCCTCTGCACCCCTGCATCCATGCACTCCATGCACCTCTGCGCCCCTGAACCCTCCACCCCGGCACCCTGCACCCCCGCACCCTACATCCCATGCACCTCTGCACCCCCATGCATCCCATGCACCCCCATGCATCCCATGCACCTCCACACCCCCATGCATCCCATGCACCCCTGCAACCCATGCACCCCCACGCATCCCATGCACCCCTGCACCCCCATGCATCCCATGCACCCTGCCCCTCTGCACCCCTGCATCCATGCAATCCATGCACCTCTGTACCCCTGAACCCTGCACCCCCGCACCCTACATCCCATGCACCCTGCATCCCATGCACCTCTGCACCCCCATGCATCCCATGCACCCTGCAACACATGAACCTCTGCATCCTGCCCCTCTGCGCCCCTGAACCCTGCACCCCGGCACCCTGCATCCCCCCCACCCTGCATCCCATGCACCTCTGCACCCCCATGCATCCCATGTACCCCCATGCACCCCCATGCACCCTGCAACCCATGCACCTCTACATCCTGCCCCTCTGCACCCATGCACCCCTGAACCCTGCACCCCATGCACCTCTGCACCCCTGAACGCTGTTCCCACGCACCTCTGCCCCCGCGCCTGCGCACGGCGGGGTTTGGCGCGCGGCGGGGTTTGGCCCTCGGCGGCCGCCGTCGTCACCTGACCCGAGCCGGAAGCGCGGGGCTCTTCCGGGCGGCGGCGCGATGGCTCCGGACCCCTGGTGAGCGCCGGCTCGGGGCGGCTCCCCCGGGTCACCCGCGCTGCCAGCGCCCCCCTACCCTCGCCGAGGGGCTCCCGGGCCCGCCCCAGGGGCTCTGGGCCGTCCGCGGGCGCCGCCGGCCGGCCCCGAGCCTGCCCGTCCCCGGTAGCCAGCGGGCCCGCCGCTGACGGGGGCCGGGGCCGGGCGAGCCGCGCTCCGCGGCGGCCTGTGCAGAGCCAGGCCCGGCTCTGCGCGCCCCCAGCCCTCCCTGCACCCCGCTTGGCTTGGGGGGTGGGGGGTGTCCCCTTCCCTACACAGCGCTTTTTTGCCCCCCAAAAAGCTAATTTTAGGTAAATGTGAAAGGCTCTGCTGGGGTTTGGGCGCCTGTGGAGGGTCACGGGAGGTTTCCCGGCAGAGCCAGGCCCCAGGGGCGGGAGGGCGATGCTGCGGGGGGCGCTCAGCTGCACCCTCTCCTCCCCAGGCTCCCGCTTTACGACACCGCTTGCCAGGTGGCCCAGGAGGTGGCTGAGAGGATCCAGGAGCGCAACCGGTACCAGAGGAACGGGGAGAGTTCAGCCAAGGTACTGCCCTGCCGGCGGGCTGTCAACGCGGGCGTTCTGAGCCAGATGTCGCTTCAACAGCTCTAAATGCTGGTCGGGCATTAAATTTGCAGGAGTCAGATGTGTCTCGGAAGCTGTAAATCCTGAATTTCCTGCCTCTCTGGGAGTACTCACCAGGCGACACAGCCCGGAACCCTGCGGGGAAGGGGGTGATGCTCCCCTGCCTGGTGGATCCGGGGACCCAGCCATGCCAGGGCATGGGGCTGCCAGCCGGGAGCCTGCGGATTAAAAGTCAACGTCTAATGGCAGAGACCTAATATTAATAGTTCTTTAAGATTTCCGTAAAGAAAACAAGAGTACGCTTTCTAAATTAACGGTAGCTTTTCAGTGTCACAAAAGCAATCTTGGATTTAATCGTAATGAATCTTTTATGGGTGCGCTGTCGCTGGTTTTACAGAAAGAGAGAAGGGGAAGCCGCGGGGGTGCAGGGCACGCACTGCTGACTGCTCGCAGCTGTCGCTGCCGGGAGCGGAACTGTGTTCAGAGATCCTCTGTCTTAAGAGGTGTCGGGATGCGCATCAGCTTCTGTGTCCTCCTCTCTGTGTAAATATTGAATAGATACGTTTCCCCGTGAGGCTGGCATCCTTCCTGTCCGTAGTGGCTGTAGATGAGATGAAATATGTATTTTGTGGCCTTTTTTAGCTCCATTTCTAACAAAATGTAAGACCGGAGTTAAATATGAATGAGAAGCAGAAGTTAGAACTTAGCCAGGAATATTATGTTCTCTGCCTCTTCACACTTCCTGGTTAAAAACTAAACTAAAATAAAAAGATTCTCAGGAGGCTGCTTTCTTTAGGACTAAAAGCCTCGTCCTTTCCTTCAAGAAGCGCCGGAGCCTGCTTGATTGCACGCCCTGGGGATGGTGCCATTAACTTCTCCCTTGGCTGCGTTAAGATGAAAATGGTTGGAAGCCCCGGAGTTAGTCTTTTATAATAATTTGCGTGATTAAAACCCCACCGATTTATTTTGTAGACTCTGCCCCCCTTTATAGCAGGGTTGTAGTGTGACGTGTGATCACCGAATCTTCTTTGCCAGGCTCTTTGCTGATAGCTCTTCAAATAAAATATCATTTTTTGGAAATGTTTCCTTTGAAGAAATGTCGAAGGAAGCTGTGTGGGCTTTGTACAATAATCGCTGCTTTTTAGTGAATGACTCAAATTTGGCACGAATTGAAAAGAGGTTTCAGAAGGCCCAAATAAGTGGGATTTGAGAGAAATATTTTCTCTAGCCGTAGAATGGGGAGGAAGCTTTAGAGGTGGCGATTAAACTCCTTGCTTTCAGGTTGATGAGGTATTAGCAATTAGACAGATACATACTTAAGCAATAGAAGGCTAATAAAAAGATTGCTGCTTAATCCATCTGTGTTTATAGAGGACAAAGTTCTCTGTTGGCATCACTGCCATCGGTGACGTGTTCCCAAAAACCCCAACAAAACCTTGTCTTAGTGTTGTTTGAAACCTTTCTCGTACAGTAACTCTGCTCCGTTGTGTTTTATGGAAACATTACACGGTTGACTTGGCTTCTTCATAAAATCATTTGTTCCATGCCCTGTGTTTTCCAAGCGCAGTTTCCCTTTAATCCATTAACAGTTAAAGAGGAATATTTGGCAGTGTTTGATTCTACTGTAAACAAGTTTCCAACAATGAGAGAGTTGTTTTCATAACAGAGAGGCATGTTGAGAAATCCACGGCTGAGCAGTCTCATATTCTATGACTCCTGAATGTTTTAACGGAGGAAAAAAAAAATCTTTGGAGGTATTTGCCTGGTGAGGAGAATGTAAACAAGATTTTATTTTTAAAGTGTTTTGCCATTAGCGTGGCTAAAAAAACTTACTGCGTATTACTGAGCAAAAAATAGAGCATTAGATTTAAAATGGGGAATAAAAAAAAACAAAACCCAACGCTGTAGGGAAAGATTTCAAACCAGGACTTACCATCTCTGAACTCTGCTCTATTGAGCTCATCTTCAGACTTCCATGCATTTCTCTTTTTCTTTTTTTCTTTTTTTTTCCTTCAGTGGAAGTGAAACCTTTTGTTACAGCCCGGCAGCTTCTGGCCAGAGTAGCAGAGGGAGTCTCTATGTCGGATGACTCTCTCAGACCTCTGTACCTTTACGTTACTTTGCTGTTCTGGGCCGATTAAACACAGCGTTCTCCAGCCGGACACCACTGCAGGGACTGTACATGTGGAACGATAAGGCTTTTTATTGCCTAATTGCAGAGCTAGAGGGTGTGCAGGGGGTTGACCTTTCTTAAAAGCATTTACACCCCATCCTGGCTTTGGAAAGGATGCCTTGGTGTTTGGCAGAAGGTGGATTTTGCAGCTCTCTGCTCTGGCTGCGTATTCTCAGCGTGGTTGCATCTGCTTTCTGTCGTAGTTGGTAGCGTTGGAGGAGAAGTCTCACTGAGTCAGAGAGATTTAAACTTCTGATGCATCAGGGGATTTTTGGGGGAGCTCCCGCTCCATCCCTGCGCAGATCCCAGGCGCAGTTTAGCTCTAGGCAGGATCCTTGTAGCGCGGCGGGCGCTCAGTGAGACTTTGGTGTCTGGCTGTTGCCTCTGTGTCTTTAGGAATGCAGGAACGGGAGTCAAAGCAAATCCTCCTCTTCTGTTACTGGTTTATCACCCAGAGCATCTGAGGTTGCGAACCGTTAGAACCCACAGCGGGGCTAAGATCTTGTAAACAAGAAGCTCATAAAGTCTTAATTAGGATGACTTGCATAGTTAATTGCAGTTACAGTGTTTTTTCCTAGTATGTTCTACATAACTGGAATGAAAAGAAATAACGTTTATGGAGGAAAATCCCAGAGGATAATGTCAGCCCAGCTTGGGAAGGGGTGGGGAGAGAAGAGAGGATTCCCGCAGACCTTGGGTTGCAGCAGGGGAGAATGTGAAGGACTTAACGATGCTTTTAGTAAGAACAGACACCTCTGAATCTTGGTCAGGTCGGTTGTGAGAAAGGACCGGGAGTCATAGGTGCTGCTGAACAGGGAAATGGGATTTGAATTTCTTTGGGATCTTTAGTTTAAAGCCCGGAGGAGTTCAGTGGAGGGAGTGTCTGACCCTGTAGCAAGGTTTCCTCTGGTCCTGGGCGCTGGGGAAGAAACCTGGTGGCAGAAGCAGCTGGTGCCTCTGTTTGTATTAAAGATCAGAGGAAAGAACTGGAAAACTAACTGGAAAAGTCTTAAAATGTGCTGGAATACTTTGCCCGTATAAAGGAGTGTTTTTATAATGACTTGAAAGAAAGTCATTATAAGCTCTCCATATTAAACAGCATTAATGCATTAAAATTGTGTTTGCGAAACTAGTACTATTTATCTCGTTATTTTGTAAGCAGTCCAGACCAGTTCACTTCATCGCTCCCCTGGTGGCTGTGAGTCGGGCTTTCTGGGTTTGGAATGGAGCCCTTCACACTAGCACAGCTGAAGTTAAATATATTTAACTTACGCCTGCATGTAGTAGTATTAAATTTTCTGCAGATATAACTCAGACTGAAAAAAAAAAAACCCTCTCTTTCTTCCCCTTCAGCTGAATGTGATTATCAGATCGTCGTTGCAGAACCTCAGAGAGAAGATTGATCAGCTGAGGGACTTGCTGCTTCGGGCTGTATCAACACACCAGATGTATCTGTGTAAACACCAGCTCACCGACCTTTCTGTGCTGTGGGAGAGAGTGGAAAAATGTGCTGTAATTACTCTGTCACACACTTGGGGTTTTTCCCTCATTCCATTTTTAGAAGAGTTTGTCTGTGCTGCTGTTTAATGTTTTCGCTGCAGCCGCGGAATTGGGAGTGTGGGCATGAGGCTGGCCCTGGGTACGTTTGTGTCGGAGAAAAGCTTAACGAGATGGTCCGAATAACCTCGGAGCTGCCATCCTCTTGCCTGTGTGCTGGTTTGTGAGCTGAGATCACTTGGTTTTTCAACAGAAAACTCACTGATGGGTGATATTCTCTCGGCTCAGTTGCTTGGCTGCAGGGCTTGCTGGTGCTGGCGAGAAGGAAGGGTGAAGCCTTGGGCAGGGATG
Organism: Numenius arquata; assembly: GCF_964106895.1. Classification (NCBI taxonomy): domain Eukaryota; kingdom Metazoa; phylum Chordata; class Aves; order Charadriiformes; family Scolopacidae; genus Numenius; species Numenius arquata. The sequence goes on from NC_133592.1 coordinate 11,393,860, forward strand.
TGGCAGCCCTGACTTGGACTGACCCAAGGAGCACTGGAACTGCATCTTCAGAATGATGTCAAAGTGTTTTAAAATATGCCTTAGAAAGAAATCACAGGTTTTCTTCTGGGAGTTTTACCCTGTGGCCTGGCTTGGATTTGCTGCTCTTTCTGTATGCTGGGATAGGCAGGCTTAGGGTGTCAAGGAAGTCCATCTGTCTCCCTGCGGATACCCAGCAGCAATCTGATTTAATGAATGAATGTTTAAATTCAAGCTTAGTATGGCAGAAATCCTGTTTAATTTCAAGCTTAGTGTGACAGAAATCCCTTCTAAGCATAGCCCCCTGAGCGCTGATGGCCAGGGGTAAAACTTTTCATGTCCAGTAAGCACTTGAGAGAGATGAATCCCATCCCTGGAGGGGTTCAAGGCCAGGTTGGATGGGGCTTGGAGCAACCTGGTCTGGTGGGAGGTGTCCCTGCCCAGGGCAGGGGAGTTGGAAGTCGATGATCTTTAAGGTCTCTTCCAACCCAAACCACTCTGTGAGTCTATGAATGCTATTGCTGTGGCAGAAAACACAGATCAGTTCAGCTGGTGCATAATCTACTGAGCAGTACTTGGGAGAGAGTTAATAGTCCTTCAAAATGTCACTAAGATTAATTAACAAAAAGCAAGCACATGTTCCCTGTCGAGTCTGCAGCACTTCAGGGCGTCTTGTCTTTCAGAGATACTGCATGAATTGTTTTCCTGCTGCATCAGTGGCCGTCAGGGTGTTCCGCTGGTGAATTGCAAATGGAAACAGATGCTCTTTTGGTTGTTCACCGGCTCTTGCCTGGGAGCGACTCACCTTGTCTGTGGTATGAGCCGCCGGAGAAATAAGCCCTGAAGGACCCTGCTGATTTGAAAAGCTCTGTTCTATTTGGGCCTGCCCCGGTTATATCGTAAAAGTGTGAGATGGAGCTCTTTTAAGAAGAGTCATCCTTCCCTGAACTGAACCCCTGCAGTACGTTAGACATTGTCAGTGTTACATCAGCTGGGTAGGACTTCTCAAAGCAGAATTATGTTGAATTCTGGAGGGGGAAATGCTAATCTTAAAACTTATGCTAATTTGGCAGCAAGTAGCCTTCCAGTTCATAGATTCATAGATTGGTCCAGGCCGGAAGGGACCTCCAAAGGTCATCTGGTCTGACCTTCCCACAGTCAGCAGGGACACCCCCAACTAGACCAGGTTGCCCAGGGCCTTGTCGAGCTTCACCTTGAATATCTCCAGGGAAGGGGCCTCAACCACCTCCCCGGGCAACCTGTTCCAGTGTTCCACCACCCTCAGAGTAAAGAACTTTTTCCTAATATCCGATCTAAATCTCCCTTTCTCCAACTTAAAACCATTGCCCCTCGTCCTGTCACTGCAGGCCTTTGTAAACAGACCCTCCCCAGCCTTCCTGTAGCCCCCCTCAGGTACTGGAGGCCGCTATGAGGTCTCCCCGGAGCCTCCTCTTCTCCAGGCTGAACAACCCCAGCTCCCTCAGCCTGTCCTCGTAGCAGAGGTGCTCCAGCCCCCTGATCATTTTGGTGGCCCTCCTCTGGACCCGCTCCATCAGGTCCATGTCCTTTCTATATTGAGGGCTCCAGACCTGCACACAGTACTCCAGGGGAGGTCTCACCAGAGCAGAGCAAAGTGGCAGAATCACCTCTCTGGATCTGCTGGCAACACTTCTCTTGATGCGGCCCAGGATGTGATTGGCCTTCTGGGCTGCAAGGTCTCTTACTACTTTGAGATGATGGCCCAGAGATCACTCTGTGGTCACTTTATGAAACTTTTTCTTTAGAGTAACAGCAGATTTCATTCAGAAAAATGTGACCTATCCTTCTCTTAGATATTACAGAGTTAAAATAGTTCCTCTAGTTAATTTTGATGGTCAGGAGGTCTGATTTATTTTAAGAATGTATAACAGGTAGTATTTAATATAGTAAAATTAAAGTTTTCCAGTGTTTTTGAGTTTGGTCCTTAACCATGTGTCCTCAGCACGCAGCTGGAGGGCGACAGGAGGCAGAATCTGGTGGACGACCTTCTCACACGGCAGAAACAACTTGAGGCATCTTACAAGAACGAAGGTCCGGAACCAGACGTGATAAGGTAGGACATCGTCACCTCACATGGACAGTGGGCTTTGTGCTCTGAATAGGTCTCAACATAATATTAAGTGCATCCGTTGAACTCATTTACCTCCACATGAAGCAAACTGGGGTTTCGTTTGCTTTTTTTTCTAGTGACAGTGTCATATATGTCTAGAGAGCTGGGGAGGAATGGGGAGTAATATGGGTAATACTGGCAGAGTCACCTGTGGAGTGGGGCCGATGGGTGCCGCCGTACGAGGTCTGCTTGAATTAGTGGGAAGAAAACCGTCAGGATGAGGTTTAAGCTTCGCACCATCCCTGGTGATGATGATGTGCAGCAATCAGCGGGGGCCTTCAAATGGAATACATTCCTGTTTCCAGTTTGGTGTGTCTTTCACAGCTGGGAAGTATGATTATGGTTAATAGCCTTCAAGTTGTGCTCTCCTTATGCTGTTCTCTTACATCCCCTTCCTAGTGGAAGGAGTTACGTTTTGTCGTCTCTAATAGGTTCTTAGAATCCATCCCTGGTGGTCTCTGTCTTTTCTTGAAGTGTAAAGTTCAGGCCTGTATTATAATTACTAGATTATTAGCAGTGCATGAGTTGGGTTTGGTGGGAGTCACACAGGTGCTGTGTCCATAACATACAAACCACCTTAAGCATGGACTTGGTGTATCATTATATAAAAAGACCTCTTTTACTGCAGATATTGCAGTCCTGCAAACTCAGGGTGCAGTGGCATAAGGCGGGAGGGGTTATTTCCAGTGCTTTGTTGATGGCCTTTTGAATTTTATCTGTTTCCAGTCAGGTCAGCACCGGTTTTTGCCTGTGGAATTCCACTCGGGAGCATTTGGTTGAATTTCAGAGTTCTGGGTAGCTTTGGTTTCTGCGTGAGCGTGTGTCTTGCTAAGGAGCTCCGTGTACCTACTTCACATCCAGGAGCTTTTATGTCTCACCAAAATACCAAGTTAAAAATGCTTGTGAGCAGCAAAATTGAGAGATTCCTGTAAATTTGTTACACTTCTCTTTCCCAATTCAAATAGCAAACCCAGTCTCTCTTTTCTTCTTGAGCTCGCGGGGGCTGTGGGTCAGGCAGGGCTGTGCTCTGCCCTGTAGCCCCACACAGTGTGTTCGTGGGGGCTGTGGGTCAGGCAGGGCCCTGTAGCCCCACACAGTGCTGTGTTTTGTGGGGCTGTGGGTCAGGCAGGGCTGTGCTCTGCCCTGTAGCCCCATAGGGTGGATTTGTGGGGGCTGTGGGTCAGGCAGGGCTGTGCTCTGCCCTGTAGCCCCATAGGGTGGATTTGTGGGGGCTGTGGGTCAGGCAGGGCTGTGCTCTGCCCTGTAGCCCCACACAGTGTGTTCGTGGGGGGTGTGGGTCAGGCAGGGCCCTGTAGCCCCACACAGTGCTGTGTATTTGGGGGCTGTGGGTCAGGCAGGGCTGTGCTCTGCCCTGTAGCCCCATAGGGTGGATTTGTGGGGGCTGTGGGTCAGGCAGGGCTGTGCTCTGCCCTGTAGCCCCACACAGTGCGTTCGTGAGCTGGGTCACACCGTAGGCTGCCCAGAGAGGTGGTGGAGTCTTCTTCTCTGGAGACATTCAAACCCCACCTGGACATGTTCCTGTGGGACCTGCTCTGGGTGACCCTGCTCTGGCAGGGGGTTGGACTGGATGATCTCCAGAGGTCCCTTCCAACCCCAAATCATTCTGTGATTCTGTGACTCTGTGGTGCTGAGCAGAACTTCCCCCCCTCTGCCCACCCGAGTGTGCTGAGATCTGCCTCTGAAGAGCCCGACTGTACTCCTCCGATATGGATGTGCGATAGAAATACATATTTTTAAAAACCTTTTTAGCTTACGCTTCTGATGGCAGGCATTGTCCGATGCCCTCTATTCACTGGAGCTTTTCCGTAGCAAATACCCAGTGTTGTATTTTATGCACTTAGCAGGCTGCTCATGGGAGGGCGAGCGTTAGAGCCCTCCTGAGAAAGTTTCTTGTTGCAATATGTCAGCCCCCAGTCTTAGAACAGAACAAAACTTTGTATACTTTTAACTTCTCATGTTTTTAAAGAAATAGCTGAGCCTTTTTGCTGATGTTCTTTAAGACCCGGTCTCTTTCCAGTGCTGTGCTCTTGGAAAAGGCAGAGAGAGCTTTGAAGCTATTGTGTAATTAAGAACTTGGGTATCACTCACATTGGTACCCTACCTGTTGAAAAGAAGATTTTTTATTTTTTTTTTTTTTTCTAGTTTGTTTACTTTGTGTATCTTGGAGCAGGTATAAGAGGTACTCAAAGCTTAATTGGTAGTTTTCTGTATTCAGGTGTGTATTTGTGTTTTAGAATCATAGAATTGTCTGGGTTGGAAGGGACCTTTCAGATCATCGAGTCCAACCATCAACCTAACTCTGACAAAACCCCATCACTAACCCATGTCTCTAAGCACTACATCAACACGTCTTTTAAATCCCTCCAGGGATGGTGCCTCCACCACTTCCCTGGGCAGCCCATTCCAAGGCTTATTAACCCTTTCCGTGTAAAAATTTTTCCTAATCTCCAATCTGAACCTCCCCTGGTGCAACTTGAGGCCGTTTCCTCTTGTCCCATCGCCTGTTCCTTGGAAGAAGAGACCGACCCCCCCCGGCTACACCCTCCTTTCAGGGAGTTGTAGGGAGCGAGAAGGTCTCCCCTCAGCCTCCTTTTCTCCAGGCTGAACACCCCCAGTTCACCCAGTTTTGGGAGGATCAGTTCAGTAACACTGTGTAGGGGTTGGTTTCTGCTCACTCCTGTTCCCCGGCGCGGCGTTTGGCTCAGCCAAACCTCGTGTTTCACTGCGGTTTGTCGTCTTTGCGTAACTGGACATGGTGAGTGCAACATCTGGGGATGGTAAAACCATGGGCTTTGATGAATCTGTTAATTGTTCTAGGTCTGGCTTCTCCAGAGCGCAGTGCAAACCCAGTTGATGCATCGGTGCTGGCTTTTACCTCTATGGCTGAGTCAACGGAAACAAGTAGCCCGTGGGGACCAGTGGTGTGAGGAAGCTCTTGTGTCACCTGCTCGGAGCAGTCCATCAGCTGATGTGGCCTCTGAAGCATGGCCGTCCCTGCTGTGGGGCAGATCCAGAGCCAGGACTCAACCTGGAGCTGCCCTGGCATGAAGGTGTCGAGGCAGACGGGAGGAAAATACCAAAATCCCACGATAATTTCAAGCTCTGTTAGAAATCATCAGGGAAACCAGTATTTTCCAGCACAAGATAACATCAGAGACAGTATTTATTTGCTGGTGTTGCAAGGCTTGAAGTTTTATAGTTCTCTTTTAACTTCTTTAATTAAAAATGGTTAAAACTATGCCAGCTGTTCTCTGGCTGGTGAACTCCCACCCCTTCCATATTCTCCCTTGTAGGTCTTGTTTTCAGCGGTGCGGGCAGGGACGTAGCCAGGGCCTGAACCTTGTGCCGGTAAATCAAACCTTGCCCTCTTGCCCGAGCCCAGCCGGCACCTAGGTCGGCAGGGAAGGAGCTTGTGTCCCCTGCCTGTCACTCTGCTGGTAGGGACAGAGGGTGACAGCTTCTGGTGGGGTTAAGCTGCTGCTCACGGCTCTGGCTTTCTCTGAAATTACGGGTGACTTCTGGACCAGCCTGTTTTGAATTTCGGTCGGTGGCAAAGGCCGCTCCTCAGCGTGTCTGAAGTCTGAAAGTCAGCTTTTCCCACTGCATTAACAAAATCAGCACATGTTGGTTGATGAAGTTCTAGCGGTGACACTTTTCCCTGGTTTTGTATTGGTTTTCCGTATCTAATCCATCTCTGAAGTGACAGCACACAGTTTCAGAAGTCTTTTTCTTTCCAGCAGTCGTTCCTTTCATTAACCTTCTTGCACCACTGATCACATATTTTATTGTCCCCGTGGCCCGTAACTGTGAAGGTTTTACTAGAATTAATCTTCGTTTATATTTGGTCACCATTCAGTGAGTTTTACATCCTTTGAAAACTGCTGTAAAGCTGTTTCTGAGCGGGAAATACAGTGGCCTTAATGCTCTTAGTATTTATCCCAACTGACAACTCGGGCCGGGGCACGGGGCAGGACGCTGCCTTGCTTTGCTGTAGCATTAATTTACCTTCCGGTATTGTCGGCCTTAATTAAGATGCAACTGGAATTTTCCAGGGGAAAGGTGCTGCTGTTTATGCGCGGGGTCAGTTAAATTTTCTTTAATTGGTTTTCAATAAGGCAATTGCAGTATCTTCTCCCCTCTTTTCTCCTTGGAAAGAGATCCGTGCGGGTTAGTCCGACAGAGTAGAAATCCCCGGGGTTTCACACTATTTGAAATATTGATTTTCCGGAAATCACAATATCAACATTTTGTGAGTCTTTAAACATTGGTGGAGGCAAAGGAATGGAGAACGGTCCTTCTCCTGCCCGACCAGGCGGTCAGTACGTGGAAGTACCTGTCGATCACCAGTGAATCAATAAATTGTGTGCCCTTTAACATGACTTTTTTGGTTTCTCTTTGAGTTTCTCAAAAATACAGAAAGCTTTTGATAGCTGTGGGACACAAGACACCGTAAGTAATCGCTACCCTAGATAACTTTCAGAAGAGTCCATATTTTTGGGTTTTTTTTTTAAAATGTGGGTTACCATTTTCCCACTCAAGTACTTCTCTGTCAGACGTAGGGTGTTTAGGTCTTATTCCAAACGGACATTTTGCCGAATGCCAAATAGACCTCGAGTGTCTGACTTCGGTCAAGCCAGTAGGTGCATAAATGCTTTTGCCAATCTGGCTGCTGTTAATGGAGGAGCAAATGCTTTTTGGAAAATAACATTAAAAATAGTTGCTGAGGTACCTTTAAACTCCTTCCTGCTTTCCTTCCTCCCTCCCAGTTACCATTGGAAGCCCTCCCTGCCGCGGCTATGGATCCTGATGTGATTAGGATGGGTCGGATGGGATTAGGTGTGTGTCCAGGAGATGGATGGGAAGGGTGGAAGGAGAGGTGAATTGTCCATCCAGAAACCTGTGCTTGAGAATGGCTGAAGTTTGAGTAACAGGATCAAATCTAGGGGCTGGGGCAGGATCTTTCCAGCATTAATTATCCTTTGGCTGTGTAATCATGAACCGACAGGGTTGTAGTTGTCTCAACACCCTCCTCATCCACTAAACAGTGTCTCGGTACTTGGGTCACCTTCTGTCCTACCTTGGAGCACCTGGAAGCTCTCTGTAGGTTATAGTGTGTGTGTCCTCACGCAGGCAGCAGGTATGGTGCCTGTAAAACCCAAGGTTGGGTGTGCCCACCCCAAATTTAAGGAAGATGGTGGTAAAATAGTGAACTCTCCTGGGTTTAGTTTGAGTTCAGGGTCCAGTTTGTATCTCTCTTCCTTCAGAACATCCTTAAGGACTTCGCTGAAGTCAGGACTGTGGTTATGGGAAAACTGTATATCTGTGAATTTATAAGGAATAGCAAAGAAAGGACTTAAATACGAAAGTAAGTCAAATGCCACAATTTTAGGCGTTGTGTCTCAGGTTGTGCCTGTTATTAATGTTTAATGCTCGTTAGCCTCAGGAAGAAATGTCGGTAGGAGGGCAGCTTTCAAGGCTGAGCTCTGTGCTTTCTGTTTTGCCTCCTAAATTTGCTCAAAACCACCAGAAGTTTCCTGCCCAAGGTTGTTTCTACATCAGTGGTGTCACTGGGTTGTGCTGGTGTGGCCGTGCTGGCTCTGTAGGAGAACAAATGCCTAACTGGGACCTGTTGGAGGCTGATGTTCCCGTTGCTTGTGCACGGACCTTCCACCAGCCAGGCAGAGGTTCAGGTGTGTCTTGTCCCAGTGTATGGGACCGATGTGGAGTCTATCGAGGTGCGAGTTGCAGGTGATGGGGCTGTTGATCATTTTATGAACAGGACATATACTCTCACAGGGGTAGATTTGTCCCTTCACCTTTTCTCTGAATATAATTGCACAAGATGCATGTTCTTTCTAGAAAGAATTCACCTTTCTTATAATTCTCTCTTAGAGAGGATGGGGTCAGGCTCTTCTCAGTGGTGCCCAGGGACAGGACAAGGGGCAACAGGCACAAGCTGGAACACGGGAAGTTCCATCTAAACATGAGGAGGAATTTCTTTCCTGTGAGGGTGGCAGAGCCCTGGAAGAGGCTGCCCAGAGAGGTGGTGGAGTCTCCATCTCTGGAGACATTCAAAACCCACCTGGACACGTTCCTGTGGGACCTGCTCTGGGTGACCCTGCTTTGGCAGGGGGTTGGACTAGATCATCTCCAGAGGTCCTTTCCAACCCCTACAATTCTGTGATTCTCTCATTCCCAAGGGGTGCAAGTGAGCTGGAGAGGTGAGACTGTTTCAATGAGCTGTTTTAGAATATATTTAGTATTGTGCTCTGTCCAATCTTGCACAGAAAGTAAGGGGTGGTGTAGAAAGAAGGCGGTGATATTTGATAACAAGATTAATCTCTGATGGAAATGTTTATTGTGGTGTTCTTTGGGGATTTGGATAGGAGAGTGAGGCTGCTGTGAAATAAAAATCAAGGCCAGGTTGGAGGGGGCTTGGAGCAACCTGGTCTGGTGGGAGGTGTCCCTGCCCAGGGCAGGGGGTGGCACTGGATGGTCTTTAAGGTCCCTTCCAACCCAAACCACTCTGTGATTCTATGAAAATGGGAGTGTGAATGTTGATATAAAGGTAGCCTTCCCTGGGCACGCTTCTCTGTGTAGGGCTGTCTCCTCTGTGTGGTTTCTTGCCTGTAGCCGTGTTCTGCCAATTGTCTGTCCCACAGCCCGTGGGCAGCTGCTGCGTGCGGCTTCCCGTCACCAAAACTGGTGGGACCAGTTAACCCAACTGCAGGTAAATGGTGTCAAGAGCAACACGGCATGTCCTCAAACATGAGATGTGCTGCTCTTGGTTCTAGTGAGGCCGGGGAGGCCCTCTGCCAGCTGCAGGCAATGCTGCCCCTTCTTCAGGCTTCTTGTGGGGAGGTCCCCACCTGGGAAGGGACCCGGAGAGGATTTGGAAGTGCTCGTGTGGCTTCTCCTGTTGGTTTTTTTTGGAAGGGGAGAGAGCTTTTGTTTGATATGTTCAAATTATACTTGCTTTATTTCCTAGCTTGGAGCTTCCTAAGATACACTGCTGCCAGTGTGAGCAATTAAATGGTAAGTGAGAGGATGCCCCCACTCCTTCGCCAGACCTTGGAGACGGAGCTGAGGTGCCCCCTGGCCCTTCAAAGAGCCCCACGGTACCTCTGGGTCGTTAAGGGAATGTTCAAGTGATCCTGCAACCAATTGTCATATGACCCAGGTTTTGTTTCAAATTCGGTCTTGCTGATCAGTCCTCTAAAGCCCTAAGCCTTGATGTGTGGCCTTGGTCTAAAGTAAGTGCTGGTTGAGTAATCTAAGTTACTCCGGGAGTTTTATAAGAATTATCAGTGAAACAATGGCTTCTGGAAGATAAGCCCTCCCTTGTTAAGCACTGACATAGCTCCCTGATTTTAAACCCCATCATCTTTTATACTTGGGCGCGCTGCTAAGCCTCGTAATTAGTTAAATCTGCTCCCGTAATCAAAAGCTATCCGCACACTCCACTGCTCTGTGACGGTTGCAGAGATTTACGTGATTAACTCCACGGAGGCAGTGGGTGGCTAATTGGATAAGCTTTAATCTTCACACCACCAAAGCGAAACATGGGAAGATCAGAGGAAGTAGGAAGTTCTGCTGTGCTGTGTGGGAAGGTAGTTACCAAACATGTCAAAAAGATTATTGTCACGAGCAGACCAGTTGTCATGACCCAACCGACAAGAACAGGGCAGGTTATTAGGGGGGAGGGAGAGAGAAAATTATTTCACATTTGCTTGCCTCGGCCTTTTCTTAACAGGCAGAACTAGTCGTGTTCTTTTCGGCGAGCAAAGATTCCCTTTGCTTTATTTAAGTAATTTTGTCAGTTGTAATGTTGTTGCTAACCCTAGATTTTGCGGGTTTGCTAATTGAACTGCTGAACTGGGGGGACTCTGGTGATCTTTGCATCTTCAGAAGCGTGATGTTTTTCCATGGTGTTTGGGTTTATGGAATCTGGTCGCTGTCGTGGCGAGGCTGGAAAATACAAGAGCATATTTAACCCCCCAAAAGCACTGCAGAAGGGTAGGGAATGTGTGAAACTGTATCTCAGGGGTGTGTATCTTCATCTAATCCAGCCTGATTCCCTGCCTTGATGAGTTGTAAGTTTTAATGGAGGTGCAAAGAACTGGGAAACAGAAGGATCCTGCTTCCTCTCATTCAGATGTTGCCCATGACGGTGATTGGGGCAGCCTGGATTCTGCTCCACCAGCAGCAGCATGGCTAGGTGAGATGCTGTGATTTACAATAAGCTTTTTTTAGTCCTGTAGCAGAAAAAAAAATTTTTTTTTTTTTCTTCATTCTGACAAATTCATAGAATCATAGAATGGTTAGAGTTGGAAGGGACCTTAAAGATCATCGAGTTCCAACCCCCCTGCCATGGGCAGGGACACCTCCCACCAGACCAGGTCACTCAAAGCCCCATCCAGCCTGGCCTTAAACACTTCCAGGGATGGGGCAGCCACAACTTCCCTGGGCAACCTGTTCCAGTGCCTCACCACCCTCACAGGAAAGAATTTCTTCCTAATATCTAATGTAAATCTCCCCTCTTCCAATTTAAAACCATTACCCTTTGTCCTGTCACTACATCTCCTGACAAAGAGTCCCTCTCCAGCTCTCCCGTAGGCTCCCTTCAGATATTGGAAGGCTGCTATGAGGTCTCCCCGGAGCCTTCTCTTCTCCAGGCTGAACAACGCCAGCTCTCTCAGCCTGTCTTCATAGGGGAGGTGCTCCATCCCTCTGATCATCTTGGTGGCCCTCCGCTGGACCCGTTCCAACAGGTCCATGTCCTCTCTGTGTTGAGGACTCCAAAGCTGGACACAGTATTCCAGGTGGGGTCTCACGAGCACAGAGTAGAGGGGTAGAATCACCTCCCACGACCTGCTGGCCACACTTCTCTTGATGCAGCCCAGGATGGGGTTGGCTTTCTGGGCTTCCAGCACGCACTGCCGGCTCGTGTTGAGCTTCTCATCCACCAACACCCCCAAGTCCTTCTCCTCAGGGCTGCTCTCCAGCCGTTCTCCGTCCAACCTGGATTTGTGCTTGGGATTGCCATGTCCCAGGTGCAGGACCCTGCACTTGGCCTGGTTGAACTTCATGCGATTTGCACAAGCCCATCTCTCAAGCCTTTCCAGGTCCCTCTGGATGGCATCCCTTCCCTCCAGCGTGTCGACCGTGCCACCGAACTTGGTGTTGTCGGCAAACTTGCTAAGGGTGCACTCTATCCCACTGTCTGTCCATGTCTCCGACAAAGATGTTGAACAGCACTGGTCCCAGTACCGACCCCTGAGGAACACCACTCGTCACTGGCCGTCAACTGGACATTGAACCATTGACCACAACCCTTTGAGTGCGGCCATTCAGCCAGTTCCTTATCCACCGAGTGGTCCATCCATCGAACCCATGACTTCCCAATTTTGAGACCAGGATGTCGTGCGGGACAGTGTCAAACGCTTTGCATAAGTCCAGGTAGATGACATCTGTTGCTCTGCCCTTGTCCACCAAGCCTGTGGCAGTATTGTAAAAGGCCACCAAATTTGTCAGGCACGATTTGCCCTTGGTGAAGCCATGCTGGCTGTCTCCAATCACCTCTTTATTTTCCATGTGCCTTAGCAGAGATTCCAGGAGGATCTGCTCCATGATCTTGCCAGGCACAGAGGTGAGGCCGAATTCATTAGCTTGAGATGAAGTTGAATAAATGTATTAAAATCTTAAGTGAGAAGAAGTTAAATGCTCTCAAACTCACCTGGCTGCGGATGCGATATGAGGTGCGTAGTGCGCTGCACACAGGCGAGGGCGTATGTGCCTGTGATTTATGGATGCCCCAAAACTCACGTGGTGATGCATTATTTTTCGGCAGTGTTGGTTCATCTCGCGGCCAGGAGATGGCTCTAGTTCACCATAATTCCTCAAGGAACTCCTGGGTTCTGGATTTTGCTGAATACCCTGCTGTAAGACTCAGGGGTCCCTGGGCAGGGTGCGTTCGCTCCTCGCTCCGCTGCTGCTTGTGCAGAGTGAACTTCTTTGGATACAGGGATTTGACCACAAAATGATTTGATTTAAGCTCAACACGAGCCGGCAGTGCGTGCTGGCAGCCCAGAAAGCCACCCACATCCCGGGCTGCATCAAGAGAAGTGTGGCCAGCAGGTAGTGGGAGGTGATTCTACCCCTCTACTCTGTGCTCGTGAGACCCCACCTGGAATACTGTGTCCAGCTTTGGAGTCCTCAACACAGAGAGGACATGGACCTGTTGGAACGGGTCCAGCGGAGGGCCACCAAGATGATCAGAGGGATGGAGCACCTCCCCTATGAAGACAGGCTGAGAGAGCTGGGGTTGTTCAGCCTGGAGAGGAGAAGGCTCCGGGGAGACCTCACAGCAGCCTTCCAATATGTGAAGGGAGCCTCCAGGAGAGCCGGAGAGGGACTCTTTGTCAGGAGATGTAGTGACAGGACAAGGGGTAATGGTTTTAAATTGGAAGAGGGGAGATTTAGATTAGATATTAGGAGGAAATTCTTTCCTGTGAGGGTGGTGAAGCACTGGAACAGGTTGCCCAGAGAAGCTGTGGCTGCCCCATCCCTGGAGGGGTTCAAGGCCAGGCTGGATGGGGCTTTGAGCGACCTGGTCTGGTGGGAGGTGTCCCTGCCCATGGCAGGGGGGTTGGAACTCGATGATCTTTAAGGTCCCTTCCAACTCTAACCATTCTATGATTCTATGATTTCAAGCATGTGTGTGTACCATACAGCCTTTCAGTATATCTCACAGAGAAGGGACCTGGGCTCAATTAAGAAATAAAAAGTAAAATTAAAAAAAAAAAAAAAAGGTCTTAGTGTGATTAAAATTTTTTGAGAATTTGCCGAATCCTCAAAATGCTCTCTGTTCTTGCTTTGTTTGTGGAAGTGCTTTGGGAAAAGAACTGGGCAAAGGTAAAATGAGAATAAAATACGGAATTATAAAAAAGCAAAGCAGAAAGTAAAACCTCTTATTTCTGTCCTGCTGTTGAGGAGTTGATCTTACGGTGACTCTTACCCCAAATCTGTGTTGCAGTTTGGGTTCAAGCCACTCACTGTCTGTCAGATGATGTTTTTCTTGTAGGAGAAACGGACGAGAAGCCGAAAGGCGGAAACCAGAAATCTGCTATTGAGAAAAATATTTGAGTGGCATTTCATTTTACTGCTTCAATTTATGTGCCTTGGACACGAAAAACTTGTTTTCCATTGTAAGCGGGGAAGTGTCTATAACGCGAACAACCTCAAGTCATAATTCTTTTAAGAGAAAACCCAGAACTTGATTAGTCTTTCGTTTAAGAGCGTGTGTCTCCGGCTGATGGCTCATGTTGGTGCCGGATTAGGAAATGCAGGAGAGTAACTGTGTCCCTTCCATCCACCCTTGCCGAAATGCAGGACTGTTCCCTTTTAGGTTTGGTCAGGATGGCAGAAAATTAGTAGTCTCGGCTGATTAGCATCTGTATTAGTGTGACGATTCTATCGCTGTTGGAAGCTTTGAGGCTGTACCTCTCTGCTGCTAGAAGTTTGTTTCGACAATGACAAATACATGGAAAAATAAGTGTATTCCCAGTAACCCTGGTCGTCTTGTAGCAGTTTTGAATGCTGTGTGTTTTACATGCAAATAATATTTAATATGAATATATTATACAGCGTATGGTATACATTTCACCGTGTAGCCTATATATTTCACCACGTAGCTTAATTGTTGACTGCAAAACTAATTCTCTTCCTGCTTTACCCCTTGTAGGCAGCGTTACGGAGCCTTTATTACTGGAGATCGTGGGGCTCTCTTTGGCTCGTGTCCTCTATGATTGCAGAGAATCCCAGGGAGTGCTGTCTCTGTCATTTCCATCTCTGTCAGCCAGTCCTTGCGAGCAGAAATTTATACCATGAGTGAGTTTTGTGTTGAAAAATTACTTACCGACGTTATTTTCAGATCTAGCCTAATGACGGGAGGGGTCAAACGAGGCGTAACCAACCCGTGGCTCTTGGAAGAATCCGAGGAAACCAGAGGGCTTGGCTTTGGCGATCTCAGGCAGCAGCAGCGAAGGATCATAGAAGGTACAAGAGTCTTTCTGGTTTTTTATAAGCATCGCTAGGACTCCTGAGGAGCCCTTACTACAAAGTCAATACAATAATCTGTCCTGAAGTTTTATTATCAAATGTCAAACATAATAGTTCCAGGTGGTTGTTTTCTGTATTTGCAGGAGCGATATTGTGCTCGCAATATTCTTAACTGGAAGCTTCTTAAATCAAATTTTCAAAGACGTTACAGGGCGTCCCTGATTTTGACCATGTTCATGGTTTGGTTTGCGGTGGGGATCCCCTGACTTGCTCTGAGTGCGGTGGTGTTACTGCTGTGCTTCAGACGGGGGGATGTTACATCTCGTGTGGAATTGGAACAGGGTAAGAATTAACCTAAGCTAAAAAGGGTCTTTAGATTTTTGGCCCTCAGCATCCATAAGGAATTTTTAACTTTGGAAGTGGTGGAAAACCTCAGCCTGATGACATCAGGTGGTTCATGAGGTAACTTCATTGTAATTAAAGTATTGGAAATGATCAAATAAAATCAATTTCTGGATAAAGCCCACTTCAGCCTGCGTGTGAAACAGCATTTATAGCCGCAGTTCAGGAGAGCGGTGGGAACTCTGTTTCAGATGCTCTGGGAGATACCTCAAGCTCCAGTTTTGCTTACTGGAATCCCAGCATCACAGAATGATATGGGGTTGGAAGGGACCTCTGGAGATCATCCAGTCCAACCCCCTGCCAGAGCAGGGTCACCCAGAGCAGGTCCCACAGGAATGTGTCCAGGCGGGTTTGGAATATCTCCAGAGAAGGAGACTCCACCACCTCTCTGGGCAGCCTCTTCCAGGGCTCTGCCACCCTCACACTAAGGAAGTTTTTCCACATGTTCAGATGGAACTTCCTATGTTCAAGTTTGTGCCCATGACCCCTTGTCCTGTCCCTGGGCACCACTGAAAACAGACTGGCCCCGTCCTCCTGACACCCACCCTTTCGGTATTTATAGGCATTGATCAGATCCCCCCTCAGTCTGCTCTTCTCCAGACTAAAAGGACCCAAGTCCCTCAGCCTTTCCTCATCAGAGAGATGCTCCAGGCCCCTCATCACCTTTGTAGCCCTCTGCTGTACCCTCTCCAGCAATTCCCTGTCCTTCTTGAACTGGGGAGCCCAGAACTGGATGCAGTGCTCCAGATGGGGCCTCCCCAGGGCAGAGCAGAGGGGGAGGATGACCTCCCTTGACCTGCTGGTCACACTCTTCCTGATGCCCCCCAGGATGCCATTGGCCTTCTTGGCCACAAGGGCACATTGCTGGCTCGTGGTCATCTTGTTGTCCCCCAGGACTCCCAGGTCTTTTTCCTCAGAGCTGCTCTCCAGCAGGTCAGCCCCAGCAAGAAGAGGTGCTGGGGGCCAGACCTTCCTCCTGCTGCAGCGAAGGGGGTTCCATCCATCATGTGTGATTTCTGGCTCCCATATTGCAGCCGGCCAGTGGCAACATTGCTGCAAACTGGGATGGCAGCGGTGATGTGGATCTCGGTACAGGAGTCTCTGCAGAGCTGGTGGGAACACATCAAATTATAGCTGCCCCACAGTGTCCCTCTGTCTTGGGCTCTCCCCCAGGCGCTCCGTATCCTCTTGGAGCTTAAAATCTATTTGAATTCTTTGGTGTTTGCATCACCTGTTTGTCTTTTATTCATGTTAAAAGTTTCTTGGAAAATTTAAAAAGGCTAATCAGGGATCTCTGTGTGTGTGCCAGAAAATCTCCTGCATTTATGATTGAGTAACAGCTGAATGTTGAATTCTTGGATTTTTATTATTTTATTTTTTTTTTTTTGGGACCCTCAGCTAAATGTCCCAGCCAGAGCAGACAAATTAATTACCCATCATTCACATCATTTTAAGAGTGCTGTTGCCCTAAGGATTCATTTTCATGTTCTGCTGATGTATTTTTCTTCGTATATTTAACTCTTTAAGCGCAGAGTAGATCTCTTGCTTCACTCCTGTGTCTTTTATGGTACAAAGCCTGGCACATCAGCAATTTATTTTTTTTCATGTAATTTTATATATTTTTCTGGTGCAGAGCAAGATGCTGGACTCGATGCGCTTTCTTCAATCATATCCCGGCAGAAGCAAATGGGGCAGGAAATCGGGAATGAGCTGGATGAACAGAATGGTAAGAACGAGACTCGTAGAAACTCATTTTGCCTCACTTTTATGTAAGGTTATGATTTATTTTTTTTTGCTCCTCGTACAACTGCACTCCTTTTTGCCCACACAGTCACTAGACCGTACTGTAAAGGTTTGCAAACAACCGCTGCAGGTTCTGTCTGTGCAGGAGCTGGTTGTTTTATTGTGTTTCGCTACATACCCCCTTGTGCGTGTACGATATCTAACACCTGGTATATTTGTATCGAGCCTGCCTTTTGAAGGAGGAGATTGGTGATTATTTGTACAAAGTACAAAATTAATTTTGCACTCGGTCTTTTGCATTTTTCAGTTTTGTGGGGGTTTTTATGGCGAGCTTCTGTGCGTTGCTGGGTTTCGCGTCAGCATTCTTGTTCCCTGTCTTTCCTTATGGACTAAATGGAAGTCTTGAGGCAGTGATTAAAGGAGAAGCGTTGTGTTTGCTACACAGGATTTGGGTTTTGAAGGTTTCATGGCATTGAATGGAGGATCAAATTAAGTGCGATATTGAACTAGAAGAGTACCTATTTCCTTTAAAATGAGCCAGTATCCTAATGGGGGAATTGCTCTCCTGGTAAATGTGCTTTGTTACTCGCTTAATTGTCTGCATGACATGAACTGTCCCTAGGAGGGAGAGCGGATCCTCCAGTCTTTCTGACTTTTCATTTCTTACAATATGGTAATAGCTCAATTAGAGCCGTGGAACCCCGCCAGCTTTCTCCCCTGCACAAAGGCTTGCGCCACATGCTTTATCCTTGGGTTGTGTTGTACTTAACCACCGAGAAGGTAAATGTCCTTTTACTTGCTAATAAATGATATGCTTAAATCGGCTTCTTCCTGAACCTATTTTTCTCCCCCCCCCCTTGTATTTCTCTGCCTGTCTGTGCGGAGTGAGGGGAGGGGGGGGTGTCTCGATTAACAACCACGTAAAATAAGTACTGCTTGGGAGCTCTGTTCCAACCAAGAGTGAAATCAGGGGATGGCTTTCCCGTGTGCCCCTTGGATACACGGCTAAATCCAGGAGGGATATGAAATGTCTAGAATATGTCTTTGTTTATTAATCTTAAGGTTGTTAAGAACTGGTTTGCACAGCTGGGAGAAACTCTGCTTTAGTGGTCTTGTCAGATTTTGATCCTCTGCCTCGTGAGTAAAGACATTTTCAATTAAAAATCTCGGTTTCATAAGTTTCCTCTATTAACCGTTGTTGAAAAAGTCATATTAATTGCTTTTTTTTTCTCTAAATAGAAAACAGGTGGGAAGCATGAGCATGTTTACTAATTCTCTGTGAAACCTTGGTTTCTCATCAGGAAAATACACTGTCTGTGTCCCATTTCCCTCTGTTGGGGGTGAGGGAAGGTCCCCAAATCCTTATGGTTTTGAGCCCCTGAAGGTACTGTGTATTGTACCATGGCATTGCTGCGTGACCACCCCAGGCTTTTTCTAGCAGTGAAGCCTTGAAACATCTGTGAAATTGGGAATACATTTAACCCTCCCTTTTAGAAATAACGCAAATAATGCCAGTTTTGTTTGTCTTACAGACAGTTACGAAGCCTAGAGCCAAATTCTTAATGTTTTCTTGTGAGCTCTTTTGTGAGCTACAGGCAACTTTCTCAAAAGATGGAAATTTTGGGGAGAGCTGAGAGTAAAAAGCAGAGAGGATGGTCTGTTGCTGATGGCAGGGCAGAGCCTGGGGGGAGAGAAATCGCTGAGTTGCCTCTGCTTCTTGAATTTCGAGAATGAAACCTGCTGGCCCTGCAGAGGGTGGAGCACTGGGTCCAGTTCTGGGCTCCCCACTTCAAGAAGGACAGGGAACTGCTGGAGAGGGTACAGCAGAGGGCTACAAAGATGATGAGGGGCCTGGAGCATCTCTCTGATGAGGAAAGGCTGAGGGACTTGGGTATTTGTAGTCTGGAGAAGAGGAGACTGAGGGGGGATCTGATCAATGCCTATAAATACTTCAAGGGTGGGTGTCAGGAGGATGGGGCCAGTCTTTTTTCAGTGGTGCCCAGGGACAGGACAAGAGGGAACGGGCACAAACTTGAACATGAGAAGTTCCATCTAAACGTGAGGAGGAACTTCTTTCCTGTGAGGGTGGCAGAGCCCTGGAAGAGGCTGCCCAGAGAGGTGGTGGAGTCTCCTTCTCTGGAGACATTCAAACCCCACCTGGACGTGTTCCTGTGGGACCTGCTCTGGGTGACCCTGCTCTGGCAGGGGGTTGGACTGGATGATCTCCAGAGGTCCCTTCCAACCCCAAATCATTCTGTGATTCTGTGTTTGTAGATCTTGAAGCAATCTGAAAAAGGCAGGGAATAGTCTGACTCTGACTGGGGACCAGATCACTCAGCGCTTGGCTTCGTCACTGCCGAGCAAGCGGCTCCCGTGTTTCCTCTGACTTCATGCAATCTCTTCTGGTTTTTTTTTTGTCAATTCAGGGAGATTTTATTTTTATTTGTGGATACAGGGGGGTATGGTCGGGTGTTTCATTGCCACTGGCGCACTGGAAAAGCTGAAATCCCTAGCGATATTTTCCAGGGGCTACTTTCCCTTTGACGCATCTTATTTTATGCCCTGTGCTTCGCTACCTCCAGCCTCCCCGGGCGCTCTGCCAGCCCCGTGTCACTGTCACCCGCTCGGGCTGATGAGGATGACTGCCCTGTCATTTCCCCTCCCTCGGAATCTCTTTCCTTCCTCCTGCTGAGTGATAATGCCGTTGTCTGTGCTGTGGGGAGGCAGGGGAAGCTCATCTTCATTAAGTGCTGCATCAGTATTTCTTTTTATTCCGGTCAAATTTTCCATCAAATTGCTCGTTTCTGCGGGAAGCTTGATTTCCAGCTTGATTTTCCCTGAGCTGCTTTGGACATTCCCACCTTCCGCAACTAATTAGTGCCTTGAGCTTGTTCTGGCGTTATGATAAAATATTGGCTTAATTCAGAAGTGGCTGATGGTGTCTGATAGTTGATGAAACAGACTTTAGGGACCTGGGTGACATCATTTTCCATACAACCTGTTATTCCGGGCTGATTTCTCCCTTTCTCTGGCAGCTCAGGCTCTGTTCAGCGGAGATGTTTGCTCTTCCCAGCTCTCGGAGGTGGCTTCAGGCGCTTTCCCGTGGGTGCCAGTTGGTGTAGCTGTGCCTTTGCAGATGGGCGAGCGGTGGAGCATCCCGATTAATTATGCAAAGTTTACTTCTCCACTAGTTGGTACCTGTACATTCTTTTGTGTTTGTTAAATGACTGAAAAATGATTAAACTTTGCTTGTCCTCAGCAGTATCAATTTTTACTCCACTGGTGGGCTGCCAGGCAGTGCCACGGTGTGATGCTGGAGGTTCCTAAGAGGGCATCCTGCAAACTGTTCCAGCTGCGGTGGTCACTGGGCTCTGGAGAAGAGTTGGTCATTCTCCTTGGGTGGGCTGGGGGACATCACCCTCGCTGAGCTCCATGTCCCAACAAAGCCCGTTTATCTCCACTGAGCCTGGGCTGAGATCACAGAGTCACAGACTGGCAGGGATTCGAAGGGGCCTCTGGAGATCGTCCAGTCCAACCCTCTGCCAGAGCAGGTCCACCCAGAGCAGGTCCCACAGGAACCTGTCCAGGTGGGGTTTGAATATCTCCAGAGATGGAGACTCCACCACCTCTCTGGGCAGCCTCTTCCAGGGCTCTGCCACCCTCACAGGAAAGAAGTTCCTCCTCGTGTTAAGATGGAACTTCTTATGTTCAGGTTTGTGCCCGTTACCTCTTGTCCTGTCCCTGGGCACCACTGAGAAGAGCCTGACCCCATCCTCTTGACACCCACGCTGTAGATATTGCTCAGCATTGCTGAGATCCCTTCTCAGTCTGCCCTTCTCCAGCTGAATGGCCGCAGGTTTCTCAGTCTTTCCTCAGCAGAGGGATGCTCTGGTCCCTCATCATCCTTGTAGCCTCCTTTGGACTCTCTCCAGCAGTTCCCTGTCCTTCTTGAACTGGGGACCCCGGAACTGGTGCCAGTACTACAGCTGTGGCCTCACCAGGGCAGAGTAGAGGGGGAAGGACGATCTCCCTCGACCTGCTCGCCACGCTATTCTTGATGCACCCCAGGATGCCATTGACCTTCTTGGCCACAAGGGCACGTTGCTGGCTCATGGGCAACTTGTCCCAAGGGTTGGAGGTGGCTGCTCAGAAAAAATCTGCCCTGAGCAGATGAGTCCCATCCTTTGATTTCCTTGCGACGCATCCAAGTTTTAATTGGAGTCTCATGTCATTCTTTACTCCGATTTTCAGTATAGCTCTGTCCTTGAGATTTTATGGCTCTGTGTGAAGCCGAGGGTCCTTCCCAAACCTCCCGAGCGCAGGATTTTGCACTAATGAGTGAAGTAGAAGCAGGGTACCGGGAGACATCGGGTTTTTCCAGCCTTGGGAGCCTGCTAGCAGTGGGAGAGATGGGGGATTAGCAAAAGAATTTTCCCATCATTAATTCCAAATTTGGCCCCAGAAAACTTTCTGTAATCCTTTCATCTGTTACATTAAAAAAAAAAAAAAATTAAAAAAAAAAATGGCCTCTGGCCCTGTTGATGAGGCAATCTAATCGAGTGCAATAATTTTGGAAGAATGCTTTCAGAAATCCTGGATGCTGTTTGTTTTACCCTTATAGAGACGTTGTTTTCTCATTGTGGCGTCCTCGCCTGAGAATATAGGACTCCGCGCCGGATGGTAAATATTGGGAGCTTGCAAAATCTGTAGTGTTTGGCATTTTCAGCGTGTTGCTCTCCATTCGGTGCACGCCGTCGGGGCTGGGTTCTTTTCCTTCTGGCTCGTTTCAAATCTATGTCAGAGCACAAATATGTTCCTAAATGGATAAGCTGCAAAACCAGACCACTGTTTACATCCTTTCACTGGTCAAGTGAATGTTATATACAGAGCGAATATTCAGGGTGTTCTTAACCAAAAATGGCTCATTTTAAGTAAACAATCTGTCATAATGATGCTTTAATTACATGGTTATGTAACATTTTTGATTTCTCGTCAAAGTCCAATTTCTAAAACCAACTGAAAATTGAAGCATTATTTATTTTTATCTTTTTTTTTTTTTTTTTAAAAAAAAAAAAAAAAAAAAAAGCTTTGCAAAATAAAGGTTGCTGTCTCAACTCTGGTGGTTCCAAGCCTCCGAGGTGGACTCGGCTCACCCGTGTCAGTTCAATGGTCGAAGCCTGTGACTTGCCTGGCATAGAATTTTCGTTAGCCTGACGTGCTTCCATCAAAATGCAATTTAGAGGCTCCACCCGAGACCGGAGCCCCGTGTACGGAGAGCAGCAGGTAGAAGACAGTGAAATATTCTTGTAAAATCAGAGAGAGTGAGGGAAAGTGTTCTTGGGGATGCAGAGATGTGTTGAAAACAGCATCGGGCGCTGTGGTGCGGGAGGGATGGGATTCATCTCTCCTAGGGCAGATATCCCTGTCGGTGGATCTACAGTAAAATGCTTCTCCTGAAGATTATTTTACATGGCTATCGCATAATCAAAAAAGGACCCCTGAAGTCGTTTCACGTTTCTGTTTATTAAGACCATTTTTGCTGTAACACAAACTAATTAGCCTTGTGTATGGAATATGTATGAGTTATGAGACAGAAACCAATGGGGCCGGGGATATGTTACCTCATTGTTAGGATCAGTTTGTAAATAAGAAATGATTAAAGATTAAATTTTAAATCTCAAAAAAAAATATGTTCATCGTCTTGTCTAAACAATAGATTTTTTTTCATCATGCACAGTTACAATCCTGCGCTGCTTTGACCCCCTTCCGAGGTGGCTCGAGTCCTGCAGGCGCTGGGATTTGAAGGTGCTCGGCATTCCTGGGGAAAGGCTGAGCACCAGCAGGTTCAGGTTTTCTACAAACCTATGGAGACTCATGTGTTTTTAATATTCTGGTGTAAAATAACCATCCATAACCCGGCTGACCTCATACTATGCAGATAGATTTTTTTTTTTATTTTATTTTATTTTATTCTTTTTGTTTTGCTTCTCGAGCTTATTTTACAGAATAGAAATGACTTTGGGTTTATTGGGGAAATGTTCTGTCTTTATTGCGTGCTGTAGAGGTGGGGTTAACCCTTCTTAGGGGGAAAATTAACACCCACGTTCAGACATTGCTTTTCGTCACGAGCGATCTAAATAGTGGAATACTTTGTCTCGGTAGGAGCACTCAGAAGTTGGGGAATCACAGAATGATATGGGGACGGAAGGGACCTCTGGAGATCGTCTCATCCAACCCCTTGCCAGAGCAGGTCCACGTAGAGCAGGTTGCACAGGAACGTGTCCAGGCAGGTTTTGAATGTCTCCAGAGAAGGAGACTCCACCACCTCTCTGGGCAACCTCTTCCAGGGCTCTGCCACCCTCACACTAAGGAAGTTTTTCCACATGTTCAGATGGAACTTCCTATGTTCAAGTTTGTGCCCATGACCCCTTGTCCTGTCCCTGGGCACCACTGAAAAAAGACTGGCCCCATCCTCCTGACGCCCACCCTTTAAGTATTTACAGGCATTGATCAGATCCCCCCTCAGTCTTCTCTTCTCCAGACTACAAAGACCCAAGTCCCTCAGCCTTTCCTCATCAGAGAGATGCTCCAGGCCCCTCATCACCTTTGTAGCCCTCTGCTGTACCCTCTCCAGCAATTCCCTGTCCTTCTTGAACTGGGGAGCCCAGAACTGGACACAGTGCTCCAGATGGGGCCTCCCCAGGGCAGAGCAGAGGGGGAGGATGACCTCCCTTGACCTGCTGGTCACACTCTTCCTGATGCCCCCCAGGATGCCATTGGCCTTCTTGGCCACAAGGGCACATTGCTGGCTCATGGTCATTTTGTTGTCCCCCAGGACTCCCAGGTCTTTTTCCTCAGAGCTGCTCTCCAGCAGGTCACCCCCAACCTGTCCTGGTGCAGGGGGTTATTCCTCCCCAGGTGCAGCACCCTACACTTGCCTTTGTTAAAGTTCATCAGGTTCCTCTCTGCCCAACTCTCCAGCCTGTCCAGGTCTTGCTGTATGGCGGCAGGGCCTTCTGGTGTGACAGCCACCCCTCCCAGTTTTGTATCATCAGCGAATGCCAAAATTGAGGTTGATGGAACTTCTTGGGTTTATTTCTAGACTTAAAAAACAATCGCATGCTCTTTTCTGCAGGTCCTGCTGTGTTTTATGCACAGGACTCCATCTCTCCTGGGGTTGAATTGAGCATAAATGGTGACAATAACTATTTGTAAGGCATCTGCCTCATTTCTTCCAGGTGTGGGGAATTGTTTAGTGAGTAAAGCAGGGGTTATGAGAGGTTTCTGTGCCAGCAGCAGCAGATAAATGTTGCCTTAGAGCATAAAACTCTCTCTGCTCTTGCCCAGGAGCTGTGTGTTGGTGCTTTACCCATCTCAACTGAGCTTTTCCAGGAGATATTCCCTTCTGGGTGTCTGAGCTGGCACCGTGGGGTCTGGTTGGCAGAGGTTTTGAATATTAGCACTTAAAAGAAATAGGTGTGGGCTGTGTGTAACGAATTGTGGGATGGTTTGGGTTGGAAGGGGGATCATCCAGTCCATCCCCTGTGAAGTACCGGGGAATATAGAATCATTTGGGTTGGAAAAGACATTTAAGATCACTGAGTCCAACCGTAAACCCAACGCTGCCCAACCCACCACTAAACCATGTCCCTGAAATACATGAAAAAAAATACAAACTGCCATTTGGAAGGATAGATGAGGTTTGGTTTATACGTCTTTTTTTAAAAAGAGGTTCAAACCTCTTTTTAAAGAGCATTTTTGGAGCATCCAAAATACCCCTTAACTATTAATTTTCTTTTATTTCCTTCTGGTTTGGGGATGATGGTGTTTTGTCTCCCAAGGAAGCTGTCAAAATCAAAATACACTCGTACTTGCTGTCAGGAGGGCGGTCGTTGGAAGGTCTGGAAGGAAGCTTTTGACTCTTCAGAGCAGAGCTGGAGTTGTATGTGGTCCGTAAGGAATCCCACCTTGTGCTGGATGATGAGGATAAACCAAAATATCCGGTGTCTGTCAGGGAAGCAAGCCCTGTCTGTGTTGCCTGCTGAAGGAGCTGGGTAATGAAACCCAACGTTACACGGAGTTTGCACTGGATTGAAAAAATGTATCTACACAAACCAGTATTATTTATAGAATTTTCTAACATTTTAAGTATCTGACTTTGCTGCTTCAGCATTTCCAGTGTTTATTTATCTGTAAAATTTCCTGGTATTCTTAAAATACTGAAAAAGACCCTGAAAACTGAAAAAAAAAAACAACCAGGGAAGCCAGTGCTGTATGGATCTGTCTCCAAGCCTGGGTCAGCAGCCAGATGAGAGCACCTACACGGGGACCTCTGCAGTGTAGGCTGACAGTAATTTTCCCGGTGTTGGGTGATGGGGAGCAGCGTGAGAGAGGTGTGAGATGTCTTGCCCATGGGCTTCACGGACGGTTGCTGACAGCAGAGGTAAGAACAAAGCGTAAGCGTCTTTGTGCTGCCTTCTGGGCTCTGGTGGGATGGGTTTCCAGCAGTCAAACTGCTGGGAGAGCTCTGGCACAACAAAACCAAACTATTTGTAAGTATTGATGAGATGGAGATGAGGAGGCTGCAGTGGCTCTCACGTGAGTTCTTGTGAAGAGTCAGTTGTGTCAAGTGAGTTTGGACTTAGTTTGTGGAAGAGCCTTATGAGTAGGAGAAAAGACTTAGGTTTATTTTGACTTGAGAATGGCTTGGATGCTGTCTCATGAGACTTTCTTGTAAGTAGCCTATGGAAGCATGGATTCAAAATGAATAATCTTCAATAGATGTGACGTTGATTGGGGAATTATACTCAGAAATTAGGAACTGGTTGTTCATAGCTGGAATAGAAGTACGTCTTGAGTTGGGCTGCGTGGGTGAGTTTGGTTCTGTTTGGCTTTGTTGTGAAGGACGTGGATGATGAAGAACAGAGTGTGGTTGCTCAGCTCCTGCGTAATGCACAGGTGGGAAAGACTAGAGCTTCATTCAGAGCAATGCTAGAACTTCTCCAAATGGCCTTCAAAACTAGAGCGAAATTCAGTTGGGCTACCTGCAAAAGATGGCTTCTTTAAAGTTTAATCAAAGTAAGGATGAACATGGTGAACAGGGTCAACTCTTAAACGTTCATGAACTGTGTAATATTGTGGAAGAGGTTCCATATGAGCCAGTGTTGGTTGGAGAATGTGATCCTTCCTTACGCTTGGCCCTGAGAAGGAGACAGCGTGTAGGCTGGGCCAGAATTTTGCCAAGGTAACGTGGACCTGGGGAGAGGGCCTGGAGGATGGGCAAAAGTGTGGTTTGAACCAGTGAGGTATGACCACCAGGAAGGATGAGCTGCTGGGGGGGCTGAGTTTAAAGAAGAGACGGCTGAAGTGGGAACACAAGGGTCTTGAAGAATGGAACAAGGTGGTTTGAGAGGGGGGAGAGAAGGCTTTTGGTAACGGGATTGAGCTCGGTTCAAAAGGAGCAGGAAAGTCCTTCTAATGGCAGCGGAGGGCCTGTGTCAGGAGGTTGGGAAGTCCCTGTCATGGGATATCTTTGAGAACGTGTGTTGTTCCTGGCAGCTTGAGCTGGGTTAGAGCAGGAGATGGACGAGACAACTTCTTCCTTTCTGTTGTGACCTTCTCTAGCTCTTCTTTCCTATCTCTTCTGCAGCTTGGCTTCCTTCAGACTTCTCATTCTGCTGCTTTTATTGAGTTGATCTTTAATCTCCCCTTCTGGATGTCTAACCCTCACTTTGGAAGCCGCCTGTTGGTATTCCAACCTTCTTGCTCAACTACTTCCCCTTCTGGGTCCTTTTCCATCTCCCTCTCACTTCTGGGTGTCCTCCTGTGGAAATGTTGGGTCCTGTGGCCACTGGAGAATCTTACCATGGCAAAACCAGCATTGTTCTGAAACGGCTGAGATACTTTGGCTGCAACTTGAATTCATTTTTTTAAAATTCATCTGGAAGCAGACATCCAAATGGGGAATCCTGAGCCCAAGTCGTTAAAAGTTTTTCATCGTTTTAAGCGACCAAAAATAAGGCCTTTTCATGGGAAGCAACAAATGGCCTTAATAGCGGGTCGTGCTGCTGGGCCTGTGTGTGTATTTTTGTTCCTCTCTGTGTACACATAATACTGGGAGATGATACTTGTGTTTTCAGTATTTTTTTACAGTGCTTTCAGTATTTTTTTTACAGCTGGAGGGGGTGTTTACAGACCCAGATAAACCAGCAAGGCCCGACCTGGATGAGGATCAAAGCCTCGCACTTCTGCAGCGGGACTGGGCTCCTCCGTGCTCACACTTACACACAATGAGCCCGTCTGGCCTCTTGGCACGCTTTGCTTTTTTCCTTGAATAGTTCAAGCCGTAAAATAACTGTTCAACATTTGTCTTCTCAATTATGTGGATTTTTCCACAGTTAGTCAGTCCCTACCTCACCCACACCGCGGTGGGGAGGGGGAAGCTGTCTGCCTTCATCTGTCTTCACGGGCATCAGAAATGCTGGAGAAATTACCGCCGAGGAAAAATGAGTTTCTAACTTTCTTTTTTTTTTGGTGTGTTTTTTTTTTAAGCCTTTCAGGATTTCTCGATAAGAATTATGACCTTAAACATCTTGTTTGTTAAGTCCTGTCTTTAGTTTTCTAGCAGGGCTTTCGGGGAGCTTTAGTAAGGATAGAAGCCTCCGCTTTTAACGAAAGAGAGTTTCCCATCTGCTTCTGCAGGCATTTGATTTCAACTGTTTAAAAAGAAAACAAAACCTGGCTGTAACTGTAGATATTTCAACACTCTGATGATTTTTTTTTTTTTTTCTTCCGTGTTAATTTAGCTTTTCCCCCTGTTCAAAAAATAATCTCAAATTGAGAGCTTAGAGAGGGGTTTATTTTCCGAGCCTGCTTTCTTGGGGTGACTGTCAGGTGTCGTAAAGCAGCAGAAAGGCACAAACCCCGTCTGTTCTCCTTCACAGCCCCTTTTTGGTAAATCACGTCCCCGCCTGGGAGCAGCTAAAATGATAAATCCTGCCCTTCCAGCCGCTGCTCACGGAAAAGAAAGGCAGGAAATAAATTGTCCCGTGCAGAACAGCCTTTGCTCGAAGATCTAGGAAACGTGTTACGGGAGTGTCTCTATAATTTTATTTATTTTACCCTCGTAGTTAATACCAAAGCGTTATATCTGGCTTATTCTCCTTGAGTACTGTCCCTCTGGTTTTTGGCTGAATCAGGGAAGGTTTTAATTGCTCGTTAGAGACGAGGTCCCAAATGCTTTCTCGCTGCTCCGTGTGTTCGGTGTGAACAGGACGCGGCCGCTTCAGCACTTTCGAACGATGACATAGCACTGCAATACTTTATTCTCGAATCGTTAAGCACCACTTAGGCTAAAAATAATGTTTTATTTTTAAATATTTGCTATTTGTGGCAGTGAAATGCAGCTCGAGAGTTTATACTTCAGTTTATACTTTCAAAGACTAACTTTAGTGCTTCCTCTGTCCCTTCCCCTTTTCAGAGGACTTTTGGAGGATTTATGAGGGGGGGAAAAAGGAGGCAACTGCTTTGTCCGACATTATTTGGTGACTCGCTGGCCTGGGCATTATTGGGAAGAAGGTGATACTCAGGCGTAGAAGGAAGTCATGCTTGGTAGGAACCATATGCTCTTGCGTCATGGTGATTTTGGTGAGTGGGCTCTTGGATGCTTAATAGGCTTTTAATAGATTTCCCAGAAAATGTGTAGGGTCGAAACCTGAACGGTTACAACACAAGAGAGAATAAGAAACCCGTGTTTCTGGGCATGTTGTTATGGTGAGGTATTGCTGGAATCCGAAGAGTGCTTTGAACTGGATTTACTCACCACCAAGCGGGTTGGTGAGCACTCTGTTGCAGATTCTCCTGGTTTTCCCATTACCTCCGAGCGTGCTCCCAGCTCATCTCACCTCTTGTCCATGCAGGAAGAAACTGTCCTCACTCTCCTGTTTTCGTAGACATGGAGTAGAATATATTGCTTCTCCGATGCTGATGTTTTAGAGTCATAGAATGGTTTGGGTTGAAAGGGACCTTAAAGATCATCTCGTTCCCCACCCCCTGCCCCAGGCAGGGACACCTCCCACCACACCAGGTTACTCCAAGCCCCCTCCAACCTGGCCTTGAACCCCTCCAGGGATGGGGCAGCCACAGCTTCTCTGGGCAACCTGGGCCAGGCTCTCACCACCCTCACAGCAAAGAATTTCTTCCTGAGATCTCATCCATAATCTCCCTTCTTTCGGTTTGAAACTTTTCCCTCTCATCCTATGGCTCCCCTCCCTGATCAAGAGTCCCTAACCATCTTTCCTGGAGCCCCTTGAGGGACTGGAAGGGGCTCTAAGGTCTCCCCGGAGCCTTCTCTTCTCCGGGCTGAACCCCCCCAGCTCTCTTAGCCTGTCCTCACAGCAGAGGGGCTCCAGCCCTCAGAGCATCTTGTGGCCTCCACTGGATCCACTCCAACAGGTCTGTGTCCTTCCTGTGCTGAGGCCCCAGAGCTGGACACAGTCCTCTGGTGATTATGGCTTATTGTTTCCAAAATCACTGGTACTGTCTTGTTCAATGTTGGACTGGTGTCCGTCACAACTCAAAATATCCAGCAGTATTTGTTGCTCCCAGAGAAGTTGGGCTTGGGCTGAGACAACAGCAACAATTCCTGGGCGCAGCACTGCGGGTGCATTCCTCATGCCATTTTTAAGCATTGGGTGTTGGATTTTAAAGATAATTTAAGTGCCAGAGTTTTGCCGATAGATTTTGTTGGAGCTGGTTTTTTTATAGAGGGTTTTTAGCCTCTTCTGTGTTAGACCTTTTTCTTTTGTGGCAGGTACGGATAGTGTGAAACGGAGTTTGGATACAGTGGTGTGGAGTTGGGGTGAGGTGGTAGAGCATGATGAGGTTCTGAGTTGGAGGTGGGTTGAGATCAGGGCAACCCTTCCTGTAGCCTGGTGGGTCTGTACCTGATGTATGGTGAGACATTCAGAGCATGTGCAGCAGCAGGTGGGGGCCTGGCTGGACGCAGTGGTAGATTCATAGATTGGTGCAGGCCGGAAGGGACCTCCAAAGGTCATCTGGTCTGACCTTCCCACAGTCAGCAGGGACACCCCCAACTAGACCAGGTTGCCCAGGGCCTTGTCGAGCGTCACCTTAAATATCTCCAGGGAAGGGGCCTCAACCACCTCCCTGGGCAACCTGTTCCAGTGTTCCACCACCTTCAGAGTAAAGAACTTTTTCCTAATATCAAATCTAAATCTCCCCTTCTCCAACTTAAAGCCATTGCCCCTCGTCCTGTCACTGCAGGCCTTTGTAAACAGACTGTCTCCAGCCTTCCTGTAGCCCCCCTCAGGTACTGGAAGGCCGCTATTAGGTCTCCCCGGAGCCTCCTCTTCTCCAGGCTGAACAGCCCCAGCTCCCTGAGCCTGTCCTCGTAACAGAGGTGCTCCAGCCCCCTGATCATTTTGGTGGCCCTCCTCTGGACCCGCTCCATCAGGTCCATGTCCTTTCTATATTGAGGGCTCCAGACCTGCACACAGTACTCCAGGTGAGGTCTCACCAGAGCAAAGTGGCAGAATCACCTCTCTGGATCTGCTGGCAACACTTCTCTTGATGCAGCCCAGGATGGGATTGGCCTTCTGGGCTGCGAGAGCACATTGCCTGCTCATGTCCAGCTTCTCGTCCATCAGCACCCCCAAGTCCCTTTCCTCAAGGCTGCTTTCTAATACCTCATCCCCCAGTCTGTATTGATAACGAGGATTGTTTCTTCCCAGGTGCAGAACCCTGCACTTGCTTTTGTTGAACCTCATGAGGTTCATCTGGGCCCACCTCTCCAGCCTGTCCAGGTCTGTCTGAATGACATCCCGTCCCTCTGGTGTATCCACAACACCACACAGCTTGGTGTCATCTGCAAACTTGCTGATGGAGCTCTCAATCCCTCTATGTCGTTGATAAAAATGTTAAACAGTACCGGTCCCAGCACAGACCCTTGAGGGACACCACTTGTCACTGCTCTCCATCTGGACTTCAAGCCATTGAGTACCACCCACTCCCAGTGGTGCTGGGAAAATCCCTTCCAGACTGGTGCTGAGCCTCATACAGAGGAGGGCAACGAAGCTGGTGAAGGGCCTGGAGAATAAATCGTACGAAGAACGATTGAAGGAGCTGGGACTGTTTAGTTTGAGGAAGAGGAGACTGAGGGGTGACCTCATCACTCTCTACAACTACTTGAAAGGACACTGTAGAGAGGTTGGTGCTGGGCTCTTCTCACAAGCAAATAGCGATAGAACAAGAGGGAATGGCTTCAAGCTGCAACAGGGTAGGTTTAGACTGGACATTAGGAAACAATTCTTCACAGTGAGAGTGATCAGACACTGGAACGGGCTGCGCAGGGAGGGGGTTGAGTCACCATCCTTGGATGAGTTTAAGAGTCACTTAGATGTGGTGCTGGGGGATATGGTGTAGGGAGAAACTTTGTAGAGTAGGGTAGATGGTTGGACTCGATGATCCCAAGGGTCTTTTCCAACCTAGATGATTCTATGATTCTATGATCTCAGACCCAGCGCTCCTGAAACGCGGATCTACTCGTAGCGTCTGTACTGAAAATCGATAGACCCTGTGACGTTTAGCAGTCTCTGGGTGGTTTGGGTTCTTCGCTGATCTGTTCTGCAATAAATAACCGTTCCATATGGAATCGCTTCGGGAATCGGCACCTCTCAGGACCAGAAAACCAAATGCAGCATCTTGCGATGCTCTGCCCGTGGCGGGAACAGAACGCGGGATGGAGCTGGCTGCTGCGAGCGCCTGCGTGCAGACGGATCTCTGTTGTGTGGGATCTCAGTGGGAGACGGGGCTTTCTCGCTTGTTTAAATGCTGCTTAGATATTTGTAAAATCTGGAAATGGCAGGTAACCCTTGGCTGCGCTCAGGCATTGAATCGATTGATATGGAAATGCGTGTTGTTCATGGCAGGAGCTGGAAGCAGAACTAAGAGCGCTGGGAACAGTTGCTTGCTCAAAGCTACATTTCAGTCGTAAACATAATTAGTGTGACATAAACACGGGCTGCTTTTAAAACGGTGGCGTTGATATCTTGAAGCATCTTGAGATCACTTAGTACGACTATTTTATCTGTTTTTATAATCATTATTATAATAAATAAAATAATAAAGTAGCTTCCTTGCAGGCTTGGGTGGAATAAGTTTTATGAGCATAACCTTTTTTGGCTTGCTGAGGTATTAAAATGTGTTTTATCCCTATACATCCCAACACAAATAAGATGATATAGGTATATATCATCTCTATATATAGATGATATATCTATTTATCTATCTATCTGTATATATATAGATATATGGCTTGTGCCATGTATTGTGAAAAATCCTCTGCCTCGCTGCCCCGCTCTGGGCCTTTTCTCTTGCCCCCCCCCGGTCTCTAGGTACGGATGTGATGTGCCTGTTGCCCCCCGTGAACTGCTTTTGTTGTTGGACGTCAAGAACTAGAATAATCCTCCGGTGTGACAGTAGGACAGGTCCTGGACATGGATTCAGACAAGATTCCTCTTTACTCTCTCCCAACAGTTTTGTAAGAAACATTTTCACATGAAGGGAATAAATCATATCCTTGATAAAATATCCTAAGGATCTGGGAGTCCTGGTGGATACTAAACTACCCATTAGCCAGCAATGTGCCCTTGTTGCCAAGAGGGCCAATGGAATCCTGGGCTGCGTAGGGAAGAGTGTGGCCAGTAGGTCAAGGGAGGACATTCTCCCCCTCTACTCTGCACTGGTGAGGCCCCAACTGGAATATTGTGTTCAGTTCTGGGCTCCCCAGTTCAAGAGAGACAGGGAACTACTGGAGAGAGTCCAGCGTAGGGCAACTAAGACGATTAAGGGATTAGAGCATCTCCCTTACGAGGAAAGGCTCAAAGACCTGGGGCTCTTTAGGCTGGAGAAGAGAAGGCTGAGGGGAGACCTTATCTATGGTTACAAGTACCTAAAGGGTGGGTTGAAAGATGATGGAGCCAGACTCTTTTCAGTGGTTTCCAGCGATAGGACGAGGAGCAACGGGCACAAGCTGGAACATGGGAAGCTCCATTTAAATACGAGGAGAAACTTCTTTCCGGTGAGGGTGCCAGAGCCCTGGAACAGGCTGCCCGGCGAGGGTGTGGAGTCCCCTTCTCTGGAGATTTTTAAGACCCACCTTGATGCAGTCCTGAGTGATGTGCTCTGGGCAACCCTGCTTTAGCAGGGAAGTTGGGCTAGATGATCTCTAGAGGTCCCTTTCAACCCTGACAATTCCATGATTCCGTGAAAATATACCATAATATGAGCCGTCTGGCGTGGCAGTGCAGGGGCACTATCAAACCTGGCTTTGGGCTTTGGAGATCGCATTGTTCTGAAATAGCTCCAGCGCTGTTTGATCTCAAAATTTTGTTGGAAACTTTCTCATAGAACCAAGTTTTGCTGAAAAACGCTGGTTCAAGTCCAGAGTCTTTAGTCTGAAACATCTGGGCCTGGCAGGTTTTTTTCCAGGCTCAGGGTAGGAATTCAAGGGATACCTTTGTCTGCGAGAAAGGGATGGGTTTGCCCCTGGGATGGCGAGGCCATGGGGTTCCTGGTTCTGAAGGAGGATGCTCGATGGATTGACCGGGGACCAGAGACCCCAGGGTCTCCGATGCCGCTCGGCTGAACCTGTGACATCAATGTCCCCTCAGTGCTCGCAGAAATGCTGGAAGGAATATTGGTTTCAGGCACTGCCAGAGATTTCAGGAGGTTGGTTTTTGGTCGGTTTTGGGCAGACTCCACGTAAAAATAAGGTAATATTTGGCATAAACTCCCAAAATGTTTTTTTCTATATAACTCTGACTTCTGTGTTTATGGTGCCGTGTTGAAACTAGAGAGAGCAGCGACACGAGACAACCCACTGCCACTGGCAACGCCAAAGCGGTGTGTTGGTATCCGACTGCAAACGCACACGGTCGTGGTGCCCTGCGACGGCGCTGGGGAGGTGATTCCTGTCCCCTTCCTCCCTTTGCAAAGGCGGCAGAGCCTTTATTTGGGGACCCTTTTTTTTGCAGAGCCTTAAATTTGGGGGTGGAGGGGAGAGGAGATTTTTGTTTCTTACTGGTGGGCTGTCATGGGCTTATTTTTTTTCGGAATTATAATATTCTTTATAATCAGAATTATAGTGGGGAAAAAGACGATTTTTGGGAAGAAACTTGGGAATTATTTATTTTGCTGTGTTGAAACTAATTGCTTTTATGTTGCAGAGGTGTAGTGTCTCTGCAGCGGCATAGATGTGTAATGGAGGGGACTGAGATGGTCCTTAGTCTGAGGAAAAATCCATCATGGCTTGGTTGAGCTCTGAGATCTCCTTGAAGATGCTCTGATGCAGATCTGTTAATTTGTCCTCTTCGTTTTCTCCAGCTAAGGTTTCCCTGGGCCAGCTTTGCGTCGGGCCTGCAGGAGTGAGGACAACTTAGTCCTGGGGTTGGGCTCATCAGGGGCAGAGAAAGCAGGAGATGCCCATTGACATGGTGGCATTCACAGGAACAAGCTGCGAGCCAGGACGGTGTCACAGGGAGGGATCCTTCCAGGCTGGGGGAGTCCGGGACAGTGTGCCAAGGAAGCTGAGGACATTGGGGTGGTACCTCTGAATTTTGGTGTTCTTTGTCTCTTGAACACAACACAGGAAGGACATGGACCTGTTGGAATGGGCCCAGTAGAGGGCCACAAAGAGGATCAGAGGGATGGAACACCTCTCCTATGAGGACAGGCTGAGAGAGTTGGGGGGGTTCAGGCTGGAGAAGAGAAGGCTCCGGGGAGACCTCATAGCAGCCTTCCAGTCCCTGAAGGAGGCTACAGGAAAGATGGGAAGGTACTCTTTGTCAGGGAGTGGAGCAATAGGATGAGGGGTAACGGTTTTAAATTGAAAGAGGGGAGATTTAGATTAGATACTAGACAGAAATTCTTTGCTGTGAGGGTGGTGAGACCCTGGCCCAGGTTGCCCAGAGAAGCTGTGGCTGCCCCATCCCTGGAGGGGTTCAAGGCCAGGTTGGACGGGGCTTGGAGCAACCTGATCTGGTGGGAGGTGTCCCTGCCCAGGGCAGGGGGTTGGAACTGGATGGTCTTTAGGGTCCCTTCCAACTCTAACCATCCTATGATTCTATAACTCCTGCATCCCACCTGGGCATCCTGCTGATGTAGCTCTGCTTGTGGTTAGGAAGGAGCTCAGTTACCTGCTGTTATTTTGGAATATCAACATTTTCCGTATCCCCGTGTTATCTGGTTGCTATGCAACAGGGTGTGGGTATCACATTACTGTAATTGGGTTTTCAACCAGTGTTTGTAGATAACGTGGGGTTTTGCCAAAGAAAATTAGCAGTGTGAATTCAACTCTAAAGTGGCCTTCCGAAACATGATATTTTAAATGAATAGAAAATCAGATAAGCTGGGAGGAAAGCTTCCTCCTGGTTGAGCTTAGGACATAGACTACTTTTTATGTAATAGTTCCCATTATAAAGAAGTATTTTTCACTTGGAAATTATTATTGGGACCGAGCTGCCTCCGAGCCCCAGCCTGTGGCTGGAGAGAGAAGGCTGTAGCGTGGTCCACGTCCATGTGCTAATGATCAAAAGAGCTTGTGAGAATTTGGGCTGGATTACGCTGGTATTGGCACATCTGTGTGGCAGCTGGGGTCAGTGTTGATCAGTTGGTTTTTTCCCACTGTTTTATGGTACTTCACTAATCACAGGTAATTGTACTGGTGCTTAAACTTGAATAGAGCCTATTTAGCTTAAGTGTAGTACTTTCCACTGGTTAAGCTGTTGTGACTTCACTTCTTGCGGAAAAAACTCCATTTGCTGCTCTGTTACAATAGGAGCTATAATGGTTTTGCTTATGGGTAATGTGGGTGGTGTGTTTTCAATGAAAGGAAAATTACTTTCATAGTTGGAGACCACAAGACTTTTGTAAGGGAAGGTCTGAAGGTTTGTGTGTAAAATCAATGTATTCCTCCTTTTTGTTACGCCCACAGCGGCTGGTGCTTCCTCTTAAAGCAGAGAGTTGGATATTCGGTGATGTGGAGCTTGGAGGAGGTAGAAGAGCACTGACAGGAGAGGTTCTTCACATCTGGGCCTTGTGTTGACTTGAAAATTACTTTTAGTAAATGACTCTTAGTAACCTCCTGCTCTTCCCGAGCTCATTGTCTCGTTCCTCTCCTCCAGTTCTGTCCTTTGCTTTCTGAAATTTGTTTTCAAAGTTTTCTTGCTCTAGACCAGAACCTAGAGACAACACATTTAACCTGATCGTTGGTTTTCCATACCGAGCTCTGGACTCTTCCCTCCGGGCGATGGGAGGGTCTTTCCTCAGCATCCCTTAGTGGAAATCTCAGCCTGCCCGTGTGGAGATGTGGCAGGACTAAGGCGGGGTGGGGGCTCTAAGGTGCACCGTGACGTCTGATAGGGAAGGTGCTGCTTGTTGAATCTTGGCTGGTGGCGGGGAGAACCTTGCTGGGACTTCTCCTGGCACAGCTCTTAACCTGCTGGCTCTGCCGCTGGTGTGCTGCTCATCAGCAGAGAGAGAAAATAAGCTCATTTTCCTCACTTATGTGAAGAAATCACTTGTGTGATGGGGCACGAAGAACCCGCAGGGAAGCGGAGCTGAAGGTCTGTGGGGATGCTCTTCTTCTCAGCGCTGTCTTTGGTCCCCTCTCCTGGGGTCTCCAGCATTCACTGGGAAAGGGGCTACTTGATGCTGTATCTTCATTCCTGGTGTTTTCCAAAACGTGTGATTAGGAATGCTGGAGGAGGGGGCAGTGCTGGCAGTTCGGGCTTTTCTTACCTTTTCTTATCTCATTTTGTGAATGTTTTTACTTCCTGGTTCTATTATGGCTTCTGAGCAGTGGCAGGAATAGCTACAGCCTGCGAGTCCAAGCGTGGCGTTGCTGTGCTCCTCAGCAGCCGGTGAGCTCTGGATCCTGCTAAGGACACCACGAAGAGTCTCGGAGAGTCTGGGGGTCAGTTTTTAAAATGCTGCATCACCTTCTCACCGGGAAGTCTGTTTAAAAACCAGAAAGCAAGTGAGAGGCACTGACATGTGAGTCGGGGACCGATTCCACCTTCCCTTAACGCTTGAACGCTTGAAAACAAGAGGGTTTTTTTTTTTCTGTTCAGGCAAGGTGCTGGAGAAAGGAAAGGTCTCGGAGCATGTCAGGAGACCTTGTTTGAACACAGCGAGAGGGAGGTGGGGTGGGAACTCGGGAGTTCTGCGGCCTGACTTCTCCTCCAACTCGTTAACATCATCCGTGCTGTTAAACTGCGACAGCTGAACAGTTTATCCTCCGAAATTAGTAAAAAGACAAACACTCTCAGAGCTGCCAGGAGCCTTTGTAAGGGGTATGTTTTAAACGGGACTCCCAAAATAATGTTTAAAAAAATTTGAGGGGGAAAAATACCTTAACAGGGATTAAATAGAGCGGCATTAAAAGCGGCAGATACTGTCTGCCTGATGTCACCCGAACACACTGATGTCACCAAAACAGAAATGCAGCAGAAAAGCCCTTCTTCAGCTGTAGGATAGAAACATTTCATGAACTGACTGGCACTGTTGACTTTAGTCAGAGATTTGGTTTTTAAAAAGGGAGGAAGCTTTCCAGTAGCCCTCACTAACAGTTATTACATGAACACAAGCTGCAGACGCTGCACCGTTGTTTTCCTGCCCAACCATCCTCGATAACTCGGGCTGTTCATCGCTGCTCCGCTGAAGTTCCCATCACATCTTCTGGTGTTTCGGGATCAAAGGGGTGGTGGGAACCCCCGAAATGTCCAAATTTAGGTTTGCACGGGAGATCCCAGGTACATCAGGAAGATGTATCGTTGCTGGCAGTGTCAGACGCTGCTGCTTTTTCTACCTGAAGCTGAAAACCAGTTAACTGCTACTAGAGACAGGAGTGCGGTAGTGACCGCTCCTGTATCAGCCTGGGTTTGTGTTTCTTCCCGCAGAGGATGCTCTTGTACCTCCAAACGACACCTTTTTTTAGTGCCACCTGAAGGAGCTGGGGGGTCAAGCTCATGACTGCTGCTGTCAGGATATGGTGGTTGGGGGCTCAGAGGGGCGGATGAATTCAGTGCTCACTGATGCTATTCACGTGCAGTCTGCTTTTTTGATGTGTTTTAGGGATTGGAAGACTCCCTTTTTCTGGAAAAAAAGGGGGAGGAGTGGTGGGGGAAGAGGAATCCAACAATTTAATATGTTTCAATGTTCCTGTGTGCCTTTCCCCACATCCTAAAACATGAAAAATATCAGTAAGTTTCCCTTTGGCCCTGGGGGAAGAAAAAAGGAGTCTCCAGCTGGAATTCATGAAACTTTGTTGAACAAACGAGCGGTGTCATGGGTTTGTGGCGATCTCGCTGGAGCACAAGTGGTGTGCTGAGAGCGAACAGCCGGTTCATGCACACTTAAACTGTCCTGAACCACCACCCTCCCCGATAATTCTTCATCCTTTCCGTGTGGGAGAGCAGCACAGGATAAACGGTTTAAAGAGGAGAGTTAGAAATCAAAAGGGATATTTTATCCCTTCTAAAAAGAAGGCACCGCTTTTCTTCTTGCTCTTAATATTGCCTGAAATAATGTGTAGATGTTATTTCTGAGGTGCTTTTTAAGCGTGAGGTCAGCAAGTGGCTACAGGTTTGATGATCCTGCAGTCCTGTGCCTGGCAGTGATGCTGCTTCAGAGGAATGTGTTTTTCCCCTCCTAGACTTTTCCTTGAAACAATTGCCCAACTGTTTTGTTTTTTTTAAAAAAAAAAGTGCTGTCTGGAGGGGAGGAGGAGATGAATGTTGTTCCTTCCCAACCGCAGAGCTGCCCAGTGGAGAAGCCTTAGAATCATCGAATCATAGAATGGTTAGAGTTGGAAGGGACCTTAAAAATCGAGTTCCAACCCCCCTGCCCTGGGCAGGGACACCTCCACCAGACCAGGTTGCTCAAAGCCCCATCCAGCCTGGCCTTGAACCCCTCCAGGGAAGAGGATCCACAACATCCTCTTCCAATGTAAAACCATTACCCCTTGTCCTGTCACTACATCTCCTGACAAAGAGTCCCTCTCCGGCTCTCCTGGAGGCTCCCTTCAGATATTGGAAGGCTGCTATGAGGTCTCCCCGGAGCCTTCTCTTCTCCAGGCTGAACAACCCCAGCTCTCTCAGCCTGTCTTCATAGGGGAGGTGCTCCATCCCTCTGATCCTCTTCGTGGCCCTCCGCTGGACCCATTCCAACAGGTCCATGTCCTTCCTGTGTTGAGGACTCCAGAGCTGGACACAGTATTCCAGGTGGGGTCTCACGAGCGCAGAGTAGAGGGGTAGAATCACCTCCCGCGACCTGCTGGCCACACTTCTCTTGATGCAGCCCAGGATGCGGTTGGCTTTCTGGGCTTCCAGCGCGCACTGCCGGCTCGTGTTGAGCTTCTCATCCACCGACACCCTCAAGTCCTTCTCCTCAGGGCTGCTCTCCAGCCGTTCTCCGTCCAACCTGGATTTGTGCCTGGGATTGCCACGTCCAGCAGCCGGGCAGTGAGGAGTCTGTCCTCTCTGGTCTCCCTCTGGGAGCAGGGTCCCCATCTCCTGGGTCCTGTTTTCCATCCCAGCGATGAGATGCACTTAATGCACCCTGGGTGGGTGTTTTACAAGGGGCTGAGCCAAAGTTTTGGCATCGTTGTCACGCTCGTGTCACATCCTTGTCGCTCCCTGTCACTGTGGCTCGGTTCTTCCAGAAGCATCATTCTGCTCATTTGATTCTCTTCCTCCTGAAAAAGGCTCGGAGTGGTTTATTTTTTTCCTTAAGCTGACTTCTGCCTGTCACCGAGGAATTCTTCTCCAGTCAGAAAATGCAGTAAAGTAAATAAGGGAAGGACTAAGGTTCTGCATCCACATCTTCACATTTAAACCGCTCTCAGCTCAGTGTGACGCTGCTGATGGGGAATAAGAGTTGTTAGACAGGAGATGTGTAGTCGTTCCCTGCCCCTCTCCGGCAGGGACACATGTGCCTGCATTTCCCTGGAGTCCCTGTCCCGAGATGGTTTCTGTCCTTACCATGGCCCTTCCCTGCTGACGTTACCAAGGACGGTGTTTGACCCCTCTTTGGCTCTGCTGATGCCCTTACTGCCCTGTTTCTCTTGAATTCATCTAATTTATTTTAGTTATCTCCTGCCTGTACTTCCTTTTCTCAGTAAGTGAGAGGGAAGTTGGTCTCTTAATTTTCACTGGAAATGATTTCTCTTCTTGGCATTAGTCTGGTTGGGGGCATTAATAGAATACGTGTGTGTGATCTCCAAATTCTGAGAATGAGAGGAAAATGTCTTATGCGGGTTTCTGCATTTAGTAACCTTCTCAGCAAACGGCTCTGGCTCTCGGGTTTGCTGTTTTCGAGTTGTTGAACACGTTACAAGAATAACACAGGCAAAGCCTCTGCCTTCGCCGCCAAAGCACGAGCTGCAGGGCCAGGAACCTGCTGGGGTCGCAGGGCGCCAGGCGTGGTACCAGCATGGAGTCATGGAATTGTCTGGGTTGGAAGGGACCTTTCAGGTCATCGAGTCCAACCATCAACCCAACACGGACAAAAACCACCACTAACCCATGTCCCTCAGCACCACGTCTGCCTGGCTTTAAATCCCTCCAGGGATGGTGACTCCACCACTGCCCTGGGCAGCCTCTTCCAAGGCTTGACAACCCTTTCAGTGAAGAAATTTTTCTCAGTATCCATCCTAAACCTCCCCTGGTGCAACTTGAGGCCGTTTCCCCTTGTCCCATCGCCTGTTCCTTGGGAGAAGAGACTGACCCCCCCCTGGCTACACCCTCCTTTCAAGGAGTTGTAGAGAGCAAGAAGGTCTCCCCTCAGCCTCCATTTCTCCAGGCTGAACACCCCCAGCTCCCTCAGCCGCTCCTCACAAGACTTGTGCTCCAGACCCCTCACCAGCTCCGTTGCCCTTCTCTGGACCCGCTCCAGCCCCTCAATGTCTTTTTTGTGGTGAGGGGCCCAAAACTGGACACAGCCCTCGAGGTGGGACCTCACCAGTTCCCAGTCTGGGGGCACAATCACCACATCAAGCAGTCCATGATGCCTTCAGGTCAGGCAGCTTCTCTGGGGGATGTTGAGCCCTGGCTGGGTCTGGAAGAGCCATGGAGGTGAATTCTTTCCCGAGTCCTCTCAATATGGAAAGGGTCTGCGGGAGCCTGGAAGCAAGGCCAGCGGATCCAGCACGCTGCATTCCTCCATCTACTACTCCCTGTGGGCGCCGTGTGAGATGATGGATATTTCAGCATCTTTGTTCTTTGTTTTCCTTCTAACACTGGAGGAGTTTAAATCACGGGAAGAGAGGACTTGACACTTCTCCAGTTACACAAACAAGCAGAGCTGCGGTGGCTAAAGCCGAACGGCATGTTTTCGGGAGAGGTGAGGGGAGACCTTGGATGCCGGTCTTTGGGAAAGGTCTTTCTCGAAGTCATGGCTGTGACATGGATGTTAAGCTTGTAGGTATTGCAAAAACTGGGACGATACTGGGGAGCCTGGGATGCTTTCCAGTAACAGCCCGACGAGGAGCTTATCGCCATACGGTGTTTGGTCTAGATCCTGGATAAAATATACTGTGTGTTGTCAGATGCTGAACTAAAAGAAAATAGAAGATGTTGGCTTACCTTTTAACTTGTGCTGGTTCTTTCTTTTAAAATAATAATTCTCAGAGAAATATTAATTTGTTCCAGCTTCTATGGAGCAACCCCCGGTCCCCCAAACTTCAACGAGGAAAAATACGACTGCGTAGGTGCAGCTTCACCCAAGCAGGAGATATCAAGTTGCACATTAATTTCAGATTCTCAGCAGTAGCATGTGGATTTGGAGAAATCCAAGCTGTGGTGTCAAAGGTGCTCTCTCCATACACCTTGGAACAACCGCGCTTGTGGCTGCCGTGGAATAGTTGTGGTCTGGTGGTTGGAACTTGGGCCTTTCGTTCTTGGCTTGCCCAAGGACTCGCTGTATGGCTTTGAGCAGGATGGTCTACCTGTCCCTTTGTTTCTTGACCCCCAAAAAAAGGTATTTCTGCCGTTACAGTGCTTGTGAACCAGAGCTGCTCTTCTCTGACAGTTTGCTAAGATTCTTTGATATGCCATGAGATACAGGAGCCAGCAGTGTGGCCAAGAAGGCCAAGGGCATCCTGGCCTGTATCGGGAACAGTGTGGCCAGCAGGACTGGGACTGTCTGACCGGAAAGCATCATGGACTGCTTGATGCAGTGACTGTCCCCCTGTACTGGGCACTGGTGAGGCCCCACCTCAAGGGCTGTGTCCAGTTTTGGGCCCCTCACCACAAAAAAGACATTGAGGGGCTGGAGCGGGTCCAGAGAAGGGCAACGGAGCTGGTGAGGGGTCTGGAGCACAAGTCTTGTGAGGAGCGGCTGAGGGAGCTGGGGGTGTTCAGCCTGGAGAAAAGGAGGCTGAGGGGAGACCTTCTCGCTCTCTCCAACTCCCTGAAAGGAGGGTGTAGCCAGGGGGGGGTCGGTCTCTTCTCCCAAGGAACAGGCGATGGGACAAGAGGAAATGGCCTCAAGTTGTGCCAGGGGAGGTTTAGGATGGATATTGGGGAAAAATTTCTACACCCAAAGGGTTATCAAACCTTGGAAGAGGCTGCCCAGGGCAGTGGTGGAGTCGCCATCCCTGGAGGGATTTAAAAGCCAGGCAGATGTGGTGCTGAGGGACATGGGTTAGTGGTGGTTTTGCCATCTTAGGTTGATGGCTGGACTCAATGATCTGAAAAGGTCCCTTCCAACCTCAACGATTCTGTGATACCTCTTGCCTGATGCTCCGTATTTTCTTCAATGTGGTTCAGATCATCGTCTGATGATCGTGGAGCTCCTAAAATCTGGTTGTGAGGATGAAGCCCTGAGTTTCTCTGCCCCGCTGAGCTGCAGCACTTG
Source organism: Numenius arquata (assembly GCF_964106895.1). Lineage (NCBI taxonomy): Eukaryota > Metazoa > Chordata > Aves > Charadriiformes > Scolopacidae > Numenius > Numenius arquata. Next base: position 11,436,188 of record NC_133592.1, read on the forward strand.
GCTGACTCTGTCCTGAGCTTGTCCCAAATCCAACTAAATATTTGCTGGTTTGATGGGAAGAGAGTCACCGTAACGTGGAGCAGGTGACAAGTGTGCTTGGGGCTACCACGGCAGTTGGAGCCACTGCACTTGGAGACATCTTTGTGGAAAAAAATTCTCTTAATTTTCAGGTTCTTGTTCCAGAAGAATGAATTTGAGGAGAAATAGGCCCAGGGAACGGACCAGCAGAGAGAGGTTCTGCTCTTTCGGCTCTGTGTGCTCTGGCCAGATGTGGATGTGTAGGAGATAGGGTTTGCTTTCTGTTCGTGTTTTGGCAGTAAAATATCAGGGAGGGAAAAAAACTATTGAAGCTGAGGAAGAATATTGGTTCAAGAAAAAATGGGAATAAATTAACCATAAATAGCATAGACAAGAGAATTGCTGCTTTTTTTTTTTTTTTTTTTTTTTTTTTTCCCCCTAAAACGGAGAGATAGGAAATTCCAGAGTAGCTTCCAGGAGAAGAAATGGGCAAAAAAATTATCTGTTTTTAAGGTGGAGTTCAGTTTACTAAAGAGTTTGTGACTTGATAGGAAAGGAACTGGCCTGGATCTGCACGTTTTTGTAAGGAGAACATGTGCTGCTATTTCAGAGTAATGGAAACAGCTAAACCATGTTTAAAAAGCATTTTTTTCAATGCGTAATACAATAACAATGAAAAACCACCTGTATTTTGAGCCTGTTGAGTGGCAAACCCACGTATCAATTGTTTTAATTCTTTCGTTCTAGCAAAAAATCTCTATTTTTAAAAAGACCCCTGGATTGTGGAACGTGTAACGGTGCGTCCAGGGAAAAAAAAAAATAAAACCTGCCGTCCGGGCAGCCTTGACGAAATCTGTGCGGTCTCGTTACGAGCACGGGGGGGAGCGAAGGAGATCACCGTTAATAATTTTTAACCTCCCTGAGCACGCATTCTGCTGCTAATTTTTTCCTGCTGCTGAATTCGCGTTCAATGTTGAAAGTAGAAACGATTCCCCGCGTATGAAATTGTGTTTGGTTTGCCTCGTCCCGCAGATTAACAAATCTGATTACTGCATTTAAATTTAATACCCCCGAAAAATTCCCTAAATGAATGATTCACTGTGAGGCCATGAGCAGATGTAATTATCTCTGAAAACTAATGAATCATGTCGTTAGGATATTTTTCCTTGCAGCTGTCTCCAATTAATACGTCCGTCAATTCGGAGGGTAACGACACGGCGTAATCCCCGTGTATCGGTACCGCCGTGTCGCTGGGCTCCCTCCGGCTCTTCAACGCTCGCGCTGAGAAACGAGCGGTTCTCCGTCGCTTTTTTTTATTCTCTTTTTGGGAAATGCGAAGCAATGAGGATGTGGTTTGAAAATACTCGGGTGATGGGCTGGTATTTGATTTGCATCCCTTTTATGTTTCCCTGAACAGGGAAACCTTTACGGAAATGGGTTTTGGTGTTCAGTTCTGGGCTCCCCAGTTCAAGAAGGACAAGGAACTGCTGGAGAGGGGACAGCAGAGGCTGCAAATATGATGAGGGGCCTGGAGCATCTCTCTGATGAGGAAAGGCTGAGGGACTTGGGTCTTTTTAGTCTGGAGAAGAGAAGACTATGGGGGGATCTGATCAACACCTATAAATACTTCAAGGGAGGGTGTCAGGAGGATGGGGCCAGTCTTTTTTCAGTGGTGCCCAGGGACAGGACAAGAGGAAACGGGCACAAACTTGAACAGAGGAAGTTCCATCTAAACATGAGGAGGAACTTCTTTCCTGTGAGGGTGGCAGAGCCCTGGAAGAGGCTGCCCAGAGAGGTGGTGGAGTCTCCATCTCTGGAGACATTCAAACCCACCTGGACACGTTCCTGTGGGACCTGCTCTGGGTGACCCTGCTCTGGCAGGGGGTTGGACTGGATGATCTCCAGAGGTCCCTTCCAATCCCATAGCATTCTGTGATTCTGTGATTTGAAGCTTTTCGGTGCTAATTCTGTCTGTCAATATTCTTAGCTGGGATGGGGGTGTTCACGTGGGAGGCTCTTGCTGAGCAGCTTTTTTCCCCTGGAAATCAAGTCCTAGTGCTCAGGGTGGTACTTCGGTACCTACAAGAGCAGATAAAGGAGTTTTTCCCCTCTGCAGTCAAGCGGTGGAAGATGTTGAGTCTTTAACAAATAGCTCAAAGATCCTGTAAACGGGTGAATGGAAAGAGTTAAGTATTAAAGGAGAATTCCAAAAACCTGGAGAGGAGTGACTTTCTCTTGCTCAGGTTTTGCTGATTTGGTTCCCAAGTGGCCCTGCATCACCTGGCCCTCCTTGCTCTAGAATTATTCTCATGTTAATTACTTTATTTGGCAATGATTTAAGCTTTCTCAGGATGGGGTAAGGTAACAAAAGGGCACTACGGCAAACGTGGAGGATGGAGATGCAGGAGGAAGCTGGTCCCTGTCTGTTTTCTGGGATGCTGGTGTCAGGTTGTCTACAGGAGCCCTGGGGAAGTGTTGCCATCGGTGCTGGGAATGTCTTTGGATTTAGCGGTGTGATCGGTGGGGAACTGGGACCTGCTGAAAATCGTGTGAAAATAAACTCCGTCGGTAGTTTCCCACGTTGCGGAATAATGAACTTAGAGCAAAGGTACCTGGAAGGAGGGATGCGGTTCGGATTCCCAGGCTGCGGGTTAATATGGACAAGGACCACGGGTGCAAGACATCTTTTCCCGGGATGTGGTCCCCGAGCGGAGTCGAGCGATGCCTGTGGGACGTGAGAGGCTGGATGAAGGTGTGGTGGCTGAAGACCTGCACCGGGGCAGAGGAGATGTGGGTGCTTCGCTCGCCCGACCTGCGGGAAGGGGACGGCAGCCGTCGCACGGGAGCTTTTCCTGGCTGCCTGTATCCCAGCCAGGATAGCTGTTGTCGCAGGGAGTCTAGGGTGTTTGAAGTGGTTTCCCCCCGCTACAGAAGAACTCACTGGTGCCTCCTACAAATTGATCTCCTGCTGGGAATCGAGTCGTTCCACCTCAGGCTCACAATAACATTGGCTTTCTCCCGCGTCGTTTGACTGCTAGGGACATACTGATATGATCTCCTGCAAGGAGAGGCTGCCTTAAAACGAGGATTAAGAGGGAAACTGAGCAGATTGCAGGGTATTAACAACTTGTTCGCGTTCCTGGGGCGGTAGGAAGGGGGGGACAAAAAAAAAAAAGAGAAGTCAGGCTGCTGTGATTTGAGCAGAATGTTTGCTTTGGGAGGCCGGAGCCCGCTGGGTGCTGCCGGGGGGACACAGAGCACGGTGAAGCCCTGGGCTGCGGGGATGGCACGTAAGGGATGAGGCATCTCTCAGGCTGTTGATTTCGGAACACCTGTAATTGCAATTAGCAGCAATAAAACAAAAAGTCACACCCCCCCCCGGATGAAAGGGGAGGGGGGAGAAAGTTGGAGTGAATCTAAGCGCTAGAGCGGGGAGGTGAGTGCGTGCGGCGTGTCCTCTGCCTCAACACCGGGATCGCTGTAAAAACACCCCAGTTAATTTTCAGTCTGTCTCCGTGATCAAAGCCAGACAACACGGGATTTTCCTGTGGACTTCGTGGGACTTCCTATAAAAGGGCTGCGTAACGTTTGTTTGTGAAAGTGCAAACCGACGGAATTACAAAGAGCAGGAGTTTACAAAGGAGCGGCGATTTTTGCTTTTCCCACTGAGAGTGCGATCGAAGATACACGTACGATGTGACCCCAAAAATAGCTTTAAGCACCGTGTACAGAAAGTAAGAGGGTTTGTTGTACCACCTGTACCGCGCTGTGTTCTCTTAGCTATTTTAATAGCTAATTAATCTTGATTTGCTTGGATTTAAGAGGGGGTTTTTCTCTTTTGGCACATATGCGCAACCTATTATATCATAAATCCCACACATTTCAGCGAATGTCATCCTGATTGTTCCCTACAGCACAGCACACGACTAGTAAAACATTCAAGGTCAGGAACTTGGATTCTTTAACCACTGTATTCGAGGAAGCCAATTTATTGTTCTGTCGCAGCAGAAAAGGGTAATTTCTTTTGGACCTATATCACGTTGGCAGCCGATCCAGAGAGGTCAGAATCGCCTTAAGGTTTTGTGGGTGCATTAATCTGCCTTAATAAATGAACTGTTTCACCCCCCTGATGCCAGCACAGGGCATTTTGGAGTATTTAGTGGGGTTTTTTTATGTTCCTCTAGAAGCGTGAATTATTTTGGCCCGCTCAGTCTTTGACCTGTGTCTTGTATCCTAAAATCGCTAAAACTATGCCTTATACTTTTTTTTACTTCTGTCTCTTCAAGGGTTTAAAGCGTTTTGCCTGGGGCGGGAGGAAGTGACCTTCAGATCAAATAATCCTGACGTGGCAAATCGGGGCCGGGGGGTGTGGGGTGGTGTTTGGGTATCTTTCTTGTGGCTATTTGTGCTGCGAAAGCTGAATAAAAATTTGCAACTTAAAGTCTTCAAAACGTGAATTAGGTCTGTGTTGCCTCCAAAGAGCCATTAGCCTGTTCTCAGCGTGGGATGGCTCTTGTTTTTCATTGCTGCTTAATGTATAGCTGGTCCAGGGTGCCTGCCCTTTTCCCCGGGTTGTTTTGGTGGGCCCGGGGATGAGATGTCACAATGATCACGTGAATTAAAACATCTTGCATAAGAGAATGACTTTCCTGCTCTTTTCCGAAGGAGGAAAAAAGCTTTTAAAAACAAAAAAAAAACCAAAAAAAAAAAATACAAGAAGAGGGAGACTCCTCTCTTAATTTGCCAACTCTCTAATGCTTTTATTACCTGTTTCCTCTTGCTTTATTCTTAATATTTGGATTTTTTCAAGCCCGTCCCTCCTGCTGGGGTTGTGTCGTGTACGTGTGAGCTTTCTCCGTGCCGCTGCCCATCGGGATGGAGGGGCTGGGACCGCTCCGGGAGCTTTTGGGCAGCCCCATGAAAGAGTTGGCTTTTTTTGTGAGGCACCTTTAGCCCACGGCAGCTAAATGTTCCCTGTGGTGGTCATACCCTTCCCAGCGAAAATACAGCTTATTTGAAATGTTTTGTTAAGATTATTAGGTGGTAAAACAAACTGTTGTAGGCGGTCCAATTCTCAAATCTCTCCTAATTTATGAGCTCAAAAGCTTTTTTATTTCCTTTTTCAGAACGCTTTGGAGTGGGTTTTTTTCTTCTTCATAGTCTGCATCAGTTTTTCAGATATTGCAGAGAGATGGGCTTGGCTTTATAATGCAGAATTGGTATTTTCAGCCCCCCCCGAGAAGGGCTGTGTCCCGGGTGGTTCAGAGCTGTGCTCTGCAGTTACCGCCGTGCTGTGGAAGCTCTTTTCCAGCCTATCCCTTTATTGTATGCCGTCGGCCTGCGGTTATGTTGACAGCTTGACGCTGCCAGGGCAGTGATTTGCTCAAACTTCCTAAACCCCTCCTGTGGGCAGAGCAGACAGAAGGTGGGCATGGGCAGCACCTCCAAGACAGAATGGGGCATCTGAGAGGAGGCTCAGCCGATAAAGAGGGACCAAACGTGGTCTTTGTGGAATGGTTTGGGTTGGAAAGGACCTTAAAGCCCATCCAGTGCCACCCCCTGCCCTGGGCAGGGACACCTTCCACCAGACCAGGTTGCTCCAAGCCCCCTCCAACCTGGCCTTGAACCCCTCCGGGGATGGGGCAGCCACAGCTTCTCTGGGCAACCTGGGCCAGGGTCTCACCACCCTCACAGCAAAGAATTTCTTCCTGAGATCTCATCTAAATCTCCCCTTTCAGTTTAAAACCTTTCCCCCTCCTTCTATGGCTCCCCTCCCTGATCCAGAGTCCCTCCCCAGCTTTCCTGGAGCCCCTTTAGGGACTGGAAGGGGCTCTAAGGTCTCCCCGGAGCCTTCTCTTCTCCAGGCTGAACCCCCCCAACTCTCTCAGCCTGTCCTCACAGCAGAGGGGCTCCAGCTCTCAGAGCATCTTTGTGGCCTCCTCTGGCCCCGTTCCAACAGATCCATGTCCTTCCTGCACCTGTCCTCCAGAGCTGGACCCAGTACTCCAGGTGGGATCTCGCCAGAGCAGACTAGAGGGGTAGAATCACTTCTCTCATAGAACTAATGAACCAGAACAGGAGAGTGGCTTCTCTTTGTTCAGACTTTGAAGGACTCCGGTGATAATCATAGCCGGGGAAGAACCTGATGATACGATCTCTGGTGAACTCAGTACTGCTGAAAATACAAGATTAATGGGACTTAAATGGCAAAGGCATCGGCAGAGCACTGGTTCTCTGCGGGGCCCTGGCAGGAGGTCTGCAACAGCTCTGGGAAACGTATTACATCATGGTTTTTATTAAAAGTGTGATAAGCATGCACAGTGTTCGGCAGAGATGTTGAAAGCTGACGTGGATGCATCAGTTCAAAAAGTACGTGACCTAGAATTGCATCAATGTCCTTGGCCCCAATAAGACCAGGAGTCAGAAGGTAATCCAGGCAAGAAACCGATTTAATCTGGTGTGGATCCATGCTGGGGTCAGAGGGTGAAGTGCCGTCAACTCCTTTCCTGGTCCGGAGAAGTGCTAAATTCTATTAGTGTCCTAAAATGTATGGGGCCTGACTCCCACCGGCGATGGGAGATCTGAGCCAAAGGGGCAGGTGAATTGAAGGAGAAAGTGGACGGTGTATATCAAAATACTTCAGTTTTTAAAAATAAAAAAAAAAAGGCTTGTGAAGGAAGGCAAAAAGACTTACCAGTTTGGAAGGATGGGCTTAGTTTCACTCAGAAGAGCCCCAGGATTCAGGTGCAGAGGTGGCTGGGGCTGTGTCCCAACAGCAGCTGGGCTGAGGTTTGGTGCCTCTGGAGGCAGGTGTTTCCTTGTTTTCCCCAGTTCCCCTTCCCAGGTGGAGTGGGACCATTGGGTGATAGAATCATTGTCTAAATGACAACAAATTGTTAAGTGTTTTTCAAACCATAACAATGTGGTAGGCAGTTACCATCAAGAGAAGATACAGAGTGAGCTCTAGATCCAGTCCAGCCCCCTGCCAGAGCAGGTCCCACAGGAACGTGTCCAGATGGGGTTCGAATGTCTCCAGAGAAGGAGACTCCACCACCTCTCTGGGCAGCCTCTTCCAGGGCTCTGCCACCCTCACAGGAAAGAAGTTTCTCCTCATGTTTAGATGGAACTTCTTACGTTCAAGTTTGTGCCCATTTCCTCTTGTCCTGTCCCTGGGCACCACTGAAAAAAGACTGGCCCCATCCTCCTGACACCCACCCTTTAAGTGTTTATAGGTGTTGATCAGATCCCCCCTCGGTCTTCTCCAGACTAAAAAGACCCAAGTCCCTCAGCGTTTCCTCATCAGAGAGATGCTCCAGGCCCCTCATCATCTTTGTAGCCCTCTGCTGTACCCTCTCCAGCAGTTCCCTGTCCTTCTTGAACTGGGGAGCCCAGAACTGGACACAGTGCTCCATATGTGGCCTCACCAGGGCAGAGCAGAGGGGGAGGATGACCTCCCTCGACCTGCTGGACACACTCTTCCTGATGCCTCCCAGGATGCCATTGGCCTTCTTGGCCACAAGGGCACATTGCTGGCTCATGGTCATCTTGTCCCCCAGGACTCCCAGGTCTTTTTCCTGGGATCTGCTCAGGGTGGGCACCTGCCCTGCCCCTTCCTCTGGGTAATGGAGATTGTCCCAGAGCTGGTGACCTCAAAATGAATTGGCTCCTGCTGGCGTTATATTGCCATTATTGCCAGGGACTCGCTTTTTTTCTCCTAGTCCCGGTTTGAAGAAGCCGCCACGGGCTGAGTTCTCATCCTGTGCTCCATGTGGCCCCCCTCGATGTCCCACCGGGACCCCAGCCTGCCCAGTTTGCTGCTGGGACCATCTGGCCCTTTGGGGATGCAGCTGGAAGAGGGACGGCAGTGTGAGGACCTCCTGCCTTCTGATGAAAAACTGCCCACCCCGGGGTGTCTGCTGCCGAGATCCACGGCGAGGACACGGAGATCTCTCCTCTCTCTGGTTCCCATCAGGAAGTGAGGCAGCTAAAGAATAAATACCACCTCAGATGAAACTCAATCTGTTTTTAAAGAACTCCCTCCCACTGAAATGGAGGGTTTTTTTCCTTTTTTTTTTGTTTTTTTTAGCAGTCCTACCCTGCAAAGTCTCTCCCGGGGTGTGTCTCATCCTCGCTTAACTATGTTGGGTTTTGTTTTTTTTTTTATTTTATTCCGAGTTTCTGGAAGCTGCGTGGTTTTCCCTGTTACGCATTTTTAATTCCAAAATGCCCCAGTGAGCTTTTCCTTTTCCGAATCTCCAGAGTTACTCCGTGGGGAGAAATTGAAAAAATAACATGTAAGCTTTAAATAATTTACTATGAGAGTAATTGGGTTTATGCAGCAGTTCATAAACCTTTAGCTGGTAAAAATCAAAGTACCTTAATCTGAAAAGCAGATGGGGGGGTTGTCAGGGTGAAGGCTCGTAGAGTTTTCAAAGACAAATTGTTTAATTCCGTCACCGGCTGGGAAAATAAATAGCTCTGCTGCTCGATTGAAAACAGAAACATCTTAGAAATGAGACTTGTGGAGCTTTCAAGCATTGTTCGTCCTGCAACAAAGAAATCAAAAGCAACTTTGGGGGAAAGATGGGACGGAGTTCTGGTTTATGAGAAACGAAAGGCGAGGGAGAGCTCCTAAACCACGTTTTTTACTCTTCTTGCTGAATTTTCAAGTGCTTTTCCTCCCCTCCTTTCGGGGGCTGTGGCTGCGGAAGGCGCCTGTGTGGGGTGAATCGGCGGTGGCTCTGGGTCCCTTCCTTCTCTTCTATCCAGGGAGGTGGCAGGACCGGCCGCCATCCCTGCCTAAATTCCAGCGCCGTTATAGTGGGAGACGCTGCTCTTAAAATCCCCCTTTTTCAATGCAGCCGAAGCCGCGTTTGCCGCGGGTTGAGGGTCGGGAGCCATGCCCTGCCTGGCTAATGAAGGCTGTGTTTGTACCCCCCCCCCCCCCCCCCGTATTAATGCCACTCACAGCCCAGTGGGTCCGATCCGGCCGGCACATCCCCTCGCCAGGGATGGGCTTGCTTTAGTTGGGCTAATGGCCTGATGAGATCACCTCTAATTTGTGTATCAAACTGGTTTGTATCACATCCTTCAAAAAAAAAAAGAAAAGGGGGGGGGGGGGGGGGGGGGAGAACCTCACACACAAAACAACAAAACCCTCTTTATTTTGAGGGGGGGGGGGGGTTTCTCGCTGGACTTCAAAAGCTTGCATTACAAACAGCGTGCTCTGCCCTGTGAAAGCCAGGGTTTTTTCGGTTTTTTCGCTGGGAGCCATTACCTCAGCCAATAAACATCAGAAAAGGAGCTCTCCTTTTGGCGTTTGGTTTTCATTTAGTGCAGGATCACGACGGGGCGGCCGGAGCAGCGCTGTCGGGCCGGGATGCCTGGGAAGCGGCTCCTTTCCTGACCTACCTCTGTCGCTGATTCGGGGCTCTCGTCCGCTCTCGGCGCCCACCGGTGCCTGCAGCCTTCTGCTTTGGGCAAGGGGATGAAGAAAACCTGAAACAAGGAGGATGCTGAGAGTGTATAGGATATTTTGTGAATTGGTGAAACACCTGCAGCTTGAGATCTATAAGAATTGGCTGAGAGAGTTGGGGGGGTTCAGCCTGGAGAAGAGAAGGCTCCAGGGAGACCATAGAGCCCCTTCCAGTCCCTAAAGGGGCTCCAGGAGAGATGGGGAGGGACTCTGGATGAGGGAGGGGAACCATAGGATGAGGGGGAAGGGTTTGACACTGAAAGAGGGGAGATTGAGATGAGATCTCAGGAAGAAATTCTTTGCTGTGAGGCTGGTGAGAGCCTGGCCCAGGTTGCCCAGAGAAGCTGTGGCTGCCCCATCCCTGGAGGGGTTCAAGGCCAGGTTGGATGGGGCTTTGAGCAACCTGGTGTGGTGGGAGGTGTCCCTGCCCAGGGCAGGGGGTTGGAACTGGATGGTCTTTAAGGTCCCTTCCAACCCAAACCACTCTATGATTCTATGGTTATCCAGCTTTTTTTTCCCATTTTGAGACCCGTGCCAGGAATAAGCCGCGTCCTCTGCAGTGTAGTAGGCAGTGAATGGGGTATCTGTGCGCTGGATGGCAGAGGTGTTGTGTTAACCAGTTTAATTACGCCAAGCACTTGATATTAAGTGATGAAGGAGAAATGTGTTACTCTAACGAAAATATCCGTCGCGGAACATGGCGGTGTGTCTTGTTTCAGCGTGACAAAAACCAGGTGAGCAGAAACAGTTGGCCGCAGCTGGAATAGCTATTACCAAACACGCCTGGCTGCCAGAGCCCTGAAACCTGATAAGACTCCATCCACAGCCCTAATAAGAGGAATTTCCATACGCAATTACTTCAACTAGGTTTTAATCTTATAATAGTGTCTTTTGTTGAAAGCTCTGCAGAGGGAAGACGCAGGGTAATCCTCCAGCACCTCCCAGAGAAGGGATGCATGCAGCGCTGTCACGGTGGGTCACCTCTGGGGACGGCGGGGTCAGGTGCGGCATGGGGTGTCTCTTCCCCCTCACCTCTCCCTTCTGATGCCCTCGGGAGCAATCGGACACGGATACCTACATGGATACGCACGTAGGGTTAGCCTGGAGCTTACTGAGTTGATGCAGGGGAGGTGGAGGGTACCGGGTAGGGAGTGGAGTGGGAATAGTTGGTAGATAATATCACAAAAATAGTAGGGGAAGCCGTTCCGGTGGCCCAGGATGCTGGTAGCAGTAGTGTAGGTAGATAACAACAGAACCACGGAATGGTTTGGGTTTGAAGGGACCTTCAGAGGTCCCCTAGTCCAACCCACTGCCATGAGCGGGGAGATCTTCAACTAGATCAGGTTGCTCAGAGCCCCATCCAACCTGAGCTGGAATGTTTCCAGGGATGGGGCATCTCCCACCTCTCTGGGCAACCTGGACCAGTGTCTCACGGCCCTCAGCATAGAAGGTTTCTCCCTAACGTGCTCCTACACAGTGGTTTTCCTTCAGGTATCAAGGTACAGGTATCAGAGTAGTTCTCTTAATTTGGAGTAAAACTTGCGTGTGTTTTCTTGTTCATTTAGGAACCAGACAGGAAAGACTCGGTGCGGTTCTAGTAACTGTATACGTTCGCAGCCTGGCTTCGTTACAGCTACGGTCGTTATAGGATAAGGGTATTTTTTGGCAGACTTCACACGGCAGCGGAGCGTTGCGGTGACGCTCTTAATTCAACAAAAGACCTGGTTTGAGTTGATCACGGAGAGCGTTTGTCCAGTTTTTGGAGAAAATCAGAGGAGTTGGCCGTGGTGTTCATTGGGGAAGGTGAAGAGATGAACTCATGCTTGGTGGGGCTTCGAGCAGGAGAGACACCGTCGGGAAACCGGAGCTGAAAGAATGAAATTAAGAGCCCGACACACAAAGCTCTGCATTGTATGTTTGGTAGGAAGAGAGATTTAATATAGTACTTTAGGAGAAAGTCTAAGAAGTAATTGAGTTAGACTGTGGAGTGTTGTGTGAAATGAGTGCTGACAGAAGAGTTAACCAACCAGACCATTGTTCTTAGATGTCTTCTGCGAATCGCCCAGTCCCTCCTTCCAAGCTCCTCTAGAGCTGAATGAAGCTTGAAGTTGGTTTTTTCCAAACCTGCTTTCCCTCTAAAGGAAAAAAAAAAAAATTACTAGCAAAAATGGAATTCTTCATAGCAGCTAACTTATAAATCTGAAAATCTGAATAAATAAATGGTGCAACGATCAAAAAATGTTGCATTAACACTTTTTTTATTACATTAGCTGAGACACTTCAGTAACATGCCGTTATCCTGGGGCGCTGGGGAGATTATGATTTTCCTATTTTTATCAGTTTTACCGTTCTACACCCTTTTGCCGCTGGTTCCACTTTGCCTCTGCGTTGATTTCCGTTGAAATCTGGCTGGAAGAATTTAATCCTTTGGAACTTATCTTATTGCTCTCTGTCTTATTGCTCGTGTAATTCGTAGCCAGAAGAGATCCATTAGAGGCTGCAGTCCAAGGGAATGAGGACCTCAGCTCTGTTGGAGATCAAGGGGACTGAGCATTCAGCTCTCACAAAGCATATTTGAAAACTGCGTCTTCTCAAATTGGGGCACTGGGTGTAGAAAACGATCTGCAAAATTCAGCTGTGTAACTGGTGGTTGCTCACAGTGGGCTCTGATGTGGCTCTTTCAGATTAAAGCCAGGAACAGAGATGCTGCTACAAGGCTGGGTGGGTTGGGTTAGGTTAAGTTGCTCTCCACCAGACAGAAGGGTTTGTTTTCACAGAATCACAGAATTGTTGGGGTTGGAAGGGACCTCTGGAGATCATCCAGTCCAACCTCCTGCCAGAGCAGGTCCACCCAGAGCAGGTCCCACAGGAACGTGTCCAGATGGGGTTTTGAATGTCTCCAGAGACAGAGACTCCACCACCTCTCTGGGGAGGCTGTTCCAGGGCTCTGCCACCCTCACAGGAAAGAAGTTCCTCCTCGTGTTTAGATGGAACTTTCTGTGTTCAAGTTTTTTCCCGTTCCCTCTTGTCCTGTCCCTGGGCACCACTGAAAAAAGACCGGCCCCATCCTCCTGACACCCACCCTTTAAGTATTTAGAGGTGTTGATCAGATCCCCCCTCAGTCTTCTCTTCTCCAGACTACAAAGACCCAAGTCCCTCAGCCTTTCCTCATCAGAGAGATGTTCTAGTGCCCTCATCATCTTTGTAGCTCTTTGCTGTACCCTCTCCAGCAGTTCCCTGTCCTTCTTTCAAACTTTCTTTTAAAACTTTCTTTAAGAGTTGTTTTAGGGCTGCCCGAGTCGTTCGGGCTCTTTCCGTTGACTTTCTCACTGAACTGGGCGCAGAGTTAATGCTGAGTTGCCATTTCCATGACAAGTCCTCTTCGTGGAGATTTACAGCTCAGCTGCTTTAATTTGCCAGGCTAATGCTTTGGAATGCAGGTTGACAGTCCAGATGTGAAACCTTTCTCCTCGGAAAGAAAACAAAGGATTAAATGTGTTTTAAGAGGGTTTGAAAAAATAATTTAAGATTGAGGCCCAGAACCTAACGTCTGAAGTCTTGAAATACCGCTGTTCTCTGGCCATGTGAAACTCCTAAATCCGGAGACTTGAAAGTGTGTCATCTTTGGCCAGGCCACAGGTACCCTTTGGCTTTCAGTGCACCTGTTAGTGCCCGAATCAAATGCTTTGTGAGGTTTTACAAAATGTCAAATAATCAAATTATGCATCTTCACGCAATTGAAGGCAGGCTGAGAGAGTTGGGGGGGTTCAGCCTGGAGAAGAGAAGGCTCTGGGGAGACCTTAGAGCCCCTTCCAGTCCCTAAAGGGGCTCCAGGAGAGATGGGGAGGGACTCTGGATGAGGGAGGGGAGCCATAGGACGAGGGGGAAGGGTTTTAAACTGAAAGAGGGGAGATTGAGCTGAGATCTCAGGAAGAAATTCTTTGCTGTGAGGGTGGTGAGAGCCTGGCCCAGGTTGCCCAGAGAAGCTGTGGCTGCCCCATCCCTGGAGGGGTTCAAGGGCAGGTTGGATGGGGCTTTGAGCAACCTGGTCTGTTGGGAGGTGTCCCTGTGCAGGGCAGGAGGGTTGGATGTAGATGATCTTTAATGTTCCTTCAACCTGAACCGTTCTATGATTCTATAATTAATGCAGGCTAAAGAATGGTTGGGGCATTGCTTCGCCTAAAACATGCAGTGATGGGGGAACGACGCTCGCTTGGAAATGACAGTGTTTCCTGATACTCATTGGTAAAGACAGTAGCTCAGGCTTCTTGATTTGAGCAACGGACACCCACCCACCCCCCAATTTCTTAAGGGGGCCTATATATAGGGTTATCCTTGTTTTCAGGGTGCGTGGAGGACGGCTCCGGTGGTGCAGGTCTCTGCGGCGGCTGTTCCCCATCGCCCCGTTGAGGGGTGAAGGGTCTGACCAGAGTATGGAGATTCCCTAAAGCACAACAGAATTGGAAGAGGGTATAATAGTGGTGTTTAATATCCAAGACGTTTATTATTCTTTTTTTAGAGAGAAACATAATGGTCTCAGCCAAACCATGGTGTCTGATCCATTGTGCTCGTGAAGATTCATACAATGAATCTATCAATTAATATCTGTTTGGGTTTCAGCGTTGTTTGGGTGTGAAATGATGCAGCGAGAGTTCATTGTCCTTTCAAAGACCAGATGAAAATGTCTATAACTTTCTCCCAGCCCTTATGGAAAGAGCAGATATTCAGAGCCTGTACCACCAGAGGTCTTAAAACTGAACTCCCAGCCTCCTGGGTTAAAAAGGGCAGATTCATAGATTGGTCCAGGCCGGAAGGGACCTCCAAAGGTTGTCTAGTCTGACCTTCCCACAGTCAGCAGGGACACCCCCAACTTGATGAGGTTGCCCAGGGTGTTGAGCTTCGCCTTGAATATCTCAAGGGAAGGGGCTTCAACCAACTCCCTGAGCAACCACCACCTCCCTGGGCAACCAGATCTTAGAGGGCACCTCTTCCTCATGGTGCCTCGAGGAATATAACGAGGTGGTGATGGCAGAGCTTTGCGTTGGGGTTTATTAAAACTGGGGCTGTAAAGTAAAAAGCTTGTTGTTTTTTTTTATTTGGAGCTAATAATCTGATTGGTGTTCTCTGCTGAGGCTTTAGGAAGCCTCTGTAGACCAGCGATTTTGCAAGTAGAAGAGGGATGTTTTGTTTATTCGGTTGATAATTGTTCCTGTCAGGAAGATCTCTGCCTTTTTACCTTGTTGGGGAACAACAGATTAGTACAAGAACGCTAAGAAATGGGTTTAACAAATGACAAAAATGCCTTATATTTTTCCTAGTTAAAAATTAGGAAAAAAAATAAAAATCCTAGGCCAAAAGTGCCTTTTATAGTATCAGTGTATTTTTTTTTTGAAGTGGGATGTTTTAAGTTGAGTAATTAGAAGTAATGACTTTGAGAATGCACACACAGAACTAGGAGTTGATTTTTTTGCCCTGTATATGTTCTGTTCCCATTCTTCCCCCCTGCCCCAGCTGCTTTTTTTTGGTGGTGGGTTTTGATTCTGTTCTTGGTGGTTTTTTTTTCTAGAAGCGACCTAGTTTGGCTGGAGAAAATGCTGTTTGATGCAAGAGGTCTTGCTGGAGCAGCAGTAGGGCAGGGTGCTGCCTTGTTCCCATACATGTGCGAGCCGTCAGACCGTCAGCTTCTGCACACAGTTGCGGGAGCAGCACAACAAGCACCCGTAATCTCTGCGGTGTGATAAACCCTGTATTTGTGTAGCTCGATAAAGTGGAGGCTTAAGGTTTCCTTCCTGCGCTGGAGTTCATCACCCTGGAATTCAGAACTCGTGCGTGGAGATCAAGCCAGTATTTAGCCACGCTCTTCTGAAGTGTCTTCCAGACACGTCGCTTCGTGGCACTAAACCCTTCGCTTTGTGCAGCTTTTGCCAATTAATCACTTTGGGTCCTTCCAACAAATGATCTGGAGAAAGGAGAAAATCATAGAGGAGCGGAGCAGCTGTAGAAGGGCTGCCTCCGTGTGACAGCCTCTCCTTGCTCTGCAGAAATCCACGGGCACAGAGCCACGCCAAACAGTAAGTGTTCAGCCACATCTGCAGAAAATCCGTGGGAGGGCATGTGGAAAGTTGGCACGACTTTTGGTGGAAGGAAGTGGGGAGAAAGAAAATCATTAGCTAAGGCTGACCAGGATGCGTCGACTTGAGGTCATCTCTTATCTGTGGAAGTTCTTCTTCCACCCCTTCTGTTGTTTTAACCACTTCTCTGAGTAATCGGAACTTTTTCCATGACTGCAGACTTGGAACAGAAGATTTTTGAGCCATCAACTCAAGAGACCTTTTTTCTCTGCTTTTGGCCTGTTTCAGACCTCGGGGCAGGTGACCGGGAAGGCAGGACATGAGTAATTTCAGCAATACCAGAGAAGTGCCTTCACTGTGGTGCCTCTGATTCCTGGTATTTGCTCAGCTCCGAACGTGTTGTTAGATGATGTATTCCTCTTGCTAATTTAGCCGATTTACCATTGATTCCAGTAGAGCTTGATGAAGTATGTCAGCTGGAGATTAGTCCCAGGTGCCTGGGTTGACCTTAGCTTTATCAGCTGCTTTCAATACTGTAACCATGAAGCACTTGCAAGTTTTCTGGTTCCTCCCATGATTGATAGACCGATTCTAAAGTGGCTTTCCTCCTCGTTTGCGATCCAAGAGGATAATGCCATGCAGCTGTCCGCAGCATGATGCTCTTGTGGTGAATACTCTGATGCTCTCTTGGCTTGTTACCAACCTGAATGTTTATTAAAATGGCAGTTGTGTTTTGCAGGCTTGAAAACTCACTAATACACGGTTCTGCCTTTTCCTCTTCTCTAAATACCTTGAGCAGGATTGAACGAGTCTCATAATGCTCAAGTGAGACGGGGTTATTTTAGAAGAGGTTCAACTGCGGATGTGTAGAGCGGAGAAGACCGACACTACCTGTTGGCTGGTGGAAATTAGCTTTTAGCAGTTGGCGGAGGTGATTTGTTGTTCTGAGTGTGGTTTTGGTGAACTTTCCTGGAGTTCTTGTCAGCTCCTATGAGTATAAGGGATGGGCTGGTGAAGAGCATCTTTCCACTGGGCCTCGTGACCCCTTCTGGTGTGTTCCCAGCGTGCTGTCACTGATGGTCACCACTTGGGCATGGGCACGGAGAAGAGTGTCTTCCTTAGGGCTGTATGTTGAAATGGTTCAAAAGATTGTGTGAGTTCCGAGGCTAACGGAAGCCTTCCCATGTTTAGGGGCCAGGACTTGAGCAGTGGAATTGTTTTTAAACCTAATTTTGCATCTGCTGCTGCGTGAGGTTGGGGTTCTGCAGAGGTTATTGGTGAGAGGGAGCCCAGGGCGTCTGAGCTGCTCGTTCAGAGACTGAAGATGGGGTTGGATTGGCCTGTCTGGGGGAAGGCTGCCCATTGAATTCCTACCGGACATACTTTCATTGAAAAAAAAGAAGCAACAAACCCCTTTTTTGTAGAATCATAGAATGGTTAGAGTTGGAAGGGATCTTAAAGATCATCAAGTTCCAACCCCCCTGCCATGGGCAGGGACACCTCCCACTAGAGCAGGTTGCTCCAAGCCCCATCCAGCCTGGCCTTAAACACTTTGAAGAGTGAGGTATAATGGCAGGGGATGAGCTCTACTGTGTCAGTCACCCTGAGACACCCACTAGAGCGTGGCAGGTCACCGTTCCATGTATTGGTGCCACCCGAGAGGCACTGCCCCTTCGTGAAATGAATGAAGCTGGGAGGAGAGGAACGCACCACCCAAGCCTCAATGACTAAAGTCAGCGTCACATCAGCACGTTGAGCTCTATTCCCTTTTTGCTCCTCAAACTGCAGCCCACGTAATATATTTCTGGTCTCCAGCTACGCACGAACACCGCTGGTCATTTTTTCCAATCTTCCTTAATCTGCTTCGAAACCGAGAGCACTTAATCTCCAGTTGTTGAATAATTCTCCATTGGAGGGGCCGTGGCAGCAATGAAGTGTTTCACTAACTTTTAAGCTTTTTAATGTGAAAAATGTGGGACGTTCTCATGGGTTGGAAAGAGCGTTACAGTCAACATCTCGGGGATAGTTCGCTCCTGCTTTTTGGATGGAGTTTTCTTTAATTTGAGTAGGAATGAGTTTATGTGTCCTGCGCAGCCTGTCAGACATCTCAGGAATTCCAGCCTTTCTTTGAAGGCGCTCGCTGCGGAGCGGGGCGATTCTGCTCCCACCAAAGCCCAACAATCTGGTGATTTTTTTCCTGGGGCCACGATGACATTAAGCCATTTATAATCGTCGCTTTAAATCGCCTTCAGAGCCGGGGCTGTCTCGTAGGCAGGTTTTGAGAAATGAGCTTTTTTTTTCCTTTGGAAGGTGCTTGGGAAACTTCTGCCGGGATTCCCAAGTGACGGGGCCTTTGTCCGGGAGGAAGGAGCCGGGCTGGGAGGGTTATCCATCAGCGTCCTTCACAGCCACGGCTCATCAAAGGGACCGGCCCGGCCCCGTCGCGCTGGCCGGCCCGGGGTCGGGCAGGAGGGATGGGTTGTTGGGCTGAGGGATGGCGTGCAGGCCATGGTGGATTTATGGGGAGCACCTCTTGTGAGTCAACCCCGAGTGACTGGCATTTAAGAGAGTCCTCCCATAAACACATTAACTACAGTGACTTCCAAGGTTGAAAAAATGGATTAGAATTGACTTTTTTATCTCATGGAAGAAAGGGAGATATATCTGCGTTGAGGTGGCTGTGACCCAAGTGAATGAGATGCTCTGTCACACTACTTAATTTTAATTTTTTTTCAGTGGGACTAAGGCTGGATTATTGGGTACCCACAAGGATGTCCTCTGCTGTGAGGACAGGCTGAGAGAGTTGGGGGGGTTCAGCCTGGAGAAGAGAAGGCTCCGGGGAGACCTTAGAGCCCCTTCCAGTCCCTAAAGGGGCTCCAGCAAAGCTGGGGAGGGACTCTGGATCAGGGAGGGGAGCCATAGGACGAGGGGAAATGGTTTTAAACTGAAAGAGGGGAGATTGAGATGAGATCTCGGGAAGAACTTCTTTGCTGTGAGGGTGGTGAGAGCCTGGCCCAGGTTGCCCAGAGAAGCTGTGGCTGCCCCATCCCTGGAGGGGTTCAAGGGCAGGTTGGATGGGGCTCTGAGCAACCTGGTGTGGTGGGAGGTGTCCCTGCCCAGGGCAGGGGGTGGAACTGGATGGTCTTTAAGGTCCCTTCCAACCCAAACCACTCTGTGATCTATGATTACGTTATATCTCTGTGATGAGTCCACAGTTTAAGAAGTGTAGAAATAGTAATTGTCAGGGAAATCTTAAAGTGACAACAGCTGCCTGGACTTTAACTTAAGTAATTATTTTTTAATTTTTTGTTCTTTTTTGAGAAGTGAACTGGAAACCTGAACTTGCAGGGTTTAGTAGCCAAGTGGTGTTTTATAGGGAATTGCTATACCTTCTGCCCTAGTGTAATTACGGCAACCGGTACGTGTTCGTAATTAAAGCTATTGATATCTATGGAAAAGTATTGCAATGGTGTACAAAGCTGGGGAAAATTTGAGTTCCTAAAAGAAATCAGGGGTGAATATTATGAGGAATTTCTGAAGTATTTTAAAAACCCTGCTTAGATTTGTGGATAAAGGAAAAACAAACAAATACGGAGTCTGAATTAGCTTCTGTCCTTTCATTTTCTGCTATAAGTTTGCAGAAAACAAACATATCCCAACAGGAAAAAAATGTATTATGGGCAGGGGTGTGTTACACGAATCTAAGTAGGCTTCCAGTGTCGTAGTGTTCCGGGCTTTCCTAGAGATCCAGAATTTCTGATTATTTTATCTATTAGCAGTATTTCCTTGCTTTCTCCCAAAGTCAAGGCTGTAGAAAAATAGTTTAATGACATTTTCCCTATAACTTGAGGATTTTGCTGGAAGTTTTGATAGTCTGCCCTAAAAATCTCTATGTTCGTGTTGCGAGAGCACACAGGTTTTTGGATTTCAATAAAAATAGGCAGTGCGTGCCGTGGGCTCGGTGTGTCACCGCAGTGAAGAGGGCGCCTTGGCTGTGCGGCAGCGTTGGCTTCAGTGGGTGCTGTGAACTGGGGGCAACCTCTGGGAATTCTTACAAGAGGGTTTACGGTGCTTTTTTTTAATATTAATGTCCGTTTGATAACTAGGGAACTGTGCTGATCTGCTTTAAATACGGTAAATAAAATGAAAGGAGTAAAGGGGGAGAACAAATGACCTGGCTTTTCACTCCAATACTGCTAGTGAAGGAGACCATTATCTCCTCCCAGATAACCAGGGAAGGATATTCAAAATCCTCTATCATGTGAATATGGTTATTGCCTGCCTTATATCACTGCGAGTTCTCAACACATCTGGACTGAGAATAGTTCCAGTAACATTAAAGCGTACTATTTTGGTTGGCACACTGACGCTGTGGTATATGCCAATTAGTAATGGCTCTTGGAAACAGCCTCCTTTAAAACTCTCCCTGAACTATTCCCCAGAGAAATTATTCAATTAAATACAGCTAAAATTAATGTCCATGGTTTTTGTTCGAATAAAACAAAATAAGCAGCTGGAAAAGGGAAAACTTCTCAGTGTGTGCTTTTAAAATAACAGCTCTAACTAATAACTGTGTTTGCTGGAATTGATACCGCTGTTTGTTTTCTCAGCCTTGCTCTGTAGCTGTGAAGGATCCGATGAGGGCTACCACAGCTCATGGCCTGGGATGCTTCTTTGTCACCACCATGTATTTTCAAATCACTCTCTGCTGCCTCCAGACCTGCTTTTGAGAGGTTGAAGTGTTCTGTGTTGCTCGGGGGTATCAAAGTTTGACCCAGATATAATCTTATCTATTTTGGGATGGATGAGTGAGGCTGCTTGGCCATGGTGTGTTGTAGAAACCGTGGTCCTGGACATGCCCTCCCTGTCCTTGGAGCAGATGGCAGGATTTTCTGTAGCAGAACAAACAGTTTTCTCTTTTCTGAGCAAGTGTTACCCTTGAAGATGCTGAAGGTTTGGTGAAACGGTGGGAAAGGGTTATGCTGAAGGCATGGGCTGGTCCTTGGCCTTGTGAGCTGGGTGCTCAAGCTGCTCTTTGCTTCCCAAAGGCCAGGGCAGAGGTTGTGGGACTCTGGAGCAGTTTGTTCTTTCCAGTCTGTTGTCAGGAACTCAGGGAACCATGAGCGATCCTGGTCCTGAAGGAGTTGTTCCTCTGCAAGGATTCCTCAGTGTGGAGAGCTGGCATGGCCTGGAGACCCCGGGGTGTGTTGGGAGAATCACAGAATGGCAGGTGTTGGAAGGGACCTCTGGAGATCATCCAGTCCAAGCCCCTGCTAGAGCAGGATGACCCAGAGCAGGTCCCACAGGAACGAGTCCAGGTGGGTTTGGAGTATCTCCAGAGAAGGAGACTCCACCACCCCTCTGGGCAGCCTGTTCCAGGGCTCTGCCACCCTCACAGGAAAGAAGTTCCTCCTCATGTTCAGATGGAATTTCCCATGTTCCAGCTTGTGCCCATTGCCCCTTGTCCTGTCCCTGGGCATCACTGAGAAGAGCCTGACCCCATCCTCTTTCCACCTGCCCTTTAGATATTGATGAGCATTGATGAGATCCTCTCTCAGCCTTTCCTCAGCAGAGAGATGCTCCGGTCCCTTGATCATCTTCAGAGCCTCCGCTGGACTCTATCCAGCAGTGCACTGTCCTTCTTGAACTGGGGGGCCCAGAACTGGACCCAGTACTCCAGATGTGGCCTCACCAGGGCAGAGCAGGGGGGGAGGATGACCTCTCTTGACCTGCTGGCCGAGGACCTCCTGCCACGGCCAATGCATCACCCAGTGCCTCGGACTACTGAGCTGAGCTTGGAGGGCAGGCTGGGGCTGAAGTGGGGGAGAAGAGCTGTCCTTCCCCGTCTGCTCTCCTGGACACAAAACCAAGTCTGCCAGCTCCTGCCCTCCTCTGCCTGCAGCATCCCACCTCCACCTGTGTGGAAACAGGGAAGGGTGACAGTGTCTTCGTGCCACCCAGACCACAGCAGAGCGGCGGGGGCAGCAGCAGGAGGTGAGATCTTGCCTCCCTGTAGCGCTGGGACTGCTGCCTACACATGGCATGTCGTAAAACATGCTCCCAATGGGAGGCCAGGAGAGGTCTTCTGAACCCGACTGTCTCCAAGGACCGCCAAGCCCCAGTAAATTAAAAGAGTTAAAGAATGAGACAGCTGAAACGCAGAGGAACAAGTTGGTTTGCTCCCTTGGAGAAGTCGGTATTTTGGGGTTTTTTTAACACTTACATGAAGTTCTGCCGAAGAAGAGATTAAATGTTATCAGCTAAATTTGGGACGGTGGATGGAGGAATCTTGGTCTTTGCTTGAAACGCAAAAATCATCACAGGAGAAGGTGTCGATGTCGCGGTGTCCTGAGCAGCACAGAGCTGTGGGGTTTTGAGTGTTACCTTGGATTTAAGAGGAGGAGAAGCCCGTGAGTGCCCCAGGGCATCACCCGTGGCGCGGAGAGCTGCGCGCCTCAGAGGGGCTGCGGGAACCGGGCCCGGCTCGCAGCGATGGGGAGAAATTAAGATTCTTGGCTTTATATTTTTTACCGTGTTTTTCTCTTTTCGCTCTGCCTTGACGTTACAGCTGGCACACGGCGCTGAGGTTCTCTAGGTTTCTCATGTACTTACATTAGCTGCAATCTTCATTCCATCCCACTGGCGTTTTGAACAATGCCTGCTTTCTTATTAACGTGTAATTACGGGCTTTGGACATATAGAGGTTGGCATTCACTATATGATTCATTTCTTTGGTATCTAGCTCTTCTCCTGAGGCACCAGAGACCTGGAGGAGGGAGGGAAATTCTGCTTGGCTTCCCCACTACATTCCAGCCTTAGTGTAATTTTTTTTTATTATTATTTTTTTTAATTTTTTTTTGCGTAGCATAAAACGTTATGGATTTTAGTTCTCGATATGTTTTTCTTCAGGCTGACTGCAGTCTTCCGTGACTCACAGTGGGGTACGGCGTGGAGATGCATTACTCATCGATAAATACTATCGAGTGATCTGTAAATTTAAATCCGCGGAAAAATCCAAAACAACTCCAAGGAAATGTTTGGTCAGCGACGCCGTTCTGCTAAACCGGGCTCAACCCCCAGCCTGGGTTCTCTCTGCCTCTGCTCTATTTTCACGTGGCCGCTTTCGCTTGGCGTTTGGGTTCCTTGCTCCACAGATGGGATGAGTGTGAGTCAAAGACGGAGCTGCCGAAACCAAATGAGGCTTTTTACGTGTTTTAAATAAAATTAAAAAAAAAATCAATTAGCGTAAAGGCATGTGTGAAAGCAGAACTCTGGCTGCGCAAGAGCCTGTTCTGCTTCATGGGAAGAGACCTTTGTCTTTCCAAGGGAGCCCATGAGTTAAGGAGAAGGATTTTTAAAAGGAAATAAATCCTGGGCCTTCAGAAGGATGGTGCAGTCGTGGGGTAGGGGTAGAATTTGGGAGACGTAGGGTGGAAAGACAACCAGATCATTTTCCTGCTCCTGAGTGGAGAAAGAGTAGGAAAAAACCCACATGGTTTCCTGCAAAATAAACCGTAGCGTTCCTTGAAACGGCCCAGCTCCACCACGGTCTGGCTTTTGCCTCCTTAATGTGATGCTTCACCTTTCTCAAGACCAGGCCAGAGGGGGCTTGGAGCAACCTGGTCTGGTGGGAGGTGTCCCTGCCCATGGCCAGGGGGTTGGAACTCAATGATCTTTAAGGTCCCTTCCAACCCAAACCATTCTATGATTCTGTGATTCTCCATAATGAGCTGCCGTTCTCTCCCAGGAGCTCCTTAACGGGAGAAACAGGAGTGTTCTGGGGTTCAGTGCTTGGTCCTTGGTGCCCTGGTGCCCCAGTGATGCCAACAGCATCCATAGCTGTTGGACCGGATCTTCTCCTCCGTGTCCATGTGCTGCACTTCGTGTTGTGACTCGTAATCTTATAAGTTACGCCTTTTTGGATTAAAACATGCAGCGTTGATGCCTGTTCCGTAACTCCGGTGTCTCTTGCTGCTGTTTGGTCCCTGCAGAGGAAGATGCAATCATAATTTTGTGTCTTTAGTATGATCTCAGGACCCAGCACTTGACTTACTCCCCAGCCTCCAGCATTGCTGGAGTAGAGAGGGATGGTTGGGCACGGGAGTCAGAAGGGGAGGAGAGCTGGAGTGACTGAATGGGCTGGAAAAGGGGCTTTTTCTCTCTGGAACATTTGGGCTTCTCATTTTGTTGTCAAAACTGAGAATTTCAGTTGCAAGCTGAAAGCTGGTTCTTCGCTTGGAGGTGCTCAAGGATGTGTTTCAGCACAAAGGGCACCATCAAGGAGGTGCGTACACTGAAGGTCCAGGCATGCGGAGCGTGCTGGGATGGGCTGGTTTTATCATCTGTCAAATGGTTTTCCTGTGGAAACTTTTCCCTTGGAAAGCTTCTGAGCATCTGTAGAAAGACTTGCTGGCTGAGCTGCCGCAGAAGATGGGGCTGCCAGAGAAGTCCCGTTTCAAACCCATAGGAAGGTTGCTAGAAATATCAATGGAGAAGTTGGGAATGTGGGAAAAGCGGATGGGGGTCGTGATGAAGGACCTGTGCTCTCTGTGGTGTGATGCTCCACAGGACCACGGGCAAATCCAGCGCCTGAAGCTTCAATCATAGGGTTGTCCAGGTTGGAAGGGGACCTTCAAGATCATGAAGTCCAACCATCAACCTAACACTGACAAAACCCACCACTAACCCATGTCCCTCAGTACCACGTCTGCCTGGCTTTTAAATACCTCCAGGGATTGCAGCCTTTTTGAGGAGGACAAGAGGAGAAAAGCAAGATGTTCCGTGTGGCCTCAGCAGAGCTCTGGCGCCTGGCTCAGGCTCAGCTTGTCCCATCTCATCCTGTCCCACGCCAGCCCCCGGTGCAGGAGACCAGGGATGGGTGGCCCTTTCCTGACTCACGGCCGTGGGACGGGCTGAAATTATCCATGTCGTGGCTGGAGAGAAGCAGAACCAGCTCTTTAGGGAAGGCATCAGTGGTTTTAGGAATTGAACCAGAACGTTTCTGATTTTCATGGCAGTGGGAAAGTCTTGGAAAGAAAAAGGATATGATGAAAGAGCTTTCTTTTCTGAGATTCCTAGGGTTACATACAACTTCTTCTGCTCAGTTTTTTATTGTCTGTCTTCTGTTGGTGTTCTTTGCGTAAAAATTTCTTTTTCTAGCTATTAGCACATGTGATTTTTAAAGATGTTTGTAAATACACCCTTACACTGCTCCTACCAGGTTGTTCTGCTGCAATTTCAGGAAAGGTTTTTACGTTCTGGTGGTTCCTTATAGATAGTCCCTCTGACCACACACACGTGCAGATCAGTAGCCACAAGGTTTGATGCGAGAGTGACTTCCCTCTGAATTCAATGGTTGCGCTATATTATAGAGATCAGTTTTCTCAACCTTTACTGTATCATTTGAGATTGCGGATCCGGGCACGACAGGGCAGAGTGGAAGGTGCTTACGATCCAGGGTTCACACCAGTTGCTTCACTTCTCATTTTCCACTTCAATAAGACTTTGACAAGGAATATTTAACACTTACGTGCTCGCATCTCTGAGTAGTTTCGTGTTGATGTGGGTCAATCGATGGGTTCTTGAGTCTTTAAAAGTTGGCTGTAGGCGTTGATAGTCCTTGACTTGCCGTGACCAGTGAAGCAATTCAAAGAGCAATTTATTTTTTTAAAATGCTTTGGGTTGAGCTGCAGCTCAGAAGCTTTAATTTTCTGGCTGTGACGGCTGATGAAGCGACAAGTTCAGGTCTGATTAAATGGTTTCTGTATTTGTTTTTATGGGCAAAAAAGATGTTTTAAGTTTAACGCAAAATCTTAACAAAACCCAAAATTTATTTGGTGTTTGGTGTTGTTTTTTTTAAATAAACCGAAGGAACATTTCCTCACTTTGCTGGTGCTTTTTCCAGGAGCAGGAGGTAGAGTTAAGGCTGGAAGTGGTAAGGGATGACTGACCTTCCAGCCTCCTCCACTTCTTCTGACCTGCAGCTGTGGCTACTCTGTATTGCCCCAAAACACGTGTTGCCCGAGATCAAAAACTGCTGCTGTGGGTTTTTTAACAAAAAAAAAAGGGGCAAATATTTTGGAATATATCCACCTACGTTTTCTCTGTCATCTACTTGCTTTGCTGTTCTCTCCTTGCACGTTTTCTTCGCTTGTACATCCTGGGTGTGGAATTCATCCCAGACCCCAGAGGGGGTGCCGGGCCCTCCCCGTTGCTGATCCTGCAGCCGGAGGAGCAAGGGCAGGGCTACAGACAGGCTTCTCTTCACAAAACGATGACGTTCCGTGACTTCTGTCCTGGTTTCAGGTATGCAGGTATCCATCTCAAATCTGTAAAGCCCACTGCTGCTTTTGCTGCGTGATTTCTGAAGAAACCCTGCCCTTCTGAGGGCTCCAGGCCAAATTTTATAGCCTTGATGACCAGGAGAAGCACCCAGATTTGCAGAGATGGGGTTGTATTTCCTTCCTCGCAGGGACGAGGTGAGGAGCAATGGCGATGCCCACACCTTCTTGTAGAAACCTCCTGCTTTCGTGCTTGGCGTCTTTGGCTGCTTGTGTGCTGGTGAGCTCGAAATCCAATGTCCCTGCCTGGCTGTGACCCTCTGAAGGGACACGTGTGCAAGGATGAGCAAGGCTGTGACACCAGTTTTCAAGCCGAAGTCCCTGTTGATAAAGGAGGTCCTGTCTGAGCTCATCTCCAAGAGGTGAGCCACCTTCAAACTTCTCCCACTTCAGCTGGGCTTAAATTACTAAGATTTTAATACTAGGGTTGTGCAGTAGGTTTTATCTTCTCCTTCGAGATGCTGCTTCACTGAAAGAAGACCTTGGCTAAGTTTGCGTTAGGGGGTTGACTGCGGTTTGCAGTGCAGTGTTACAGCAACGTCCTTTGGAAGGTCGCTGGCAGCCCTTCAGCAGTCAGCCTGCTCTTCCCGTCTGCTCCTTCGCAACGGGGAACCTTCGCCTTCTCCAGGTTTCTCTCGATTTTTCTTTTTAACTTTTAACTCATTGCGTAGTCAGGTAAACGGGAGGTGATAGAAAAATTTGCATCCTGAATATAATTGCCGGCTTTCAAAGGGGGTTGCAGGTGGGTCATCTGCCAGAAGAGGTGGTCTTCAGGAGCCCGCTGAGAGCTAACATGGGCTCCAAAAACTTCCTTAGCCATGGAATTAGTTTTCCCTGGCAGCAGCTCTGCCTACCTTAGAAATCCATTACTAGTTTTCAACTCTGCCTTGTACAGCACAGATTTCCATCGTGCTCCCTTTGCTTTAGAGTGGGGAGAAATTCTTTAATTTACACAAAGGTTCTGAACCTGAGTTGACACCACAACAGCGGGATGATGGGGGTAAAGGGGTGGGTGTTTCTATGCAGGAGGTTGGTGGGTATAGAGGGGGGTTGGATGTGTCTGTGCAGGGTGTTGTTGGTGTTGGTGGATGTAGAGGGGTGGATGGATGTGTCTGTGTAGGATGTTGATGGTGTTGGGTGTAGAGGGGTGGATAGATGTTTCTGTGCAGGGTGTTGATGGTGTTGGTGGGTGTAGAGGGGTGGATAGATGTTTCTGTGTAGGGTATTGGTGGGTGCAGAGATTGGATGGTTGTTTCTGTGTAGGATTTTGATGGTGTTGGTGGATGTAGAGGGGTGGATGGATGTTTCTTGCAGGGTGTTGGTGGTGTTGGTGGGTGTAGAAGGGTGAATGGATGTGTCTGTGTAGGATGTTGATGGTGTTGGGTGTAGAGGGGTGGATAGATGTTTCTGTGCAGGGTGTTGGTGGTGTTGGTGGGTGTAGAGGGGGGGATGGATGTGTCTGTGCAGGGTGTTGTTGGTGTTGGTGGATGTAGAGGAGTGGATGGATGTTTCTTGCAGGGTGTTGATGGTGTTGGTGAGTGTAGAGGGTGGATGGATGTTTCTGTGCAGGGTGCTGATGGGTGCAGAGATTGGGTGGTTGTTTCTGTGTAGGATTTTGATGGTGTTGGTGGGTGTAGAGGGGGGGATGGATGTGTCTGTGCGGGGTGTTGGTGGTTACAAGGGCACCCTAGCCTGGGCAACCTGCTGGTCCAAGCTTCTGATTCAACTGGTGATGGGGTGAGAACCTCCCACACCAGCCCCAGCACTGTGGTGGAGGGGAAGACCCTGCTTGGACCTCCTGGTTGTGCCATGAGCACCCCAACACTTCTCCTGGTCTTAACTGCACGTCCCATCAAAGGACTGGTTGCTTGTTGATCTGTGGGCTACGTGTTTGGCCTGTTCCCCTGAAACTTGACCGTATCAAGAGCCATATAGATACGGAGAAATGCATCTCCCAAGCCGTGCAGGCCAGTTCTCTGGCCAGAAACAGCTCCTGCTGGTTGTTCTGTCAGGGAATGGCTTGCGCCGGGGGCTGGGAAAGGAGAGGCTCTAGATGTAATCCCAATTGCAATGCCTTGGGCTTTGAAATGATGACAGAAAATTTTCCTGCTCGCATTTGTTCTCATTTAGCTCCAGCTTGTTCACCAGGATGTTTTTCAAGGAGGGTCTGGTCAGTGTTGGCAGAGGAAAGTCTCTTATTTCCCAAGCGTGCTTATCGCTTTGGCCTTGACAACGATGGGAACTTTCGGCATTTTTTTTTTGTTTCGTTTAGAGGCAAACATGAGAAAGCCTGCCCTTGCCGGCAGCATTGTGCTGGTTTTCCTGTGTGCTGGATCGCGCAAGACAGATAAAAGCTTCCCCCGAAACGTTGTTGGCTTTGCAGATGTTGGACCTGGGAAAGTTGGGCGGGAGGAGGAGGAGGACTAATATCTGAACGGAGCAAATCTTGCCCTTCAAGTAAAGTACCTGCCGTCACTTGGGATAATGATTTTTTTGCTGTAGGATGAGCAATAAAACCTTGAGTATTATAAACAACTTCCCAAGTACGTGGGTTTGTGTCTGGAATCGAGCGGTGTTGGTGGGGTGATGCTGCTCAACCATGGGAGTGTGAATGGTATAGATCTGTAGGGTGACACGGGGGCTGGCCGGACAGAAGCAGTTGGTGTTTGCCCTCTGCCCTCCCCTCATGGGGATACTCGGGTGGTTTAGGCTGAGGAGCAGGAATCAGGAGCTCGCGTCTTAAGAAAGATGTATGTTTTCACAGTCCAAGATGTTTTAGATGCGGGTATCATTTTACGTAGGGGTTCACCGGAGATGACAGGGTGCTTGTGGGGCAGACTGAAAAAGCATGGGATAGAAGGATGGTGCTTAAATCCCTCAACTCTCTGGGAGAAATTCCCTCAAACCCCCGTGCTACCTATTCCTTTAAAAATTTCCTTTGTGTCCTCAGACCTTTGATTATTTTATATTGGGTTTTTTGTTATCCCTATGTACGATCACACTGGTTTTATCTCCATACGTGGAGCGCCGCTTGGTACTTGGTGAGATTTGAGGACTTAAGCACCTGGCATAGCATCTTCTGCTGCGGGAAGGGGAATTTTGGAGGAAACCAAGGAAGCTGATGGTCCACGGAGGTGTGAGAAGCTCAAGAACTAATGTCACATACTGGACTATCCTTGCAAGCGTGAGGTTTTCTTCAAGTGTTATAGGGAAGTTTTGGAAGTACAAGGAGCTCCCGCTTTAGTGTCATCCCCTTGTTCCTGGTAGAAATATTTGGGAAATCTCTTATTTGAATGAATACAGTCAAAAAAAGAAAAAAAAAAAAAGCAGCGTATTTATAAGGGCCCTGTCCTGTTGATGGGACTTATTTTCGTTAATGCTCAACCAACATGCATACAGGGTTATGATGCGTAAAAATCAACAGCAAATGAGTATATCTTGCTAACTGAAGGGTATGCATTTTAACTTTTGCTTACAGTACGTTAAAGCTGGACGTTTTATCGGTGTGAGGGTCTTGGGGGGGTACCAACAGCCCGAGAGTGCGGCCCCCGCCGACCGGCACAGCTGCTGCCCCCGACCCGGTCCCGAAAGGCAGCCTGGATCGATTAAGGCAGTGATCAATAAGTGGGGAAAGTGCTGGAAGTGGAAGCAGAGCAGGATGCTGTGCCGTGGCGTCGGGGTTTTTGGCTGCTGTCCCCCTCCCTGATTTCTCATGCGCAACAAAAGCCATTCCTACCTGCCGAGCAGGAGGCAGCCCCAACGCGGTGTGTTCATACACCCAGCAAGGAGCGCTGGCTGAGTGTTTCAAGAAAATTAGAGCGTAACAGTCAGCAAGAAGGAAATTTGGTGCCTGAATGTGGCTTTTCATTTTCAGCGTTAAAAAAGCCCGTCCCCAAAACTGACCAGTCTCGGTGTAAGCCTCTGGTCTGATTGCCCTGACAGAAATAAAGGCATCAGTTGTATGAGGTTGAGGATGAGTTGGCCTGAAACTTTTCTTTCCCCTCTGTTAAAAATAGGTATAGGAGGAATTTTGCTCGCTTTCCTTTTCACAGAATCACAGAATGATGTGGGGTTGGAAGGGACCTCTGGAGATCATCCAGTCCAACCCCCTGCCAGAGCAGGGTCACCCAGAGCAGGTCCCACAGGAACGTGTCCAGGTGGGGTTTGAATGTCTCCAGAGATGGAGACTCCACCACCTCTCTGGGGAGGCTGTTCCAGGGCTCTGCCACCCTCACAGGAACGAAGTTCCTCCTCATGTTAAGATGGAACTTCTTATGTTCAGGTTTGTGCCCTTTCCCTCTTGTCCTGTCCCTGGGCACCACTGAAAAAGGACTGGCCCCATCCTCCTGGCACCCACCCTTTAAGTATTTATAGGCGTTGATCAGATCCCCCCCCTCAGCCTTCTCTTCTCCAGACTAAAAAGACCCAAGTCCCTCAGCCTTTCCTCATCAGAGAGATGTTCCAGTCTCCTCATCATCTTTGTAGCCCTCTGCTGTACCCTCTCCAGCAGTTCCCTGTCCTTCTTGAACTGGGGGGCCCAGAACTGGACCCAGAGGAACTGGATCCCGGAGGATCCTTTGGGCTGCAGGAAGCACTGCCAGCCCTGCATCTCCGAAACTGAACTAAGGTGGGACTTTGTCACCTCCATGGTCGCTTGGTTGGGACCGCACCAAAGGCTCTCAAAAGCATTTATGAAGATGGGGATTCTGGATGTGTTTTAATGACTATGTAATGGCTGAGTGTTGAGGTGCTCTGTTCCAGGGACTGAAATTTCAGATTTCCTATGGTGTGTGCACTAATTCTCTTGCTTTGACTGGTGTTTTGTGGCTGCCATCAGCTTATTCTTGGTGGCTACCAAGACTGATCCTGTGTTTCAGGCTGTATTTCTTTCCCCCTGCCCTTACAGTGGAGGGGAGAGCACTGAATCTGATGTCCAAGTCTCTTGTGTGGGGTTTCCCGGGTTTTGGACCTTTTGGTGCACTGGGAGCACTGGTCTGTCATACTGGAAGATGAGAGGATGCAGTTGGTTTCCGTTCTGAGCCTCCAGCAGGCACGTGCTGGTTGAGCGGGGATGCTGTGGGGCACAGAGATTGATGCTCCTGTTTTTTTTCTCTTTCCCCCAGAGATCATCGACGACCTCACGAACCTGGTGGAAAACACAGATGACAGACTTCGCAACCAGACGCGGCACGTGAAGATGGTGGACAAGAAATCAACGTCCTGCGGTAGGAAACGGCTCGAGCACGAATCCTGCGCCGTTATTAAATGATGAGAAAGTAGCTTAGCGCTCAGAGGCTGCGTGCAATGCGCTCCCCCCGCGGCCAGATTCTTTTGAAAGTCAAAAAAAATACCTCTCCAAACTTCTTCAGCTGCTGTTGCAGGTTGGACTCACCGTGCGTGTTGATACAGTTAATTTCCTTGAGCCATTTGACTCCAGCGTTGCACAATGTTCTGATTGGAAACTGCA
The DNA here is from genome assembly GCF_964106895.1 of Numenius arquata. Classification (NCBI taxonomy): domain Eukaryota; kingdom Metazoa; phylum Chordata; class Aves; order Charadriiformes; family Scolopacidae; genus Numenius; species Numenius arquata. The sequence goes on from NC_133592.1 coordinate 11,467,559, forward strand.
GAACTGTCTGAAATTAGAGCAGTGCGTGTTAATTAGCTTTAAAAAAACTTGCGAGCTACCAGCTCCCACAAACCGGTCCCAGCGGGGAGTGATGCCGCGGGGACATTTCTGATGGTGTCCTGCAGGAATGCGTTCTCAGCCAGCTGGTGGCCTGCCAGACGTGAAATCTTTCTGGTGACTCTTCTGGCTACGTGCAAGGGGGTAAAGCTCAGTTTGTCTCCCTTTCCATGCAGCCAAGGAGAGGTTCTATATCTCAGGCACCAAGGTTTTCCCTCTATAGGGTGAAGAGCTGGGGGTTTGAGAGCGATGTGGAGCCAGGTTGGACGGGGCTTTGAGCAACCTGATCTGGTGGGAGGTGTCCCTGCCCAGGGCAGGGAGGTGGGACTGGGTGATCTTTAAGGTCCCTTCCAAATCAAACCATTCTATGATGCTGTGGGAGGATGCTGTGGGTGATGGCGGAAAATATCTTTATGTTGGGAGGATGAGTGGCTGGGGATGAGGTCCGTGGGGAGGTGGTGGCAGTGAGACACTTCCGGAAGTAGAATGTCCAGTTCTGGCGTCCGTGGTTCATTTTTGCCATACTAGGAGACTCAAAATCCTAACAAGAATAATTTAGGCTCTGTAGGAATTTGACTTATAGGCAGAAGTTAAAGAAATCTTGGTTTATGTAGTTTCATAAAGAGAAAGTCCAGAGCTGACTGATGGTTTTTATCGGAGTTAGGTTGATGGTGGGACTAGAAGATCTTAAATGTCCCTTCCAACCTGGGCAATTCTGTGATTCTATTACGTGGTCACGTATCCGTTTCTGGCTGGTGGGGAGCTCTTACTCTGTAGAGCAATGATCTAGCAGCAAAAGCAGCCAAACTCAGATGGCAATGAGAGATTTTTCAAGCACCGAGGGTGTATTTCAAGGATTTCTTTAGTTCTCCGTCAGTGGTAGCTTTTTGAAAGCTTGGTTGATACAGGCTGATGAAAATCTGTGGCTTCTTCTGGAGGGTAAAGTTGACTTTTCCGAGGGGTTTGTCTCCGATTTCTCTCGTACCGACTACAGGTAAAATTAAAGATGTGACTGCAGAGTTGGGGACTGGCTCTTTTATTTTAGGTCTTTAGTGCTGACGCAAGATGGATTTAAGCTAAAAATAATTGCGCTTGAATGATGCTGAGTGCCCCTGTGTGCCTTTGGAGTCTCCCCTTAGTTTCTGAGGTTCCATTTTCTGCAGGAGCACAGGGAAGCGCCATGGGGCAGGGAATCCCACTTCCCACAGGACACCTTCCCCCTCCCTAGGTGTTTCTCCCCCCTTTTTAGGTTCCTCGTGCACCCCCGGACGGTGTTGCTGGATAACGAGCCTGTCTCTTTAACGCTGCAGCCCATACTGGCTGCGCTGGGGAATGTGAGAGGAGGAGGAGGAGGATGGGAGAGGCGAAGGCTGGGAGGATCCTGGGCTGGATTCCTTGGGGGTGACCTCTCTCACCCTTTCCACATTGAAAAACATGTTTCTGCTGCCTCTCGGTGCCCGGTCCCTCTGCTCCAATAGGGTTTCCTGTGTTTGCATAACAATTTGGGCATATGTAAACACGGTATTGCCTCAGATAACTGGTTTGCTCTGCCCGAGCAGGGGTTTTAGAACAATGATGCTGGGAGACACAGGCTGTAATGGCATTCATCCCATCCCTTTTCCACCCTTACCCCTGGCTCTGGAAGTTAACTCCTGTATTAAGATCAGAAAAACCCTCTGCGGTATGTACAATTATTCCTTGGACAAAGCCAAGCAGTGGGAAAACTGGCACCTGCCAGGTAGTTTTTCTTTCAAAGCGCTTTTTTGCCCCCCTTCAACATTTCATTTCAATTGATTAAAGTCTTTGGTAACTCTTTGGTTTCGGTGCCGTTACTTTGGATTTAAAAGGGGGTGAAGTGCTCAGTCTCCCCCCCTTGCCCACCCCTCCGTTCCCCGGGATGCAGACCTTTGCTTGGACTCAGCCACCGTGTTCCAGCGTGTGCCTGTTCCCGTGTTTTTTTGCCTCATTTTTGAAATCCTAATGTCTTTTTATTTCCCCGATGAGTGCCTGCACTGGAGCCACTGGCTGTGGATACAAGCGGAGCAGCCTGGCCTGAATAGTGGAATAATCACCCTTTTACGAGCAGGAATGTAACGCAGAACTGGGTGGGTCTTTGTTAGCAGCCAGTGTAATAATAAAATCAAAGTATTGCTGATGAAATCCAACTTTAATCAATATTTCAACGTCTCGCTGTCATGCAAACGTCGTTTCAAGCTTTGGAGGTGATTCACGCCGCGGCCGTCGGTGCCACCGGCTGGGCACAGAGGAGCTGGGGACAGCAGCCCCTCGAGCTCTGTCCTGGCACAAACCTTCAGGTTGTTTTGGGTGGGTTGTTTCATTTCCAGCTTATTTTCGGTGCCGTTTCTCTGGCTGACTCAGGAGCTGTTGACAATCCCACCCCTCGCTCCTGCCCAGCCAGGGCTGTCCTGCTCGGAGCCTGTGGCCCTTGGTGGCCCCGGGCAGCCCCGCACTGGTGGCAGTGGGAACTCCCAGGGGCTGCAGTGGAAGAAAAATCCTGGGATATATTGGAGTCTGTTGCGTTTGTGAATTTATTGTTGAAAAACATCAGTCGTCTGCGGGGAAATGTTTGCACGCTGCTTGGCATTGGTTCATTGCTTTTCAGTGTGTGCTGGGCATAGGATTAGAGAATGGTTTGGGTTGGAAGGGACCTTAAAACCCATCCAGTTCCAACCCCCTGCCCTGGGCAGGGACACCTCCCACCACACCAGGTTGCTCCAAGCCCCATCCAACCTGACCTTGAACCCCTCCAGGGATGGGGCAGCCACAGCTTCTCTGGGCAACCTGGGCCAGGCTCTCACCACCCTCACAGCAAAGAATTTCTTCCTGAGATCTCATCTCAGTCTCCCCTCTTTCAGTTTAAAAACCTTCCCCCTCATCCTATGGCTCCCCTCCCTGATCCAGAGTCCCTCCCCAGCTTTCCTGGAGCCCCTTTAGGGACTGGAAGGGGCTCTAAGGTCTCTCCGGAGCCTTCTCTTCTCCAGGCTGAACCCCCCCAACTCTCTCAGCCTGTCCTCACAGCAGAGGGGCTCCAGCCCTTTGAGCATCTTCGTGGCTTCCTCTGGATCCGCCCCAAGAGGTCCATGTCCTTCCAGGCATTTAGGAAGGAAGATATATATATATATTTTAAATTTTAGAAATTCACATTGAGCTTTGACCAAAATGTGCACACAAATCATTACTCACATGTAAGGCTGCCTTTAACCAAATTTCCCGCAGGAATGCCTGCGTGCACAACCCTGACTATTCAGTTTTGCCGCTGGTTCTTTTGGGTTTCTTTGTCCCCGCTCTCTCCCAGTTCTCTCCCAGTTTCCGTACCTTTAGAGTGGGGTTTATTTGTGCAGAGTAACGCTCAGTAACCATTTCTCGAGAACTTCTTTAGTAGAAATTTTAACCCTCAGAATATCCTCTTAAGAACTGCATTTAAAAATAAGCAAAGAAATGAAAGTATATTTTCGGTTGAGATGCTGGGGGGGGGGGGGGGGGCGCCACACGAATTTGCCCCAGACAAACCCTTGAGCTGCAACAACCTGATGATGTGGCAAATGTCACAACACCTTAATGACACAATACTCGAGATTCCTGCAGTATTTTTGGTTTTCCTGGGTAGGGGTGGCCTAACTGTGATCCTATCCATTCCAATTCCAATTGGAAAAAATTCCCACATTTTCTAAAACTTTTCAAAATTTCCAATTTTGAAAAAAAGACATTATTTAAAAGCAAACGGCTGCCCTGAAATGAGTGGTACTGTCAGACTCTCAGCACTCCTGTTGTTTGGGTTCACGGTGTGGCTCCCGTGGGGTTTTTAATCCTCTCTTGCCCCAGGTGGGCTCCAGCGTCAGCTCATCCCTTAGTGTCCCTGGCACCCGTCCTGAGAGCATCCTGGTCCCCAGCCTTTGGCAGCTCAGGCAATTCCAAGTAAGTGGGTGAAGGTTTTGGGGGGGGTCCCCAAAACGCTGCGGCTCAGTGCGATGTGCAGCTCTGTGCGTTGGGTTTATTTCTCTCCATCATCAGGCTCAAGCGTTTTAGGATTGGTCTGGAGTCTACAAAGAGCCTGTGGTTCTTTCTCCCGGCCCGTGGGTCGCAGTTGGCCTTGTCAAAGAGGACAAGGTCTCTCTGGATGGTGCTTTTTGGGAACTTTCCCCCATCCTTGAGCTTCGTAGATTATTTTTTGTTGTTTCTTTTTCACCTAAAGCCCTAAGTAAGCAGCTCCCTGCAGAGGGGATGGTTAAACCAGGCTGTGTTTGTGGTAAGAGCATCCTGAAGTGTTTGCGCCTGAAGGAGATACGGGGATTTTAGTAACCCAGGACACAGCTGGGAGCCTAATTATCCTAATTATCCCATGCGATGTATGTGGAGGTGGTGGCAGCCTAGCTGTGCGATGGATGGAGTCAGAAATGTTTCTCAGGTCCTGCTCAAGCAGACCAGGAATTGGGGAGGGGATCTGGGGGATCAGTGTGCTCCTGCTCCTCATCCTGCCCAAGTCACTCTTTTTGGTGGCCCTCCCGTAGCCCAGGAGAAAGCCTGGTTTCCTGGGGAAGCAACACAAAAGATTATGACTTCTTCTTAGTGAAAACAAGCAAAAAAAGAGAAAACTCTTCTTTCTGACAGACTTATCCATCCCCTTCCAAGCAGCGTCAGGGGAGCAGACCGTGTCTTTGCAGTTATCTGTGTGCATCCCCCTGACCTTTCAGATAGAGGAGGAAAACGAGAAGCACCCACCCAGTATTCCCCGCTGGGCCGGAGTCCGTGTCCTGTAAAATAATACACGGTTGCAAAGTGGCGGCTGAGCAATTTTTTTTCCCCTTCTTTCGTTTTCTCCTGTTCCACAAGATGGCATTGCAATCTAATCCCCTCCCTCCGGCCCCAGGTGGATGCTCTCGTCTCCCCTTTGCCTTCCGATGGAGGGGTTTGGAGATGCCGAAAGCAGGGTGTAGTAAAGTTAGTCGGTACCAGGTAGGGGTCTTTTTTTATCTTAACAAATCGCCAAAATACCCGAATTTAAGACAGAGCTTTGCCAAACCTATTAATGGGAGTTTTTGGAAGGTTTCATTTGTTTTAAAACAGCGTAGCTTGGATCATATAAGTTTTCCTCTAGAAAATAATGATTCACGCAGGCAGGGGCCTTTTTCTGCCAGGTCCTACGATCGCTCTCTTCTAAGTTACGGTCGTGGATTTAATTTGTTTTCTAAATCCTGGATGGCAGTCGCTCAGGTTTGTTCCTCTGACGTACGCTGTGTGTTTAGATGAGCGAGTCCCCTTCCGTGGTTTTTTCTCGGTGGAGCGGAGAAGCTGGTGTAGTTGCCATGAAATCAGCCTTTCCTGCAATCCGACTCTCGGGGCGGTGACACCCATGTTCCTTCCCAGGAGGAGGAACCTGCTTCTACGGCATGAGTTTTCTTGGCCTGGCAACATAGATATTTTCCTGATTTTTTTTTTTTATTATTATTTCTTCTTATTATGATTTTCCCTCCTTTAGTTTCTTCCATTTTAAGCGATTACACGTTGAAAAGTTTGTTCTGAGCTGTTACTCCAGCTTCAGAAAGAAATTTTAGCGGGAGAACGATGGATCTGTTGGTTAAATTGGACTCGTCGCTGCTGTTTTCACTGGTCATCGGTGTCTTAAATGCATCCCTGGACCCGAGCAGCCCAGGGAGGTGGCCGAGGGGTTGAACAGAAGGTGCAGTTTCATCTGGGCTTTCCAGTCTCCCCATTCCCTTCTCCACAACCTACTGGGGAATACCAGGAGCCCAGCAGATCTCGCTGCAGGATTTAGCTTTCCACTAGTCTCGCTGCCTCCTGCACCGTCCTCCCTTGGGCTGTAGTTCTCCTCTGAGCTCCCCAAAGTGTTTCCTTCCTCTCACAGAGCTGGTTTTCCATCACCGGGGTGAGCTGCAGCCGGGAGAAGCGGAGATCTGCCGACGCTGAGCCTGGATTCGGGAGGAAGCGATGGGTTTGCAGCCCTGTGCGACCCTCCTCTTCCTCCCACCTTGCCCCACTGACTTCTGAACCTGCTGCCTAATTGAAGCTGAAATTAGCTGGAGAGAGAGGTTGCAAAGATAAGAAGTTACTACAAGCTTACTTGGCATCTATCCTCATTAGAGAGACCCAATTAAGGGGCTCGTTGAGGGCGGGGGGGGGAAGGCAGGGTGAGCTCAAATCTCATTAGACACCAGAGAAGCCTCAAAGCAGATTAGTTTAGGGACGTAGCGGGAAATGAGGCTCCATTAATTATATTAATAGAACAACTTTTAGACGAACTGGTCCAATAATTTCAGCGCGTTGCTAATCCCAGACTCCTGGTTCGTTTGTTTTCTTCCCATCTTGTTTCCCCAGAATAGGAAAGACTTTTCCTGGGCTTCTTTAACTCTGAGCCCCCCAGGAGCAGGTGAGGAGCTCCCGGGATGTCCAACGGTGTGAAGAAACGTCCCAAAGGATGCTTTCCGATTCAGCAAGTGCACTCAAACAGTCAGGCAGGGTGCTGGGACGATGACTTTGCTGGTTGTGTGTCCCCAGCAGCCTGGTCCTGGCTCTCCCCGTGACTTTGTACCCCCCGCCAGCTCGTGGCCTCTCCGAGCCACCTCCTCCCATGTGCTGGGTTCACAGCTCGAGTTATTTGGCTTAAAATTGCTCATGCTGAGACGTTGAAATGGGTTCAACTGATGACAGAGGATGGACCTAAGCAGTCATAAACAGTATGTTATTTTTTTTTATTAAAAACAAGCTGGTTTGGGGTTGCTTTCTGAATGTCTTCCCAGGTGAGGAGCACGGCGGTTACTGGTGGTGTCCGCCCCGTGTGTGTTTAGCAGGAAAGGACAGGAAGAGCCTTCTGGGTCATAGGATCCCTTCAAGATAAATTTCTGAGAACAAGCTTGTTTTTTCCCCCCCATTACTCCTATTGGGAGGCTGCAATGGTCATAAACTTATTGCCAGCCTGGGCTTGTCAGGGATACTTCATTTTGCCCACGTGCAACCCTTGTTCTGGAGTCTTGAATAGTTCTTCCCCCCTTTTTATTTTACTCCCCCAAAATGCGTGTGGCTGAGACTTCACCCAGTGTTCCCTCCCAGCTTTTGTTTTGTGGGGATGAACAAGCATCTTTACATTTTGATCTCCTAAATTAATCTCTCTCTTTCCTGATAAGCCCTTTTTTATGCTTCTTCCAAACTTTTTGGGTTTTTAACCATGAGAACCAACGGAGCATCCCCGGAGCCTTCTCACGATGGCTTTTCCACCAGCTCTAGCACTTCTCTGGCTGCTGGAAATATTTCAGTTAGAGCCTGTTGGTGCCTTGGTGAGTTTTGGTTTGAGCTGTTCGCTTGGGCCTTTCTCACTCTTGAACGTTTTCCACCTTGAGTTCATTTTCTTTCTGACTCGTAGCAAAAAACTATTGTTTGTCCCAAGTGTGTGGCTTCCTCTTTCATCCCATTGAATTTCAACCTTCCGCCATTCATCCTCACAGTTACCCATTTTTTTCCTACGTGCTGTCCCAGCTTTCCTCTCTGCCGATACTCCTTTCCAACTTTGTGTCATCAGGAAATTTCATTAGCACACTTACGTTTTGTGCCAAGGTCATTAATAAAAATATTTAATAAGATCAGCCTCCTGACCGTTCCTTGAGGAGCTCGGCTGGTGACCTCCATCCATTCGGATCCTTCTTTCAACACTGCTTCGCCTTTCACCGGTTTCCTGGCCTTACAGTTCTGCTAATCCCCATCTTTCTCATTTAATAATTTCCCACGTGGCACAGTATCATGTGCTTTGCTGAAGTCTGCGTGGATGGGATCTGTCACGCTGCCTTTGTCTAGAAAATTCATTATCTTATTGGCCTAACCTGATTAGCTCCGTGGGATCTGATTGCCCTTCCCATTGTTTTCTACCCGGTTTACCATTTAGTTTCATGTTCTAATTAGTCTTTCTTCAGCCGGCTCTCGAGCCTCCGTCCTGCTGAAGGTAACGGGACACCCTCGTGGTTGCTCATGTCACATTTCACACCTTCTATGGTGTGGTTGTGTGGATGCTGCGGTTCCTCTATGCTGCTGGACATCGGCTGCAGCTCGGTCCACCTGGTTTTGGGATACGTATCCTAGATAATGTTTGGTTTGAAGGGAAAGACCTGGAGCTCTGTGTGCATCAGTCCCGGCTTCATTAACCACCTCGCTTCACTTAATGACAGTTCGCCCTGAGACCCTCCAGAACCACCACAGCCTTCTCCATCCTCCCACCAAGCCACAACTTGGCACGTTCAACCAGTTGTTGACCAGTTGGCGTGACCCAGCTTGTCTGGGACTTCTGCACCTGGGCCACCTCTTCCCACGTGCCTTTTTCCGTCTGCGGTGACCGCCAGGATGTCTCGCTGGGTAATTTTTGGAGCTAGAAACTCAAGTGAAATGGTTGGCTTAAGGCTGCAGAGCAAGGATGGTATAAATAAGGGATGAAGGGCAGGCACAAAGTCATCGGCGTAAAATGGCGGGGGGCGGGAAATGACTTTACTGCGATATATTGGCTTGATATATTGGGGGTTGTGTTCCAAGTGGCAGTATCGATGTGCGGGCATCAAAGCTGGAAAATAATCAGCTGTTTAAGAGCTGAGCCCTAAATTTAAGGTCACCTCAAATAACGGTAGAGGGGGAAAGGAGAGTGGCATTTCTGGACCTCGGTTGCGAGACGTACATCGGGCACGGGTTCAAGTCTGGAGCTGGGAAACGGCAACTCGGAGGAAGGGGAGAGGGAGAAGGGGGGGGATCATGGATAGGAGTGCGAAAGGCAGTAGAACATCTTCTTAATTACATTTGCATATGCAGCTGTTCAAACAGACTGAACTTCATCAATGCTTGTTCATACCTATCGGGAGATTTAGAGCAGCTGTTGTCAACCCGTGAAGTGGGATTCTACAAATCTGGGGGGTAAAATAAGCCCCCAGGCACCCTGCTCACCCAAGCTGTCCGTCACTCCGAAAGGGCAAGCAATTAGTTGTATTTGAATATTGAAAAAAAAAAAAAAAAAAAGGAATTGTGTGAAATATCCAAGGGCGACTGCTTACAGCTCGGTTTCCAAGGATACATGTTGCAGAATTAAATCATTAATTTATATTTCTGAAAATGGTGCTGAAATGTGTTAATTTGTACATTACCAAAGAGGCTGAAACTCGTCTCCTTCTGCCTTTTCTTTCCTAACATGCTCAATGACAAAATAATTGCGCTGCCCGATCTGGAGTTGAAATACAACGGTGTTCTGGCTTGGGGATTTCGTGCCCCGTTAAGACTAAATTAGAGGGGGGGGGGAAATTATCTAAGTTAACTGTTTGTATTAATTCTTAAGAGTTTGAAATTCTGCCTTGATCCTTGGCTCCCAAATACCCAAACCATTTCTAGCCTCTCTTGGTCTTGTTCCCCTAAATCCCCCCCAGGGAAGGATGCTGTGCGGAGCCCAGCGCTGCTGCAGACACATTCCCGGGGCAGAGAGAGGGTCCGGCATCTGGAATTCTGCTTTGCAGGCCCCGGGCACTCAAGGGACACAACAATATGCGGAGGATGTGGTCAATGGAGAAATGAGTTTGCTATGGACCAAGTGGTTATGTTGTCTCTTCGGGGCTTTCTGGGATGCATAGAGGATGTTGATCCCACCAGAAATTGGGGATATAAATCAACAGGGGCTGTGATCTCCAATCTTTCTTGTTTTGCAAAAATACAGTAGGATTCCTGCAATTGTGCTAACGCTGGTGGGGGAAAACTGGCCCCAGGCAAACGGGAAGAGTAGTAGGAAAGCCCTGCCCTTGAGGGGGGAGTCAGGTCTGATGGGGGACGGCCAAAGTCTCTGGTGTTATTTAAAAAAAAAAAAGAATTTAGTTAAGGTGGAAATCAAGTATGTTCATGCAGCGTTTGTTTTGAAGCATTGAAATGGCAGGAGTTGTGCTTCCAGCAGGAGTGTTAATTAAACCACATGGCGCATCTGGGATCGGGGGTTTCGCGTTGGGAAAGCAGATGGGAGCCGTGCGCTGGGTGATGGGACATGGGACCCGGCCAACGTGTGCCCATGGGACTCAGCCAGCATGTGCCCAGCGCCGTGGTGGCTGCTGCTGGAACCAGCTCAGCTCATCCTCTGGCGGCCGTGGGGCTTGAGTGGGAAAATCCCTGGGCAGGTTTTTGGGCAGAAATCCCAGGTGTGGGCTGGTGTGTGGGTGCTGTTCCAGTGGGGTGGGTGGCAGGCACCGTCCTGCTGCCTGTCCCCAGTGGGACGCCGCACTCATGTCCCTGGGGTGAGCAGCAGATGGATTTTTCCACAGGAATGGCTTGCTGTGGGGTGCCCAGCCCCAGCACAGAGGAGTGTGGTGGTTTAAATGGGACGATCCCCTTGGACACCTATTTCCTGGCAGATGGCGAGGTGCAGACAGAAGGAGCACCCGTAGCCACCAAACCTCCTGCTGGGACTCCAGGGGAGAAGCTTCTTAACTGCCTTCAGCTCACAGAAGGTTGTACAGCTACGGACAAGGCAGTTTCGTGGCTGGGAACGATGAGTTGGGTTGGACTCGCTGCCAAAGAGCATGTCCAAGAGCATGTGCTGCTTCTGGAAGGGGCTTCACCACCCTCCTTGTGGTGGAACGTGCAATTTTCTTCTCCAAACTCCCAACCATGCAAGGTAGGGTTTTAAGTCATGAGCTTAATAAGCCAGCCTCGGTGTTAACACTGAATTTCAATGTAATTTTTGCAGATTATAGTCCATTACTTCGGCATCGCTCTGATGCCAACTCGAAGGTGTGAGTGCAGCCCTGCTGAACGTTGCCTTCAAGGTATCTCCAGGGAGGGCCAGCTGTCTGCTTGCCCAAGGCTTCAGGTGGGTTTTGCTGGATGTCACACAGAGGTGACACACACAGGGCTGACGTTGATGCTGTCATACCGGTGTTGGATCTAGAGTTTGCAGTAACTTCTAAAGCTCTGCGGTGAAAGCAGAGATGTGTCACCAGAGTGTCACACGTGTCTGCAAACCAAGTTGAAGGTTGGTGGCCCAAACACTTTCCTATGCACAGTAGCAAAGTGGGATTCCCTGTTTTGATATAAAACCTCTCTGCTTCGGAAATCGTTTTTCCCTTCAGGGTGGATGGAGGGAAGGGGTTTGTTTCTGCTGCTGGAGGATCAGCTTGTGCGAGTGCCTTCGCTGTGGAATTCCAGGCAGTGCTGGGATTTGTGGACGAGTTGCGGGTGTGAGGCTGCGCCTCGCGTGGCTTTTGATGCATTGTGGTTGTTTTGTACCACATCCCCACTTGGAGGGTAACACACAGCAGCTACTGTGTAATACTTATCTTCTATATATATAAAAAATGCACCAGAACATTGCCTTTTTGGCAAGGAAATCGGTGCCACCAGCTCTGTTTCAGTGGAAACTTCATTTTCCAAGCCACGCTTTCTAAAACCGTCTGGTTATTACATTTATCCGTGAGATGCGTTGGGAGGTGTTGTAAAACTTGCCTGTAATTTGCGGCAGTAGCCTTTTGCAGGAGGTGCTGTGGGCTGGCAAATCACCCTTAATTTTCATCCCTGGGTCGTTGTCTGCCTGATAATTTAATTACATTTATCTCAGTAGTTGGAGATGAGCTGAGAAGGGAGCGAGGTGTCCCCAGCGCTCTCCTTCCCAGCCCTCCTTCGGAGACTCCTCTATAAACATTTTCCCCTTGACGCTTTCTTTTGTCAGAAGCCTGGAAGAATACGCTTATTTTAAACTTCTTTCTACTTCCATAGATGGACAGTTTTATACGATACAGCCAGCGCCTGCTGTGATTTTTATGGCCTATAGTTTTCTGAGCAAATGGTTTTGCTCACAAGTTGGCGAGGCTAAAATGACCTTCTCTTGTTCATTAACTGTCTGTTGAAAAAATATGCGTGTGGTGGTAGTTATAGAGCCTTGATTGGGGTTATTTTAGGTGGTGTGGGGAGGTCTGTTCCTTTCCTTCCCTCCTCATTATCGAGCAGAAGCGACTGCTTAGGGCCTGGTTTATTTACCTAATAAACTGCCTCTTGTATCGTCTAGGAAATGCTCACATTTTTCAGCCAAGAAATCCTAGTAACAGGCAAACAGAGGTCTAGCAGTCAGGTCTGGGGAAACAACAAAATGAAGGTCAGCTAATATTGCTGTTATTCTCTTTCCCGGTGGCCATGACAGCAGGGGTGGTTTATTTGAAGATCCCAGACTCGGAGTCATTGCTCGCATTGTTGGTCCCCCGAGCATTACAGGCTGTGCCAACACTTGGGGATATTAATGTATTCTACAGATCAGTGAATGAAGAATTCCTCCGCACTCCTTTCTTTTTTTTTAAAGAAGAAAAAAAAAAAAATCCTCTTCTCTCCCCTTCCCCCCTTTTTGTTTGCCGTGGCTTTGTCTGGGGGATGTTGCTGGGCATTTCTAATGAGAAGAAGAAGAATTGGGGCGATGGGGGCCGGGGTGGTGGGGACGGTTCCCCGCTCCCAGCCCCTGCCATCCAGGTGGGTTGGCAGCTCTCGCGCCGGCAGGGTTTGGGCAGGCAAATATCTAAGGAGAGGAGAAGAAAAAAAGGCACGTTTTGGACACGTAAAGCTCATTGATTTGCTTCCTCCAAGGAGAAAATCCTGCCCCGGTGGTTCTTTAGTATTCAAACCAGCGCCGGGGCCGCAGCCATCGCCCAGCCCACCCCCAGCAGCTGCTCCGAGGCACGAAATTAAAGCAATTCCTGCTCCCGGTGACTTACTGCCGGGGGAATAATTGGGTTCTGTTTGAGAGGAACATGGAGCAACCCGGCCCCGACGATGGAAAAAGTATGGGTTTGGTGGGATGGATTCGAGGAGACTTTTGAGGGGTTCAGTGAGAATAAAATCTGGTTTCATGAAGGGACAATTATCTCAGAATAACGCAATAGATCAGGGAAAGGGCGGCTGAGCAGGGTTTTTTTATATATTCTTGTTCCGTAGCAGGAATTGTACTTAGATATTTTTTTAATATATTCTTTGATCCCTCATGGAAATGTTAATGAGACGAAAACTCCTAAAGAGCTCTCCAGACGCTGCCCTGCCTCGGAGAAGGGGCGGACTGAAACGCAGACCCTCGGGAGGGCTCCTGACACACAAGCGATGCCTTTGTTTCCTCCTCTCCCACCCAGCGACGCCTGTGGAACCGGAGGGGAGATGAGAGGAGGCTGAAGAGGCCGGGAGGAAGGCCCGGCGTCCCCCATTTACAAGAGAGAACTCGCCGGCCGGCTCTTCAGGCCGCGGTTTGACGGGCCGGGCCCGGCCTGCGTTTGAAGTCCTGGGCTGAGGGTTCTCCGAGGATGTAAGTGGGATGCTTTTAGGCTGTCTTTCACTCCGACTTAATTAATTAAGAAACTGGCGGGCTTTGTCTGGAGGGGGCCCGTTGCCGTGTGAGGCCCCAGCCCCCCGTGAAGGGGCCGGCGGGGGGACAGGCCCGCGCCGCCTTTGTGCCATGGTGCCAAACTGCAGGGAGAAGCCGGCGCGAGGCCGGCGGTGCCGGAGGCCGTCCCTCTCCGACAGACTCAGAGCCCACCAACCTGCCCGGGACGGGAAAGAAAAATAACCCCCGGGGGGTAGGAAGGGTTCTGTACGTGTCCCGCAGCATCCTTTGTCAGCCCTAAGGGAGGGGCAGAGGTTACACCAGAAAAAGGGCAAACACTGTTTCATAAGTAGCCGATGCCTGTGTCTGTATTTACACCGGGAGGAATATTATCTTTGAAATCTCATGGGTTGGCCAGGTGATTAGTTGTTGGAGTCATGGCTTGATGACGGTGATGCTAATGGCCTTGAAAATCACTAAAAAGAATCAAAATTACCCAAAGTAACAGCCTTGTTTTCAAGTTTCTGGTATAGGGAACGTGCCTTCCATTGCCCTCAGCACCCTGTTTGCCCAGAGCGGTTGCAAATAAAAGCCACAGTCCTTTGTATTATTTATCGTCTTCAGATCTCTTGGTGGTGTTGATCAATACTGATTTGATCTCCCTTTAGCTGGCAGCAAGAGAGGAGACTTTAATGCTGCCACAGACTGGAGCGGGCTGGAGTCAAATCAGTGTCTCTCCACCAACAGAGTCAGCTCAAAGATTCAAAAATGAGGAGCCAAAATACCCTCACCTGAGGCACAAAACACAGGACTACTAGAATTAAGGTTTTTGTAGTGTTTGCACTTTTGCAAGGCTTAACAAGTGTCTAGTGAGGTGTTTATTCCACTCCAGTTGGAGGTGTGTCTCCAAGCCCTGTGGTTAATTCAGTCTGCAGGCTCTACAGCCATCAGCTCCTGAAGACGTGGCATGGCCTTGTGGGCCCAGCCCGGTGGCCAGGTCCTCTTGGTGCGGTGGCTGAAGGTGGCGTGGATCTGGAGAAGCCTCATGTCTCTTGGATCCAAAACTGAAATACTTTGTCTTCATCATGTTGCTCTGTTGCTTTTTTGGAAGACTGGACATTAACCCACGGAGAAGCCTTGGTACCAGTTTGGGACGGGAGAGGGAGAAGATGGTCAGGCTTTCTGGAGATAGAGCCTGGGCAGTAGTTTGTGATGGATGTTGAGACTAAGGAGCTTTTTACACACGTTGGAGAGTGCCCAAGGTAGGCTCAGGGCTTGGCAGAGGGAGTTGGAGATGACAACTTGGGAGCTGTGATTTGGAGGTGGTGGATGAGGCAGAGTAGAATGAGGACAGCATTCACCTATCAGTGATCTCTGTAAACTTGTTTTATTTCCTCAGCTGAGCAGTTCCAGCGTTGTGGCTGTAATTCAGATGTGATACACGTCGTGTGAAGTGGTTCCCCAAGCGTAGGTAGTAACTAACGGCTTTCTCTTGCCCCCCTTCTCTGTGCTCCAGCATCGTTTATAACGATTTAGTTGGTACCTTATACTGATATTTGTACCTTTGCCAGTTCGCTTTGTCACTTGCTTCTGGTTGCTTATGAGAAGAGACGAGTATTTTATACAATACGAAGCCATAACATGAGCGTTAGGTTTTTAACATAATATGCATTTTTGCATAACTCTCCCAAATCTCCCAAGTTCAAGGAATCTGGAACGTATAAACTCTCCAGAACCAAAGAGATTCCCAGTTTTATTGCTTCTCCCTGCGCTTGGTGATTTTATTGAGCACTGTAAGATTTCCAGCTCCTGCAGGGTTGGGTGTTTTTTTACTACTGCAGTGTTTATAGCGTCTTGGGGATCTCAGCAGACAACGTTTTGTATTGAGCTCTACAACATCAGCAAGGCGACAGTACTGCTAAAAAGTTTCAGAAAAGCACCTTCTTAGAGCCAAAGTGACTCATTCCTGCTAGAGAAGCAGCAAATGTTTTTCTGGCATTTAAATAAAATGCAAAAATATTAATTTCCCACCTTGATATTGAATTAAAGACTCAAAAGTGAGGGGAAAAAAAGCCCCGTGTTTAGGCCTTCTACAAAAACACTAGCGGTGCCAAATGATTCATGCTGAATATTTTACGGCGTGCTTTCAGGGGGAACGCAGCGTTATAAACAGTAACATTTCCAGTTTCCAGAGATGAGGGGATTTGATTTCTTCTCCTGAATTTTGTGTTCTGTGCTTTCTGATTCAGAAACGCTTTATTTGGAGTGTGTGTTTTGACAAGATACTCAAATAGCTTGGGAGTTGGGTAGATGTTTGTTTAAAGCTGATCTCCGGGTTTTGTTAGAGCTTGCGGTTCGAATGGAAGGCTCGGTGGATTTTCAGTCTTCATGTTACACCCCAGCCCTTTGCTTTCAATTAATTAATATTTTTTTTAAAATGTCTACACATCTTTTCCAGTGTTGCTGCTTCTGCTTTACTGTTTACTTTGGTAATACCAACATTATTAATATTTCCGTTGGATGCATGACTACTTTGCCCTGTCCTCTATTCTCCTTCCTACATCCTGAAGTGTTTTATGCTTGTTTACTGTCACTTTTGGTATTTCAAAGATGCTCCTTGCTTTGGTAGCTGAATGTAATTATGTAGATGAATGCGGAATAAGTGCCATTCTCTTGTTTACTTAACATTCAGATCATATTTGTGTGTGCATATTAGCGGTTAATGGTCTAAGAGAGAAACTTTCCTGAAAAGGAATATCTTGAGTTGAGATCGGTCAGCCTTGCCCACTGATGAAAAGCTGTTCCTGTGCTGGGAACCTCCGCTGGGACTTCTCTGCCACTGGATTTGCTCCAGCCCGGACTGTATCCACTGAGCTGCTGGAATGTGAAGCTATTCCGAAGGCTGTGATGTGGTCCATGCAAGGGGAAAATCACACTTTAGGCCTTCAAATTCTGCTTGAAATAAAGAGTTGGTGAATTTGGAGACCTATGGGCGAGGGCTTTGCTGTGTCGCGTGCTGTGTGAGCCCTTTTGAGATAAGGAAAGTTGAATTCTGGTAACTGGTAAATGCATGAAATGTTATTTTTCTTTTGGGATGTCCAGGTGGCTCGCTCCTGTTGGAAAGGTGCATATTTTATTTTGGCTGCCGGAGGAACCAACGCTAGAGATCACCTTCCAAGGAAGGAAGAGTTGAGTAAAACTGCTTTTCCTTTGCTGCCGGGTAAATGAGAAAGTCAATGAGTGCTAATGGTCGCCTTTTGTGCTGCTAATTCTGGCGATAAGTAGAACATTAAGTCATCAAAGAGCTTGGAATTGGGGCGTATTTAGATGTTAAATAACTTGATACACTGAGCTGGTTGTAGCCTGACTGATGTGCAAGTGCCCAAAAGGGAGGTGTGGTGTGTCGGTGTCCGTAGGTGGGCATTCAGGTATTTTTATGGGTTATGACTGAACAAGTTTTACAACGTACCAGCTCCAGTCGTCTGCTTCCTTGCTTAATTTGGCAAGGTTCATAGGAGAGCCGAGCGTGTGGTAAGGGGTAGTTTTGGCTCTGTTCTGCTCAGTGACTGATTTTAGTGGTGGTCCAGCTCACCTGAGACACCAGCTCAGCTCTGTAACTCCAAGATAGCGGGGAGGACCCCCGTCTCCTTTTAAAGCCTTCATTCAGCATTAGTCAAGGAAGAAATGGGGCATCAGGAAGGGAGGACGTGTTATTTCTAGGCAGGGTTCCCATCTTTGTGGACTTGTGTGGCTGGTTCTGCCTTCCCTGTAGGGTTTATGCTCTTCTGCCAAGGTTCTTGGAAGGCAAGTGCTAAAAAAGACCTCATGGCCATAAGGGATGAAGGGAGGAACTGGGAGTAACAGTGGAGCAATTGCTGGGAGGAATTGCTCTCCTTTGCTGCCAGGCCAGTGCTGGCTCCATCTGCAGTGGTTGACAGATCTTAGTAGCTCCTTCACATATATATTGTCCTTTGTGGAACAACAACATGCCGTCCCCATCTGAGTGCCTGTGGCTTGGCTGTGTCCAGGTCCTCCATGCCTGCCTGGAGTATCGTCACTGTCAGCCCGTTCCTGGGCTGTTTCTGACTTTGAGGTCCTAGAGGAATTGGGGTTAAGCCATCAGATTTTGGGGATGTGGTCCAGGATTTGTCATGCTTTGATCAGATGTGAATTGCTGCCAGCGCCCTGCGAGGTAACCTGTCTGTCCTGCCCAGGCTACTCTGCAGACGTGGCTCTTTGGGTGTTTCTTTTTGGTTCACTGACACAGAGGAAGGCACGTTCTCTTGATGTTTCTTCACAGATGTGTGGACATGGCTGATGCTCAGGAGATTGGGGCTTCCCTACCTAGTAGAGCCTGCTAGTGGGCTCCTTTGGTTGCTACTTTGCCGAGATGACTTGAACTGCCTTTTGCAGCGATGGAATATGTCTTAGTCACTTCATCTGGTGGCTTGGTAAATCCAACGTTTTTCTAGGTGGTTCCCAGGTGCCCCCAACACCACTGTTAGATCTTTACACTTTCCTTCTTCCTACCTATCATTGAATAACAGAATGGTTTGGGTTGGAAAGGACCTTAAAGATCATCCAGCCCCACCCCCTGCCCTGGGCAGGGACACCTCCCACCAGACCAGGTTGCTCCAAGCCCTGTCCAACCTGGCCTTGAACCCCTCCAGGGATGGGGCAACCACAGCTTCTCTGGGCAACCTCATCCAGTTTGAAGCCATTACTCCTCGTTCTACCGCCACTTGCCCTGGTAAAAAGTCCCTCTCCAGCTTTCTTGTAGGCACTCTTCAGATACTGAAAGGGGCTCTAAGGTCTCCCCGGAGCCTTCTCTTCTCCAGGCTGAACCCCCCCAACTCTCTCAGCCTGTCCTCACAGCAGAGGGGCTCCAGCTCTCAGAGCATCTCCATGGCCTCCTCTGGCCCCGCTCCAACAGGCTCATGTCCTTATGCTGAGGACTCCAGAGCTGGGTGCAGTACCAGAGCGGAGTAGAGGAGGAGCATCACCTCCCTCGACCTATCTCGAGAGCTCTGCTGCCTCTCACGGTTTTCTGAGAAGATTAGACCTTCTCATCAGGTTCATCATATGGTTTTCTGCACTTTATGATGGCCTCCTTTGAGACACCAGGTCATGAAATAGTTTCTTGTGGTGGAGTTTCCTTTGATCAAACTAGACTGCACTTCAGTAGTCCTCAACTGCCTAACTTCTTGCATAAGAGACTTTCTCTGAGAGATATTTTTAAAGACGTTTCTTTGGTAAAAATACCTCAGGTAGGAGGGAGAACTCTCAGCACACTCTCACCTTCTCGAGCGTGATGGGGTTACGCCCTTTACTTTATATAGATGAAGAAAATAGGGAATTTGTAATTCTTTAGATAATGGAGGGTTGCTGAATAACGCTGTATAGACTCATGTTAAACTGGGAGTCTTTTCAATAGAAAATGTTATAAAGCCGTGTCTGAAGCCTCCAAGGAACAGCCTCTCCCAGAACCTGCAGTACCAGCAGTGCTCTTCACACAGTGTCATTAGTGGGGGGAAAGATAATGATTGCTGCCCGTTTACCCAGGACTCAGGCAATTAATTTCCCGATTTCCCATCCGTGTGCTCCGGCAGATCATGGGGAAGCAGATAGATGGGCATCGCCCATCCACCGCCAGGACAAACCAACCCTCACTGGGGATCTCATCACCTGAACTTGCTCTTGCAGCTTCCCCATCCCTGGTACAGCCACTGCCTCTCTCACCACAAATGTAATTTTATTTTTTTTCCCTCTTTTGGACTGTTAAAGCCTCTCTGTTGACTTGGATTTATGAAACGCCCATGACAGATACCTGCTGCTCTCTGTCCTGTGTGCAGTCCCTGGGTGCTGCTGGCAGCGCTGCCCTCATCCACCCACAGCATTAAGTCCTTTAACGTTCCCGTTGATGATGATGCTGGTGGCATCGTTGCTTCAAAAATGCTGATGCTTCTCTGGAAAAAAAAAGAGTCGTCTTAGTGGTGAACTGCTGACTCGCTAAGCGCTGCTGCAACTTTTTCCCTTGTAAAATTTTAAACATAATCTTCCTTTTTTTTTTTTTTTTTGTACTTATGGGGGGAAGCTTAATGAAAGTTCATTGGGAAAAGAATATTTAATGCTGCCAGAGAAGGTTCCTGATTGCGGCTGATCCCGAAGCTGGTAATGAATGTGCACTATCAGGGCCTGGGGATTTGGAGTATGAATTTCCCAGGGTCTAATCGTCTCATAAGGCTGCTGAGTGTGACTCCTTCCCCAGTAATCTACTTAACTCAGTCATTTCCCCCTCCTTGGGCCTTGCCAGGAGAATGAATCTCACAGGTTGTTTGCATGACAAGTAGCTCGGGATTGTCTGAGTTTTTGAAGAAGATGCTGGGAGTTAATTGTAGCAGCTTGAGTTAATGGTTTCCCATGTTCAGTCGCAGGCTGGATGAGGAGCCGAGCTGGAGAATGGTTTTTTACGGGCTATTCTAGGCTGCACCATGTGTTTTGATAGCTATAAATCTAAAAAAAAAAAAAAAAAAGGAAAAAATGTTTTGCCTTCCAAAGGATGTTTTTCTCCACCAAAACTAATCTCAGGGGAAAATTGTGTTTGGTAGTTCTAGGATTATTGGATTTGCAGATCGAAACTGCTGTGCTAATGGCAGCTACTGACTGATGACCAAAGCAGCTAACTGGGAGATGTTTCTTGGCAGCTGATCATACTAAAAATCTCCACTCAAAGACTTTAAAACCACAGTGGACAATGCTAAAAAAAAAAAAAAAGAAAAAAAAAAAAAGAAAGAAATATTGCTAGTGAGGAAAAACTAATCACTGCACCCACATCTTCGTTTTAAAAGAAACTATGGATGCTCCATCAGAAGGGTTAACTTTTAAATTTTATCAGTATCCCCTCACACCGAACCTTCATTTTGCTAAAAATCAAAGGATAAGCATCCCTTCATCTCTGTTTTTAATTTGCCTTCTCCTAAAGCCAAATAAAATTCCTGCTCTGAGGTAGGCTCCGTGGGACGTGGTCAGCTTGTGCGAGCTTTCACCCAGAACAGAGGAGAGAGAAAGCGAGGCTGCGCTGGGAGCGAAGGGATGGGAAGCTCTGGATAAACTGTACGGGTTTTATTTAAATTACTGTCGTGTTCTGTGGCTTGGTTGAAATCAAATACTGCCAAGTATCTTACTGCAGTCCCCACAGTTTGCACCTAATAGGCATTACTTTAACCATTTGCAGATGACTTTATTTCTGTTATAATGCTGTGTATGCAGTCAGAAACTTTCGGAGTGTTTGAGGCAGGATTTGACGAAACCTTAAAAAAAAAAAAACAAAAAAACAAAAAACCAAAACAATTCTCTTAACTTTATTTTAGAGGTGTTCATGCATGGCTGTACCTGGTGACACTATGCAGGAGTCGTGGTGTAGGTTTTCCCCTCGTTGGCTGAGAGGTGAGGTCATCTCAGAGAGCTTCACGTGAATGCAGAGCAGCAACCACTTTTACATCAGAACCTGTCTCCTTAAGCCGCACTCTAGTCTCCATCTCAGGTTGCCACAAAGCTCAATGTAGGTCACAGAATCCTAGAATATCTCAAGTTGGAAGGGACCCGTAAGGATCATTGAGTCCAACTCCCAGGACTACCCAAAACTAAAACATATGACGAAGAGCGTCGTCCAGGCGCTGTTAGATGTTGAGGTTCAGCCCTCTCTTCTTAACACTGAGCTCGCTTGGTTTTTGTGATTCTGATTTCCAGCCTTTTTTGTTGCCTCTGTTCCTGTGCTGGACAATTCTTAGACCCACCAGTTGAACTCAGACTCTGGTTGGAGTAGCCTCATATCTGGCCGCTGTCTTTGGGCTCCTTAGAAGTGTCCATGGACCATGGATGGGAAGTCCCTGTTGAGTTCTCCAGCTGAAGGTGGTCTGATCCTCTACACAGATACCTCAGGTCTTTGGGGCTTTGCCTCCAGTTCCCAGTGGGAATGACAGAATCCTTGTGGAGCTCAGCTGACCACAGATGGACACTGCTGAGGGTGCAGGGTCAGCCAATGCCCATCTGTTTGCAGGATCAGGGCCTGGGGAGCAAGGGGCCTTTCCCTAATGTCCTGTGCCTTGAGAAGTCCCTTTTGTTAGCGTAGCACCAAGGTGATTTGTGTTTTTCATGAGGAAAGATAAACGTGAAAAATAATTTATCTAATCTTTGTGTATTCAGGATGAAAATAAGAATGAAACACATGTCGCAGTGATAAAAGCGCATTGAAAGGCCTATTTGTTTTCTGACTCAGAAATTTGTAGTTGGCTTAAGAGCGTAATTCTAACAGAATTGTACCACTGGGCTGGAGTTAATGTTTTGCAGACAGCAGAGTCTTCAAAACAATGTCAAATCTAGGGGATAAAGATGTGGATCTTCCTGACCATCTATACAGAGCTGGAGACCACGTGTACTGGGTCTTTCATACCTAATGTTTTCTCCTGCACTGCAGAGACCACTTTTTGTTCCTTTTTGGCCCAATTTTAGATCTAAGATAAGACGATGGGGGCTGCCCCCACTTGGGGCCAGCAGAGCTTTCCCGCAGATCCTGGCACCGAGGAAGCCAAGACACAGGGGAGCAGGGCAGAGTCTATGGGCAGCTTGAGCAAACCACCGTGTCAACGTGCCCAGCCTTGAAGCTGGGACCTTCTGAAGCCCAGCCGTGGATCTGGATTTCGGCACCGACGCCGAATTGCCAAAGGACACCCAGATACTCTCTCTCTTTATAGCCCACCTACTCTTGGACACATTTCTCCATCCCGTGTCTGGTATTGTGTAGGGGTGAATGTCGCCGGAGCCGGGAACACGGGAGGCTTTGCAAAACATCGCCTTTATTCTGTCAGCCCAGTGACTGCGACTTTCTTAATTGTGGATTCTTTTAGTTAATTAGAAATGTTTGGAAACGCCTTGCACCTCAGCAGGGTTCAGTTCTGTGGGGTGCCAAGTGCTTTGTTCTTCATCCAGCAAAGCACTTAAGCGTGTCTTTAAGAACACTTTACAGGCTGCAATAAGCTCATTGATTTCAGGGCACTGAAGGATTGAGCCAATACCAAATTTCTTCCAATGATCCCGACTCAAAGAGTAACATCCAGGAAAGTGTTTCTTGAATGTTAATGCTACCTTAAATAGCAATATCTCAGGCTTCACAACTTCAGCTGGTCAGAGAAATGGAACAAAGACTGAACCAGCACATTTGGGAGGGAGTTTCTTCTGGGGAATAGAGAAAATTTCATGGTTAAAGGTGACTTTTTTTCCCCCCCTCCCCCCTTTTTTTTCCTTTCGGTTTTGTAGTAGCAGAGGTTAGCTTTAACTATAGTCATCTTCAGTGAGCTTTTAATAAATTAAGAGGAAACTGAAGCAGTTTGGAAAAGTATAGAATAAGCGAATACTCCAGAGAGACGTTTAGTGGCAATATGATTAATAAGGGACACTCCTGGTAATACTATCAAAACAGAGCTATTGCAAAAGCATATGGAGCATCCCTCTTTCGGGGCAGGAGCGGGATTCAGACAAATGATCCAGGGCGATTTATGTGTTTGCAGTGTGGGGTTTTTTCTCCCCCTAGAAGTGTGAGGGGGAATAAGCTCTGTAGATTTAACCCTGGGATTAGTTTTAAAGGAAAAAAATACTGAGTAAATCAGGCAACTTCTTTTTGCCCCCAAGTATTTTTGTCCTTGGTGGTTGTTTGGTAACAGGCTGCATTCCTTATGGAGACCTTTTTTTTCCTTAATTTTATGTATTTATTTTTTCCTCTGTGTCAACCCCCGCACGTATCTAGTAATAACCTTAAGGAGCTGAAAAAGGGAAATGTTCTCCAACAGGAGAATATGATGCAAAATGTATGAAGATGGGTTTCCGAAACATCCCGCCTTCTGCAGGCTCTCCCGGTGCCCCTCTGGCTTTGCTGCCACGGCCCCTCGGGAGCAGAGGTGTCCCCTGACCGTGGGTCTTGGAGAGGTTGCTCGTGGCTGGGACATGTCCTGGGCACAGCTCATGTCACCCAGGGTGTTTTTTCCCCCTGCACTTGGTTCCGAGAGCAATTATTTCCTTATTTCCTTTGAAGACGTTAGTGTGCAGCTGCTGTGGCAGCTTGGAGCTGTCATGTGGGGAGGCAAAGGAAGAAAACTGGAGTTAAGAGCTTATAAACTTCTCAAGTTTTAGAAAGGTACAGAGATGAAATGATATTCTGGTTTTCCCTCCTCCTTTCCCTCTTTTCTTCTTTTTTTTTTTTTTTAATATAAAACGAGCAAGGACCTCTTGTACTGCCCTTGCATAAATTGTACAGCTTTGGCTCTGCTCAAGTCAGAAGTTAAAAAATAAAAGAAAATAGCCATCCTGACACATGAGACAATGCAGTCGTCCAAAACCAGAATAGTTTTGTGTAGTACAACAGCGTATAGGAGTCAGAGATCTGTGTGTGTGGGCTTTAAGAGATGCCTTGCCTTCTTTTTTTTGGAGGAGAAACTTCTGTTAACATCTAAATGATTTCAAGAATTCAGCAAGGATTGAATTCCCTGCTTCATCGGCATGAAACTTTTCTCATTGCTACTGAACTGTGTTATTTTATCAGCCTCCTTGCTCTTCAGTCTCCATTTACCAAAAACTTTTAAAAGTGATTATGCGAGTCAAACCCAATTTCTTATCACAGTCCTGTATTTATTGGCTCCGTTGTTTGTGAGGGATTGTTTCACCCGCCCTGTTTCCCTTGGCATTTTCAGAAGGTCCTTATAGTTGTTAGCAGCTGTAAATGGTATTAATAAGTATTTGGTTGCTGGTTTGTGCAGTTTTGTACGCTGATTAGCTTGGGTTGCCAAAGGTTGAGCAAGTTTCTAAAAGAAGGATTGCTCTTTGAGTTGTGAAAACACTATTCTCAACAACAACAAAAAAAAGCCCCAGCTATATATGTGTCAAGAATTTTATGTGCAGGCTGATACGCTTCTGCAGAAACTAGGGTCTAAATTGGTGTATTGACTTTAAAATCAGTGAAGCCCCACCTACGAGTCTTCTTAAATGTTAAAAGAGCCAATCTGAAGGATGTCAAGGTTTTTTATTCTTTTTTCTCAGCGTTGTATTTGGGATGATAAGCACTTATTCACTTCAGCGTTACCTCTTTGGGTTGTCCATGCTGTGCTGTTCCTCCTGAAGTGTTTTTAGTGGGTGATGGAATAACTTTCTCAGAGTTTGTGAAAATGAGCAGATCTCATCCCTGCACAGTGGTGCATCCTTAAAGGTTTTCAAGACTCAGGTTGAGTCTTGAGCAACTCAGTCAGTTAAGTCTTGAGTCAACTCAGGTTGACTCCAGAGCAACGCGGTCTGAGTCTTCTCTTAGACTCATAGAATGTCTCAAGTTAGAAGATCCGTAAGGATCGTCAAGTCCAGCTCCCTACCCTGGCCCTGCTCAGGGCAGCAAGTTGCACTAGAACCTGCCAGGTTGCTCAAAGCCCCATCCAACCTGGCCTTGAACCTCTCCAGGGATGGGGCAGCCACAGCTTCTCTGAGCAGGGCCTGGGCCAGGGTCTCACCACCCTCACAGCAAAGAATTTCTTCCTGAGATCTCATCTCAATCTCCCCTCTTTCAGGTTAAAACCCTTCCCCCTCCTCCTATGGCTCCCCTCCCTGATCAAGAGTCCCCCCTAGCTCTCCTGTAGGCATGATCAAGAACTAGTTTGCTAACACACAAAGTTAGGTTCTCTTCCCTCTGGGACTTCAAAAGTAGAAAAATAAGCATCTCTCACCTTAATTAGGCTTGTGCTCTAGTGAAAAGCTACAGCTTGTGTTTCTTCCAATACACGGGGCACCAGCCCGTGGCTGCTGAGCTGCGTGTGGTTTGTGGAGCGACTTGAGGGTGGTTGCTGTGACAGAGTTACGTGTGCCCAGCTGGTTTATTCAGTGAGGTGGGATTTCCCAGCAGAATCCCTTGCTGTGGAAAGAAGTAATGGTGCTGGGGCTGACACCACTGGGTTGACTTGGGAGCCGTTGCTCGCCTTGTCCAGCCAAACCTTCGAACAGGCAGGTCAATACTCCGGAAACCCTTCTCCTCATCCACCGCTGCTTGGAGCCTGCATTGGGTCTCTGAATTATGTCCCTCATGGCTCTTGACTACATGAAGACTTTGATGTTTAAGGCCGAGGAGAGCTGGTTGCATCCAGCCTTCTAAGACCTTAGTTGGTCTTAGTTCTTGAGTGTGATTGCACAACCCACAGCCGCTTTTACTGGAGAAGCTCCTCGACTCGGCCAAGAACACTAATGATAAAATTGTGGCTTATGCGGTGGCCTCCTCGTCGTGTACCTGAAATTATCTTTATTGTCCCAGGTCTGTGGCAGATGGAGAGAGACACAATGAGCGAAGCAGTGGGGAGAACAGTTCAGACATTAAGTCTGTATAGACTGGAAAAACAAAAGGAGTATTAGATGTGTGTAACCAGTTCAGACGTAGCATGTAGTTAATCTTCATCTGTGGCTTTTAAAATCAGCAACAGCCAGAGTATCCCAGCTTTGAAACCAGTGTTTGTTCACACGTAATGGATGCGTAGGCAATTTTTTCTGAATTTCACTCCACCAAATGTCGTCTTCCAGGTAGGTTTATGTCAAGGGGATTGACTGGAGCAACGCCACACAGTGTGGCTCTAACCATCGCAGCGGTCCTGGTTTACAGGGTCATCCCAGTAGTTTCATGTTTAAACTCGCCAGCCATTTGATTGCTGACCGTTTTGTACTCATTTTTAATTTTTAAAAAGAAGAAAAATCATCCACGCTGCTTTTGAGCCGGAGTTTCTCATACTTAAGTCTGTGTAAAGATGATTTATGATGCTAGTAGGGGCTCCACTGGAAATGCAAGATCTATTATGAAGTGGATTGAACAGCCCATGCTGAAATGTTTATTGCCGTCTTCAAAATAGAATACATCAGGGTTGATGGTGCCTGTCCAGGAAAGAGAGAGAGTGGAGTGGAGTGGGGCTAGTGGGGTATTTTTAGTATTCCAATAAAAGACAAGGCTTTTAAAGGAAATCACTTATTGCCATTTTGCAATCAAGAATGCAGGAGTGTTCCAGGGACTGCAAGAAATATGCTTCAAGAATGTCGGAGCCATAAGGAACTAATCATTAAATATTCTCTCATTTCCACCCCCGTTTCTTGCTCTGAGGAAGCCATTTAGAAGCTTTGCAATTTGTATGTAAATCTCAACCCTCCTGACCACGCGGTCAAGTATCCAAGTGACTTAGGAGCCAACATCCCATTTTCAAAAGTTCTTACAATTCCTGTGCAAGGAGGGCATTTTTTTAAATAGAAGACACATGGACCAGACTTCAAGAACACTTAATCTGACCTTAAATGACTTGCTATGAGCACTATATATTTATTTTTTCTGCTATAACTTTTTCTCCTTGATTGATGTCTTGCTAGTAAAGTTCTTCCTGCAGGTTCAGATAGACCAGGAAAAGTCATAGTTTTGCTGCTGCAGCTTATTCCACTCGTTCGATTGAGCTGTGATTATTTTTTATTTCCTTTTTTTTTTTTTTCATGTGTAACTAGTTGTTGATGCTTTAAACATTTTCGGAAGCGTTCTGGTGCTGTGGTGTATCCTTCTAACTGGGGAGTGAGTAATCCCAGCATTTGTTCCAGTGAAAAACAAAGGGAGAGGCAAAAGATAATGCTTTCTCAAGTGATTTAAGAGCCTAATGGGACAATTTACTGATGCATCTAAGCAGAGCTAGTGGTTACCTGCTCCCTCTCCCCCCTTTCCCAGCTTTTTTCCTTGTGCTGGTACCGGTGTCCTGGTGAGGCTGTTCAGGGAGCTATAATGGTGGAAAACTGACCCTACCAAAAACAAAGACCGGGGTGTCAGGCTGGTGGCAGATGGACGCGGGCAGATGTCCCCTTCTGCGCCAGGCCAGCAGAGCCGGCCTTTCATTTTATTATTATTTTTTTTTCCCCATTTGTTTTTACTGGAGAAAGTAGTGGAGGAACAACAGTCCCCTGCTGGGATCATCTGTCATGTCTTCTGCCTTTTCCCCGCTTGTTGCAGGTAGTGGCTCCGGGGTAGATCTGCTCCCTGGCAGACCCTGGCTTTCGGGAAAACCATTTTGAGTTTGCCAGCTGGGCTGCAACTCCTCCATCCCTGGCTGGGGTCGGAGCCGGTGGGTGACGCTGAGCTGGAGAAGGTGTGTGTAGGGTGTGAGGAGGAACAGCAGCCATCAGGGCGCTGCAGGAGGCAGCAAACACTGCATTGCTGGGATTTAAGTTGTTTTAGCCCCAGGTTGGTGCCTCTCCTTGTGTCTGGCTGGTCCATCTCCAGTGTTGGTAATGCAATGAGAAGTCTCTTTAGTGACCTGTGGTGCTGAAGGACCACCTGATGGTGGGTAACCTTCCGCTTGATGGTAGGTAACCTTCCACTCGATGGTGGGTAACCTTCCACCTGATGGTAGGTGACCTTCCACTCAATGGTGGGTAACCTTCCACCTGATGGTAGGTGACCTTCCACTCGATGGTAGGTAATCTTTGGATTTTCTTAGGTCACTGTTTTCTTGCAAGAAGGGCTTCACCTGGCTCTTCTTAGAATCATTGAATTGTCTAGGTTGGAAGGGATCTTTTTTCACACCCTTTAGCTCCCGGCTGTTCTCCCCACTGCAGTTCATGAACCTGTGGTCCATGCTGAGGGCTTCTTCTGTTCCTCGTTGCTCATCACCCTCAGTGAGGTGGGGAGGGTGACTTCTGGTCACCTAGAGATGGGGATGTCCCAGTGAAACCTGTGCTTTCCCACCTTTTCCTCCTCATATTTGCTGAGCTTCTGCCAGAATGAGCCAGCAATGTGCCCTTGTTGCCAAGAGGGTCAATGGGATCCTGGGCTGCGTAGGGAAGAGTGTGGCCAGTAGGTCGAGGGAAGTCATTCTCCCCCTCTACTCTGCACTGGTGAGGCCACAACTGGAATACTGCGTCCAGTTCTGGGCTCCCCAGTTCAAGAGAGACACGGAACTACTGGAGAGAGTTCAGCGTAGGGCAACTAAGATGATTAAGGGATTGGAGCATCTCCGGCAGGGGAGTTGGACTAGATGATCTTTATGGTCCCTTCCAACTCTAAAAATTCAGTGAAATTCAGTGAAAGGCTGAGAGAGCTGGGGCTCTTCAGCCTGGAGAAGAGAAGGCTGAGGGGAGACCTTATCTGTGTTTACAAGTACCTAAAGGGTGGGTTGAAAGATGATGGAGCCAGACTCTTTTCAGTGGTTTCCAGCGATAGGACGAAGGGCAACGGGCACAAGCTGGAACATGGGAAGTTCCATTTAAATATGAGGAGAAACTTCTTTCCGGTGAGGGTGCCAGAGCCCTGGAACAGGCTGCCCGGGGAGGGTGTGGAGTCCCCTTCTCTGGAGATCTTCAAGCCCCACCTGGATGCAGTCCTGAATGATGTGCTCTGGGCAACCCTGCTTCAGCAGGGGAGTTGGGCTAGATGATCTCTAGAGGTCCCTTCTAACTCTGACAATTCCGTGATTCCAAGAGAAAAGGATTCAGGTGACACCTGTGGCTTGGTTGGGCTCACTTGGGTGAACCTCATGTGAAAGACAGGGATTTGTAGAAGTTCTGTGATCCTATTTGGGCTTGTTTTGTTTCCTTTCTTCTGGGAAACCTTTAGTGCACATTGAGGCTTTTGAAACTTTCACAAATGCCGTTCCAAGTTGTAACACAGTTGTTCAGAAATGCAGCACATTGCTCGACTGATCTTGTTTCTTGGCATCGCTTTTGTAAGGGAAAGGATGCTAGAGAGCTGGGAGAAGGGAAAATTGGAAAGCGTGTGTGCTTATTTAATTAAAAAAAAAAAGAAAAAAGGGAAGAAAAATAAGCCACATGCAAAAAAATCCAGTAACCATGTCTGCCGATGACCTTTCGGGTTGGAAATAGTTTGATAATAGGAGTGTGGGGACGAGCAAGGAAAGTCTGTGAAGTCACTCTAGCAAGGACAAAAGGGAAAAAACATGAGAATATTTCCAGTTTCTGGCTTGCTGGGAGCTGGGTGATCTCCTGCAGGACTCTGGATGTCTGCGTCTGGGGCTGCCCCAGTGCACCCATCGGAAAAGGGCATCGGGCAGAGATGAGTAGGGGTTGCCAGGTTTGACTTGATGTAAACTAGATGGGAAAACACCAAAAGTGGCTCTCAAGGAGACGTGAGGTCTTGATTTGTCGGCTTTGGCTGGGCATGAGGATAAGGTTCTGCACGAACTTATCCTAAAAGACGGCTTGTGCTCCACAGAGGTTTTCTTCTAGCCCACCTTTAGCATTGTTAATAAAGTTAGAAATTGCTGCAGAGTTGTTATTGCTCATTAAATACATCTGATCTTTTCTTTGTGAATATAGAGGGTCCAGTTAATGTTCGTTTCTTGGGGTGGGAAGTAGTGTGGGTAAGCTGTTGCCTCTTACCGCTCTCTGTGCAATGATGAGGCCAGTAAATGACATTATTATTAAGTATTTTTGCAGGAAGATATTATTCAAGCGTGTGCATAAATTGCTTTAAAGCTCTTTGGTTCAGTGATCTCAGAGGCACATCGAACCGTTTCTCCTCGGCTGTCCTCTCTGAACTACCTTCTGCTATTTAAAGGAGAGACAAATTTAGCTCAGTGTTCCCTTTCCTGCAGACTTTTCTGCAACTTAAAGCTTGTGACAGTTCGGTTCTTGCTGTGCTCTCGACTTCTCTGCAGATCCAAACAAATGTCTTGCCTGTCTCCGAGCTTCGCTTATGGTGGCTTGGAAAGCAAAATGTATTTATATTTCCTAATTTCCTTAGGAACCCTTCCTCTCTTTCAACTGCCCCTCTCCTAGGCTGGTTCTCAGGTCAGTGCAAGAGATTGATCATTGTGTAGACTTATAGAGGTACAGTCAAATTTATATTAAATTGATGGATCGAAACCTTCCAACCGCTGCCAAAGGCAGGTGATTTCTTTCCTGCGGAGCAGCTACACGTTGGGAATGCTGAGACGTGAGCAGCAGTTGGAGGCTACAGCAGAGGACTACAAAGGCGATTAGGGGCATCTCTCTGATGAGGAAAGGCTGAGGGACTTGGGTCTTTTTAGTCTGGAGAAGAGAAGACTGAGGGAGATCTCATCAATGCCTATAAATACTTCAAGGGTGGGTGTCAGGAGGATGGGACCAGTCTTTTTTCAGTGGTGCCCAGTGACAGGACAAGAGGGAACTGGCACAAACCTGAGCATAAGAAGTTCCATCTTAACACGAGGAGGAACTTCTTTCCTGTGAGGGTGGCAGAGCCCTGGAAGAGGCTGCCCAGAGAGGTGGTGGAGTCTCCATCTCCGGAGATACTCAAACCCCACCTGGACACATTCCTGTGGGACCTGCTCTGGGTGACCCTGCTCTGGCAGGGGGTTGGACTGGATGATCTCCAGAGGTCCCTTCCGTCCCCATATCATTCTGTGATTCTGTGAACTCGTTTGGGTTGTTCCTCTGACTCTCGCGCTTTGTGTGAGCTTGGGTTTACACAGCGTACGTCGCTTCATGAAAGAATACGGGATTTCTTTGCAGTTGTGCTTGGAAGCAGTTCAATACACTATCTGGCGTGCCTTTCTAATTTGAAAAATAGATTAAAAAAAGAAGCAAATTGAAGTATAACAATAACGGATTAAGAGAAACACTTATCTCACTTCCTTTCATTCAGCCGGGCTGCGCATGTGGTTTGGGACCCGAGCGCTCGGGATTATTCGGTCGTTGAAGCAATAAACGTTCTGGATGTAAACTCACTCCACGCTGCTGCTGGGACTGAACCTGACATTTGTTTTCCGATAGTGGTGGCTTTTATCTTACTGTGATTTTCCCCACACTTTGTTTGCCAACAGGTCTCGCTGTGGGTAATGTGAGGTATCTTCATGCCCCGATCAAAGACTTGTATTAACAACAAACTCGTCCGTGTGCCCGAGGGGGAAGCATAGCTCCAACCCGACAAAAAAACCCACAAAAATGAATTTTTTTTAATATATGATATAATGTTGACTGAGGAGTTAATGTGTATAAACAAAGTCTATACCTTTGACTCAGGTAACTCGTTTTTTGATGTTAACCTAGCGTTGCATGAATAGCTCCAAATGTGGAATAACTCATAAAATAGGAGTTTTTTAATCTCACATAGGAATGACCTAGGTTTTTTCTTTCTTCCAAATAAGGAATTAATAATGCAAGAGTTGTTGTTTCCAAAGAGCTCAGCTTTTTTGAGAAGTGTCTTTTTTTTTTCCCTTTCTCTAGACCCAATGAAACACATGGGTGTTTGGAGGCTTTAATAACTCTTCGCAGAGCCTGGTCTTGATTTCTTTGAGAATTGCACGTGATTTTGATGTCAGAGCTGAGAGGTACAATTGTAGTGTTAAATTTCTCCAGTCAGACCAGTTGAAAAGGAAGGTCAAAAGCAATAACGTCCAGGTTCCTCTGGGCGGGCGGGGGCGTAGGATAATGTGCGATCGCAGCGTTTTACAGGGACGTATCGCCCAAGAAAAAGTTTGGCTGTCACAAAACTAATAAAGAACAAGCCTCCGGAGAGATGGTTTCAATGATGCAGGTGTAGGAACCGGGGAGGGTATTTACATACAAGCCAGCTTAATAGCGTGGGATTTATGCTAAAGTGGTTCTTAATGCAATACAAATTGAATACCCCGTCTTGCTCGAAACGAGGAAAATGTTAGAAGGAAAGATTTTTTTTAATAGCTTTTGGGGGAGAAAGTGTTTGGCTTTTTTTTTTTTTTTTGGGTAGGGAACGTAAAGGACAGCAAGATGGATTTCTTCGGGCGCTTGCCATGTTAAACTAGTGCTTTAGGTATGTGCATCGGATTCGGAGCCAGCCTTCCCAGTTGGTTCTCTGTTGCCTTGAAAATCAGAGCTTTGAACAGATTTGGGCAGGGTATCTGCCATATATCTGGCAACACGGACTTAAAATTAACTTACTGAAAAAGCAGATAAAGTTTGGTTTGTTTTTGTTTTTTAAACTGTGACATTAAAAGAAGTCCTTAAAGAAAGCAGGCATGACTCCACAGCCTCTTGTTGAAAATCCCATCTTTTCCCTGCTTCTCTCCTCCCCTATAAAACAACTATTATGTGTTTATAAGTTAGTGCTCTGTGTCCGCTATAAAAGAAGACTTATTCATAAACATTGTGGATAGACAGTTCTGTAGGAATATAACTTTCTTGGCATAAACTAAGCTGTTTTTTCCAGATAACGTAGTGCTATACCAGGCTCTTGAAAGTCATAGCATGCTATTTATTAGTATTTTATAATCTATAAAAGACACCGATGCTGAACCTTCATTGTTATTGAGAATGACACTATGCCCGAAGATAGGGAAAACCCCAAGTAAAACTCCTGTTCCCAGAAACAGTCGCCAACAAGATGCTGAGGGATGCCCAGGGTTTTTCCCCACGTCTCCTCTCTGCAGACAGCAGGTGTCGGGGGACATCTCACAGGGGCACATCTCATTTTTTGGGAAGGATTTGCCAGCTGCAAGTTAGAAGTTCTTGAAAGGGACTTGGATGTAACATTCCAGCTTTCGAAGTCAGGGCAGATGACGTGGACAAACACACACACACACACACACACACAACTTAGAGGTTTTTTTTAATGGGTTAAAATCAGTATTTATTTCACCGCCCAGAAGCCAGCAAGCAGCCACCGCGTGGTTGTGTTTGCTTTCTCAATATGCTCAATATTCGCAGGGAGCACTGAGCCCACAAAACCAAACAGCTCACCCAAAGAACAGCCGCTTCCCAAATCTTCAGGTTTCCAGCTGACGGGGACTTGGGGGGTGACAGATGGGGATGGCATTGGTCAAGTCCGTGTCCCAAAGGCTGTTGCTGGTCCCTGCATGGGAAGGATGCCCTGCTGCTGGAGAGCTCTGGTTCTGACCTGAAAGAGAAACTCCTATTAAAAGGAGACATCACCCCTCAGCATATGCTCGTATTTACTTATCCTATTTATAAGGACCTTCCAATCCTCTGTGCACTAATTATAGCAGCGGGGACTGGAAGAGATTTCCTTGCTCATTGAGTCCAGACCTCAGCTATCAGAGGCAAATTCCCTCTGCACTTGCTTTCTTGAACCCTCCTGGATGCTTTGAAAGCATTTAGGACATTCTCCCTGGTGACTGAGTGTTTCCAGCGGCAGCCCAAGCTGGGCTGATGCTCAGAAGACAGCAGTGGGAGAGTATCACAGAATTAGAGAATCACAGAATGATATGTGGTTAGAAGGGACCTCTGGAGATCATCTAGTCCAACCCCCTGCCAGAGCAGGTCCACCCAGAGCAGGTCCCACAGGAACGTGTCCAGGTGGGTTTGAATGTCTCCAGAGATGGAGACTCCACCACCTCTCTGGGCAGCCTCTTCCAGGGCTCTGCCACCCTCACAGCAGGAAAGAAGTTCCTCCTCATGTTTAGATGCAACTTTCTATGTTCGTGTTTGTGCCTGTTCCCTCTTGTCCTGTCCCTGGGCACCACTGAAAAAAGACTGGCCCCATCCTCCTGACACCCACCCTTTAAGTATTTATAGACGTTGATGAGATCCCCCTTAGTCTTCTCTTGTCCAGACTACAAAGACCCAAGTCCTTCAGCCTTTCCTCATCAGAGAGATGTTCTAGTCTCCTTATCATCTTTGTAGCCCTTTGCTGTACCCTCTCCAGCAGTTCCCTGTATCTTCATGTAGATATCCATCTGTCCATTACTGATGGGTTTGGGGTTGAACGAAGAGCAGTAGACTGGTCTTCAACTGGAAGATGCCTCCCCAAGGGGTAAGGACAGATAAGTTTTGCCACTGCAGACCTTTAACATGACCTGTGAAGCCCTGGGTGCATCAGCCACTGCTTGCTCCTTTCACATCCCTGCCTTCAGCTGGATGGGTGCTGGGGGGAGTGTAGGCATCGCTTTTGAGTTTTGGTGTTGTGGCTCAAGGGTTTTTGGTGGTGACCTACTTGCTGCACGAGCCTGAGACTCTGGGCAGCAACATCAGGTGCCTGGCAGAGCCTTGGAAGAGGCTGCCCAGAGAGGTGGTGGAGTCTCCTTCTCTGGAGACATTCAAACCCCACCTAGACACGTTCCTGTGCAACCTGCTCTAGGTGGACCTGCTTTGGAAGGGGGTTGGACTAGATGATCTCCAGAGGTCCCTTCCAACCCCTGTGATTCATTCTGTGATTCCTTGTGCGAAGGAGGGCCTGGCTGCTGGGGGCTGAAAAGAGAAGAGCTGAAGCGTTGACGACATTACTTGCACCACCCAACAAAGGTATCCTCCATCCCTGGAATAAACCTTGACAGTGGTTTATAAAAATGAAACCGGGACCTTGTTCCTGGAGCAGGAGATGTCAAGGTGCAACTGTCTCCTCTGCTGGGGCTGCCCCGTGTGAAGCTGTAATGCCAGACACCTTGGAGAAACCTGTGTGCTCTAATTGATAACACATGAAGTCTCAGTGGCCAGCGCTCCCTGGCCACGGAGCAATTTTAAAGGGAAATCAATAGTCTGATAGAAGCAGACGCGAAATCTTTTGACACTTATTCAAGAGGGACTTGTCAAAACAGCGATGTATTTACGACCGAGTTCCTGCCTGCCTGTTCAAAGGCACTTGAACCCCTGCCAGATCCTAAACACGCTCAGATTCCCAGGAGTTATATTCAGCACAATAAGTGGATATTTCACAGTAAATATTGCCTTGTCAGAAAGCTGGCATAAGCACCCAGTTGACAAGCAACAATTGGCCGCTTTGTATGGGTGCTGCGAGGGCTCGTCTCTCCGTCGGCGGCGGTGCTTGTGAGCAGGAATTTCTGCCGGGCTCCAGCCGTCGTTAGCTTTAGGAATTAAAAACGCTCTAAAGAAAACTGCAGATCGTTGCGTCTCAGCTGCCTCCATCTGAACAGTCAGCAGAAGGAGTTGGAAAGTCTCGATGATTAATCACAAACACAAAAGCCGGCTGCTGGCTGACAGTAGGTATCCGCTCCTCTCCGAGGAAACCAATTCATCAGCGTTATTTGTGATTCACAGCAGTTATTTGAGGCAAACAGGCTTATTTAGTACACGGCACCCTGCGCTTGCATGAAGTTACAAACCAGAACAGTTCGTTATTCTCTGTCCTCTCGCAGCTCTGCAGCACGCCCAGGATTTCGGCGGTGCAGCATAGGCTGTAAGATGCGGGCAGTGCCTGTAGCGGGGGGTCTGTATCGAGAGGAGAGGGATGCCCGGGAGGAGAGGGATGCCCAGGAGGTAGAAGGATGTTGGAGAGGTGAGGGATTCCCGAGAGGAGAGGGACGCTCAGGAGGAGAGGGATGCCTGGGAGGAGAGGGATGCCCAGGATGAGAGGGATGCTGGAGAGGCGAGGGATTTCCGAGAGGAGAGGGATGCTCAGGAGGAGAGGGATGCCCAGGAGGCGAGGGATGTTGGAGAGGAGAGGGATGCCTGGGAGGAGAGGGATGCTGGAGAGTTGAGGGATGTCCAAGAGGAGAGGGATGTCCGGGAGGAGAGGGATGCTGGAGAGGCAAGGGATTCCTGAGAGGAGAGGGATGCCTGGGAGGAGAGGGATGCTGGAGAGGTGAGGGATGTCCAAGAGGAGAGGGATGTCTGGGAGGAGAGGGATGCTGGAGAGGCAAGGGATTCCCGAGAGGAGAGGGATGCCTGGGAGGAGAGGGATGCCCAGGAGGACAGGGATGCTGGAGAGGCGAGGGATTTCCGAGAGGAGAGGGATGCTCAGGAGGAGAGGGATGCCTGGGAGGGAAGGGATGTCCGAGAGGAGAAGGATGCCCGGGAGCAGAGGGATGCCCAAGAGAAGGATGCCCAAAGGGAGACGGATGTCCTGGGAGGAGAGGGATGCCTGGGAGGAGAGGGATGCTTTCGAGGGCAGGGATGTGCTGTTCCCCAGGCTTGCGTGGTGCCCAGTGTGATGTGGCTCCAAGTCACGCCTGAGGTCTCCGCGATGGGCAAACAGCAAAGGTTGGGATGAAGAGAGGGAAATGAAATGATTTACTGGACATGTGTGTGTGACTGGTGTTTGTCACCGCCGAGGACAGCTGGCAGTGCACCAGAGAGCATGGACTTTAGGAGGGGTCTTGTCTCTAAGGAGAACTTACATCCTCAAGTTCCGTGGTCCCAACTGGGCGGGGGGGCTGGTTTTGTCTGTCTGGATGGACACAGGGATGCAGTGCTCAGCCATCACTGTATTTACACAGACCTTTAACCCCTGGGAACTGAGGTGCAAACTCGGGGTGGAAAATCATCTTCTATTTGCCCAAACCCCTTCAGGCAGATTCAGACTTGGAGGAATTATTTGCATATCCATGTGAACCCCAGCTGGGAAGTGGTTGTGTTGGGGTAAATTGGGTATGTGGGAAGGGTGTCCGTGACAAACCCCAAATCAGTGACCCTCAAAGCTGATAAATCCTGGGGAGAGGGAATAGATTTGGGACTTGGAGAAGGGCTGCCCCGGGTGACCCCAGAGAGATGGGGTGTGGTGTGAACCCCAGATCCCCCGGTCTCATGGCTGGACGGATAGCAGGGGAGACATTAAACAGCAATCTTAACTTAGAGATAAAATACATACATTATAATATTATCTTTCCATCTTATATCTGAAAATTTGATCTTAACTTTATTTTGGAAAAGGCTTTGGAGCTTTGAACCCTGCTGCTGCCCGGGGGGTCGGGATGGAGGTGAGGAGCAGAGACGCAGCTGATCCCAGCACTAAGATTAAATCCTAGCAAAGCCGTGTGAGCCCCAGTGCTCCAGGATCGGTGGGGACACCCTGCATCCTGCCGGCACCCCCTGTCCGGGGACACAGCTGGAGCTGGGAACGGGTTCTGCCCTGCTCCTCCGGGCTGGAGCAGCCGTACCATCTCAGGCTCTTTAGCAGATGGAGCTTCAAGAGCATTGCACTTTCTCCAACCTGCTTTAATTAATCTCTCTGTAATTGCACATCGGCTTCTCCTTGCACTTCCCACCTTTCCCTGAGAAATGCGTTTCAATTTGTATTCCCATTGCTGTTTTCTTTTGTGCAGGAATCTTCTCTTTTTCCTTCTCCGGCTCCTGTTTACTTTGTTAGTGGCTTTTATTCCCGAACGTCTCTTGGAGGAGTTCTGGTCAAGGGGAATATTTATATTTCATAGGATTTGAGTGAAAAAAAGGCAGAGCAGGCAGGGAATCCAGGATGCATAATTACTCTCAGATCATGTCCACGGGTTTTGTTGGGAAAGCGTGTTGTACTCTGTGAAACACCCAGGTTTCAAAGCTCCAGATCCTTCTAATCTCCTGCTCTGTAGTACGGGGTGAGGCGAGGGCGGGGGGGAAATGTGCGTAACATCTGGTCTCTATCATGCGAGAGGCACTTTGAAATTTGTGTACTATTGCCAATTTATGGCGGCCTCTTTTTTTTTTGCGTATTGCACGGATCAGATAAGCCTTTAATACCAGCGGGTCACTGGTTCCTGTTGCCCCGACACGTGCCATCTCTGCTCCTCTGCCTCTCACGTGGGGAGCGAGCGCTTGACCACTGCTTTTGGAAACAGCAAAGTGGCTCCAGGTTTTTAATACCAGTCTCTTTCCAGGAATAAAATGAAGTTTATTTCGGTTTGCTGTCCCCGCTCAGGTTGCCCTGAACGTCCTCTGAAGTTTCCTGTTCATTCTGCTGTTGCCCGTTAGCAA
This sequence comes from Numenius arquata, assembly GCF_964106895.1. Classification (NCBI taxonomy): domain Eukaryota; kingdom Metazoa; phylum Chordata; class Aves; order Charadriiformes; family Scolopacidae; genus Numenius; species Numenius arquata. The sequence continues at coordinate 11,505,618 of NC_133592.1, forward strand.
CTCTTTATTAGTCCCCCACCTTCCCCTCTTCCTGCTGTGCAATAATTCTGGGTTTATGTGCAGTTTTTCTTGGGAGTTGTCAAAGAATAATTACGCCCCATTAACTCCACTTTGTATCATTACTAATTCACACCTATAGAGTATTTTCCAAGCAACTGATCTTGGTTGTCTCTTAATTGCTTGAGTCCATAAACTCTGTTACACTGAAACTGTGCTAAGGATTTGCACCCTCTAAAACTTTTCCCTCCGGTGCGAAGCGCAACAGAGAATCTGAATGTGGGGGACTTTATCAGATCTTATTTCTTCCCAATTTAAGCAAATTATTTACTTCTGGCTCTGTTGAAGGCTACAAAATGTATATTAAGATGTAAAAAGCACAAGACTAGAAAGACAGTGAAAGTATAGATTGTGTGCCCAATGGATTAATCCGACAGTTTGTGTTGCTGGGTGGTGTTGAGTGTGTGGATGTGGTTGAAAACCGAACAATATCCCTCTCTCACCTGTTCCAGTGGGTCGGAGCAAGACAACCAGCATGGTCCCAGATCCAGCTGGGTCAAATATGCTGGACAGACAGTGTCCTGAGCTGAGGATCTGGACCCAGGCTTGGCTCTGTGGGAGCCTAGTGCTGGGAGCATCCCCTGGGATGCTGCCTGAAGGACCTCACCTGGATGGAGGTGGCACTGGTGAGCACTGGGGGACCCGGCACAGACCCAGGGTGCGGGCACAGCGGTCCTCAGCTGAGAAGGCGGCATGGAGCAGCGTTTGCTAGGGGTGCAAAGAGAGCAGCAGGTCCAGACAGATGTATTTTTACCACTTTACTCCATGTTTAATGTGATTAATAACCAGTTTCATCCAGGTGTAGCCTGAAGTTTAGCATCCTCTAAATAAAACCACCCCAAAACCATCCTATCCCAAAGGATGCAGTAAGTATGAACTATTCGGCTGAAGCACTGGCCAAAGAGTGTGACCCCACAGCCCCCAGCGGTGCCAAGTCCTGCCTAGTCCCTGGGCATCCCAGATGGAGCATAAGGAGCTGCCACCTTCTCCGCTGAGAGCTGTTTCTGCAAGGAAAAGGCTCAATATCCGAGAGCTGCTCGACCCAGTGCCGTGAGGCGCTGCTCAGGCTCCCTTCAGATAACAAATGGTTTCAACTCAGCATTAAAAAAACCAAAATACTGTTGGTGGCAACTCCTATTTCCTCGGAAAAAAATCCTGGAGCCCTGGCAGAGAAACAGTTTCTGCACAGAAAACATGACACTATTTACAAAAAGCGGTGGCTAATATCCTTTTCCAGCTTGGAAAGAGGAGTTTATTTTAATACATCCTTTTTTAATTGCTGTGAGCTGGACTTGTAAATATTGTAAGTGGTTGAGTAATAGTCATCTGTGCACGGACCAAATGAAGGGACATTTTTTCCGCTTTTGGAGCCCTAACGTATTCCCACAGCTCGGACAGGGGGATAGCACCGAGCAGATACTAAGCTGAAACAAAAGCCTGCTAATTAAAATACCATTTAAGCCCAGGGGCCGGCTGCGTGTGCGGTGTCAGTGCCTGAAGCGCGGATGGTCCAGCTGCCTGCACAAGGGGTTCTCCTGTTGGGGCTGCTTCAGGAGGTGATGGGCTGGACCACAGCGATCCAGCCCCTTTTCAGTAAAATATTTCTTCCGCTCCTCTAAAGAATCATAGAATGGTTTGGGTTGGAAGGGACCTTAAAGCCCATCCAGTACCACCCCCTGCCCTGGGCAGGGACACCTCCCACCAGACCAGGTTGCTCACAGCCCCCTCCAACCTGGCCTTGAACCCCTCCAGGAATGGGACAGCCACAGCTTCTCTGGGCAACCTGGGCCAGGGTCTCACCACCCTCACAGCAAAGAATTTCTTCCTGAGATCTAACCTAAATCTCCCCTCTTTCAGTTTAAAACCCTTTCCCCTTGTCCTATGGCTCCCCTCCCTGATCAAGAGTCCCTTCCCAGCTTTCCAGGGGAGGGTTCTCCCTAAGAAAGGGGAAACGAAGGAGAATTAGATTCCTCTGGCAGGCGTCTGACAGCCTTATTGCTATCGTTCAGCTGAGAGAGAGAAAATCTGCTTTGATGCTTTTCTGGATCAGTCTTCAAAATGATCCATAACTGGTTTTTTTGTTTTGTTTTTTTTTTTTTAACACCATCCTCCTGCAGAGCAGCATGGTGTGCCTGAGCTAAAAAGTGGTCGTGAAATTTTGTGAGATCATATTAGTCATTAACTTCTGCACAGCATTGGGTAGGGATTTGGGGTGGGATGGAGCCCATGGAGCCGGTGCGGAGCACTGTTAGACTCTCTTTAATGCTGTTTGATCTTCATTTTCCCGAGTCAGGTACATTCCCAAAAGCCCTGCCTTTGCTCTGCAAATTGTTTTGTCTGAACGCAGGAGTAGTTTGCATTGGAAACAATTTCCTGATGCAATTTGGATTTCCTTCTGAATAATCCTTTGCCCCAGTGGGATGGTACAGAGGGATTCTAGAAAAGCTTAACCGGCCTTGCCATGAGTTAAACATATCCCCTAATCTTTGTGAGGCAGATGTTTAAGGAGGAAGATACCCTGCAGGCACTGTTAAAGAAAAATTAATTTGCAGGCTCAGGAAGAGAAAGAACTGCTCTACCAACGTGGGTTTGAGTTCATGTCACTCCTGGGGTCATCGACGTGCAGGGGTCTGGCGAGGGGCTTGTGTGGGATGAGCAGGGGGGAAAAAATCATAGAATCATAGAATGGTTTGGGTTAGAAGGGACCTTAAAGACCATCCAGTGCCACCCCCTGCCCTGGGCAGGGACACCTCCCACCAGACCAGGTTGCTCCAAGCCCCGTCCAACCTGGTCTTGAACACCTCCAGGGATGGGGCAGCCACAGCTTGTCTGGGCAACCTGGGCCAGTGTCTCACCACCCTCACAGCAAAGAGTTTATTTTCCAGATCTCATCTCAATCTCCCCTCTTTCAGTTTAAAACCTTCCCCGTCATCCTATGGTCCCCTCCCTGATGAAGAGTCCCTCCCCATCTCTCCTGGAGCCCCTTTAGGGACTGGAGGGGGCTCCAAGGTCTCCCCGGAGCCTTCTCTACTCAGTCTCAGTTGGGAAGAGGAGCAGGACTTGGAGGAAGGATTCAATTGCAAAAGCTCAATTGTAAAAGATGAAGGCAGCAACTTTAAGGTCGTTTCCTCTTTTCCAGGAATGCTGGTGGTGATTGTGCTGCTGCTGATCGCCATTGCCGTGGTTGCTGTCTGGCCGACCCATTAGCGCGGGAACGGGGCCCGCCGGAGCTGCTGCTCGGCCCCTGAGCACCGAGGCCTCCCCCCAAGAGACCGACTTTGTGCAAAGACCTTCTGTGTTTTACATCGACTCAACAGTCCCAGAATGAAGCTGTGTCCAACAGACAGCCCTCCGTCCTTCGGTGCACAGCTGAGAAGCGCTGCCTGTGATTTGAAGGGTTGGAACTCCAAAAGGACTCTCTTCCCACCTTCACTTGCCACTCGAGAGGCTGCACTGGCCCTAAAATAGATGTTCTTCTTGGTGCCTCTGTCTTGGAGCCCGCGCTGGTGTCGGGGCGCTCCCTGCCCAGCTCGATGCCGTTTCTCCCCAGCGGTCAGCCATCCCAAGGGCTTTAAAATACTAAAATAAAGGTGTGGTTTGGGAGCACAGCGATGGCGCCCACCTGCTTTCTGATACCTTCCCGTGGAATGAAAACGCTTACGTTTTTTCAAGGAATAGCTGTTTGGGGGAACGACTGCATTTGGATGGGAAGCTTGAGGACCCCACGGAGCCCTGCGAGGCGGCAGGACCCCCGTGGGTGAGTCAGTCAGTCCCGTTATCGGGGTTGATCTCCACGGATAGAAACATCAACAGCAGCAGGACTCGATCCAGGTGCGTAGGAATGGGAAGCCCTGCCCAGCCTGTGCTCCCGAGGAAGGTGTTTCCTCCCCGGGCTCTCCCGGGCCGAGCGCAGGAGATGCCCTGGTGTTACTCATGTACTAGTCTCGGCCATCGAGGTCTGCCTCTTTCTTTTATAACTTTTCACACGCTGTTAAAACATAGAGGAAGGATTACCTATGGGAAAACTAACAAAAAAGAAATACCGAATGTTTGCTTCAGGCCAAGAAAATCATTATTTTGTTATATGTGCCAGTTTGATTTCAGAATTGACAGAGCAAGCAATAAATATTGAATAAAAGCTGATCTGTTTATATACAATTTCTCTGCCTGGGGTTTTATTGTATCCGATCGTCTCGTGTTGTGCAGGAACGATTTCTTCAACGCTTCCATTTCCTAAGAGTTGATTTGGAGAAGGAAAAGAGCAATTCCTGCCAGACTTCGTCTGTATCATGACATACATTTTCTGACGGATCTGTAAGACTTGCCAGCCTTGTGCTGGTCCTCACCTGCGGTGGTGGAGTATCTCCTTTCACAGCTCTCAGCTGGCTCTTGGCACTCGTTTCCTGTTCCCTGCCCTACAGCTGGGGTGGTAGCACATCTAGCGCTGGCCTCGGAGGTGGGAAACCAGGGTGTCCTGGTGCTGCGTCCCTTCTTGAGCGACACGAAGCAGTTGGGCTCTTCTGGGCTCAGTTTCCCCATCTCTCACTTGGGACTTGGGCACTGGCCCCTTTATTAAGTGTTTGGTGTAGATCAGAGGGCAGAAGTCATAGAATCATAGAAGCATGGAATGGTTTGGGTAGGAAGGGACCTTAAAGCCCATCCAGTGCCACCCCCTGCCCTGGGCAGGGACACCTCCCACCAGACCAGGTTGCTCCAAGCCCCCTCCAACCTGGCCTTGAACCCCTCCAGGGATGGGGCAGCCACAGCTTCTCTGGGCAACCTGGGCCAGGCTCTCACCACCCTCACAGCAAAGAATTTCTTCCTGAGATCTCACCTAGCCCAGGTTGCCCAGAGAAGCTGTGGCTGCCCCATCCCTGGAGGGGTTCAAGGCCAGGTCGGATGGGGCTTGGAGCAACCTGGTCTGGTGGGAGGTGTCCCTGCCCAGGGCAGGGGGTGGCACTGGATGGGCTTTAAGGTCCCTTCCTACCCAAACCATTCCATGCTTCTATGATTCTGTGAAACAAATCATGGGTGACTGCAGACGTGTTCAAAACCCGTGTGTTCCTGCAGCCCCTGTGCAGACGCTGGAAATTCCCTGGAGCTGTTTCCCGGCAGCAGCCCATGCCCGAGCCCTGCAGCCGGATTTCACCCGCAGCTCCAGCACAGCCCCATGGATCTGCGGGGACAGCAGGAAAATAAAACGTGGTGTCTTGAGATGAAACCAGGGACTCGGCTTTCTAATTAAAATGGAGGGAATTAAAGTTCTGTTTGAATTCCCAGGACGCGCAGGATGGATGCGTAATTCATCCCGATCAACGTGACAGAGTGACTTTGTCCTGACAGAGGCTTTAAAAAGATGTTTTCTGACCTGTTGGGTCCTCAAACACATTTTTTCTGTCAGCGCCGGGGAAAGGTGGAAACGCGCGGCTTTTCCTCGGCTGAAGTTTCTGACAAAGGGGTTCTCAGACTTGCCCTTTAGGTAACATTTAATGTGTCGCGTGGGTGAGGAGTTTTATTAAAAAGAAGTGAGTTTGGCAGCGCTCTGCTGCCTCGTGGGAAGCTTTTCTGTCTCCCTGCCCCACCAAAGAAAAAGAAAGGTTGAAATATCAGGTTTTTGCTCTCAGCAGGCGGGGTTGGAGAGCCCAGTTTGCCGGGGACCGGCACGGGGACCGTGCTGCTGGATATTCCAGGGCCGAGTTCCAGGCACGGGGCAGAGGATGCTTAATCCGTGCTGGAGTCACGTACCTGCGGTGGCTTCTCCAGGCAAAGCTCTTCCCCGATGCCCTGGAATGGGCCAGGAGATACGTCCTGGGCTTCCCCATCACAGAATCACAGAACGATACGGGGTTGGAAGGGACCTCTGGAGATCATCCAGTCCAACCCCCTGCCAGGGCAGGGTCACCCAGAGCAGGTCCCACAGGAACGTGTCCAGGCGGGGTTTGGAATGTCTCCAGAGATGGAGACTCCACCACCTCTCTGGGCAGCCTGTTCCAGGGCTCTGCCACCCTCACAGGAAAGAAGTTCCTCCTCGTGTTTAGATGGAACTTCTTACATTCAAGTTTTTTCCCGTTCCCTCTTGTCCTGTCCCTGGGCACCACTGAAAAAAGACCGGCCCCATCCTCCTGACACCCACCCTTGAAGGCGTTGATCAGACCCCCCTCAGCCTTCTCTTCTCCAGACTACAAAGACCCAAGTCCTTCAGCCTTTCCTCATCAGAGAGATGCTCCAGGCCCCTAATACCTTCCCTTCCTCCTCCTTCAGTTCTCTCTCGGAGGACACACTCAGGAGTTTACCTGCTCCCAGCTGGTACTTCCTCAAAAATACAAGTGCTGTGGAAGCTCTGGATCGTGTTAGAGGCGCTGACATGTCCGAGTGCCCTTGATAAGGCCCTACCTCCTACGTGAGGATGAAGATGATGGTGAAAGTCTGCTGGGCATTTTCACACACCCTTATTTCTGGAGTTGGGTGGGAGGTTGGTGCCCGGCTGCTCTCCTGCCCTGCCTGGTGGGACCAAACGCTCCGGGTCCAACCCTCAGCAGGAACAGGCTCTTTCCCCTCTTTTTGGAGCCACCGCGTCTTCCTTGGACAACCGGCCGCCTGCCAGGAGGCTGCGGAGCCAGAGAGATCTGGGAAACCCATTTGCTCCTCTGCGGAGCCGCAGGCGACAGCCCCGGAGCAGAGGTGGTGGCACTTGTGACCCATTTGTCTCCGCAATAAAGATCTGAGATTTCTGACCTCCGAGATGTTTTCGAATTCATAAATTACCCCCGACGCTGAGGGCGGGGGTCAGGCGGGCTGACCCCTCGGCACTTTGCAGGACCTTTTGCCTGTATTTTTCTCTCTGGAAGTGTTTTTCTCCAGCTTTCCAGCTTGCCTGTGCCCCCAGCCCCTGCCCGGTCTCGAGCGCCAGCTCCTTTGGTGGCATCTGGCACCTCTGGTGTCCCGTGGGAGGTGGGTGACGGAGCCCGGACCCCTGCAGCGGATGGGCAGAGAGGGACGGCTGACAAGCAGCCTGTGGCTGGGGGCACAAAACGGGTCCGGAGTGGGGTTGGCAGCTCCCCTGGCCCCAGGCTCTGGCTGTCCCCTGTCCCCACGACTGTCCCCCGGCTCCGTGCGGGGTCCCACAGGTTTCGGTGTGCCCGGGCTCTGTCTCACTGCAGGGCACAGTCTCCTCTGGCATCCGGGGAAGGATGGCGGGACGTACCCCGGTCCAGAGCTCACAGAGAGCCCAGAGACCCCAGAGGTGCTGGCGGGGACCTCCCATCCCACCCCCAGTGACCCTGCTGTCCCCGGGGGCGTGTGGCCTCTGGCGGGGAGCACTGCTGGGGGGCTGCTGGTGGGACACGCGGCTGGGACTGATGGTCCAAAATAGCTGTGAACCACCTCAAGCCCCACCAAGAGGACGTTGGCAGAGACCTAGGGAGGCGGAGGGGACACTGTCACCCCCCTCCTCGTGTCCCCGTCCCTCGGGCTCGGCGTGAGCTGGGAGGAAGCAGAGATCCTCGGAGATATTTACAGTTTACAAGAGTTTATTCAACTGGTTTCTGACTTTAGTTCTACCGAGTGGGTGCTGAACAGTTACAGGCTCCTTCGGGTTCAATTACAGCCAATCTAACCGACCAAACAAACAAAGAGGAAAAAAACCCAACAACAACAACAGCAACAACAACAAAAAAGAAAATAAACAAGAAACAACTTGGAAAAACAATAAGAAAATCCACAACTTTTTCACGTGTCATTAAATATATTCATATATAATAACCATAATATATTAGTATGCATTGTAAAGAAACATCGCCCAAAGCAGTATGCAATGGTCATAACTAAACAACATTTACAGTTCAAGATATTAACAGAAATAATAAAAAAAACCAAAAAACAAAAAACAAAACAACAACCCCCCCCCCCAAAAAAAAAAAAAAAAGAACAAACCAACCCCCAAAGGAACACAGGTTTGTGCGGGGCGAGGAGGGGGGGTGCGGGGAGAGGGCACGGACACCACCAAACGCACAGAAACGAGACGAAACGACTTTTTTTTTTTTTTTTCGGGTGCTACCGTGGAGTGATGATTGTTTTGGCATCTCAGCTGCTCTCCGAGGCCGCGCTGAAGGCACCGCAGCCCCTTCCCCAGCCACCCCCGCTGTCCCCGCTGCCCCTCCAGGACCTCCCTCCTGCCCCCTGGGGCCGGGGGTGGGTGCTGGGGTTCCTCGCTGGTTGTGATGGTGTCGGGTACCCCGATAGAGCTCCCCCCGCCCCGGCCACTGGTGTTGACTGGTGACATCTTGTCCCTCTTTGGGTGACGGGACAGAGGTGTCCCCCCCCCGAAGGAGATGTCCTGGAGAGGCTGCAGGGAAGAGTTGCATCCCTCCCGACACCCCAAAACCGGGGCTGTTCTGCCTTCCCCAGGGGAGGAGGGCTGGGTACCAGTTACACCAGCAGTTTTGCAGGTCAAGGCTACTGGGAGTGTGTGAGGGGCACTGGGGGACCGTGGACGGAACGAAGGGGCTTCTCTCGTCTGGTTGGAAAGTGCAAAACTCCAACACAGATCACGGGACGGGGTCTTGGTGGGGTGGGGTCCGAGTGGGACGGGGTCCAGGTGGGACAGTGTCTGGGTGGGACGGGGATCTGATCCTATCGCTCTGGCTGTGGTGGGCTCTGAGTTGTTTCCCGTCTTCTGCAAACTCCATTTCCTTCTGATTGCCTGGGTTGGATCAGTGCCTGGAGGGGTCAGGCTGTGGGATGGTGTTTCTTCTGCAGGTTCCCAAACCGGTGGGATCGGGGAAGGGGCTGGGGCTTGTCCCTGGGTGGGTTTGGGTGGGTGTCAAGGCTGTGCTGCACTTGCCAAAGCTGGAAAATGGGAGCGAGCGTTGGGTTTCCAGGCTTGCTCGGTGGCCAGTCCCCAAGTCCCCACATCCCCTGGCCTTTCCTTCCTGCTCTCCAAGTGGAGAACTGGCTTTAGGTTGGATCTGGTTGCTTTTAGTCCAGTTGAAGGTCTCCCGTGGTTCGAGGGCATCCTGGCTAATGCAGGACAATCTGTTTCAGGCAGAGTGGGGTGTCCCTGGCATCAGTTGGTGCTACAGGAGAGCATCCCAGCCCCACTTTGGGGCTTTAAGCCTCCATTTAGACACTTGAGCTCAGATTTTAGCCTTCAAAACTTGGTGGCTTGAGTTCCCTTGACTGCAGAACATCGGCTCTCCTTGAGCTCTGAAGTAAGGAAAACCGAGTCTGCTCTGGGTAAGGGGAGAAAGCACAGATTTTGGGGGGGGATTCCTTGGTGTCCAGGGTGGGATTTCTCTCCTCATACCCCACATAATTTCAGAGGGGCCTTGTGGTCACAGGGGGAGGCTCAGCAGAGCCCGCTCCCCCCGGGTGGTGTCTCCTGCAGCCCGGCCCTGGCCACTGCTTCCCTGGGAGCCCTCCTCTCTACACCTATTTACATGGCTGCCTCGCTTTATGGCGGTTTATGTCATTATATAAATATTGTCAATTGCTATAAAACAAGGCAAAACCACTGGAAAATGTCATAAAAGAGATGTTTCCAAGTTTCCTAAAAGGAAAAATATCAGGGAGGTTTTGCTTTTCGTAGCGACTAATGTTTGCTTCTCCTCCAGGTACCCGTCCTGCCCTCCCTGCCTTGCCCCCCGGCTCCATCGACAGGGTGAACTCAAATATCCCCCTTCCTCGTGGGATGGTGTGACAGGGGAACAGCCTGGCATGGGGACACAGCCCCTGGGTGACAAACAACTCAACAGCCAGTCCTGCCCGGAGAGTGCCCCTGGGAAAGATGCTCCAGCCCTGGGGCTGGGCATGGGGTGTGAGGGGGAGATGAGGCAGCCGCTGCCTTCCGTAGTTCGTTAGCAATTAGAGATTGGGAAATTTAGATTTGCTGGTTTTCACCCCCGATTTGGGGGAGCTCCAGGTGGGTCACACCTTGCTCATCCAGCCCCTGATGAGACCCACTCCCCTTGGGGCAGGCTCTGCCCTGCGTTGGCTGTAACTTGGCCAAGCCTTGGAGCTCTGCGCTTGTCCCTCTGCCCATGGGGACAGTCCCACCCCGCTGTCCCACCTCCTTTGTTTCCCAAAGGAGATGGCCACTTCATGCAGGGATGCTGGGGAGCTGCAGCTCCAGAGGGAGCAAGGGCAGAGCCGAGGTGGGGTCAGGAGAACTGGATGAGTTTGGGAGTGAAACCAGTGGCCAGCCAGGATCTCTGTGTCCTCAGCATGGATTTTCTGTCACCTGAGGGGTCATCAGCCTTCTGACAGCAGCAGAGAGGACCAAGCCCATGAAGGAGGTCTCGGGGGTGGCCACGGTGGAGACTCAGGGACTGCAATGGGCATGATCTTCCAGGGCACCTACAGGAACTGGATGCCAACTTAGTTTTTTTGCAAAGTCTGGGTGTTTCCCTGGGGCTCCTTGTTATTAACTCCATGACTGGGAATCGGTGGCTGGGAGGGGGCCAGGGCACCCCGTGGGCTCACACACCTTCAGCGGGGGGGGGGGGGGGGGGGGCAGCGCTCCTTGGGGTGTGGGGGCCAGAGCAAGGAGTCGCTCCCCAAGTCACGTCCACATGGAATTCTCCCACCAACGTGGTCTCCTCTTTGTTGTGCCCAACCTGGGCTCGGAGCATCGCTGCGGCTGGAGACCTCGGCAGCTCCCGGCTACCGTGCAGCGGGTGATTGTTATGACTGTCGGATACCAAAGAGTCCTCAAACGACCCATTAGTCGATCCTCGGATCTGTGTCCTCAGCGAAAAGTCTCTGTTGAGTTTCCTCTACAATAACTGGCCTGTTCAACCTAAGCTGAGAGTACAAATTTTTGGGGATGGGGAGTTAATTTCCAGCGTTGCTGTTGATTAGTTTCATACAGGTGTGGTGTTCCCGTGACGTGCTTTGGAAGCAGCAGATGTTAGCAGCTGGAAGGCTGTTTGGTGTCTCTGATCTCTTCAGTCAACGGGGCAGAACGAAGCTTGCCGGGGGGGGGAGGGGGGGCGGGGGGGGGGGCGGCACCGACTGCCGCATCCCCGCAACCACCCTCCTCTTGTTTTATATCCATGTGTGCGGTTTTGTGAGTGTGTTGTGTTTTGTTTTGTGTTTGGTTTTGTTTGTTTTTTTCTCCCGGAATACGAGGTGCAAACCCGCCAGCCCCACAGCCCTGGCTGCCGTCCCTCCCGTCCCCCCCCCAACCCCTCCCCAGCCCGACCTTCCTCCCGCCGTCCCCCGTCGCCGGTCCCTGCCCGCCCCAGCTCGACACAAAGCAGCATGCACAGTCAGTCTCTCCCTCGCTCCGTCGCCTTCTCCTCCTTTAGGCTTTCTTACACTTCCCCTTCTTCTCCCGTTGCTGGAACTTCCTGAGCCGCCGAGCCCACGTATCCCGCCACTGTATCACCAGGCTGGTTTTGTCGGCAATGATGCCGCTCTGGTCGGGAGAGTCCTCGTTGTTGCCCAGCAGCAAATACTTCTTCATGGGCTTGATTTTGGGGCACTTGCAGGCTATGTCCTTGGAGTGGATCCACAGGGTCTGGTCTCCGCGCCGTATCCGGTTGCTCCCTTGTTTGTAGACGGAGATGATGTTGACCGTGAACTTCCACCAGTCGGCATTTTTTTCCGCTTTCAGGATGTGGATCTGGACAGCTGGAAAAAAAAAAAAACCCAACAAAAAACAGACCCACAAGGCAAGAGAGGAAAAGATGTTACAATTTGAGCTGGCGAGAAGAAAATTCATTTCAAGTCTTTCCTAATGGGCTGCATGAGGAAAAGGGATTTTGTCTCTGAGCCCAGGCTGGGGGACGTCAACCATGGGTGTTGGTTGCACAAAACCTACCTCTGCCCCCAGACAAGAGCGGTCAGTGCTGATGGCAAAGGGTCTCAGCAAAGGTACTAAGACCACCATAGGCTTGGGAGGTGCTCTCCAGCTCTGCTGCCACGAAGATGATCCTTTGGGTCCCCAATAAGCATGGGCATGGTGATCCATGGACCATGGTGTCCCAAGGGCCCCCAGGAGGGAAGGGGAGGCTGGGAGCAGCTGTACACTAGGAACCATGGCGCTCCTTGTGCTGGTGGCCTTGTGCTGAGAATGACACAGGGCTATGCAGAGCGAAGGTGGAGAACAGGATGCCTCCTCATTCTTCCATCTGTGTCCTGGGAGGACCATCATCTCCCAGGCCACGGATGTGAAGCAAGCACAGACAGAGCAGTTCCCCAGGGCTGTTGGTGCAGCAACATCTGACCCAGCACCTGAGAACTCCTAAAGTGATCGAAAAACTCTTTAAAAATCAGATAGATTCATGTACACTGGACCCTGCCTTTTCCCTTGAAGCACAGAGAAAATTAACAAACCTGGGGACATCTTTTGCTTCCGACCCCGGGTGGTGGCCCAAGCACTGGGCAGGGGCTCTGCACACAAGGCAAACATTGCAGAGGGCACAGCAGGGAGGTGTCTGTCCCCATCGGCAGTGCCAAAAACCCCAGGTTGCACCACAGGACCTGGGATGAGCAGAGGAGCTTTCTTCTCAACCCAAGGGTCCAGAGAGCAGCCAGAGGATGGGTTTCTGCATGGGCCATCCCTCCAGCCCCTCTATTCCATCCCCTTCCTTGCTAGATGAACAACTTGGTGCATCTGTATCAGAACCCTAAGGCAGCCCCAGATTTTAAGAGAAAATGAGCCAAAATCTGAAGCAAAACACTGGGACTGGCCCAAATCTCCAAGCGTTTGGCATCTGGATGTAGGAAAGACCTGGTAGGGCCTCCAGCACATCTGCCCAGGGCCAGCACAAGGACATAGCTCTCCATGAGAACCTGGCCTTGGAGCAGGACACTGAATGGGTTCAAACCCATGGCAGGATTTGGGAACAAGGAGGGTCACTCTTCACGTGTTTCTAGGAGATGTTCCTGGATCAAGATTGCTCATTGCTTGCCATGGAAGAAGACACTGCTGTTAAAAATTATGGGTGAAGGACTGAGCGTAGGGCTCAAGGAACATTAGGAGAGGTCAATGGCAGCATCAAACGTGACCTCTGGATCTGGTGGACTCACTTGAGCAGCTCCTGCTGCTCCGGTGAGCTTCTTCCTGACAGTGGTCCATCACGGCACAGAGATGGAGGCAGCAGCCAGCCAAGATTGCATCCTCCAGGGAGGCTGAACGCATTCCTCCTCACTAAAAAAATCAGCTTCCAGGAAAATATCTTCACCGGGAGGTGACTACCCGGCCCTCCTGGGTTTGTTTGCTGACTGTGGGACGAGAGGAGTCCCCACCAGCAGAGACAGAGGGAAAAACCTGGGTGGTGCTGCCAGCCCTGGCTGGGAGAGCCGGCGGCTCCGTGCAGGCTGCGGGCTAGCGCAGTCCAACCACAAAGTTGTTTTTTTTTAACCAAATCTTTGAGCTTTTCCAATTTTTTCCCCCCAATTCCCTCCATGCCCTGCGAGCTCTAACCCCCTGCCCATCCACCTGCCTGTCCCAGCCATCTGACTGGTCCCCAGCGGGGCCCATCTTGACTGCATAAATCCCCAGAGGGGGTAGAAACCCTGAAAAAAAAAAAAAACAAACCAGCCAAAACCCTCCCATTTGCCTTATAACAACCTAATTTTACCCCCCTGGATCAGCGGTGGAGGAGCATCACCCTCACTTTAAAACCACAATGTGCAAACTGATTTCAGGCTATGGAAGGAAATGGGGCTCCGCAGCCCAGCAAGGTTTTTTAACACGTTGCAAAATATATGGTGGGGTGTTGGTTTTTGGTTTTTCTTTTTTTTTTTTTTTTTCAGAGCATTACATGGACGCCAGACGCTTTCATTAAATTAAAAAAAAAAAAAAAGAAAAAGAAAAAAGAAAAAAAACAAGCCTAAGCTCTGACCGTGTATTTCCCAGTCTGGTGCGAAGGTAACAAAATGTGAAGATTAGCCAATTTTTTTATTTTTTTGGAAACAAATCTTTCCAAAAAAGCTTAAACCTTTGACCTGCCTGGGTCCACACTGACAAAATGGAGAAAATGAATGAAAAGGAACTGGAGAGAGGTGGCTACAGGAAACTCCGCTCTAAAATACACAGTCTGTATTTTTTTGATGTCAAGGCCCCCGTCTCTTATTTTTTTCCCCGTTTATTAATGAAGTGGAAGGAGTGAAAGCTTCAGGGAAGGCTCAGCTGGCACGGCCACAGCTGCCTCCACTGACAGCGAGTTTTTCTGCCCGTAACTTTGCATCCAGGATGCGCAGTTTCCCCCGAGTCTGGTTTCAGAGCCCGAGTTTGGCCATGACTTGCCTGGGTAATTTGGTGGTGGGGTCTTCGGCATCTCCTGAGGGACACAAGATGTGTGGAGGTGCAGAGGGGTACCAGGAGGAAGTTTTGGAAGCACCTAGGCTGGCTTTCCTGGGTGAATCCCTGGGGATGTAGGCACTTGTTTCTCATGAAAGAGAAGGTTTCAGTTCCTCTGTGGGTTCTGGGGGGGCCCAGCTGTGCCCCACTGCTCCAAAGCTGGCTTTGGTGCTTGGTGTTGTCCTTCACCCACCATTTCTTTGGGCAAAGCTCGGCTTTACCTGTGCCCTGGTGAACTGCTCCCACTTTGCTGAGGCACCCACTGAACGCCTGCACCGAGGCTGAGCCACGTGGGGCACTGTCCCTGTCACTGCAGCCACGGAAAAATGTCCCTGAATGTGTCCATGGGGCAACCAGATGAAAGGAGGTGATGGTTAGGGGGTGGTGGGTGGTGAAGATGATGCTCTTCTGGCTGTAGTCCCCTGGGAGCAGATGGTGACCCAGAGTGAGGAGAACAAAATCAAACGAGCCACAGCTTTCATGGCTCCAGCCGAGGCCAGTGACACCGGTTCCCAGCCAGGACGGGCTCTGGTCCAGGTCCTGAGCGCAGCGATGCCCTGGGGCTGCCTGTGGCTTGTGCCCACTCCTCCCTGCGCTTTGCAGACAGCGAGCAGCTGAGCCCTGCAGTAACCTGGGGCTGGTGGCACCCCCTGTACCCCCACAGCACCCAGCATCTTTCTCCAGGTTCACTATTCTGCCTCCTGCTCTGCTCCCCCATCCGCTCAGTCAATGAAAGGGGCAGGGAGAGCTGGGGGCCTGGGGGCTGGAGGGGCAAGGGGAAGATGCTCAGCCCCAGGGAGCGCACAGGGCTGCCCCATCAACCGCATCCCACCTGGCACCGAAGCTCCTGAACAGCAAATCCTGCCTGGACGGTGCCTTACAAGTCGCACCAGCCCGGGTGATGCATTCAGGTGTGTCCCCCCACATTATACTTCTTTTTAAGAAAAAGGTGGCCGAGTGGTCCCCGGGCTCTGGGAGGGGATGGGGGGGGGGTCCCTGGTCCCCTCCTGCATCCGCAGGCTGCTGGGCAGTGCCACCCTGACATGATGCTCCTTGGCTCCTCAGGGCTTGGCCTGGAGCCTCCAGCCACAAGAAAGACCCAAAGACTTGATGTTGCAGATGGAAGCAAAGGGGGGGGGGGGCATGATTTGCTGTTAATAAAACCAAAACCCAATCCCAAACCCTTGAAACATGTTTGAGGGCAGCTGCATAAAGGCTTAAATAAAAGCAGCGCCTCGCAGCATTCAGAGACCATGAGTCAGGGGCCCAAAAATCATGAGATTGCCATGAAAAGAGTGCGACTGGAAAAAAAATTATCTTCTTTTTTTTCTTTTTTTAATTTACTTTTGGGGTTTGTGCTAAATCTCTTGATTTCAAGCTTTCCCCTGCCAAAGCTGACCTGGGACTGGGCTACATGGACAAACCTATGCATCCTATGCATGAACCCAACTGCGGGAGCTGGAGCTCTGCTGAGATTCCAGTGATGGGGAGCAACTCTAGGCTGGCCCTGGGGAAAGGTCTGGTGGGACCACGGGGGTGGCAGCGGGAATAGAGCCATTTGCGGGGAGAGACAAGAGGGCCTTTAACAAGGGCAGATGGAAGCGGGTGCTTGGGAGAGAGGATGCGGATGGAGGCGTTCCAGCCTGAGCCGAGGCTTTCCGAAGGGCCGGGTCCCTTCTCTCTGCACAAGCAGAGCAAAATCTGTGTGGATTTTACTCCAACCAGCAGCAAAAGGTGATCCCGACACCATTCAGATTTGGGAATGGAAAGGGCTGGCTCCTCGCTGGAGCAAAGGGTTAAAATAGGATTTTTTTTTCCCCCTTTTTTTTTTTAAATTTTTAATTTATTTGGTGGTGGCTTTGCCTGCCTCTCACTGCCAGTTTCCTACTGGTTTAATATCGGAGATTTATGACCCCTAATCCCGGCCTGCCTGGGTGCGCCCTGGCTGGGTACGGTCCTGCCCCGCAGTGCCGGGGAACCCCTCACTGCCCCGGCTCGTTCCCTCAGGATGCGGTTACGGGGAGGGATTGCTCACTGCTTCCCTGCTCTGGGAACAGCATTTCTCACCTTCCAGGGTGGTGGAAGGGTCTGCGAGCTGGGGACGAGCCAGGGATGAGCTGGGGATGGTGCTTCCCCCCCCCAGCCTGGCTTTTTTCTGTGGATTCAGGGGTTTTTCTCCCCCCGTCTCTCTTTTCAAGCTGTCTTTTGAAAACACGTTTTGCTTTTTTTCCACCAGCCCTTGCCAAGCTCCTCTCGACAAAGGGGGTGACTAAGTGAAGTCTCTGCGAAAGGAAGGATTTTTTTCTTTTTTTTACTCTTTTTTTTTTTTTTTTCCCAAGAAAGGGCAAAGTGAGCAGATGATCTCACCTTTCAGATGAGGATCCTGCTCCTCTCCCCCGTCCCCTCCCCGATGTTGTGCTGGGAAGATGGGGAGGGCATGGGGGCAATGGTTGGGACCACAGTGCTGGTTCCCAGCAAAACGCTCTGGCATCCCCTGCACAGGATCGGGTCCCGCTGCAGAGTGAGGAGCTCAGGGACAGGGGAAGAACGGAGGTGAAAAAACCTCTGGGTTTCCTTTACCACAGCCACCCACCCCACTGGGATGAACCACACCACACAGACAGAGGGAAGAGCCCCCAAAATTGGGCTGAAACAGCGGCACCCAATCAAGCAAGGGATGCTCCTGCATCACCTGGACCAGCATCACCTGCTCTAATGAAATAATCCCTTCTCCTGTTGGGCCAGGGGGAATCTCCATCCTCAGCAAGGTCCAGCAAGGATGCACCCCACTCCTTCTCCAGGATAATTTTAACTGCCCCAAACCCAGCGGATCCTCTACCCCTGGTTTTCTGTGAGCCAAGCGACCCCTGCGCTCCACCAGGCAGCCAAAATAAACCCAGAATAAAGCTTTTCTGCTTCTGTTCTTGCCTTCCCACCCCCCTTCCTGAAATCTCCTGGCCTGCCCTCCCTGTGCCCTGTTTCACTCCAAATATTTGCACCAAAACCCATCTCGCGGGAAAGAGCCCAATTTAAAATAAAAGGAAAAGAAAGAAAAAAAAAAAACACAAACCCAACAAAAACAAACAGATAAGAAAAATAAATAAGGGAAAATATCCCCTTTGAATGGCTGAATGAAACGGGGAGCTAAAAAGCCCCATTGAGAAGTGCGAGGCGGATGATAGCTTCCCGATTGAGCCCGCGGGAGAAGTAACTCTGTTCAAGCTAATTAGAGCCTTTTAGGACATTCAGCCCAGCGATGCTGGCGTAACGGTGAGGAAAAGAGCCTCCTAATTGGCTTCCTGCTGGGGTGTCAGTCCCAAAGTCTTTATTATCCTTCCCTGCACCTTTTCAACCCTTTCTTCCCTCCCTGGCCCCTACGAAAGCGTGGGCTGCCCCGGGCTGTGCTGCAGCATCGCTTACCCCACTGCCTCGCCAGGCTGGTTTCCCATTGAAAAAGGAAATTTGCTTCCACTGTTGGGCTGGTTGGGGCTGTGGGGCTGGTTGGGGACACCCCCCAGGGCCAGGAGGGCTGGGGTGGGAGCACCCCGGTTCCTGCGCTGGGACAGCCTGTGCCCGCTCGCCCCGAACCAGCCCCAGCAAACGGCTTTGGCTCACTGGTGCTTTTGCAGAAGTGATGCTGTGCGATAAAAGAGAAAAGAAAAGCTCTTTCCAGCACCCCTACTCATTGCTCTGGGGGCTATCTCTTGCCCGAGACAGCTCTTTAGCTGCCCTTGTCTCCCCAGGGTCTGGTGAAGCCCCTGATCCCACGTTACAGCCTCAAACAAAACCAAGCCTGAGCTTTCACCTGAACACTCAGGAAGAATCTCCCTGGTGAGATCAGACAAGCCAAGGAGTGAAACCGCACTGGGGCTGCCCCTCGAGCAAAACCCAAGTGCTGCCGCCACCAAAACATCACAATCCTTGGCCCGAGAGCCACAGGAAAAGATAATGCTGCTCGGTTGGAAGAGGGATGCACGTGCCTTTTTTTCCTCCGAACTCCCAGGGCCAATTTGGATCACGACAGATCCAACTTTCCTACAATCAAGTGGCTCTTTTCTCCCTTCTTCAGAGAGAAAATGCTCCAGCGTGAGCTCAGCCCTAAGGAGATGCTGGAAGCGAGGTGGCAAAATGAAGGGATGCACGTGCCACAGGTGGGAAATGCATTTTGTACCTTATTAGCCAGCAGAGAATCCACCCACAAGAAACCCCACGGCTTTAGTAGCCTCAGCCTCATCTTTAATAACCTCATGATCCAGTAGTGAATTTGTCACGTGCAATTGAACCCTTTTCTCTAAGGGCAAAGTCATTCTTTGGACCTCTCCAACATCTGATGAACCTCCGGCAGCTCCTGAGCATGGCCAGACCTCGCTGATGGGGACCACAAGTGTTCCCCAGCCCCAGCAGATCACCCTTCCCAAAGGACGCTCTCCACAACCATTTTGCCACGTGGGCAATGGAAGAATAAATGGGAATGCAAATAAAACATTTGCCTCCAAGCCCTCTTCCTTCCCCGGGCTCGCGGGGAGGTGCCAGAGCACAAAGCCAGCGTGGAGCATCCCACAGCCGGCCCCGCCGGGAAGCGCCTTGTCCGGGGACGGGCTGTTAAATGGGAATTCGTTCTGCTCTCGCAAACACTTCCCGGACATGCTGAGCTGCTGCTGTGAGCGTGTTTGAGGGAGGGAGGGAGGAGGTATCTCTACTCCTAGATGCTTTGATGCAGATGAGATGGGAGTTTTTTCCTTTGTAGTTTGGTGAAAATATATATACATAAATATATATATATATACACACACACAGATACATATATATACATGCATATGCATATATAGATATATTTTTTATGTATTCCTCTGCTGTGGAGACACTGGGGCAACCACAGCCCCGGTGGATGCTAAACCCTGTCCTGCAGCACCTCGTAATTCCCTGATTGTTCAAAAATTTGAAGGCTCAGCTCCAATCCAGGCTCATCCATACACAGCCCACTCCCCATCCCCGGGGTAAACCCAAAGGCTCACATTTGGTCCCTCCTGCAGACACTTTGTTCTCCCTCACTATAGCCTACAGGGGGGAAGGAGATAATTTCCAGCCCCTACATGTGTTTAGCAGCATTTCTAAACATCCCCTGGCACGGAGCACCTCTAATTTAACCAGCTCTACCTGATTTTTCCATGTCAGCCCCATTCCTGCTGCTCAGCCCGTCCCAGCAGTGTTGGCACGGCTGGTGAAGGAGGGCAATCCGCTGGGCAGGGGTGACCGGAGCAGAACCATCTCTCCCCACGTGCCCTTGCCAATGTGGCTCTGTCCCAGAGGGCAATGGCTGAGCCCAGGGGGAGAGGGGCTGCCAAGCCACGGGGAGGGCTGGAAGGGGTTTCTTTCTGTAGCCTGAAGTTTCTGAAGAAACTCCCCTCCCAAGATCACTCTGGACACCTCCTGCATGGACCTGCTGGTGACCAAATTGGGAACAGACCCACATTACAAATAATCCCAGGAGCAGAGAGGTGAGGAAGGAGCTTGGGACGTGCCTGGTCCAAGACACTGCTCCAAGCAGGAAGGATGCTCAGGACCTCGAGTACCAGCAAGGACTGGGGATCCCACAACCTCCCTGGCTTGTCCCAGGGCTGCACCACCCTCTGAACTTGCCTTGGAATTACAGTAGGGATGGATCCGGATGATGGGGAACTGCTTGCTGTTTGTCCCCACAGCAAAGCACGTAACAGCACAGAGAGAAGAGACAGGACACGGTGTCATCATAACCCGGAAGACACTGTGGGGATGAGGACACTATGGACCCTGATTTGGTGGTTGTCTCAGCATCTGCAGAGGGACTTATATTTTCCAAGTAACACATTGCACTGCTGCTTTGCCCAGCATCACTAGCCAGGGTTTCCCCTCCAAACCTGGCAAAAAATATATCCCAAATTGCACACGGGCAGTTGCCACAAAGCAGAGCCAGGCTGCCTGGCCCCAGTTGTGGTTGGGACCCAGTGGGCAACCTGCCCCTGGGCTGGGTGGGCTTGGGGACACCCCAGGAGGGAGACGTTCCTGCTCTGCATCCCTGTGCAGCCTCTCCTCCCTGGGAAGCAGCGGCCAAGAGGGGCGACTCACCATAGTCTTTCTTACAGTACTTCTTCATGTTGATCTTCAGTTTCCCCTTGGAGGCTTTGCAGTATGAGTCACAATCTGCGCAGGAGAGAGGGGGAGGGCAAGAAAACATTAACAAAACAAATTAGCCTTAAAATGAATAAAAGGCTGGGGGAAAGGGGGGGGAGGGAGGGGCGGCTCAAAGCTGCAGCCTGCCATGAATAAGCAGCGTGCCTGTGATATCCATCTGCCAGGCCCCGATTGGGTCGTCTAAGGGGGCATTCAGAAAAACCTTCCTTTCTAAAGAAAGCTTTTCACAAAGGAAACCATCCTCCCGCCCGCCTCCCCCAGCCCAGCTTCCCTGGGCTGCTTCTGTCTTCCTGGGAGACCCCAGGGCCTCCCTTATTGTGCCACCCAGAGCTTTTGAGAGCCACACAAATTCCCCCTGTTCTCCAGCTCCCAACTGGAGCCTGCCCGGAGCCCACAGAGGCCCCATTGTCACCCCTAACCCGGGCCGGTGTCAGCCTTTGGCATTCATTGCGGAGAGATTCGGGCTGGGGTCACCCTCTGACAATGCGGGTCAGAGAGGAAATTAGCAGCCCATGAAGCATTAGCAAAGCCTTTTGGTGTCCACTCTACTGAAGTGTGCAAATAAAATACCCCAGTAGGAACATTTCAGTTCTAATGGGCCCCCACTGCTGGGACACGCTGGCTTTGCTCGGGTGGTGCAGCGGCCGGTGCGGCGGGCAGGCGGGAGCGCTGGCACGGCAGCCTGGCAGCGCCACCGGGGCTGGCAGGGCTGGAGCTGAGCCATGGTCCCGGGCGGCTGTGGGGATGCTGAGCCCTGCTCCAGGAGCTGCTGGTCCCCGCTCCAGGAGCTGCTGGTCCCCAGGGATGCTGAGCCCATCTCTGCGAGCTGCTGGTCCCCAGGGATGCTGAGCCCATCTCCGGGAGATGCTGGTGCCTGGCGATGCTGAGCCCATCTCCAGGAGCTGCTGGTCCTCAGGGATTTGCTCCTGTGCGGTTTGCAGCTGGACAGCATCACACTTTCAGATGGCATCGTGTGGTCAGTGTCCTCCAGGCACCGCTGGGAACATCCCAGTGGCACCACGGCCAGGCAATGCCACAGTGGCTGGGGATGTGCCACCCCGTGCCAGCTCCCAGAATCGGGACTGCCTCATGGACATGCTGTCCGTGCACATCCCATGTCTCCTCAGCATCCATGGGTGCCAGAGAGAGAGGCCCCCAGCACCACGGATACCCCATATTTGGTGGAAAACGGGACACAATTGACTGCAGCAGGAGCCGTTGGTACAGCGATAGTCCTTGGACATCTCCACCTCTCCCAACTGCCCATGGGTCCTCCACAGCCACTGTTGGGGACCAGGTGTGAAAACTTGCTGAAAGGCCACAGCGTGGCCCCAGGGCTCTGTGAGCAGGGTGGGATGCTGGGACCCAGCTGGTACCCCATGGCCAGTGGACACGAGGTCTCCATATCCTGCCCCAGGCCATGTTGGCAGTGCCAGATCAGAACCACACTCTGCCCATGCAACACCCAACTCTTTCAGCAGACCTGAAACCCTGGGGGGGAAGCCATGCAGCCTCCCCCTCTGTGTCCCCCTTTATCGTGGCTGTGTCACACAGCAGGGTGGCATGTGCCAGAGCCTCAGCAGGGCTTGAGGATCCATTTCTCATGTACTGCAAGATCCGTTGAAGAAGCAGTTCCTTCCTAGAGAAGTTGGCACGAAGCAGGCCTGGGAGGGGAAACTGAGGCACAGGGTTGCGAGGTGGCTGCACAGCTACAGTGGCTGCAGCTTTTCTGGCGATAGCTCTGTTTGCAGCTTTGCTGGTATGAAGCTTCAGGACAGGCCCATGTTGGAGGAGGTGGTCTCCAGTGGTGGATGCTCAGAGTCAGCCCAAGCAAGAAGGTCACCAAGGTCTGCAGACACGATGCACTGGGTGTTCTGTGCCCTCTCAGCTCACCAGCCTCAGTACAGGAGGTGTCCCTGGAGTGGGAGGTGGGTTCAGAAACATGGGGAGCTTCCTGAGGTGGAGAGGAGATGCTCCAGGAGGTCTCATGGACCCCAGTCCCAACCCTCCCCATTGACAGCAGAGCCAAACTCAGCCTCAGCCAAGCAGCAGCTTCTTTTTTGGTTTGACTGGGGAACCAACAGAAGGAAACCCAGAGAGCTGAATACCCACACATCAGGTACCACCTCGTCCCAACACCTCCAATCCATGAGTGCCCCAGCCCCTCTCAGCAAGGCCAGACGGAGTCACCTCACCTCAGCACCATCCTCCTCCCCCACTGCTTCTCCTGTTCCTCAGGAGGCACCCAGAGTAATAGATGGCTTCATGCTCTTGCAGTATGGCCTACCCAGGGCCGAAGGAGAAAGCTATGACATGAAGTGGGGCACCTTCCTCCTCCAAGTCCCAGCTGAGATCTCTGCTCAGCTACAACATACCCAAAGCCCTTAGAAACCCAGGATCTGAGCTGGTGACTGAAGGGTTCCAGCAGCTGACACCTCCCCTTTGCTTTCCTCATCTAACATGACCCTGAACACCAAGTAAAACTTGAGATGCACTGAGAAGAGAGTGGATATTCCATAAAAACTTTAGTTCGGATGATGGAGATTCACTAGCAAAGTCCCGGCCATGCCCAGGTGGCAGGATGCCACCATACAGTGGGACGTGGCTGTCTGCTGTCACCGAGCTCAGGGAAGTGAAATATTCCTGATCCAACTCACTGGTAAGATGTTCCTGGCTGTAAACATGGAAGGAAAAGTCTACAAGGGAAATAAATGCACATGTGGCAACCTAAACAGCCGAGGGATTCTTTCCTCAACCTGCTTGGTGGAGCAGGGGACTGACAAGAGACAGGCCATCGGGCCGCTTTGCCGGGCAGCTGGCACGAATCTGCTGAACCGCAGATTGGTGGTGTTTTCACGACACTAACGAGGTTATGATAAAGCTGATGATGGTTCTCCTCTGGCACAGAAATCCCGGAGCCCTACAGATATTTATCACCACTGTTACACAGCCCCTCTGCAGCAGCTGATCTGCAGAAGAGGCCGATGCAGGGGCAGGGAACTGAGCAGGGACAAGATCTGGCTGCAGATCTCTCCTCCTCTGGCCAAACCAAAGCCAGAGAAACAGATGCTTGTGAGCAGCTTGCTCTGAGTACCAGTGATGGGCAGGGGTGGATGGCAGCTCCCACCGGTGTGCCCCATGGCTCGGCCCCAGCATCTGCAAGGGGGTCTCCAACCAGCCAGGCAGGAGAGCCCACCCAGAGCAGATCCTCCTCCAGCCCCACAGCACTGCTGCTGCCATCCAGCCCCGAGAAACAGCAATCAGAGAGAAACCATTGCTCTGGACTTCAGTCCAGACCACTCACAAGCGCAACCCTGAGTCTCTTCAGCAGGTTCTCCCCACAGAAACACCCCTGACCACACCAGAGCTGCCCAGTCCTCACACTACTGCTGTGATATTTCTATTCTGCCTGGGCTTACAGACCTGCTGGAAACCCACCCCAGCATCATCCCCCAGGCAGGGAGGCTGAAACGGAGCTGGTGAGGGGTCTGGAGCACAAGTCTTGTGAGGAGCAGCTGAGGGATCTGGGGGTGTTCAGCCTGGAGAAAAGGAGGCTGAGGGGAGACCTTCTTGCTCTCTACAACTCCCTGAAAGGAGAGTGTAGCTGGGGGGGGGTGTCGGTGTCTTCTCCCAAGTCACAGGTGATAGGACAAGGGGAAACAGCCTCACCCCTTGCACCAGGGAAGGTTTAGGATGGATATTGGGAAAAATTTCTTCACTGAAAGGGTTATCAAACACTGGAACAGGCTGCCCAGGGCAGCGGTGGAGTCACCATCCCTGGAGGTATTTAAAAGCCGGGCAGACGTGGTGCTGAGGGACATGGGTTAGTGGTGGTTTCTGTCAGCGTTGGGTTGATGGTTGGACTTGATGGTCTGAAAGGTCCCTTCCATCCCAGACAATTCTATGATTCTATGACACCACCCAGCTGCCCCCCAAGCCCTACAGGAGAGCACCCCATCCACGCAGCCCCCCCTTGCTCCCGGGGTACAAGCCTGGAATCAGTTTTGTGTCTCAAGACACCCAACTACAGATCAGGTCTGGCCCTGCTTTTCCTGACACAACCCTCGTTCCACCTCCCCTTTCTCTTTCTTTCTCTCCCGGCCCCACGGGCTGTGCCAGAGCCTCAGCTGGTTTGAATTGAACTTGATGTGGCCAGAGCCAGCTGGTGTAAATCAGTGTAAATCACCAGATGCCAGGGCTGATTTGGATGGGTGGGGGATTTGCCCCAGTTCATTTCCTTTGTCTCCTACATGGAGACCTCTCCTGCCCTCCTGGGTGACTTGGAGGTCCTCTGGGGCCTCTTTGGGGGAGCAAATGAAATTTCTGAGAGCACAGCATTGAGTTTGTGTTTGTTGGTTTTGGTTTGCTACATACATAGAGAGATGCTGCAAGATTGCTGCTTGCAGAGGGGATGCTACAGGATATTATTTCAATGCTGCTTAATGCCTGGAAAAGCCCCTGCTCTTGTACCCCAAGTGACTTTTCAGCAGTTTAGGTTCTGGGGGAAGGTTTTCTGAGCTGCTGGTCCCCTGATCGAAGGTGACAGCAGAGCTGAGCTCCCAGGCTGGGGAAGGGATGGGAGGAAGGGGCAGGAGGCTGAAATGGGAGGAGAGGATTGATCTGGAGCCTGGAGTGCTCCAAATGCTGTTTCAGTGACTCGTGAGTACGTTTAGGAGATACACGTGTGATGTGAGACTTCTGCAGAATTTGTCCCCGTGTTCTTCTGGTAGAAACCTAAAAAGTCCCAAGGCCTGTGCTGCTTGTCCTGGCTCCAGGTCCCTCTTGCCCATCTCCATGAGATTGCAGAGGATCAGCCTGGGGTAACCTGCTCTTGGAAGGTGATGCCAGAGTCTGACCAAAAGGCCAGGCTGAAAATAAAAGGAGGCTGCCTGAAGAAGTGAAGCACTCTTTGGGAAGGACAACACCTTGGTACCCAAAGCATGGGGTGGTAAGTGTCCAGGTCCTGTCCACCCACGTCCTACAGGCATGATGGGGTGGACACCCCTTAGCTCTGCCCTGTGGGACTGGTGGATGGGGTCAGCCCCAGCTCTGTGCCCCATAGTGTTGGACATATATGTCCCCTGCACATGGGGGTGCAGAACCAGGGTTGGTCCTCACCCTGGTGCTGTCCTGCTCTGCTCCTCCTCCTGGGCAGACCTGCCTTCTCCCTGCCTGGCCCCGGGTAGGGCTTGCCTGCCCTCAGCAGATCCTGAAACCTCTCTGAGTCCCTCCTACCCAGCTTTTGGCCTGGCCACCTCCATTCTGAAGGTCTCCAACACCCCTGGCTACAGCTCTGTGGTGTGGGAGAGATGGAGTGGTGATATCCGCACACCCTCCTCCCCCAGTCCCAGCGCTTTCTTCCCTGCGTTTGCTCAGCTGCACAAATATTCCAGTGCAAATCCCCATTTCAGAGATGCGAACCCAAAAGCACAACCAGATCCTAGTGCTTTTCTTTTTCTCATCACCGCATCCTCATGCACCGTGACCCACGGTGGGGGAAACATCCTACACCTCCCTGCCGGATCCCCGGGGCCGGCAGCCACTGGCCGCTTGCCTGCGGGAAAAACCCAAACTTTCGGCGTTTCCCGGATAAACTGAGCGGGAGGGGAGCTGGGAAGAGGTTGTTGGCGCTACTTGTTCACAGAGGGCTGGGAGCAGGTGGCGGGCGGCTGTTTCGTGTCCGTCGCAGCTTAGTAAAACGTGTCAGCATAGCATTCAGCAGCTTTGCAGCTCAGCCCATCCCCTTGATATAACTAATTCTCTGGCTGAGCAAAGAGTTTTCACAGCTAAACACCTTCTTTGTTTTGCTTGCTTCTTTTTTTTTTTTTTTTTTTTTTTTTTTAAATTGCCTTTTTAAAAATTTTTATTTCCTTTTGGGGGGTTGTTTGAGCAGGGCTGGGGCTCTCGCATGAGACTGAAAGCCGTGGGAAGTGGGGCCCTGGTCACCCCCTACTCCTGGGGCGCTGATGCTTTTGGGGTTGGGAGGATGGAGGTGCCGGCAGCCGGAGATTGGGGCGCTGAGCGGCGTTCCCGAGAAGATGCTGTGCAAAACCACATCTTGCTGCGCTTGCAGTTCCGAAATGAGCTTTAAGCCTCTGCGAAAGCCACATGTCGGTAACGGAAATTAAAGGCCCCTTGATTCTGACATGATAGAACGATTAAAGCCACATTTCTTGGCCTGGGTACCTAACTCGAAACGCAGATATAAGGCTTAGATCCCCGAGAGGATTCAGATTTCTAATCCCAATTTATGCAGCTAAATTCCTATTGATTTCCCCCAGGTAGGGCCCTAAATACCTCTGTGGGCTGACGTCCAAAGTGGAGGTGTCGTGGTTTATGAGTGGAGACCCAGCCTTGACAGCTTGGCCTCAACATTTCAGCAGGTTGAGGTGCTTGCCCGCCGCCGAGGGGCTGTGCTTCTTGCTGGGGCTCTGGGGGCGGGGGTCTGGGCGTCCCCACCTCCCGTTTGCACTGGGTGGGATGTGCAACCATCCTGAGCCGCAAAATGAAGGTATAGGTCCAGATGCCAAATCCTAAATCCGTGAGCCCATCACTGGAGAGAATGGGGCTGAGAAATGGGAGTTGGGGTCTGCTTGGGGTCCCAGATACCCCCAGAGCTGGCCAGTTCAGATCAATGAGGATGGTTTGGTTTCCTCTCATGCAAGGAGACCATGGCAATGAACAGCTTTCACCTCCCTTCTTTTTTCCCTTCCTCCTCAGCATTATTGGCCAGGAGTCCTCCACCCCTGTGCATCCCTGCACGGAGCCGGGGCATGAGCTGCCCCCTGCCATGGGGCTGTGAGCAGTGGTGACCATGGGGGAACACAGCAGCACCCAGGTCCCCACCAGCTCCAGGTAAATCTGGACTTGGAAAGGCCCCAAACTTGTGCTCCAGCACTTGCATTGCTGCTTCTTCTGGCTTTCCAGCAGCTCCTGAAGTTTCAGGGGGGGCTCTGCCCCCACCTGAGGGACAGGACTTTTGGCTCAGCACTGCAAAATCCACACAAGTGCCCACAGGGAGGAAGGTGAATGTCTCACTGCTGCGTTTCTGTGATATCTGGTATCATTGCGATGCCGAAGATGGACCCAAGCAAACCCTCCCTTCGGTGGGAGTTGAAGAATCCCAGCTCTCAGCTACGGTCCATGCCCAGACCTCACTGCTGAGCCAAAAGTGCTCTCAAACAAAGCCCCAGTGCAGGTCCTGTCTGCATCGAGATATTTCCTGAGCCCATCCAGCAACTACAAAACTATTCCAGGTGCTCCAAAGAACTGCTAGAGCCTGTAGGGGGATGTACAGGACAACATGTACATCAGCCTACAACTCCAGGGGCCTGCAGAGCTTCGTACTGCCCCATCCCCGTGGGGCTGAATGCTCCTCCAAACTGTTCAGGCTGCAGGAATAAATCTCCAACCCCCTTTACGGGCAACAACCCGACATCTTCAGCTCCTGGTTGGGTCAGGAGCATGGAGGAAAAGCACATGGAGCAGAAGGTCTTCCTGTAGGGGGAGCCAGCCTTTGGGGAGGGCAGGGATGGAAACGTCGCATCTCTTGCGTGGTTGAGCGTGGGCTCAGTTGGGTGTTTGACGTGCCCAAACTGGGCATGGAAACACTTCTGTAAGCCATTGTGAAACATCCTGAAGGCAGTTGGAGGCCACGTTCCCAGGTGACAGAGGGGATAAGACTCAATCCACCACTGCCCAGCGCCAGGGCAGGAGATGGTGACCCTGTGCCAGGGTTGGTTCACAGCAGTTATGGCAGGGATGCCTTTGGTTTCTGGGCATTTCCCCAGATGACCATGAAATCCTCCTGTTTCGCTTCCCGCAGCACTGAAGCTGCCCCTTGCTTCCACCCCAAAGAGTTATTTTAACATCTCAGTGAGTGACTGTTAGAGTAATTTCGGAGAGTGCCAGCTCTGCTGGCCAAACATGCTTGCTCCAAGCTTCTAGCTCCTGGCCTTTGCTGACCACACATCCTGAGGGAGGGGATGCTCTGGAATAGCCCTCTCCTTGCACAGGGAGCATGGATGGGCTTCTCCTCCCTGTGGGATGAGCGGCAGGGGCTGCAGTGTATCTGGCTTGCGGAGTGCATGTTGACTGCGAGGGATTGATGCTGTAATTTAATTTGGGCTGGACTCCAGTGGGAGTCTGTCTCAGAGTAGGCTTTTTTAATACAAAAGCAAACTTAAGGCAGAGGATGCCTCCCAGGTTATTCACTTTAGTAGTGGGATGGCTTCTCCTGTGCACCCAGCAGCCTCCCTTCTCCGCTCTGGTGGCTGAAGGGAGCAGGGGAGTCTGTTATGACAAAGTTGGCTCCTCTTCCCTCACCTGGCAGTGACCCAGCTATTGTGCGTGATGCCCTTTGCCAGTATAACATGCAAATTAGTGCTCTTCATTTTGGGGCCGGCTGCAGGACAGCCGGTGCCTCTGGCTGGGTGGCCTCGATCATCTCTCCAGCGTGGCTGGGAACTGGTTTGGGGAGGCACATAATTCACAAGCCTTGGACCTGGGCTGAGCTGGGACTGGGCCGCTCAAGCCGTGCACATTGTGTGATCTGGAAAATGGTCCCCAGGCTTGGAACAGTCCCCTTTGCAGCCTGAGGACGGGGATCCCGAGGGCCTGGGTCTGCTCCCAGAAGGTCTCTGCTAAGTCCTGGTGCAAAGCAAGGCTCTGGCATGGGGTTGTGTTGAACCACGTGGTTGTGTGACTTTGTTGTCTGTCCTTGGTCACCTCCTAAGCTGGCTGAGGGCAGCTGACCTCAGAGCAGCAGTCCCCACAGCGTGCCCTGGGAAAAGGAGCTGGCAGGGATTTGTCCCACCAGCTCAGCTCCCGGGACAGCCTCAGAGAGGGTCTGTGACCGGTCTGCTCTGCATGTAAAGGCAGAGGCACCTGCTCAGGCACCAGACCAGAAGATCTGGTCCCCAAAGCAGTCTTGGGAGCACTTTGCCCCATCACACATGTGCATGGGGCATTGGGGCCAGCCCTGCCCCATAACAAGCACAGCCGCTGTGGCAGGGACCTGCACCAGCCCGTCTGGGCAGGAAAAGTGTGCTGAGATATTTTCACTTTTTTTTGGTGCTCTGTAGACCGTAACAATTCCCTGGGACCTCACTGAAACCCCTGGGATCACCTGGCAGAGGTATCCTGCCCTCAGCCCTGCCTGCCCCATGCTGCACCCCACGTCATGGGCCACCAGCGCTTCGCTGGTCCTCACCAGACAGCGTGTTTCGAAGACATCCTCAGGCTGTTCTGTGCCTGAACTGGGGACTTGTTGCATGGTGCTGGGGGAAAAGATGGCTGAAACCCACCCGTGCACCAGGCCGGCAGCCCCCCGCAAAGGGGGAGCGAGGTCCGCAAGCCCTGCAGGCATCTCCAGCCAGGATAACTGCCATTAACCTCTCCCTTGGAACAAGAAGGTGCAAATGAGCCCACAGTAGCCTCCTTTCTTCTGGCTGAACAAGATTGATTGAAAAACAAATTGGCGCAAATAAAGCATGTAATTAGATTAAAGCCTCTCGCCTGGAGCGGGTGGAAAGCAGCGGCTGGGCGGTTCGCAGGAGCCCACAGCCCCCTTCCCACCTCCGCAGCATCCAGCACGGTTCGGAGGGGTGGCTGGCAGGACCACCAGCCCGCAGGATGTGGCCAGGGTGGCCCACCGCCTGTGGGAGCTGCCCTTGCTGGGGACGGTGATGCTTGGCCACCCGTTTTCGAGCCGTGACCCACTGCAGCATCCCTGCAGCTGGGTCCAGGCATGGTTCAGATGCTGCTGGGGCACTGCCCATTTGGTCCAGCCCTGGGACCCCTGGTTGCTGCCACCCCCAGACACCACCTGCACCCCCAGACACCACCTGCAGGTTGGGGCAAGTTTGCTCCCTGCTTCTCTAGCTGCCTGATGCCAGGTTTGGGATGGGAAGGAATGGGCCTGAACAATTTTTGGTGTTTTGGGACACGGGTGCCCACAGCAGCCATGGTGTCATGAGCATCCCAATTTTTCCTGGATATAAAGGGAGCAAGCGGGCAGGCTACAGCCACAGTGGGGACAGCCCAGCTGTGCCAGACACTGAAACACTGGAAAACACCGCACAAACACAGGAGATTTATGGCACATCCACTCTTGCCTCTGCACCCTCATCACCCCTCTCCAAGGGCTGGCAGCACGTTTCCTACCCGCTCCCGGCAGGAGCAAACCCAGCGCTGAGCCCCAGGAGGCATGGGGGATGTGGGGTGCCAGCCCTGACAACCCTTCACCCCCACCCAGCGCTGCCCCCCTGCAAACATGTCCCCAGCCTCCAACCACTGACGAACTCCAGGGCTGCCGCTCCCAGTGCCCCCGGGGACACAGCCCTGCCGAGAGCCGCAGTCGACATGATTAAATACGTTAATAGGAAACCATCTGTCTTCAGAAGTGTTGGCCACCCTATAAATTCCCAGCCTGACAGCAGCTCCTTGGCCGAGCGGGTGCTGTGCGGGACGTAGGGGCAGGATGTAACCAGAGCCGGGGCAAATCAGACTTTCCACTCCAGGGGAAACACAGCAGCGGAGAGAATGTGCTGGGGGCAAGCTGTGTTTTGCCAAGGGGAAGCAACATCTGGTAATGTCCCAGGAAGGGGAGAGAATCAGTTCATTTCACCTTGAATTCATCATTTTTGTTTGTTTGTTTTTTTTTTTAAGATGGGTTTGACGGTGATGCTGGGCTTGCAAGTCCTTGCTCTGAGGCTCATGGCTTGGCTACGTAGCCCAGGGCTTGTGGGCACCCAGGTGCCCCCAGAGTTAGAATGACGGTCCTTGAGGTGGCAGCATCCCGGAGCTGGGGATGCAAGGATGGAGGGATGCAAAGATGGAGGGATATGGGGAAGGAGGGATGAAGGGATGTGGGAATGGAGGGATGTGGGGATGAAGGGATACAGGGATGGAGGGATATGGGGATGAAGGGATGTAGGAATGGAGGGATGCAGGGATGTAGGGATGGAGGGGTGCAGGGATGAAGGGATATGGGGGTGAAGGAATGTGGGGAAGGAGGGATGCAGGGATGGAGGGATGGAGGGATGAATGGATACAGGGATGCAGGAAGCCCTGTGATGGTATTATAAGAGCACAATGCAGTTGTGAGTGAAGCCTATCTGCACTTCAGCAGAAGTTTTGTGATTTTTTTTTTTGTTGTTTCTTTTTTCCACAGACTTTCTGAAACATTTCGAAGTGACTAGAAGTTTCCTCGCTGGAAGCCCCTCACCCCTATTGTGCTCACAGCCATTCACTGTGGATCACCATGAGAAACCTCTTTTCAGGAGGGAGCTGGGTGCTGCGGCCGATCAATCAGTCAATCAATCACACAGTCAATCCATCACCTTGCTTACAGCCTGAGACAAGCAAGAGAATACCCATGCAGGGCTGAATTAATTACTCGTTTGGATGGGTACAAAGCTGGAGACCCCCAGACTGAGCCCAGATTTGCACCAAGTTGACTGAAATGAGAATTTCACCTCCCTATTGTACAGCAGACAGCTGTGGAGACCTTTATTCCCGGCCTACAGGATGCTCCCGGCTCTCCACAGAGCTCAGGCTCACTGTTAACACTTCCTTGGAGTGATGAGCTGTGATTTTTCTCTCCATCAATGCAAAGTTCTGCCATACCCAGCTCAGGGAGCATCCTCACGACAACAGAGCAGGCACAGGCTGTGCCCGCAGCCTGGCAGCTCCTTCCAGCCTGGCCAGCAGCTCTTTGGACCTCTTTGGGGATCTACTGATCCCCTTCAGGTGTGCGAGCACTTACATGAGTGCACGCTCCTTTTCATTGCATATCAGTGCTGGGGGATTACCAGGACATGTTGCTACTTCCAATCCAAAAAAAAAAAACCCTAAGGCTAGCTGGTACTCTGCTTGCAATTCTACACAGTCAAAACTTTGTGATTTCCTTTGTTGGTCTGGAGGCAAGTCTGGTTTGAAATCAGACACCTCCTCAGGCTTTTCCTTCTCAATACATAATGTCAACAAAATGTCTTTTGATAGTCACTTTCATGTTAAATTTACAAGGTGATATAAGTTGGGTTTTTTGGAGGTTTGTTTTTTTTTTTCCAGTTTGCCTCCAATAAAAGAAATCCGCCCGAGGGCCTGCCTCCCACAGGAGCCTGTGCTCCCTCTGCTCGGTGGAGAGCATCCCTCCCTCCACTGGGCAGGGTGCCTGTGGCAGTGCAGCGCCCTGGGGGACACAGCCCGAGGGCTGGCAGGAGGCTGGAGGAGGTTGGGTGGCTGTGCCATGCCCAGCAGCTGAGGCTCGTAGCTGGCCAGCCTGCCAGCCCAGTCTGAGGTCTGAGAGGGTTGCAATGTCCAACTCACGTTGGCAGGGTTGGTTTGGAACCATGGCACAGAGGGAAGACTCCAACCCAACCATCACCCCATGGATGGCCAAGGCCATAGGAGGCAGGGGATGATGGGGTTTTAAGGGACACTTCTCCTGCTCCTCTGACACAGCCTCCAAGTCTACATCAGCAAGATGCCATGGGCAGGTGCCACCCTCCAAACACAGTGACCATGGTGCCAACTAGGCGCAGAGCTGCCCCCTTCCCTCCTTGCTTGCTCAGCGCTCTGGGGAGGAGGGCAGACCTGAACTTCAGTGTGGGGTGGGATTTTCTTCCTCCAGCCCACCCAAGACCATGCTCACATGCATGTGCCCAAGCACAGAGTGATGAGCCAGCTTCTCACTGGCCAAGCCAACAGCACCCATTGCATTTGCCTCTGTGGGTCCAACACCAGTGAGAGACCTGGCACTGACTTCACCCTGGGCTGGAGCTGGTCCAGCAGTTTAGATAAGCGTTCGGGAAGGGGTCTGGGAGCAGCAGTTTGGCCCTGTGTCCCATCCTGACCGGAGGTGCTGCGCAATACCAGCGGCCCGTCCCCAACACTGTCATTTTCCAAGCAAGTGTCGCACCCCTTGCAGATGTTGTGGAGGCAGCTGGAGGCTCACATGATGTTGACTCCTTGTTTCCAGCTGCTGCAGCTCATTAAAAGGAGCTACGGTACACTTAATCCTTTCCTAATGTCACTTTTCCCTTGAAGCTGTTGAGGCAGTGATGATCACAAGTGTTATGTGACCATGAGCAGGGGGGGAGAGTGGTCCACAGCCTCTGCTTGGTAGTGGAGACATGGAACCGAAAAGACCACGTTCCCACAGGGATGCACAGGTACAAGCTGGAAGGGAGGCTGGAAATAAGGAGAGGTTCCCAGCTGCCCGAGCCATGAAATTCCAGCACAGCTCTCATACTTGTGGTGGGAGCAAGTGTTTTAACTCTTCTTCTAACAGTGCCCGGTGAAGTTTTGCTGGAGTGATGTGAACGTTAGTGGCAGCAGACCAGAGGGACCGTGCAGGTTCCTTTTCCTCCATGTCCAGCTTTGAGCCGCCCTCTGAGATCTGCATGTTGTCCTTCTGCTGTGGGACAGACCTGCCCCATTCCTGCTGTGAATCACAGCCCCTGTGATTGCCCCAAGGGTGGTGGGGTGTACCTGGGAGTGGGGACTCTCCAAGGGCGGCCTTGCATCGCCCCATTTCATCTAGGCATGGGCAGGCAAAAATTAAAGCCTTTGCCCTTCAGGCAGAAGGAAAACAAATCCTTTTTAGGGCAGGACTACTCTGACCACCAGCAAATGATGTTGGGACAGGAGCACCAACTCACCCAAGAGGCCAATTTTCCCCATTCCTGGTGGAGGATTCTGGCTAAAATTTAGAAATTTCACCCCAAAGTCCAAGCCTGTAATTAGTGAAGAGTCAGCTGCAGCCTGGGAAGGATCTGCCAGGGGATGGGATGGGGAGGCATCAGAGGGGTCCCAAATGTGGGACATGGGTACGGGGCGATGGGGGGCCCAGAGAGCGCCATGGAGGTTGCAGGGGGAGGTTTGCATGGGAGCGGGTGTGTGTGTGTGCACATGCCCATGGGGTACACGGGGAAGGAGTGGGGGCATTGAATTGTCCCAAATGCTCCCGACAATGCATGACACGGCAGTGGGGGCTCGGCACCGCGATGGCACTGTGCAAGGTGGATGGAGAGCCCTACGCCAGGGGAACAAACATTTTCAAGTGAATGTTTTCTGCTATTTCCTACAAAGTTTATATTTTCCCGGACTGAAGCCATAACCTTTGCATGTGTTTTTTCCAAGTGAGACACAGAAGCAGGAATGGTCTTGAAAGGCTCAGACAGCCCGTGGGACTGGGTTTTTTTTTTTTGGTTGGGTTTTTTTGGTTTTTTTTTTTTGGTGTTTGTTTTTCCTTGAGACTCTTCCAGATTGTTCCAGAGCAGAGACCTGACTGCCCATCTCCCTTCTCCGAGCTGCTTCTGGAAGGTATTACTCATCCTCGCATACCACGGCATGCATCCACCTCCGCGCCGGGTTGTCTCTGTGCTCTGGGAAAGCCGCAACCTGCAGCCGAGCTGCTTCGGGTCCGTGCACATCCCAGGGAGCCCTGGGGATTGTTAAGAGTGGAGGTTTTTTTCCCTTTCCTGCACTTACATCCAGCCAGGAACAAAAGGGCCCACCCAGACAACACCTTGAGCCTAAATGACTTTGGGAAAGTCCAGATCTGGTTTTGAAACTGCGGAAGCGGGTTTCCAGGGGAAAACCATGCAAAGTTGTATCAATCCAATCACCTGTTTTTATTTAAGCCTCCAAGCTGAAATCATCCACCTAAGATAATCATTTCCAAGCCAATCTGGATTCGATTCAGATAAGACAAGGATTGACTGGCAGGTTTGTAAACCTTTTCCCCACACTGTTATTATTCCCCCCCCCCTTTCACTGTGGACTCTTCTGCATCTCTGAACGGGACCAGGAAAGGATGGGGTGGGAGCAAGAGCTCTCCTCGCCTGGCTATGAAAATAAGAAGCACCCCTTCCTCATCCTCCAACCTCCCGGCATGGGACAGCATGAATGCATTTCATCTAAACAATGCAGTTTTGGACCACTTCCCCAAATTGATTAGGACCTCCGAGAACTAAGCGAAGCCAGGCGGGGCCCCCCATGCCAAGGTCGACATTGTTCCACCCCTTGTACCGAGGCCAGCTTTGGCCCAT
Source organism: Numenius arquata (assembly GCF_964106895.1). Classification (NCBI taxonomy): domain Eukaryota; kingdom Metazoa; phylum Chordata; class Aves; order Charadriiformes; family Scolopacidae; genus Numenius; species Numenius arquata. Next base: position 11,541,210 of record NC_133592.1, read on the forward strand.
GCTCTTTTGAGATTTACCCCTCGTTGACTGAGAGCGGTGGTGACACCAACACAGCTCTTGGCGAGGAAGGTGCTTTGTCTCCTGCGCAGCTACGAGCAAAGGAAATAAAGCAACATCTATCCCAGAACTGGCTGCACCCAAAGTCTCCCACTAATTTCTTTCCCCATCTCTGTAACCCTTTTGCTCCCATATCATGGAAGTTCTGGCTTGCAGACACACCAGTTTAAATGTTTGCCAAGAAAACACCATGAATTTCAGCAGGATGCTAGAGGGTGGTGGTGGGAGCTGAGAGACACCGAGACTTGAGACTGCTTGACGCTCCCTACCGAGGGGAAGCGATGAAATATGGAGGGTTCAAGTTCCCTGGACAAAACAGTGCTTAAAAAGTCCAGTAAAAATCACTGTGAGAAGAATTATGATTGGATGCTGGGCCCATCAGATTGCTCAGCTTGGCTCAGCCTCCACTGGGCTTTCAGGAGGAGGTGGCGCAAGTGGTTCCTGGTGAGATGGATTGGTCCCTGGTTGCCCTGCCGGGCAGGAGCAGGGAGATCTGGCCCTCCAGTGACACAGGGATCCAAGAGACTCTCTCAAGTCATTTCTCATGGCTCGCAGGCTGTCAGGATGCTCAGCTCACTGCCAGCCCACGGATAACCCTCTCCCAGCCTCCAGCGAGGCGTCCCTTTGCGGAAGGGAGATCCCTAACCCTGCTGGCATGTTCTCAGTTACAGGCTTTATGCAAACACAGTTGGGGTTGGGCAGATCCCTAAATAATTCTCCTCTCTATGACAAGGATGCAGAGTTATGGGACTCGATCCTTCCCTGTTTCGGCAAGGGCTTGGGAATGGAGGCTGCAACCTTGCCAGGAGCCCCAGGGCAAGATGGTCCCTTCATAACAAGGCTGGAAAGTGTTGCAGACACCTACCCAAAGCCTTGGTCAAAGGAGGGACAGGTCCTGACCAACACACCTCTGATCCCTACAGCTGTCCCCATCAGGACCCAGGCAGGGAGCACCTTGCTCTCCCCACCGGTTCCACAGGGACCTGCTCTTCACCAAAGTGTCCACATTTGGTGCCTAAAATAGTCTGCACACCCCCTTGTCCTGCTCAAGGGTCCTGTGCAGGCTCTATGCCTTTGTTGTGCTCACCCTGGTCCTGCTCGCTGGCCAGCTGAGCGGCCACGGGGGCAAACAGCCCAACACTAGCCCACCCAGCACAGTGCCTGGCGCCCAGCTGGTGGCTGTGACTCGCAGCCCGGGGCTACCATGGGTCACACTGCCACAGCGCATCAGCTCAGGGTGGGCACTGAAGAGGGCTGTGGCCAATCGAGGTGGCACATGGAATTTGAGATGGCTGAATGCAGCTGCCCCAGTTGGCATTTTCCCAGGACAGTGCAGGAGTTCACAGAAAGGAGCTGTTTCCCAGTCTGTGCTGGTGGGACACGTGTCACCCCCAAGCCAGTCCTCACCCCTGAACAGCGGGGGCAGCAGGGGCTTTGGCAGCTCTTTCCTTTCATCGGGGATGTTGGCTGATGGATGTGGGTAAATGCTGCTTCCTCCGAGCCCTCTCCTGCGTTCAGCCCCTCTCGTGGTCATGCTCTGGGAAGATACGAGAGGACACGGGGACTGGCAGCGAAAAGACTGTGAAAAATAGAGAATGTCCTCAGAAAGGCCCTTTTGGACTCATGAATAGGTATGTGCCCAGATAAACTAGTTCCTAACAGCAGCAAAACAGCATTGAGCGATCCCTGTGACCAGTTCAAACTTGCGGACACTGCTCAAGTGTCATCTCCTGCCACCAGATCCAGGGCTGGCAGGCGGCTTAGCAGGGCAGACTGCATGCAAAGCTGACCTGAGGGATGTGTCCCACCATGATGAAGGGACAAAGCAATCATTTACCCACTCACAAATGCTCCCGGTGCCCTGCAACCTGGCCTTGAGCAGGGCAGGGGACGGCACAAGCCGGGTCCTGCCTTAGGAAAGGGCCGGGGCAGCTGCACTGGGTGGGATGTGCCCGAAGCAACTCAAGGAAAGGAGGTTCCACTGAGGACCAGGCTCTTGCTGGGAGGTCCCCAGTGTGAGTGTCAGGGCTGCTTCTGCTTCAGAGGTCAGCGATGGTGCGAGGAGACCCCAGCACAGAGACAATGTAGCTCCACACACAGGGCTTTTTCTCAGGAACCAAGATACTTGCAGAAAGGGCTGTGAGAAAGCATCTCATGTGGCCAGCAGGACTGGGGCAGTGACTGTCCCCCTGTACTGGGCACTGGTGAGGCCAGTTTTGGGCCCCTCACAACAGGAAAGACATTGAGGGGCTGGAGTGTGTCCAGAGAAGGGCAACAGAGCTGTGAGGGATCTGGAGCACAAGTTTTGTGAGGAGCGGCTGAGGGAGCTGGGGGTGTTCAGCCTGGAGGGAAGAAGGCTGAGGGGAGACCTTCTCACTCTCTACAACTCCCTGAAAGGAGGGTGTAGCCAGGGGAGGTCGGTCTCTTCTCCCAAGGAACAGGTGATAAGACAAGGGGAAATGCCCTCAAGTTGCACCAGAGGAGGTTTAAGATGGATATTAGGAAAAATTTTACACTGAAAGGATTATCAAGCATTGGAAGAGGCTGCCCAGGGCAGTGGTGGAGTCACCATCCCTGGAGGTATTTAAAAGCTGGGTAGATGTGGCACTTACAGACATCGGTTAGTGGGAGTTTTTGTCAGTGTTAGGTTAATCGTTGGACTTTATGATCTTAAAGTTCTTTTCCAACCAAAGTGATTCTATGATTCTATGATCTCTGCATCTCCTTGGCTGCCAAACATCCTCATTGTTGACAGAGCCCGTGATAAACCTGGTGGCACTGTGGTACGGAAGGTCTGCTCTGCCATTCCTGCCACAGGCCAGGAACAGAGTGGGTTTGGGAGGCTGTGGGGGGAGGAACAGACGGATCCTGGTGTGGAGCATAAAATCTCAGTGTTCCCAGGCCATGAGACAGAACATTTTAGTCTGCAAGTTCCTGCTAAATAGCAGGAGCCTGTAAGAAATCTGGTGTTTAATCTGTTGAGCTTTTGTATGTAAGTAATGCTTGGGTGGATGGAGGATGGAAGCATTGCCCCACAGGGTTCCAAGGGCTGAGTAGTGCTCGACTGCCCCCTCACCATACTCAGTTTGGAAATAGTGATGCCAAGTGCCAAAAGCCCCATCCCCAAAGGTCAATCAGTAAATCTGGCAGGTGAAGATGCTCAATTTAACAAGATGACACCATGGAGCAGAGCTTGCCCCAGCAGAATCCAGGTAAACCCTTGGGATCCTGCTCTGCTGCCGCAGAGGGAACCAGTTGGGATTGGGCTTCTCCTGCCCTGTGTGCTCAGCAATGCAGTGGGCATGGTTTTCTGGAGGTCTTACTGATCCTTAAACCACGGGCTGATATTCTCTATCTGCCTATAAATCTTCCATACATCAACAGCACAGTCCCTGTGGATGGGAAAAACCCTCCCTCAAGCATCTAAAAGTTTTGGATAGACCCTGGACTTCTTTTTTAGCAAGGGGTGAAACAGGGACTTGCAGACATAAACTAACCTCCCAGGGAATGAGGTGGGGAGAGGGCAGCCCCCTCTGCCCCATGCTTCCAGCACGTTCTGCTGGCCCTGCTGGGATGCTCCTACAACGCTGCACCAAACCGCAGTGTTGGGACACATGAAAGAGATGCCGAGGCTGCAGGAGCTGCCACCTCTCACCATGCTTGTGAGAAGACTTGGGATGTGCCTGCCAGTCCCAGGGGCTTGGCCAAGGCGGGGACATCACCACACTGGGTCCCTTTGAAGCCAGGACAAGATGGGAGGTTTAATGGGAGCTTTGGGGAGGAGCTCTCAGTGGCTGAAAGAAGATGATGAGATGCACTATGGCAAGTAATTAAGCTCCTGAGGAGTTGGGGAAGAAGATTTCTCCTGGTGGAAGTGCGTAACAAGCTGAAATTGTTAGGAAACAGCGTCTAAGAAGAGAAGACCTGCTCCTGCTTGGCTTCAGGATAGGTGGGATGGTCTCTGTTCCTAACAGCCCAATACTTCACTGTGAGGGACTCACCAAACTGCACATCTCATCTTGGCACCTCATTTATAAGGCAAAGCAGCAAAAGGGCTGATCACCAGCACCTGAGCTGGAGGCATGCTGACTGGGACAGGTTTTTGGTGTCTCCTCATGTTCCTCTCAGCCCTTGCAGGTCAGCGGAGACGTTTTAAGAAGCACAGGTGAAGCAATAGGCACAAACCTGAGGCTGCAAGATGTTTCCTGCTCACACCAGCCTGAGAAAAGACACTGAACCACAGAGTTGCTGCTGTTGTGTTTACAGGCGGCAGAACTTGTCCTTTAAACCAGTCCTACAGAAATCCCTGGGCTTCACCTTCCCATGACACTGAGAACTGAAGGCCTTGCCCCTTTGCTCCCTGGGTTTCCCATCCCAGGAAGAGCTCCTGAGCACACAGCAACAACCGCAGCCCGCGTGAAAAGCCCTGCCACGGGGCCAGCCGTGGCTCCAAGTTCAATTCAAGGTGACGTCCATCACTTTTAGTACAAAATCCTTAATTTATGAGCCTTCCTACACTGGTGAGACGAAAGTAAACAGCCTTTACACCCCATGTCTGTCACAGCTGTGGTGCTGTTCAAACACCCCGGGAATCTGCAGGCAGAGGGGTGGGATAAGTCACCCTTTCCCGGGGCCCTCCGGCTCCTGCTGTCACCCTCTGCTCACACCCGGCCGACCCCGAGGCAGCTGGGGAGAGGAAAGTCCCTTGGTGACACGAAGGGGGTGGGTGTCGATCCCTCAGGGGGTGTAAATCAGGAGGGGAGGACGGGGGGGTGCTGGTGGAGTTGTGGTGGTGGAGATGGGGTGTGCAAAGAGACACATTGAGCCCTGGGTGGGCACGGCACGGGTCATATTTGGCTAAGAACGAGGAGAAGGCAAATGGGAGGACGCTCACAGTGTGACATGCCAGAGCTTTCTCAGGATAATCTTTTGTATTGCATTTTGCATAAACATGGAGATCCAAGCCCATCGGGGCCACACTGCTGTCCCCAGGCTGCAGCCACTACCGCAGGACCTTTTACTGCAGAACCTCCTGCTGCAGGACCTCACACTCCAAGCTACGATGCTTCCCCTGCTCTTACAGTCATCAGCCTTGAAACACCTCTGAGCACAACTGTCCCCACCAATGCCACTAACCACAGCCGTGTCCCACCCCAAGGACCCGCAGAGCTGGACATGAGACACATTGCTGTTAAGGTACGCATGTCACAGCAGCACCTAAGATCATTTAGCACAAGAAATAGACAGATCTAGGCAAATAAAAGGAAATGCTCATACGCAGCAGTAAGCAGCACTTAAGTGTTCTGTTCTCTTTTGGGGGATTTTTGGTTCTCCAGTCCCCCTCCACCAGAGAAAAACCCAGCTGGGCTATTCTCTGACCTTCTTTGGGCTCTTCTACTTCAGTAGGTAACCACTGAACTTTAATAATCAACCAGTGGGGGTCTCGAGTCCTTACCTCTTTTCCATCAGGCATCAGTCTCACTTTGGGTAACCGCTCTGTGCTTATAGATTTAGCATCGCTGGGAAAAATCTTTTTGCATCTTCCCTACACTCCCACGTGCTCTCAGAAACTCCCGTCTCCTGGGATGCTGCACACTTGTTTCAAACTCTTGGATGTTTTTGGCATAAAAAGAATCCATTTGTCCCAGTATAAGCAACAGAATTAATGTATTAGTTAAATGTATTTTTTATCTGAAGCAGACAATTGCTCAAAAGACTTTTACCATCCAGATGCTTTTAAAAAGAAGAGACAACGTACCTGCAGGCTCTTCTGTGCTGCTGGCGGCGGTGGTGGGGGGAGCGGCAGGGATCTCTGTGCAGGACAGTGAAAAGCGGGCAGGGAAGCAGAGGAGATAAAAGAAGGAGGCGTTATTCCAGATCCCAAAGAGCTTGGCCCCTGCACACACCACATTTCCCCTTCCCAGCCACGTCTACCAGTAAGAGGTGTTTCCCAACCACGTCCTCCAGCAAGGAACCTTGCAAGAGCCCCAGAAACCAGCACACCAGGACCATACTCCCCAGGGAACAGGGCCTCCCAGAAGGGTGTGGGAAAGGGTTTTTTTTTAAACCAAAAATTCTCACTTGTGGCTAAAAAGAGAAGCAGCGTGGCTTGGTGATGCCAGATTGCTCCAGCAAACAGGCTACGGCCAGCCAGGCAATTGATGGGGTGCCACAGCCAGCAATCACTGTGGTGCCCAGCCCCAGCCCCTGCCCAGTTGGTAGCCCAGGCTGGGGGATGCTCCTGCAGGGTCTCAGAGGGTGCAGAAGGTGAGGCCCTGGTGGGACCACTGCTGCCTCTCCCTGTCCCTGGGTTGTCCCTCCCTTCCACCCACTGTCTCCATCCTACAGCCATACAGCAGCGCTACCTACATCCCGCTCCTCTCATGTGAGGCAGGATGCGGGTATGGCTTCTGTCTGCTGGGACACAAGCGTTATCTCCCACATTTAAAGGAAATGCAAACATATCTGGTGCCAGTGCAACGGCCCCTGGTTTTGATTTGGGGCCGGCTTTGTATGCATAGCTGAAACCACATCATGTTCTGGATCTTCATGCCCAAGTCTGCCTGTGTTTGTTGATGAGAAAAAGGATGGACTGCAGATGGAGCACATTATATGGTACCAGCTTTGGCAAGACCATCTCTTTTCCCCAGTGCACATACACAGCTCTCGTTGCTGACATCTTTGGCACATTTGGGGCAGAGTGCGGCAATTTCTGTGCATCCTTGGGAATCCTGGCGGGGGAACACACTACCAAGCCATTTTGAAAGTGGAATTATGGCTTGAACCAGGGGTCAGCATCTGCCTCCTTTGCCCAGGAACCTTCCTGGCCACAGAGGCAGGGTTTGCTGGGGTCTGTCAGCGTTACAGTGACTGCAGCTCATAGGGGTGCAGATGACTTTTTGAGTTGTTCACCCTCATGCAGACACAGCTCACTGGTGTCTTGTTTGCTCCCCATGAGGTGGTCTTTTTGAGTTGCTGTAAGTCTTTGAGACAAAAAAAAATATAAACAATGGTAAATCAGAGAGTAACTGTGCTCTTGCAGTCAAGGTGGATCCTCTCCAGGGATGGAGAACAAGTGCCCTCCACTATGCATGTATAAAATATGTGGGAACTACACTCCCCACACGTAGGACATGCTGACTGGCATTTTTCAAAGATGAAAATATGCTGATTTGGGTTTTTCGAGGATGAGAGAATTGTGAGTTGCTCATATCCTCACTTTAATGGCTTTAGCATCGTACGTGCAGATCGAACTCCCAACAACTGCACAGCGCCTTGGTAGCCAGGCCAGAGCGTTACTTCAAAAAACGTCTTAACCCAAAGTTGTGGCCCCTTGGAAAGGGTGTTTTGCTGTGACAGAGAGGTGAGGGGCTCTCACGAGTGCTGGGTTGCAGGGGAAGGGCAGGGAAGCCCTGGGCAGGCTGGTTCAGCTGCTGGCGTGAGCACGGCCCAGCTCCAAACGCCTGCTTGGATCGTTTTGAAATTCTCTGTCTGTCTTTATTTAGTGCAATGAATCCCAAGGGAGGTGATGCAAGGAACAATTTACCCCCTGATTTACCATGGCCCTGGGGAATAATTAATGATAAACCTTTGCGCATACTTGCTGCAAAGCATACCGGAGCCATGACTGTAGCATCTTGGGGAAACAAGCATCTGGTTTGAGCTCTTGCTGTCCCATTGCAACATGGGGAAGAATGAATCTCAAGTGACCAAAAACCACCCTGGAATGTATGTTTTCTTTAGCAGGAGAAGGTGGAGAAAGGGTATCTGACCCGTAACTTGGCAATGGCCATACTGAGAGGCAGATGCTGCGAGGCACCAGTGTGGGAACGGACTGTGGGTTCTTAGCAAAGACTTGATTCTTTCAACCTTTGCTTTTCTTTTCCCGTTGGGTTTCTCCCCCTCTTTTAGCAGCAGGGAGTCAACCTCGAGGGGAGCATCCCCTCCTTCCCAGCCTGTTCCACACACCATAATTTTGATGCTTGGTTTCATTAGGGGCAAGTGGAGATGTCTTTCTCAAGGTGCACGAGCTACGGAATGAGCCAACAGCAGCAAAAGCATCAGGCAGCAGCGGGAAGCCGAAGCCTGCCCTGCCTGGGCAGCAAGTGCTCACAGGGACTGCGTGGGGATGGGGATGTTTGCAGAGGAAATCACAGAATCATAGAATCGTTTCGCTTGGAAGGGACCTTTAAGATCATTGAGTCCAAATTCTGCATGGGAGAGACTTTGGGAGCCATACCTGGTGCTTGCTGCTGTTGTTTGAAGAGCAGAGGATGGGAACAGCCTTGGGAAAGCAAACTAAAATCCAAACCCAAAGAAGCAAATGGTAAACCAGGCCACATTTCTGGGTGAGTTGTGTGAGTGTAAGATCCCTTTTAGCAATCCAGGGGCTATCAGCTGCTTTACTGTGATGGCAGCTCTATCAAACCTCCAATTTGAGCTCTGTGCCTGTGCAGCACAGCCTGATTTTGGAGAAAAAAAGGATTTACCTTAGCATCCAGACCTGATGTGGTGCCCCAAAGCAAATGTGCTCTTGGGGCACCTTGGCTCTGTGGAGCAAAATCCAATTACCAACAAATTGGGCTGTAGATGCACTCACACAACCTACCCAACTTGGCAGATGAGTTACTTGGAAGGCAGGGGTGAATTTTGGACTATATGCCCTACAGCGGGCAGTGCAGCTGGCAGGGGTACCCAGGCAGCTCCATCCCACAAGCACTGCCCATTGGCACATATGTGGTGGGGTTAGTAGCCGCCCAAACTGGGCAGCGGCTCCTAGGGGTTTAGATGGTTAATATCTCTAATCTACAGATGTCAAAAGAGCGATCCACCTACTTATGCAGGGGGCAATGGGAGACCGACTTTGCTGGTAACCTTTGGCACATCGATTGCACGTGATGCCGGTGACGCCGTCCTTACAGGGACATTGGCCTGTGGTTTGGTTACAGGTTTGGCCGGCAGCGCCCACGGGATGGCAATCGCACTCTGTGGGGGGAACACACAACAAGGTCAGGGGGAAAGGGGAATGGGCACAGGAGGGGTCGGCGTGGAGCGGGGTGAGCTGCCGGCAGCTCTCGGGGCACCGGATCCACCTTCTCCACAGCTGGTGCTGGACCCTCCAACAAATGCCAGCAACCGCACTGACCTGAAATAGAGGTGGCAGAGGGGGTGCGTGTGGCCATGACTTGGGCTCAGAGGGGATGGCAGCAGAAAGGGGATGCTCCAACCACAGCCAGTCCTGCTGCGAAGATGGGGCTACAGCCAGAACATCCCCCCTAGGGCAAGGAGTGCTCTTTGCTCTGCAGACCCAGGGAGGCAGGACCCTGCTCAAGGAAACCCAACCATAGACACTGCAACCACCTCATCCCACAGATGCTGTGGTCAAGGAAGGGTTTGCAGGAGCTGAAGAGGAGGGGAGCAGGAAAGGCAGCACCTCCAGAGTGACTCCGGGAGCTGCAGCACCCACCCCAGCCGGCTTCAACCCTCCCTGGGCTCCCTGGAGCAGCAGCAGGGCTGTAAGGAAGAGGTGAAAAAAATCAAGGAGCATTTCATCACCCTTTCAGGCAGGAAGCAATCGCTTTCAGAGATGTTGGGAATTCATTTCACGTGCACTAGAGGGAAAAAAAACACAACCCAACACCCTCCTTTCAGTGCTTTTGCTTTCGCTCCAGCCCTTCCCTGCTGAGCAGCATCCCTGGCAGCTGGCACTGCGGGCGCAGGAAGGAAATGCCCTTGTGGGATGCAGGCAGGCTGGAGGACCTGCTGTTCCTGGCCAGATGGATGGAGCCTTGACGGCAGAGCCGGGCAGATGTGAAGGGTTTGGCAGGGGATGTAAATACTGCACTTGAAATCATTCACCATCTCATTTCCCACAGTGGGACTTACCGGCACAGCTGTTTGTTAAAAAAAAAAAAAAGAAAAAAAAAAAAGAAAAAAAAAAAAAAGAAAAAAAAAGAAAAAAAGCATTGGGGCTTGTTATCATCACTGCTCCAAAAGGATTATGGCCTCGCACATTTGTTAACAGCCCTGATTTCTAAGAGCTGCAAGCGCCGTGCCAGACTGTGGTCTGCCCCTGCTGAGCAGTGGCAGGGAAAGACAGGAAAGCTTTCCTTTTCTTGGGCAGCATCCTCGGGAAGGAGCCAGCCAAAACCCTCCCTGGGGATCCTGCCCTCCTTCTGCCCCTCAGCGGAGCTGCCTGCCAGGAAGAGGGTTTGGGGGAAAACCTGCCCCACTGGCCAAAACCTGTCTGTGGGTCAGGACCAGCACAAGCGTCTCCATGGGTCCCGGTGGCTGGGCTTGGCTTTCGAATACCCCCAAATCCCCCCAGTTGAGCGTATCACCCTCCCATGAGGGTTTGTGCTGGACCCTACAATGTTTCTTGGTTTGTCTTGCACCCCCTGTCTCTGAGACACCCTAAATACACCTCATTTGGGGAAGGCACATCACATCCTGCGTTCGTTTGTGTTGTGTTGTGTTTCTAAGTTTTGGTGTTTGGCCGAAGCTTTCCTCCAACCTGCCCCAGCACCATCCTGCTCCTGCTCCTGCTCCCTGTACCAACAGTCCCCAGTTTGACCTTTGTGGTTACTGGGCAGCAGGTCCCAGGCTGGTTCTCCTCCCAGTGGGGTTTTAATTGTGCCTGGAGCCCCCCCTGCACTGGGATGTCCCCTTGTCCCTGCACAGGGCATCCCACCCTAGAGCAAAAGCAAACCCTGCCATCCCCTGGCTCCGCCAACACTGGATGGGAAGAGACAGAGCCTTGCCAGAAACTGATGATTTTTCATATGGGAGGGTGAAGAAAACCAACAACAAAGCTTTTGCTTCTTTTCTCCTCCTTCCCTAACACTTCTGATTTGGGTTTTTTTATTAAAAGTCCTACTCTCCCCCCCCACCCCTGCTTTGAGCTGCCTCTGGGAACCAGCCACTTGCAAACCTGCCTGTAGCAGAAAAATTGCTTTTGTATCAAACCCCATTCCTACTGGAAAAGTAGGTTTTAACATTAAATCAGTGTGGCTGGTGATGAGCGACGTTGAGGTGGGAAAACCTGCTCGCTGTGGCCCCAAGGGACAACTTCAATATTGCTGGGGGAGAGGAAATTAAAATGCATTAAGGAAGAGCCTGAAGAAGGAAGAGAGTTAAAGAAGAGCAGAGAGGCAGGAGTTAATAGGAAAATAAGCAAATCAGGGAAGGGTTACACAAGAAGAGGCAAAGGGCAGGAGGATGGGGAGGAACATGCCTCATGTTTCAGGCGTCCCCTCTGGGGCTGCGTGTGCTGGTTTCAGGCATGGCCTGCAAACCCCCATCCTGTGAGTAATCCTCCCCCATGTGAACGGATTGCACTGATTTCAGTGGGACTGCTTGGATGAGAGAAGGGGGAGAAAACAAAAAAAAAAAAAGAGAGGGAAAAAGGGAAGAAAAAAACCCTTCGTGATGAGTAAGATTTACAGAATCAGGCTTTTGGAGGACGGGCTGCAGAGCACAGAGCGCTCTTTTGGACACCACATAAATAAATAGAGATGCTGCTGTTGCTGCTTCCTTCCCTCATGAGGTAATGCCTCGGCACAGCTTGTCCAAAGCTGCTGGGGTTATTTTTACAGCCATATCTATCTGAGGTTGTCTACTCCCTTCCCAGGCCAGGCTTCTGGGAGGGCTCTGCAGCACGGGGGTTACTGTGTCCCCATGGGCACATGTGATGTGCCCAAGGGTACAGAGTAGACAAGTGGCGGAGGAGCTGGGAATCACCAGCCCTTGGTCCAGGACCTCACCAGGAGAAACCTCCAGGTGATCGCTGGTCGCTCTCTCCAACACCCCCTGGGGTAAATCCTCTCCGGGTGCAGGGATGTGCCTCCTGCCGCCAGTCCCCAGCTCTGTGTCAGCACAGCACCCTGTGGGTTGGGGACAATGGCCTCGGGCAGCACCACTCCAGCTTCTTGAACGCCTGACCCCGCTTTGACTTTTCAGTCTTCCAGAAAACTCTCCGAATCAGCAGCAACTCGACCCTCCTGGCGCGGGGAGGCAGGAGGTGGTCCGAGCAGTGTCTGCAGATGTACATTTGCCGTCCCTGTCCCGGAGGAACTGAACCAGTGCCAGCAATTAGGAGCAATTAAAGGCAATTTGCAGTTCCCTGGCCAGTGCAAACACTTGCAGCCAGCGATTCTGGGCTCTTCTCCTTCCCCAGCCATGGAGTAGCTGGGCTGCTGGTGATTAATGCTGGGTTTTCCAGCACAGTTCAAATTCCTTTGGGTTGTAACCCCAAATTGAGGGAAGAGTCTGCTCTAGAGTCGCCATGGGGGTGTGATTGTGCAAACACCCCTTTGGCATCCTCGCTGCCTTTCTGATAGGAACCTTTTGATTCACAAAACATGTCTTCATGCCCAGACTTCCCTGGGTGAGAGCATTTGTAGGTCACCTACAGCGATGCAGAGCATCAGCAGCCCCCTCGCTGGCACCAGAGCTGAGAAAACCTCACTCATCAGGAAAGGAGGGTGCCTGGGACATCGTTAGGGATAATAAGGGGGAATAACAGCTAATTTATCCTTTGTATCCTCATGCCCTGCTTAAAAGGGTCACCCCACAGAGGAGGATGCAATGGTGCAGTGAGAGAGATGTGAGAGGAGCAACCAGGAATGATGTTGGTGCAAGAAAATGATGTGTCTTGAGTCTGTTAGTTCACACAGCACCAGGGGGAAGGGAAATAACTGGGAGGATTTAGTTCTTTCAGAAAGTCTTTAAGAAAAATCTTTGATGAGTGTCTGTGGCAGAGACAACCAGGAATTAGTAGTGCAAAACAAAGTTATTTCCTCCTGAAAAAGCTGGCTGGGGAGGAGAACACAAGGAACAGGAGTATATGGTGAGGCTTTAATGGGGAATGAAGGTAGCAATGGGGGTGCCTCTGCCCCCAAAAGGTGATTTTTCCCTATATAATAGCCAGGACCTGGAAAGCAGTGAGCTAACGGCATGTCTAGATGGCCACCTTCAGCTTGGCTACTCCAGATGTGAGGAGACCATGTGGGTCTTCTGTGAGAGCGACCCAAAGTGGATGAGGAGGTGGCAGACAAAAACCAGTGCGCGGAAGGATGCGTAATTGGAAGGGGGGAACAGGATGGTTCATACAGGCTGAAGGGTCCCAATTAACGGCAACCACTCCAGGAAAAGATCTAGGAGTCAATGAAACATCTGGCTGATTGCAACGGAGCTCAGAAGAGCAACAAGATAGTAGGTTGTGTTATGAAAAGGGAGGTAGAGAGTATCACTCGATGTAATATCATGACACCATAGAAATCAATAGGACGTCCTCAGCTGGGAAACCGGAGTGAAAGGCATGGAGAGGCACCCATCTGAGGAAAAGATTAGAGACGCCTTTGCCAAGAGACGGTGGAGGGGTGCCAAGTAATGCGGAGCACCGGGAAGGTCAGACAGGTGCTCCTCTCCACTGCTCCTTAAAACAGAGGGACAAAGGGACATTCAGCGCCTTCAAAAGGCAACCTTTTTCAGCGATAAAAGGAAACGCTTCTTTGCACCGCACGTAATTAACTCGTAGAACTCATGCTACGAGACACCATGGCAAAGGCCCAACAGGATTAGATAGGCCTGTGAATGAGAACATCTGTAGTTACATTAGCTGGGATTAATATATATACGGATATAAGCACTCCAAGCCAGCTACTAACTGCCTGCAGTTCGGAAGAGATTTCCCCTGGGGGCATGCCGTTGCAAAACTGTCTGTCATAGAGTTTTATATCTCTCTCTGAAGCTTTCCAAGACAAGCCACTATTCTATGTACGAATCTGCTGAGGCAGACCATGGTCTGCTCGAGCGCGGGGCCACACTGCATTTCTGGGCTTCAGGCTGAGACTTGGCCGGTTTGGGGCTGAGAAATACCTGAAAGCAAATCTTAGGACCACGCAAGAAAGGGTGAAAAATACCCCGGGAAAGTGGTTGAACTTGCTGGGACATCTCTGGCCCACCGAAGGCTGATAAATAGCATGACAAAAATGCAAATATTTTTCCATGCCTGAATTTTGGTGGGAGGCATTCCCAGCTGCTAATCTATCCCCCCACACACGTGTGTTGAAAGGTAAACAGAGGGATAAATCTCCAGGCTTAGCTCTCTTCAAGTGTGACTGTTTTTGAGAAGGTACCTGAAAGGACCTGCATTTTTGGAGAATTAGCATCTTCCTGGTTTGGGGGGAAGCTCTTTCCTGGGGAAGGTTTTCAGATGGATGAAAAAGCCATTTGACTGAACAACAGAGAAAGGGTTGATTTCTTGGGGTGCCCAAATCTCCTGTATCTGCAGTGATAACGCAGGTTGCGGGGCTTCCAGATTTAAAAGCCCAAAGTGCAACCACTTTACCTTACGCCGTGCACTAAGCAGCAAAACAGCAATCAAAAAACCACCTTAATTTGCAATAGTCATTGATGAAGGTTCCCGAAGAAAGAAATCATGCTCAGTTTTAAGTATAAGTCCCACATAGCTAGTGTGCCTCAGGTACGCATTTATATTTAACCATGCTTTCAAATGCTTTTCCAGAATCGTGGCCAAAATTACCTCCCTTTGGTTGCTTTCCTTCTTTCCTCCAAAGATTCCAACAGGAGTAAAAAATGTAGCTACAGAAGTTTTCTACTGGAAAAAAAATATGCACCAAAATCAAGCTTGGTGTGTAGATGCTTTGATTCCGACAATATTTTAAACAGCAAAATGTCAAAACAACTCAATTTAAATTTGCCTGTTGCTTCAACAACAGCCCACATCACCCTGATGCAGTGAACATATTTCATTTAGTCTTATGTTTTAGTATTTAGAGGCATGATTCAGATATTGTTACTTAGGCAAACTTTTCTGTAGTTGTAGTTATTCTTTTTCCTGATCCCCTCTCTTTGGTGACTCGGGTACTTTAAATCCTGGTTCCAGTGAACACATCTGGCTGGGGAACGCACAGTGTGGGAAACTGGGGCCAGCCCAGTTGTCCCCCCGTGGCTGTAATCCATCTCGAAGGTGACCCCAGCCTTGGATCTGTCCCAAAGACCATGACCTGGGCAGGCTTTTTTTAGCAGGTTTGCTTTGGCTCCTGCCTTTGGAGAAACAATTCAACACCAAGAAGTGCTCCTTCCTTTGGAGACCTACCCTGGTTATTTGTCCGTGGGTGAGGAGAGTTCTGACCTGACATCTGTGCACCTGAGTGGTGCAGAGAGGTTTCTGCTGGCTCTAGGGACAAGACCAGGTTGGATGAGGCTTTGAGCAACCTGGTCTGGTGGGAGGTGTCCCTGCCCAGGGTAGGGGGTGGGAGTGGATGATCTTTAAGGTCCCTTCTAACCCAAACCATTCTATGATTCTATGACCATGCTGAATGACAGAGCATCTCCACCACGGGAGGCACATTCTGCAAATCCCACAGATTTATGTCACGGGGAAGAGAAACTGTGGTATTTAATTGAGCACCCACCCAGTCTGGCTTCAGCTAGTTTTCTAACCAGAAACAGATTGAAACCTCTCTGGGTTAACTCTGAATACTAATAATGGCTTTAAATATTAACTGTTAACTGCTTTGCAATGAGATCGTCAGCTTGTCTGTGATATTGTGAACTGGATTTAGTTCTCCAAAGGATCATGTTCATGCACAATGACCCTCAGCACATTCTCCTGGAGATTTAAAAGTTTCTTGCCAGCAGAAAATGAATTCCCCCTTTTATCGGGCAAAGCCAAATAATCTCTTGGTGTTTCACAGTGTTCCTCCTCCTGTGCCGCTTCTCAGGGGTCTCCCATTTCTTCCTCCTAAACTGGCACTCAGGGAAGCCAAGGGCTTTGGTGCCCTGTAGTTTGGGCCAAATTTCACAGATTAGACCTTGTCTTTGTCTTCTCCATAACAAGTAACAGACTGGGCCCACAAAGCCTCCACTGAGCAAGAGTCGCCGCTAATCCGGAGGGGGCTTTGAACCACGGTAATAAATCCACTTTTTGGGCAGGCGCACTATGGGCAGGCATTAGTGATACAGACAATAAGACAATTATGGCAGCACTTTCCAAAATGCTCAAAAATCCTCTTGTTAAAAAATTGTTAAAAATTTCCCCCGTCGCCTCGCAGCTCCACCTTTCGGGTGGTTGCAGCGGAGCCGGAGAAGCCAGTAGGGAGAGAGGTGGGGATGCTGAGACACCCAGGGACGAGGCTCTGGTGCCTCCTTCTCCCTGCTTTGCCAGCAGGACTAGGGTTTTGTCCTGCAGGATGTCACCCCTTTTATTTTTCCGTCAAAAAATGACAAGAAAGACTGCGAAGGGCAGCTCTGGCCAGGCTGAATGGGGCACAGTCCCTGGGTACAGTGTCCTCACAGCTCTAAAGCAAAATAAAGCTCAACCTGCTCTCATAGGAGACAGCACATGAGAAAGAGTGGGTTGGAAAATACTTTGCTTGAAGGGAAAAAAAAGGCAAACATTTTCTCCTTCTGATGCGTTTTTAGCCTGGCTCCTGAGGAAATGAGGTTCCTACAAGCATATTCTCCCACTAATAATATTTCAATCAAATCTGGCAGTGCAGCAGAAGTCTCGGAGATAATGAGGTTGCCACAAGCTCCACAAAATGAGGCAGTTGGGTAGATGGGAGAGAAACCCTAGAAAAAGCTCAGCGGATGGGGATCCCTTATCAGACACTAAAGGATCCACAGTGGGGAGACACACCCCCCCAGGACCCCAAGTGCCCGTGAAAAAATGGTAGAGAGCTCCAGGGGCACAAATCCAAGCCACTGACTTGTGGTGCTCTGAGAAGTGCACGTTGAAATGGAAAATACATCTTTTTCTTTGAGAAAAAAGTCTTTTCGTTTTAGTACATTTAAAATCAGAAGAGGGCACGGGGGTGAAGGGGACTGAACTTTATTTTAATGTTCAGGACCTGAGAGCCTGGAGGGTTCTTCACGCTTGAGAACTAAAGCACAGAATTATCTCGACAGTTTGAAAATATTTACTGAGAAGGCAAATTATTCTTTTTCTTTCCTCTGCCTCAGAGATATGCAAAAGTCTGGCTACGCAAATGAATTTAGCAACTTCTGTTCTTAGTCTTGTGATGGAGAGCTGGGTTTTAGTCTTTTTTTTTTCTAATGGGGTGCAAATTCCCCTCTATTGTGTCACACCCTGCTGCTGCTGAAAAACCACAGTCCAAACCTGCCCTTTGGGATTGCTTATGGATGTATTTCTGCTGCAAAACCAAAACCAAACCACAGTTTTGAAGGTGGTCGGGCCCAAATTCAGCCAATAAAACTCCTCTCAGGCACCATCATTGCAAGGGTGTGATTTTTCAGACATGCAGAGCTCCTGTCAGGGAATCGACACTGTCTAAATTTTCCTAATAAGCTAGAACATCCAAATGTCTGACACAGATTTGGGACTCAGCCGTGAGCTGTATCTCCCCTCTGAGGGGCTGGGGGAAAGGTTTCTAGGCTGCAATGGAGAGCTCAAGGTCCTTCGGAGGATCTTTGGCTGAGCATCCATTACATGTCTCAGTTCCCCAAAGTCAGCAAAGCAGCTCGCCCCAACCTCTGTGAGTCCCACACAGAATTGGCATTTTCTGCCATGGCTTTTACCCGTTCTGGAGGCTTTTTTCATGCTTTTTCAGCTCATCCATTCATGGGACCGTTCTTCCCTCTTATGCTAAAAGTGATGAAGGTCTCCTGTCGCGTCTCCAAACCAGGTCACTCAGTGTTCTTCTCCCGGGAGATGATGCTTTGGGTCCTGATTCTACTTATTTGGGTGGAAGAAACAACTGGTGGGTGCTTTTGTGGGAGAAGCATCCATGGAAGTGGAACACATGGGGCATCACAGGAGCCCTGGGCGCATCTCCCGTGGGACGGGTGCCCTCGGCTGGGCTGGGGACACCAGGAGGACATGGCAGAGCCATGCTCTAGGGTTTGTGCTGCAGGTCAGACCCCTGCCCAGTGAGATGCTGCCTTGCTTGCATCCAGATGCCTTCCCAGCCCATTTGAAGATACATCAAAATCCCTTTCTGCACCTCCCCTTCCCTAAACCTGGTCTGTTTCAAATTTGCCTTTAAATGCGACTTAGTCTCTACCAATTTGGCAAAGTCCAAAAGATGCTCATAGAAGAACTTTGCCGAAAAGGGCTCTGAAGGTGCCAATGTGGCTTTTTGGAGGAGAACGGGGGGCTCAGGCTGAGAAGCAGCCCCCCCTTGCTGGGCACTGCTTTGGGACCGGGGTGCCCAGGCTCTGCCCAGCCCAGTGGCCCCTGGAGTCTCATCGTGAAGAAAATGTGCTTGGGTGGGAGCAATATGTGAAATTATTGACTTTCCTGGAGCTTGAAGACAGCTGTGGCTTATGGAAATTTTTGGCATGGAGGTGATTTTGCTCTGATCTTATCACCAGGCACAGACAAACCTCTATCGTTTTCTTCTTTTTTCCCTTTCCTTTTTTTAATCTTCTTTTTTGATTATGACCTTCTAAGCCAATTTCTGGAGACTGTGGCAGAGCAGAGATCCCTGTGTGCACTTCATCTGGGATGTCGATGGCAGAGCCTCCTTGCCTACGGGTGATGCCCCTTGGTGCTCTGCCAGCCCCTAGCGGGGTCTCCTACCATCCTCTGTGCTCTCTCTGAGCATCCAGATTTTGATCCCAGGCTGCCTAAAATACCTGAAAGCTATTTTAGAAATGAAAGATAATATTTGTTTAAATGCTGCTGTGTTGCAGAAGGTAGCCCTGATCATAAGCCAGAGAGAGGAGAAACTCAGCGATGAGTTTCTGGGAAGACCAAACAGCAGGATTTTACCCTGGTCCCACTTAATTTGCACCAAAATGGAGAGCCAGCCCCAATACTGGTGCACTTCTAGGGGCAAATACATGAAGGAGTAAAAAGTATGATCGTTTCAGATCACCAGTTACTACAAACATGAAACTGGAAGCCCCATCTGGCTTGAAACAATTAGAAAGTGTCTCAATCGCTGGGTTTTCCACAGAATATTCCACTGCTGCCATGCAGCAAACTCTTCCCGCTCCTGCTTGCACAGAAGCAGCTGCTTAATTTGACGTAGCAGCTCATATGTCATTAAAATCATGGATGTTTAAAAGCTGTCATGGCCAGGTAGTCATCTTGCCTTGAGCTCAAGTCTTTGTTAAGATAAAAAAATCACTCCTTTTCCATGTTTTCACACTATAAATCCAAAACAGTTTAAGAGTTTCTGTAATAATCAAGTCCCTTCTTTGCTTTGGGACCCTTCCAACCCAAGTGAATGGTGCAGCTTTGCCCTGGGACCTGGAGGTGCCATGGAAGGGGTGGCACTTGGTGGCAGTGGCACTCAAGCATCCTGTGCTGCCTCAGGACACGTGTGCGTGGGACAGCTTAAAGCTGCATTTCCGTAAATTTTCTGCAACCAGCCTGGGGGTTGCTTATGACAAATTTTAGATGTAGAATCTATAAATCAGTGCTCAGCACTTGGAATAATATGGATATAAACAATTATGGGGCCTTGGGGAAGGAGGTGACTGAGGCATAGCCCCTAACAAATGCCATACAGATAGAAAATTGTTCTCACAGTAGTGGAAGAACATGCCCTATGGAGAAAACAAAGTCTGTGTTTGGAAGATCAATACCTTGCAAGTCTGGACTTTCTCCAGTTATGTGATTTCTCAGAGGTGACCAAGCCTTGACACAAGAACTTGATCCAAGCCCTGCCAGCACTATGAGTTGGCACATCTCTCATCTAAAGGGTAGCTCCAGCTGGTCTTCAAAGAGGTAGAAAAGGAGAAAAGGAAGAGAAGGAAGTTTGATAATTAAGGACCACTCCCTGATGGGAATTCATAGAAAGTATTGTCTTGGACTTTGTCTTGTGAAACCACAAATGAGCTGGACTTGAGATGTGCGTCAAAATGAGGTTGTTCTGGGGAGAGGAGCATCTCTCTTAGGATGCACTTCACCTCCTCCTAAGGTGGACACCAAGGGTTGATCTCCTGCAGTGATGGGGTCCCTGCAGTGATGGGCAGGAGCCTGTGGGAGCTGGTACTCACTGCAGACAAGGAAAGGCTGGGGACAGAAGCCCTGCCATGGGCCACCACTGCTGGCCCTGTTGTCCCAGGGAGCGCTGGTGTAGGGGCTTCAGCCAGGCTATACCAATGTCTTTGGAATGCGTTAGTTGGAAGTTTGCCTACACCCCACCTAGCTGTGGACTGGTGACCGTGGTGGCAGGGGACATCTCTGAGGCTGGAGGGATGCTGACCACAACCAAAACCTGCAGAGGTGCACCATGGACAAGCTGATCTTCCTGTCCTACACTGAGACATGGACTGTGGGACACCAGTACGCTGGTGGCAGTGAGCCTGTTCTCAGCCTCTGCCGTCTAACCCGGACTTTGCCCCAGCTGCCCCCTGCACCCCAACTTCTCAGTGGGGGTCCAGGCAGCAGGAAGAGGTTACATCTCCCCTGTCTTCAGCCTTGTGGAAATGAACTCTCTGCTCTAAGCTGGTCACGCAGCTCCCTCTATAGTCGGTGGAGAGAGACGGGGGACTCGTCCCGCTGCCCCTGTCACTGGGGGCTCTGCTCTCCTCTCCAGGCAGCACAGGGAGCCAAAGGGGCTCAGCTGCGTTAGTTGTCTCGCCCACTAAATGCCTGCACCTGGGTGGGAAGAAAACCTGCATCTACACCCATGAAATCAAGAATGGGAGGCTGAGCCCACGGGGACGGTTCTCACCCTCTCTCTGTTTGAACCCAAACTGTCTCCAAAAGGCAAATGTCAAAGCCCTGGGCCTTTGCAGGTACAAGCCAGGATGGGCAGGTAGGCTGGAAGTGCTTTTTTTTTGGCACAAGCCATTAAATAATCCTCCCACGCAGATGGAAAAGTCTGCCAGGCTCAGCACAGGCATGGGGGAGGCAGGCGATCCCGTTTTATACCAAAACATTGAGTCCTAATGAATGTGACCTCTCCAGGTGCCAAATCCTGCCCCTCCACAAGGGGTTTACACTGGCAGCCTCAGCACAAGTGCATTCGTAACACGTATCATTTGTCATCTTTTCATCAAAAACTGTGTAAAGCCTTTCCCCAAAGTGCAGAACTGTTTTACGGCCAGGCTATAAAATCCTGCAGCGTCTCTGTTCCAATAGAATTACATTAGTGCCAATAATCTGGCAAATATCAGGGGTGAATTTAATCAAAAGAACTAACACCAGGGCCCTGATTTACGGCAGCCCAGGACAGAGCGGAACGGACGGAGGTTTGCAGGACCCAGATGTGGAATTTCACTTGCAACACCATTTGGAGCAGAGGGAAAGCAGAAGGAATGGGAAGCAGGGCTTCAGCGCTTTGGGACCTCTTCACACTCTCACAAAAACCAGTGAGAAAAGAGGAACAATTCTCCTTTGTTCTGAGTTTTAAAAGATGAACATGGGAAATTTCTTGTATCTGGGCTTTTGTTGTTTCTCGGGACAGCCCACACACCTCATGGGTGCGCGCAGGACCAGGGGTTTGATATATCTGCCAGAGCAAAGGGCATCCTGCTCCAGTGCCCACTGGGATGAGCCCATCCATCCCCCACAGTGGAGGACCAGCCCCACCATCAGACTCCTCCAGCCCCAGCCTCCCCACTGGGGGCCGCGCAGAGATGGCTTGTGCGGTCTGACCTCAAAATGCCGGGGGAGCCCAAGCCCTTGCTTGAGTAACCGGTGGCCCTGGGCTTGCCTGGCCACCCACCCGCAGCCGTCGCAGTCCCTCGGCTCCCGGGCTCTGGCACGCACCCAGCCCTGCCGCTTCATGCAACAGCCCTGCTCCATCTGTCATCGATTCCCTTGCATGTGGGCTGCAGACTTCATGCCATGCTCTGCCTGTTGCAGGGCTCTGCGACAAGGCATCTCTGATCACCCACAACTTTTTTTCGCTTTTATCGTTTTTGGGAGAAATTAGCTGGAAGCGAATGCACAGGCAGGGAACGTGGCACGGCTGCATCGCTTTTAACCATCAGAGCAAAAGTCATCCTTAAAGCCCAACTTCTTATGCCTTCACCTGTGCTGCTAAGAGAGCTTCAGATCATTAAAAAAAACATCTTTTAATTAGAAGTTATTATAGGTTTGGCTACTAGAAAACCAAAGAGCTCTCAGCCTGGGCAGGACACTGCCCAGCTCCGCTTTCTGCTCACCTCTTGCTGCCTGAGCCTCACACCGTGCCCCTCAAAACGTGTAAAAGTTTGGGGCATTTTCTTTTTTCTCCAAGTTAGAACAAAGTAGACATTTTGCAAACATTTCTGCAATGTGATATTTTTGCATAAACACCAAAACCAACCATTTAAAATAGTCCAACTCGTGACTCTATAATCTTCTGACACTAGATGCGTCATGAATGGCGGTACATAACCCAGGGCAGGGGATGGAGTGAGGAATGAGAAACGCGAGTGAGAGGAAAGGCAGTTTAGCTGGATGTGTCTGTTAGGCTGAATTAATGAAGTTGGATTAATACAAAAATCTCAGCAGCTCTTTCATGGCACATTTGCCGTGAGTTCGCCCGAGCTCACGCGCGCTTGCCAGGGTGGTTAAGTGTGCTGCACGCTCCCTTGGCAGCTCTCGATGGGCACCGGGGCTCTATTATACGCATTTTTTTAAAACACGTTAGGTGTAGGACATGAATGGAGCAATGCGATGGTTGAAAGAATCAAGTCTTACAGAGAAAACACAATCTGCTGGGTGAGATGAGACATCAGGCAGTGGTGAGGGAGATGGCAGATGCTACAGGATGGTTAATTCCTTAATTCTAAACACATTCGGTGGGGATGAGACTCTGGGAGAGCTTTGCCCATCGGCAGATGGCTTGGTGAGATGATAAATTAATATTGTTATCAATGGAGAAATGGCGGAAGTTGTTAGATGATAGGGTTTGTTTTTTAAAAAATGCCTTTTTTCAACAATGGTTTTTAGAACAGTCCTTGAATCAGGGAAGAAAAATAGAGGGAACATAAAATCCCCTGTGTCATAACAGAGCTCAGGAAAACGAGATTTCAAAGGAATGCCTTTGCTGTAGGAAACTTCATTTCACCCGCTTTGTATAGGACGATGGATTACGCCAACAATAAACCATTCCAACTACTGTGAAATTGTGCTAATAGCCTGCAAGTCGGGGAGCTGCTCATGCATCAGCATATTTATTACATACCTTTGTATCTGTTAGCTCCAATAGCCGCATTTTTGTTATAAACCATGGGGGGTGAGAGAAGTATTTAAATTTGGCGATCTCAAATTTCAAGAGCAGGAGCGGTTGGTTCGAAAACGCAGGGGGATGAGAAAAGGACAATTGCAAAGAGTATTTAATAGGGTGAATGACCCAGCGACTGGGAAATTCTGCCTTAAAACACTGCAAAGTGCCTCACCAAGGCCAGCGAATGTCTTCCTTGGTGCTGAGTTGGGGAAACTGAGGCAGAACACGGCTCTGAGTTTTCCCCACCTTGAGGTACCACCTGCCACCAAGCTGTGCTTTTTTGGGTAAGATCACGGTGCTGTCAGCCCCAGAAAGGTTAGCAAGAGCAAGGGGCCATGGGACAGCAAGGATAAATGGGCAGGAGAGGGGGAAGAGAGCTGAGAAAAGCAGGAGTGAGGAAGGTCCTGGGAAATGATGGGGTCAATGGGACAAAGAGGGTTAAGAGCAGAACATGGCTGCCAACCCAGGACAGGGACTGCATTTTCCTGGGATGGAAAAGCTGGGGATGGAGAAGGGACCCACCCTGGCCTCCAGCCGAGCATCCCCTCCCTGCTCTGTGCTCCCTGTGCTGATCCTGGAGGACTGGGATCCCTATAGATGCAGAGTGACTCCATGTCTGGGAAAAAGTGCTCTCTCCCCCAAATCCCACTACATCCCCATGGTTTGGGGGGAGCCCCCATGCTGGGGGGGAGCAGCTGGGGTAAACCAGAGCCATGGGAAGGAGTTAACTGTGCTGGGAGAGGGGTGGGAATTCCCTCCACCTCTCCAGCACCCCCAAAACCCTTTCCGGGGAACAGGAAGGGAAATAAGGACCAGGCTCTGGATACTGCTGCCCAGGGGTGAGGGATGCCCACCTGCATCACTGCACCCCAAAACCCTTTCTGGGGAGCACGAAGGGAAATGAGGACCAGGCTCTGGGCGCTGCTGCCCAGCCCCACTCGAGGAGAGCCCATGCCTTCACAATTTCCCTTTGTTTGCCTCAACCTAACGCACTGTTACTTTGGCTATGACACGGCCGTGAAAGCAGAAATATGAACTTTATTACACCACAGATCTGCTGGGCAGGCAGATCTTGCTGGGGACAAGGCACTGCCGGTGGCTCGCTGCTGGCGCAGGGGGTCCGGCCGGGATGCAGGGTGCTGGGTGTGGTGTGGAAGTGACTCAGCCCCCCCCTGCACCCCTGCCTTCTGGCTGCTCGGACCCCAAAACAACAGCTCCTTCCATCCCCCAGAGCCAGGGGTTGGGTTCCCATCCCGCCAGCCTGCCCTTGGACTGAAGCTGTAGCTTGTTAGCAGCCCCAGCGCAGGGCGGGTTGAAAATGTCCCGTTGAAATAGTTTTTACAAGGTGAAAAAAGGGGGAGTAGGGCTGTCTATAGAAGCGATTTCTTTTTCTGCATTGGCAAAGCATGTCTGTTTGCAGTGGAAAAAAAAAAATATGAAGAAGCGTTTTCATTAAAAAATTGAAAACGCTGAAGACCCAAAGCTTTCCAGCCAAAAATACCCAGCTCGGGCCAAAAAGCTTTCCGGTTCTTGTTGAAACGAGCCTTTAGAGAGAAAAGAGCTGAAGCTTTCTGCAGGAAACCCCGGCATCTTCTAATCTGGCTTTTGAATGCTTGATTCCTTTAGCTGGGTCTCAGGTTCAGGATTTATATCTCTTCCAGCAGGCAGCTGAGAGTTAAAAAAGTTAATTTGCAGGATTTGCTCGTATTGCTGCTCCCACCCCAGCTGAAGCCCTGCTCACCTTCACATCCACTGCAAGAGAAGAAACCTCAAAAAACTCCGTTTACCGAGCTCAAAATAAAATTTGTCTCCTGTTTTACTGTTCTCGCCTCGTCCCGAGGAGTGAGATGTTTTGTGGGTGGGTTAAGAGCTGCCCCGGTGGTGCTGGGGCGAGGGTGGAGGGTGGGAGCAGGGGATGGGCGTTCGGAGGAGGCCGATTTACAGATGCTACATCTAAACTCATACTTGGGGTATGGTGCAGCTCTGCCCTTACAGATGCGATGACCAAGTTAGCTGTGGTTATCCGAGCAGATGAAGCACGATTTATAAGTGATAAAACCTGAAATAATTTAAAGTCATCCTCAACAGTGAGGACTTTATTATATTTCCTCGGATTTGTCGTCACCAGGAGGCTGGGGAGACCAGGGAGAGGTGATGGCAGGGAACGTGGGGGCAAAAAAAGTCATCTCAAGGGTTTGGTTTGGGAGAAGGAGGAGCAGGAGGAGTTTGGCAAGAGCACGAGCTGTGGAAGAAGTCCAGGAGGGGGGGTTGGAGGAGAAGGAGCCATGGGGTCCCGACCATCCCACCCCCGACCCGATACCTTTGCAGGCCTTGCGGTGGGAGATGGGCTTGCTGAGGTCCCGGTAGAAGCCCTCCTTGCAGTAGTGGCAGTGCCGCCCCGCCGTGTTGTGTCGGCAGTTGAGGCAGACGCCGCCGCTCTTGCGCCCCGACAGCTTGTAGAGCTCCATGTTGAAGCGGCACCGCCGGGCATGGAGGTTGCAGTTGCAGGCTGTGAGGGGCAAAGAGGGGAGACCGTCAGTGTCTGGAGGTGCCAACCCTGGGGGAGACCCTATGCATGGGGCTGGGCACCCTGCAGGTCCTGCCACAGCGGGGGTGGCACAGGAGAGGATGTTCTGGTGGCACCTCTGTCAAAAGAAAGCCAACTGCAGATCCACATCCCTCCTTGGCCAGTGCCAGGTCCCCAAGTGGGGAGTCTAGGTTTTTGGAGGGGAGACTGGGGTCACAGAGACCTTGTTTCACACGGCGACTTGTAACAGATATGCCTTTTTGCCTCTCCCCACTCTAAAGGTGAATTAAAAGCTGGGGGCAAGTGGGGTGCGAAGGCAGGGAGAACATCCGTGGTTAGGAATTGGCAATGGACACCCCTCCAGCTGCTCCTCCAGCTTTATCACAAGCGCCTTGCCCCACGCGAGCTCTGCTCATCTCCCTTCTCATCTGCCCTCCCACTCTGGTGCTTCACATCGTGCTACTGCTCGGTACAAACCGCTGCGAAACCCCCACTTCCCAGCACCCCGGGAGCCCCCTCTCTCTGCCCCGGGGCGAAAGGGGGTTTCCAGCATCACCTTCCCAACCTTCCCTGTATTCCCGCTTTCACCAGTCCCAACACATATGTGTGTTTGAGCTCCAAATACTGTTTCAAGACAGTAGCTGGCTTTTTCCCTGGTTTTCCTTCCCGTGAGAGAAGGTGGCTCTGTTATGGATCTGCAGCCCTGAACGTTCCAGTGAAACCTCACCTTCACCTCCGCATCTCCCGTCCCACTGCTGGGACAGGGCCGGCCCGACGCCCAGTCAGTCAAATACCAAAAAGTCCCTCTCTGCTTTGATTGCTCGAGCTGTGTCTGAACCTGCCGGGAGATGTCCAATTTCTCCACCATATGCAGCCTAATGTCAACACGGGGACTATTTTAACAGGGGGCCTTTGCAAAGGGATGACTTCGGGACTTCAAAAGCTCGACCCCTCGCCTGCCTCTCCCCCGAGCTGTCACGGGAACATCAAGAGGCAGTTGCTGGGGCTCTGTGCTTTGCCGAGAATTTTATAGCTTGTTTTCTTTTCCCTTTGCTTTTATTTGCTCTTCAGCCCCGAACAATGCATCTGTGCAATGCCAACCCACAGCTGGGCCTCTCGGCTCGGCACGAAGGTGTCACGGCTCTGGGCTTGTCACCTTCCTTTAGAGCAGAGACATCTTAATCCCTCATTCCTTCCTGTTTACCTTATGGTGCTTGCCCAAGACAAAGACATGCTATATTTGCTTAATTATCAAATTTCAGCCCAGAAAATTTCAGTGCAGTTCCGGATTATTTCTCAGGAACAATCCCCAATGAACACACGACGGGAAAGCAAAGGGGAGAGCAAAATCCTCCGGACACGTCCAACCAGCGGGATGGAGCCTGCTCTCTCCGTGCTTTGCGATCTGAATTCTTCTGGCTGACGTGGTGAGGCCCAACCTCACGTCCCCACCAAACGCTGGCAGAGCAGGAGAAGCAGCCACCAACGTGCTAAGGGCGAGAAGAGCGGCCCGAGAGCGGTTTGCCGGCCGTGAGAAAGTGAGATTCCTGACACCGGAGCGGGGCCACGACTTGTAACTGCGGTTTGCCTCTCCTTAGATGAGCCCACCAGCCCGCGGGTGCATTTGTCATCTCCCAAAACAGGAGACGACCATCAAGGAGACCGGAGACACAGCTCCTGCATGGGGAACTGCTGCTTTTTAGATCTTACCCGGTCCCACAGACACGTTTGCTGATGCTGCAAGTGCACTTAAATAGCCTGTTTGGGTCTAAAAGAAGCACGGGGGCACGCACCAGGGGCTCTCTGTGTCCCCCCTTGTAGGTTTTTTTTCCCCTTCCATCTTAATTTTGGGAAGAAGAGCACTTTGTGCTTTGTGCAGCCGCTCAGCGATGACATTATCCTTTTCTGCCAGCATGGTGGCTCCGCCGCAGCCAGCACCATACAAACAGGGGATTAGAGGTGATTCTTGCCCTGCAGAGTCCGTGAGCCAAGCTTTCGGGAAGGAAGTGGCCTTTTCAAAGTCCCAATCCCTGTTTTACAGACTGAAATGCTGAGATTAAACCCTTTTCCCGGGTGTGTAGGAGACACAGGACTGAGGGCTGGTTTCTCCACGCAGGGAAGAGCCTTCCCCCAGGCATGGACCAGCTAAGAGGTGCATCAGGGCTGGAACATAAAGGATGTCCTCTGGGCTATAGCTAACCACCAAGGCAACACCTGCATCAACAGCACGGCCTCGGGGCTTAACTCAAGCAGAGGAAAAAGAGAATAAGTCCCTCAATCTAAGGGTCGGCCATCCCTGCTGTGACCATGCAGGCACATCTCCATCTTTCAGAGCCTTGAGACTCGCTGGCAGCTCTGCTCTTGGTGCTGCAAACCCTAGGATTTAGTCCCTGTTGACCAACATGAGGAGACATTTCTCCAGGGACTCTCATGAAGGCATGGCCTCACACAGGATCTAGTTCTTCCTTGAATCTGGCAGAAATGGTGTTTTCCAAAGAGCATGAAAGCTCAGCTCCTCCTAAAACTTGTGTTTTAGGAGAGCTGGACTTGATACGCAAGTATTTTGCAAGATTACATTAGCAAATCCCTTTTTAAAATTCAAAGCTGAGCCCACCTGAAGAGTGAGTGAAAATCTTTGCATTTCTTTGGGTTGCTTGATAAGCAAAAATGTTTTTGCAAAGCCAGGAAAGCAGAACTGGGATTTTCTACAGAGCTTTGCAAATATTTCAGCTGGTCCCACCAGGGCAGAGCTGTGAGGGAATGTGGAGGAATAAGCAGAGTGCGCAAAGCTACTTGCAGCTTTGCTGCTGGGATCAATTTTACATTGATCTTCCAGGGATGGGAAAATCCAGTGTCTGGAGAAGGGAAGAAGCTGAACTTCATAAGAAGCTGGAAGGACGTCTCCAAAACAGCCATCCCTGTCCTCATCCAGAGCCAACAACCTAAAGATTGTATATGTCTCAGGGTCAGAACATTTCCAGGAGGGAATGAATGAGCTGGGAGAAGGTGTGGGCTGGTCCAGCCCCTCTCCATGCCCAGTGTCCCTGCACTTGGCCTCCCTGTGAGCTCCCCACAAGCCCTGCAAGCAGCCAGGGAGCAATGGTCACCCCTCCGCTGTGACTTCTCAGCCTTTTTTGGCTCTGTCAGCTTATCCTTGGCTCTGTTCCCTTCTTCTACCTGCACTCCCAGGCACCAAGGACACCCGCTGGGCACTGGTCACCTCCTAACCCCATGCACATGGCTGCTTTTCCATCATCCACTCCCTCCCGATCCACCTGTTTGTGCCGAAAGAAGGGGCCAAACTGACCCAAGGAAAGTGATTTTAATTGAAATCCCTGTCTCCTGTGCTCACCCTGAGTGTCTGGGTCCTGAGTGGCCAGTGCTGTGCACCACTGGCCACCAGCCAGGGCTAGCTGGCAGCTCTGTCTATAGCCTGACGTGGTTGTAGATGCCCAATGGGAGAGGCTTGGTCTGACTGAAGGAAAATAGCCATCCTAATTTTTCCTGACAATAGCGCGTAGGGATGGAAGAATGAGGGCAATGCAATAAATGACCCATCTAGGCGTCAGAAAGTCCTTGCTGGGGACAAGGCTGGGACATGTCATGATGGGATCCATCACGCTGGTGTTACAGCCTGGGAGAAAACCAGTGGTGGGACCAGGAGATGCTGAGTGTGGGCAAATCCTGGGCATGCCACTATGGCTGGGAGTCGGCCATTAGGACTGACAGGGATCCAGCAGCAGGTCACGATGCTTTTGGATCCCAGCTCCGAATGTGGGTGCCGCAGGCAGGGCGTGCGTCTCGCCTGGCCACATTTTCCCTGGACGGAGGAGCTCAGGAAACGCCACTCCCGCCCACCCTCTCCCTCGGCCGATGGTTAATCCCCTGCTGTGCTAAAGCATTTTGCCTTGTTCCCAACATGAATTGGCCTGGCTTTAATTTCCAGCCAGTGCTTCTTGGTTTGAATTTCCCTGCCACAGTGAGTGGCTCTTTAGCAACCCATCTTTTCTTTCTATGAACGTCTTCGTCGTGCATATTAAAAATCACCTCCCAATATCGGCATCACCTGTGGTCCCCATACTTTGCTTTTCACCTGGTGGAGAAGACACCCCTGCACAGGCTGTGGACCCAGCGCGAACCCAGCTATGGGCAAAACACGTTCCAGGTGCTGAGACATCTGTGATGAAAGGTTTTGGCTCCAGTTGCTCAACTGAGCTCGGTGCTGCTGTCTCCTGCTCTCTTCTTTCCCTTATTTTGCCAAGGACCCCACAAGCCTTTTGTTCGCTAACTTTATTGCACCCAGATGTACAGAGCTTCACCAAACAGCCTCTACCTGGGCCGCCAGGCTCCAGTATGAATAACCAGATATCACTTAAACACAGATGTTCAGAAACCTGGAGAAGGTCGGAGCGGAAAAGAGGAAAGCTGTGGTTTGGAGTCGGGTGAAGAAACTACAGCAGAAGTGTCTCAGCGCTAAAAACAGTGACTTGGTCAAACGACCGTCGAAGAAGGTCAAGGTGGGCAGGATTTTCCATTTGGGAGAATGAAAGGGGATACGTGAATGGGAGGTGCGGGCTGGAGCTGTGCGGTGGGAGCTGTGATTGTGGGCTTTTGTGCCGCTGCCGCGTCCCCCGGGCCCCGCGTCCCAGCGCCCTGCATCTCCCAGGACACATTCCTCTCCGCGGTTTTCATTCAGCAATGACAATGCTGCCCTTTCAAAAGACCCCACCCTTCCAAAACTTATATTTTAGCAATTTTCAAAATGCAAATTGCTTTTTAAACAAACGAAAACCCCCAAACATTTTGTTTTAATTTTTGCAAACAATAATTCGGAGGAGGGGGGAAGGGAAAGGGGAGGATAGAAGAAGCCAGGGGCTGAAAGTAATCTCTAAATTTGACTTGTATTTATGAATAGTCTCAGTCTCCTTAAAATTGCTCTTTTCCCAGATAAGTTTTTTTTTGCCAGAAAATTTCTAGCTTGGTCTGAGCCATTATTTCTCTCCTGCAGGAGCAAGCCTCATGTGCATCGTCCTGACTGCCGAGAGGGGCACCCTGCCTGTGCCCATCTCGGGGTGGGGGGGTTTGCTCCCAGGGGACCCCTGGAGATATCTTCAGGGATATAGTTTTGAGGGCCATATTTGTCAAGAAAACAGCCACCCTTAAGTCAAACAGAAGGGACAATGGAGATGGGGCAGCCAGAGACAGTGGAGACCTGTCTGCTTGCTGGACTAGGAGGTAAAGAGAAAGTCCCTACGGAGACAGAGGGAGGGTGTCCCTTATTTCCTACAACATTGTGTCCCTTCAACCCTTTGAGGTTTTGGAGCAGCTGGGCATGAACAACACAAGAAGGACATGGATGGGTTGGAGCAGGGCCAGAGGAGGCCACCAAGATGCTCTGAGGGTGGCAGCCCCTCTGCTGTGAGGACAGGCTGAGAGAGTTGGGGGGGTTCAGCCTGGAGAAGAGAAGGCTCCGGGGAGACCTTAGAGCCACTTCCAGTCCCTAAAAGGGCTCCAGGAAAGCTGGGGAGGGACTCTTCATCAGGGAGGAGAGCCATAGGATGAGGGGAAAGGGTTTTAAACTGAAAGAGGGGAGACTGAGACGAGATCTGGGGAAGAAATTCTTTGCTGTGAGGGTGGTGAGACCCTGGCCCAGGTTGCCCCGAGAAGCTGTGGCTGCCCCATCCCTGGAGGGGTTCAAGGCCAGGTTGGAGGGGGCTTTGAGCAACCTGGTCTGGTGGGAGGTGTCCCTGCCCAGGACAGGGGGGTGGGACTGGATGGTCTTTAATGTCTCTTCCAACCCAAGCCATTCTATGATTCTATGAACCTGGAGCTACTGGATGATCTCCCACACCTCTCCATGCTACCAGAGCCCTATGGTCCAGCAGGGGTTCTGGTGCGTTGGGCTGCTGGGGCTGATCTCAGGTGGTGTGGCCCTGCGGGGATGTCCCCTGGGGGGCATGGATGAGCTGGGGAGCGTGTTTCTGTCCACGCTTGCTGCAGCAACATGACAAAGCGTGGATGAACACTGGCCATGGTGGCAACGAAGTCCTGCACAGCATGGCCACTGCACGTGGCCCCGGGAGCTTGTAGCCTGAGTGTCTGGACCCAGCTCTGCTTGCAGGGCAGGCAGCCCCATGCTCTCCCACGTGGCTCAGTGCCCCCCACCACAGACCCTGCTGGCCGGCACTAAACACAAACATTTGCTCAGGAAAATTCATTTGTGTGTGCTGCTAAGTCTGAGTAAGGAGGAGGATGGGAATTGGTTTGGTTTGCTTGAGCTAATCCACCGAAGGGGAAATCCATTGGGATGTTGTGGCTGTGAGGGGGGAGATGCAGGGTCTGCGCCAGGCCCCAGGTTTTCCTGACAGTCGGAGCAAAAAAAAACAGAGGAAAGTGTGCAGAAGCACCACAAAATATGTAGCTATGGCTGGCATCGCCCATGAAACCGAAGCCACAAACCTGGCTCACAGCAAAAGCAAACGTGCACTGGTGGGGGGGGAAGGAAAGCCCCATCCTTGCTGATGCATCCCAGAGACCCCCCCACTGCTGGGGTTAAAGGATTTTTGGGCAGCACCTCACACTCTGACCTGCTCCCCACGAGACCAAATGCCTCTCACTACTCTCCACCCACGAGAAACACCCCTGAGAGCAAGGAAAGACCAAACTGCAAATGGAGGTGAAGCAGGAGAGAGAGGATCTGGGGAGAAACGCACAGAGAAAATCTTCCTGGAGCCACAAAAAGGGTTTGGGGAACAGAAGACTTTTCCATGCATGAAAAACCTGATGAATGTCAATTCTGCGGAAAAGCTCTAGACAAGATGGCATCAGAGTGACCCGGGACTTCCCTGGGGATGCCACACACCCCCTTCGCTTCCCACTTTGCCCAGTTCCCTACATGCCCCAGGGACCAGGAGGCCCTGGAGACGTGGTCCTGGTGGTCCTGCTGTCAACACTGGCTCTCAAAGTATAAGAACACTCTGCGATCCTGAAGCCCAAGCTGGTAACAGCAATGTTTACGCTTGCCTGAGTTTTCTAATGATAAGACCCTCATTTTCTTTTTACATAAAAAAATGCCAAACTCACTGTTTGGGCTGAAATGTTTGATGCCGGGTGCCTGGCTCAGGCTGAATATTTCTGGAAAAGCTCCTGCTAAAATGATTCAGCTGCTAATGAGAAAAAAGGCTAGTGAAAAATACAGCATTGTGCCAATGCTAACAAATTTGGGGATTTCTTTCCTTAAAGAAAAAATCTATTGCCCTTATATTTGAAGCCAAGACTTAAAAAGAAAAACATTGCTCCCTGGTAGGGATATGTCTTTTGCTGTCTCTAGGAAGAACTGTTCAAGTTTGGCCAAGTTTCTAAATCACTGAAAAATAGGAGACATGTTTGGTTGAAGTTGATGGAGTTTTGCAGTTAAATTACTTATTTTCACTGGCCAAACCACCCTCAATACCAAGCCTGTAGAGACAAAGCAGTAGATGCTTGTCCTGCCAATGGACTCTTGGGTGCTGAGTGTGGCAGTGTCTTTGGTACAAGATTCACCTCCAAACATCAGATCTCCCCAACAGTGAGGGCCATCGGCAAGCCCGTCAGCAAGAAGGGTGAACTTTCAGCAGATGCCAGGAAGTGGGCAGGAGAAACAAATGCTAAACACCACATCTTGAGAGATTCAACCCATGAATGTGTTCTGGGGATTGCTCTCACCCCAGCAGACAGTAGGGGTAAACCAGGCACGTCCATGGTAAACCAGTTGTCCATCAGTACCCGTAGTCAGCTTGAATACTGGCCATCAAAACTGGGCAGCAGACAGCTTGGCAAAACCAACAACCGGTATGTGGTCTCTGGCATGTGGCTTTGAGAGCAGATACAGGGAGAAAGGACAGAGCTGCTCATAGATCAAACCCCAAACAAGTCCCACCAGATCAGCTACTGAGGGTTACTTGGTCGACACTCACAATTACAAACTTTTCTCCAGTGCTGGGAGACCAAAGCTCTTATCCATGGCACAAGATCCCTTTGGAGAGCACCCGGCAGCTGCTGCAAACCAGGTGGGGTGGCCGCCTGTCCACCCCTCCAGCCCCCCATGCCATGGGAGCTGGTTCCAACAACGACAGACACTACTTGTGATTCAACCTGTCTGCCCGTGGTGTGATATATGTTTCTATTAATTTCAGGGAGGGAGATATTTTCATAACTGCTTCCACATTTATTAGTCCCAGCCTGGACTGGAGCACTGAAATCTCACTAGGTATTTCCCGGCTGTCCACATGGCATTTCTGGCCCTGCAGAAAGCATCAGAGGAGCAAGAACAAGACTTGTTCCTGGGAGATTTACAGCTCCGAGATGTTCAGATTATGAGCCAGATTTTAACAATTTCTAAGCAGTGGAGATCTCCCCATTTCTGTCCAGCACACGTGGCAAACAGCTGCTCGCAGCCAGCCAGGTCCTACTGATTTGTGTATTCCTGCCTTGAACCCCAGGGAACATCTCCAGTGACCTGCGATGGCTCCTTCAAAGCCACCAGGCAGCTGACTGTCCATCAACAGGCGAGGAGGATGGATGAGAAACCTGTGGGCCTGTTGCGTTGCATTGAAATGCTGAGATTTGTGGCAGCCTCTCACCCAAGGCATTCTATCCCAAGACAAAAGCAGTCTTACTCAATACAGGATGGAAATCACAAAGCAAGCCTAGCCCTGGTGCAGCACACACGGTTGTACTCAAAGTGCCTGGAAATGGGCTGCAAATTGTCCTTGCTTCCTCCAGAGAGTGTGCTGGGAGGGGACATGGACTGCTCTTCAACAGAGACTGGAGTGCAGTCTTCCTCCATCCGAGCACCTCTGAAAGCTGTCTGAACCTCGAGGTCTACATCATGAGTCTGCCTCAACAGAGACTGGAGGAACCATCTCTGAGGGGTGGGATGAGAGCTCCAGGTGAACCTCACCTGGGAGCTGACCTGGGAAGGACATGGGCAGACCATGTGCCAGGACCTCCTGTCCTGCACTGGAACTGCCAGCACATTGCACCCATGTTCAGGTCCCAGCATGGCCAGTGAAGTGATGGCACTCACTGGCATGTTCTAGGTGATCATTCTAGGGAGCAAGAGCTACCTTTTCTTCAGTAGCTGTGGGATTTGACCAGGAGATCTTCTTGCATATCAAGTATTGTGCAGGAAGTTTGCAGATAAGCTTCAGCCTGGAAAGAGCTTAACTCATTTATTTTTTTTGAGAAAGGAAAAGTCAAGAAGTGAACTCTTTATTTCAGTCTGGGAGATGATACCAGGCTGTTATCAGCTTTCTTTATTTAATTGCACCATCCAAATCCAGCCTCCTGAGGTTGTAAATACTTTGAAATGAATTGTTTGCATCCCGTAATTCATCCAGATGCCATTGGAAGGCAGGAGCTCACCCGACAACCTGCAGGTTATCAGAGAGAGCACACAGCCACCAGCCCCCTCTCTGCCCACCCCAGACCAGCTCAGAGGTGCTCCTTAAGTGTCGATGTTTATTTAGAGTCCGAGGGGAATCCACTTGGGAACAATTTATCCACTTAGGCTCTGGCCTTGTGGTTTCCCTCTTATCTGCTGCAGATCTCAGCAGCAGCTTTCCTCCCACTGCTACGGGGGCTGTGGGACTATGCAAGAAGACCTTTCTCCTCTCTCTGCCTCATGCCATGGTGCTTATCTCAGTACCTGTCCAGACCCCTGACCTCAACAGGCAGTTAGGAACGGCTGCAGGTTGAGCGGGTGCTTTTCAAGGTGCCCAAATCAGCAATCCCAGTCCCCAAGTGCTTGGTCTCATCCGTACTTTCATGTTTCTGTAAAACCAGCGCCCCGCAGCTCTAAAGGAGGTCACATGGTGATGGGGATCTGAGCACTGGAAACCTCAAAGTGATGCTCCAGCCCAGACCAAGGGGTGGGGGCCAGCACAGCCGGTGCTGTCCCAGCCCAAGACATTTTCCTGTAAGTTTTCCTACATTTCTGATGCAGGAATATATTAGCCACTTGAGGGTTAATGTCACAGCAGAAACAGATATTGAAAGAATTTGCACATTCAGAGCAAAGGTTACTCAAAATGCAAAAGGCTGGATAATGCAACCATCCCAGCAAAATCAAAAGGTTTTAAAATCTGTATTAAAACTGCTGAGCCTAAAAGGACCAAGGGTACAAACAGTCTCAGCTCTGCTTCCACCACTGCCCCAAGGAGCCAGGAAACTTGGCCATGGTTCCCCGAGCGCCGAAGGGTGAAAGTAATGCAGAGCAGTTTTAAACCAGCTCAGGCTGTGATTCCTCCAGGGCAGAGCCAGCTCGAAACGATGCCACTCGTGTGCCCAGTCACTGCTGCCCTGGTTGGGCTAATTCAGCCGCCTGTGAGGTCGGGCTGCACTGAGCTCTAGTTTAAAAACAAACAAAGCGTGTTCAGGAACGTGTTGTGTTTTTTTAACCCTAGATCATTTCCCAATCTTGTCTGGAGCAGGGCCAGGGGAATTGTTAAACCAGCCCCAGCCAGACCCGCTACCGAAGGGACCCTGTGGCCGGGAGCCCTGGGCTGCCACCAGAGCCCGTCACCAAGCCCTGCATAACCCATGGCCAGTTGTCTACCCCCCAAAACTCAGTAGCATCCCCTTCGAGGTGACATGGGGTCCGGTTCCCTGTGATGCTCTACCAGAAACACCTCTCTGATGACCAGCTCTCGCAGGATTGCCCTTTGGAGGCTGCCAGCACTGCTTTCTCCTTTGAATGACCTTTTTGTCCTTCCCCAGCCATGGATTTAATGATGCCTTCCCTTCTCTCTGCCAGCATTGCCTCGCCTCGTCACCCAGGCAGTGCCAGTGGCTGCATCTGTGTATTTACAGCCCCCCCAAGACCCTATATCCCTTGTCCCAGTGAGGACAAGGAGATCCCTTCCTAGAAGACCACGTCCTTCTCGGAGCCGGGAAAGGGTGCTACCCTGCAGGCATGTCCCATGAGTGACCTGCAGAGCTGCTGTGTTACAGCATGGATAAAAGCCACAGGGAGAGGGACTGTCCAAGGGGATGGTCCCCTCTGTTTTGCCCCACTTCGTGGGCCTGTTTGGGAGATGTGCCTGCAGATGCCGGGCCAGCCCCTGCCTGGCGCTGGGAGATGGAGCACGGGATGGCTTGGGGAGTGCTCACCCACGGCCTCCTCCCCTTCCCCATGAGTTACAAACCTCAGCTTGGCCACTTGACGTGCCAGATAGTAACACAAGCTTGACAGATGATGGCTCTCAGGAAGGGTTTTGGTTTCTCTCTGAGGCTGAGCTGGCTCAGGGGGAGCAGCTGGCAGCTCAGCGCATTCGTTTCCACCTGGGGAAAGCGGGGCTGAGCATCTGTGCTGCTGCAGAGAGGCTGGCCATAGGGGCTGTCCCCCTTCTCGGCAACTCAGCCTGGGCTCGGCCACTTCTGCTGGGCAGCTCTTTCCCTGGCGAGGAGATGCTCCTCAGCATGGTGTTGCTTCCCAACCCAGGACGGGCAGAAAAACTCATTTCTGCCTGGCCCATCCCCAACTGCAAAGCCCTGGCTGTGCCAAAAAGGACACACGGGTCCAGAAAAGAGGCCTTGAGCCATCCTAAGCCTCCAGGGCTAAGATTGAGTGTTACCCCTTTTATGAAAATGTTTTTCACGCCTTATATTAATTAATGTATTTCAAAATAGATGAATGCTCCATAGGACTGGTTTCTTGCAATAGCTCTTGTGCAGTGAAGAACCAGTGTCTTCAAAAGCAGAGATCAAGCACCACTGGTCCAAAATAAGTCTTTACCTCCCCTACATGGTGGGTCCCTCTCTGTTTTTCTGGCAATGAGGTTCTCGGCTTCTGGCTGGTTCAGTTCACCAGGAAACAACCCCAAAAAGGGCCTGAGTCCCTGGAAATCTCACAGTGCTCTGCTGAGGGAGGTGTGTATGTGGGAAACATCATTCCAGGAGCCTGGGGCTACGCACCAACACATCACCTCCCTGTTACGCTAATAAAATGCAGTAAATTGCTGCAAATTAATCCCCGTTCAATCAGTCCTACAGTGACTATGAAAACAGGGGCCATCCACCCCACCATGCGTGGCTGGAGGAAGGTGGGAAGCCTATCACCGGCACACGTGTTTGTTCCCTTTGCTCTGTCCTTGTTCCTGCTCTACAAACACCCCAACATTTGCAGCTGTCTTGATGGCAAGGCAACCAACAGCGACCAGCTCTCCCCTTTGCCGAGCCCATTCCTGCCCACCACCCCCTCTCCCAAGGCACGTTCTGCTGGTTCACAGGCACTCACTTCCCTGGGCCACCACAGCTGGTGACAAACACAGCTGCACCATCCCCCTCCCCGCACTCTGGCACCCTCACAAACTCCACCAGATGCAGAGAAGGTCCCGCCATGGCTCTGCTACTGATCCCAGTGTAATCCTGGCCAAGCTGCCTAACACCACTGTGCCTCAGTTTCCCTTTCTGGAAGTGGGCATGTGCCTCAGAGAGATCCTGGGAGGTTTTGGGTTAGGAAAGGCTGAGACCTGTGGGTAACGGGAGCCAGAACGGTCTGTGGGTCTGCAGAAAGATGATACAGACAGAAAGAGTTACAAAAATTCACCTCTAGCTGGGGAACGTCAACAGAGATTTTAATTCTGCTTCCAAGTCTTCCAAAACTTCCAAACCAGAGGGTCCTGAACAGGAATCCCAGAGGCTGATGGGGCAAACCCCCACCACCCGCCCCACATTAACCTGGAGCCCGTTCCACTCTGGTCTGGCTTCCCAAACGCCAGGCAGGTGTGAAGAGCTGAGGATGCCTGTGTTTGCTCAGCGATATTCGCACCTTCGGGGCTGCGGACAAAGCTGTCCTTTGTGGCCGCAGCCGAGCCAGGGTAAACAGAGCTATCTTATCGCTGGGATGCTATCGGGGCATCTGAGAATGAAGGAAAACTCCGGCTTATGTGCCTGACCCCCTGATCAGCGCTATCATCGGCACGGACATGAAAGTATTTGAGGGAGGTGTTGGGACAAGCTTGTCTGCCCTGCTCCCCCCACCGCTGTGGGTCGGTGGCTTTCTGCTCATTGCTCCCCAGCCAGGCTGGGCAGTCCCAGCGCTCCCCTGCAAGGCGCTGGTGTATTTTTTGTTGGTTTTTTTTTCTGGAGATTGGGGTTTTACCAAAAGCTGACAGGCTTATCCCGCCTTATCAGGGGAGCAGTGCTACTGTTAATGGTCTTCTGTAACAGGCTCTGGGCAAAAATGTGGATTGCTGCCTGGGCTGGAGCAGGTCGGGGAGGGTGGGTGGCCGATAGGGGTGAGCAGAGCATCCTCTGCCCCCTGCGGAGGTCTCTGCAGAAAGCAGCATCACAATCCCACACATGAACACGACCATCCTGCACTGTGCTGCAATGTCTAACATCAAGACCCCAGCACCGGTGGACATTAAAAGGCCATATCCCATCATCTGCAAAGGGAACAGCCATCAGCTCAGGTGTCCCCCACACACGTCCATCTGGAACATGGTCTTTCACCTTCTCACGTTCCCTCCGATTGCCATGGGATATGTTATTTTTCTTTTTGCCTGCTTCGCAGCTGTCTAGTGGTAGTCTGTACTGGCCGCAAGCTCACCCCAGAGATGGGTCTGTGCTGCTCTAAGTGATGGGCTATTACCTGATGGTTCAGCAGCCCTGGTGCTCCTTAGAGCCCAACATCTCAAGGAGCCTCATGGCCTGTGTGCGCTCATCCTCACAAGCAGCTATTATCCACTTTTATAAATAGCTAAACCAAGGCATGGAAAGGTTATAGATCATAGAGGGGATCGTAGAGGTGTTGGGGTCCTCATAGAAAGAATTGTTGAGCTGGAAATACAAGTATCTTTGGGGTCATGGGACCTATTGGGCAACATTGGGCAGGAACTTCAAGCCAAGTCTTCTCTACCTTAAGCCACTGCTTGAGCACAGTCCTGAGGGCACAGATGGCAAAAATACCTGGTGGCACAGGACAAGGGGAATGGACTGGTATGGACACACTCTGCCAGCACCAGAGGTCACCCCTTGAAGGATGCTCAGCTCCCGGCTCTGCCCAGCTCAGCCCAGCCCTGAGGTGGTGTGGGGCTGGGAGTGATACCACTGACCCAGCATCATCAAGGATGAAGCAGGCAGACATCTACTCAGTCCTGAAGCAAAGCCACCAAATCTGGCCCTGCACCCCCCTCAGGCAAGGACGATGCACCTGGAAATGCAGCAGCACTTCACTGCCCAGCCCAGAGCCTGCGGGTACCTGCATGCTTTTAGGGGTCGCTCAGGGCAAACTTTGATGGCATAAAGTCAAAACACACAGCCCCAGCCTTCTGTTCCTTTGTTTCTGTCTGAGGGATTTAATCCAGATCAAAGCTAGTCAAACACAGGGATTTCCCAGGTTTTCTGCTGGGGTGAACCTCCCATGGATGTCACAGCCCTGGGACACTGCCTTGGCCAGCCTGGCCCTTGCTGCTTCTCTCATCCAAGCAGGGGGGCCAGGAAAGACCAGATCTGTTTGAAAAGGATGGTTAATCCCCAGACACGACAGCTTTCATGGCAACTGGGCAGGTCTTTGGAGAAGAGCTTGACATAAATGCCCAAACACATAAAGCTCCATATGCTTCAGGGCAGCAAAGGCCGTTTTTGGCTGTGGAAACTCTTTGCTTTTAATTTTAGCTGACGTTTGAGGAATGAACGTGGCCAGCAGTGAGTTCCCTGGGGGTGGGAGGAGGATACTGGGGTCCCCCTTTCCTAATACCACATCACCCACATTTTCCAAGCTCCCTGCTCTCCACGAGGCTATCGCTAAGAAGCCCTTGCCAACAGCCAGCGTTCAC
Source organism: Numenius arquata (assembly GCF_964106895.1). NCBI lineage: Eukaryota > Metazoa > Chordata > Aves > Charadriiformes > Scolopacidae > Numenius > Numenius arquata. The sequence goes on from NC_133592.1 coordinate 11,581,778, forward strand.
ATCCGTAACCCCAAGGTCACTGCCAAAAACCACCCCAGGGCAGGGAAGCGACTGAGAAACGACAAAGAGACAGCCCAGGCCCAAATAAAGGTGTTGACAACCTCTTGAGGGCAGGGGAAGAGGAGGGGGGGTCGGGTGCAGCGGGTCTAATGAAGACACGGGTGTCCCAGCAGCCGCCTTCTCCCTTGCCCTTGGGGATACAGGGGCCACCACACGCTCCTGCGCCTGGCAGGCAGATTTTATCGGAACCCTTTAATTAGCTTATCACGGGCAATTAGCTCCACAGCTCAGACTGCCCCTGGCACAGTCTGCCGATCTGGATCGTTTCAAAGGAGGGCTGCAGATGTGTAGACATCCCTGGGAAACCACGGGGTGGAGCGGCAACGCTGGCGATGGTGACGAGGATGCTCTGAGACAGGCTTGTGCCGCTCGAGCCAAGGGATGGGCTTCTTTGGCCCTAAAATTGCCCATCTCACCACCGTGAGAGGCTTCATTCTGTCCTGGATCTGAGCCTGGACCATGACCATCCCTGCAGTGACAGCAAGGAGGAAGCATGGCTGAGTCCATGTAGGACACAGAGTAGCCTGGGCACGGGCAGGAATTGAGCCACGTCCTCACAAACCCTGAAGCTAGCCATGAACATATTCCCATCCAAAAATACCCTGAAGTTATGCCTATAGCTTCAATCTAACCAGCCAGGGACAATTCTTAGCTCATGCCCAGACTGTCCTCCCTCCTGTCCATCACGAGTGCCCCATGGGAAGGGTCTCTGGATGTATGACCCCTCACTGTAGCTGGAAACTCGGGGAAAGCTGGTCCAGGCCAGCCCTGTGCCAGGGACCATCTCATGCTAATGGTGAGGAGAGCCAGGCTGAGCTCTCATGGTGACAGGGTGGCTGCAGCGTGACGGTGCCACGTGATGTGGCTGCTTCTCGGGTCATGCTTGGGGTGACATCTTACTGCTACAGGTTGGAATTGAAAAAGCTACTTGCCCTGGGCTGGAAGATTAAGGATGTGGAGGGCAGGGTGACAGGCTTAATCCCTTCATCTTGTTCTTTTTTTTCTTTTTTCTTCCTTTTTTGAAGTGATCCCCACTTTCCTGCAGTCCCAGCTGCTGCGCTAGACTTAGACTGAGTCTGTCTCTGTGGGAGACCTGCTCCAGGCTTCGGCTGAAGTTCATGAATTTTGCCCAAGTGTTGCAGAGAGGAGATTGCATTTCTTTTAAGGAAACTGCATTTCCTCCAGTTACAGCAACCGGCTGGGAGCAAGGAGTCCTGTATTTTAATCTGGCCTCCGCTTTTGAGTCTTGGACGTTGCTCTGAGCCAAACCTCTGATCCTGCTGTGGTTCATTTTCAGGCGCGTGTGCCCCAGAAACTATTTTTTTTTTTAAATTAATTTTTTATACAGAATTCTTTTGCTTGATGGATGCAGTGAGAAACTATTTCCCAAACAGGAAAGAGGACCTCCCTCCCCCCCCTCCTCTCTCTTGTGGATGTTTTTAATAACAACATCAATTGTCTGCAAAAGACTTATTCCTTTCTGACCTCAAAAAAACTCCTGGTTAGTGCATTCCAGCATGGCCACAAAACGAGCCTGAATGACTTCACAGGGCCCGGCAAGAGGCTTTCCATAACAATGCACAGTTAGTGAAGGGCCTGATCCCAGCAGATGGGAACTTCCTTGGCTTTGCTGGGGGCTGAGGATGATGACCACCTCAGGAGCAGACCCCGAGGGCTGGGGCTGTGTTGCTGCTGTGCCAGCAATTTCTCCAGCTTTTCTAACTTCAGCTGCTCCGTTTTCCCCCAAAGTCTCCATCCACAAGGGCGTCCCTGTTTGTCCTTTGTCCCAAAGCCCCTGTGAGATGTTTGGGCTGAGGAGTGTTTCTGGTGAGAGCAACGGGCTCCTTGTGGCCCCTGCCAGCTGTACATGGCATGAGCAGGAGGAGCAACTTCTTGGATGCCCTGCTGATGAACCATGCAGATCAAGGAGTGTTTATGGCGGGGTGACAAAGAGAAAGGGAGCCTGAAGCTCTCCAGTGCCACCCCTGAGGGTGGATGTGTCCCCCACCATGCAGCAAGCTATGCCACCCACAGCCCAGGGCTACACGGTGGCAGAATTTTAAATGTACTAGTGCAGATGTGAACCAGCATCTAAACCCGGGTTTGACCTGCGAGGTGGGCATTTTGGGGTGATCTTCCATTTCCATCCATGACTTCAACACAAAGCACTGTGTAATGATGATGTGGCCATCACAGCACCGTCTGGCTGGGGATGGGCGAGATGATGCATCTCCCATGGTGGCACCTCTGGTCCATACCTTGGCTAGGTAAAAAAACCTGCCATGCCCCTGCAGCAACCAGGCTTGCTCAGCCCCAGCAGCCCCCTGAGCGCTCCGGTTAAGAGGCTCCTCACTGGGCATTGCACATTCACAGCTCTTACAGCCCAATTTTCAAATTTGCAGCCCTGCGGGGCTGGACCACAGCGATCCTCACAGGACCCAGACCCACCGGCCCCGAGACTGTGGGATCCCAACCCAGCCAGGGGGAATTTTCCAGCCAAACTAATTATCGATTGATTAAAGCAGCTTGGGACCAGCTGGAGCTGCTCACAAAGTCATGGGGACTGAGCTGTAAAGAAAGGCTGATTTTCCTGTTAGGTCATTGGAAATACCCATCTGGGCATTTTTGAAATGCAGCATTTTGGTTTTCCGCTGCGAAAGGGCACGGCAAAGCCAAGGTCACCTCAAGGCAACCAGAGGAGGGAAATCAAGCCACAGACCATCAAACCAAAGGGACTTTTGGGGTGGGGGATCGGATAAAACATTTCTATGGCCTGAAATCCTGGAGGGAAGGGATGGGGGGAAGGGAAGCGTGCAGGACAGCAGATGCTTTGGCAAGAAAAAGGAAACAAGTTTGAGCTCAAGCCCACCTCCGGACAGAAAAGCTTTTGCAGTTCCCAGCTTGGCCCGGGCGGCGGGAGCTCGCCCACTCCCCGCTCCCCTCCCCAGGCGCGCGGGGCCGCTCAGCTACGCCCTGGGCTGGGAGATCCCTCCAGACCAGAGACCACTGCCCCAACACACCCTTCCCACCCCAGCCAGATGAGCCAGAGCTGCCTGAAGCAACTCCCTGCCTCTGCCTTCGCGAACCTGGAGGTCTCGGGGAGACCCAGGCACACGTTAGCTCCACAAAGCCCGACTGCGGCAGGGGCTGATGTGCAACACCCCTCCCACAGAAGGTTTTTTTGGCTGGGTTTCTGGGCCAGCTGCTCTGCGGGCCACCAGCCATCTCCATGGGGAAACCCAGCCATGTCCCCAGAGGTGAGGGGTGCCACTGTCCCGCCTGGGACCACCCCACCAGCCACAGCCTCAGAGCCGAGTGGGATGACCATCCCCAGCCCCAGAGCAGCCCGGGGCGCTCCTGTGCACATTGGTTTCTCTCGCCTTCCTTCAGGCAACCGGTTTCCCAAGCCAAACCCCTGAAGTGTCTGTGGTTTGCCCATTGCTGAACACAAGGCTTTTAAGTACTTGTTTGCCACAGTTTGCATCTCTGGCACAAAGCTCGCCGCAGCCCTGGAAATAACCCTGAGCTGAAGCCTGATCCCCACAGCAGGAAATAAACATAATTTTATAAGCGTTAACAGACAGCAGAGTACCGGCAGGAATACGCGGCATTTCCTAGGAACCCAGATGTTTGTAAACCGACGGGCTGCGCCGCGCTCACGCTGATGTCAGGGAACGCTCAGGGCCTAGAGGGATGTTCCTGCATTAGGAAACAATGTCTTCAAAAACCACAAAAACAGGGACTCCGGGACTGAGAGGTAGAAAAGGAACCCGTGACACCCACCAAAGCATCACCTTGCTGTTGGCCCCAGAGGAGCAGGAGCAATTGGGTGCAAACACCAGCCTAGAGAGGGTGGTAGGACAAGGAAGGTCTGAGATGCAAAGAGGACAAGGCCCTCAGCCCTGAGTTAGTGGTTGAAGCTCTTTTAAGTTCTCAAGGGCTTGAATTTGGCCCTTAGCATTTTCTGGCTGCCATGCAGGGTGTTGGACTGAGGTCCTGGTGCTCAACAGTGGGATGGTTCCTGGCTCCACTTGGAAAACAGACGGGTTTTCACCTGGAAGATCTGGGAACCTCCAGTCACAAGCAGAAAAACAAACTTATCTCCACCAGGACAAGCATTGCTTCTTTTAAAACCAGGCTTGGACAATCAACCTCAAGCTCTCTCTGATGTCCCACCCCCCAGGAGCTCAAGTCTTCTTCACCTATGGCCAAGCAAGTTTCCCCAGAGGGAGAAAACCCTTCGTCTCCCTTTGAAAGCATCAAAGCAGATTCATTCCAGCTGCACCATTTCAGGGAGTGCAAGTGAGAGGGATTTATTTATTGCTTTTGTTGACAAGCTAAACTAAACTGACACTTGTAATCTGAAATCGAAGTATCTACTGCAGCCTCGCGCCGGGATGGCTGTGGGTGAGAGCTGAATGGGTGCCATCGGCTGGACTCTGGATACGGCTCAGTCCCATGGCACGTCCAGCCCTGCCCGGGATGCTTCCTCGGCACGCAGGGCGAGCAGCGCCGGAGCTGGCAGCACGCACCAGGTCCTTTGGGCTGTGTTTTCCCAGCAAAGGGACATAAAAAGGGAGTTTTTCAAATGATTTTTTTGAATGCAACTTGAGAGCCCTTCCCCGAGGACGGGATGGGGATGCTTCTGCCCAGGGACCGGCGGTGGGTGGCTGGGAGAGCTGCAGCACAGCCACTCGCTGCTGCCTGCTGCTTGGGCAGGGTCCCACACTGCTGGTCTGTGGGGCAAGGTTTTCCCTGGATTAATATTGATGGGAGGCAGGAGACCTCTCCAGCCCCACAGCTCGTCCCAGGAGCTGCTCCTGCAGACAGATGGGACTGCTGTGGGTCACAGAGCAGTGCTAGCACTGCAGGCAGAGGGGCTGGAGTGCCCCGAGCATCCTGTATTTTTCAGCAGCAGCATGGCCACAGGCAGGTCCTTCCCCCTCTGTTTGGGCAGCTGCATGGAGAGCGTTCCAGCCAAGAAGCAAGGATTTGGTCTCTCTTTCTTAAACTTCTGCTGGGTCATTTATCACTGGTCCCAGTCCTGAATCCATTCACTGTGTGGCTGTGACTTGCAGCGTGTGGGCAGCAGAAATGCCCCTGGGACAGTGAAACCGCAGCCCTGGTGAAGGAGGGGATCTGAAGCCAGCCTCCATCATCACCCACTCAACGTGAGACTCCAGCAATTGATGTTGCCCCAAATGGGGCGTATTCCTACGGAGACCTTTGAAGGGATTGAGGACTAAGGAGCATCAGCCCCGGGGAGTCGGTGGTGTTGCTTGCCCGGCTTTCCATCTCATTTGCCCTGGGCAGCAGAGCTGTAAGGACTTTGCAAGTATATCACCCTAAGGACATAGGATGCATGCTGTATACATCTCCAGGGAGACCTTAGAGCCCCTTTCAGTCCCTAAAAGGGCTCCAGGAAAGCTGGGAAATGACTCTTAGGGAGGGAAGCCATAGGATGAGGGGGAAGGGTTTTAAACTGAAAGAGGGGAGATTTAGATGGGATCTCAGGAAGAAATTCTTTGCTGTGAGGGTGGTGAGAGCCTGGCCCAGGTTGCCCAGAGAAGCTGTGGCTGCCCCATCCCTGGAGGGGTTCAAGGCCAGGTTGGATGGGGCTTGGAGCAACCTGGTCTGGTGGGAGGTGTCCCTTCCCAGGACAGGGGGTGGGACTGAATGGGTTTCAAGGTCCCTTCCAACTCTAACCATTCTATGATTCTATGCTTCTTCATACACAATAAAACCTTGAAAACAACCCTCATATTTGTGACACTCAACTCACATTTTTAATAAACCTAAAAGCCTATTCTTTTAGGCAAAACAGCCCCAAATAAACACTATTCATACTGAAGCTCAGGGACTCCACCTGGATGGAAAAAACATTGCTTTCAGGATGGCTGGAGATGAGAAGGATGGCCATGGGTCTGGGAGGCTCAGCTGGTCTTTGAGAGAGGGGGCTTCAAGTTTCCACCCTGCAAATGGTCCTTTTGGGATGCTTTCTGTCGGCCCCAGCAACGCAGGGAATGGAGGAGTACTGTCTGCTCCCCCCACCCTGAGGTGCTCGGGGTAACACTATCCCACCTCGTAGGACATGGAGACACTGCAGCTGGGGACATATCAGCATGGAGAAGAGACACAGTCCGTAACACCTGACTCTACACTCTGACGCCCTCCATTATTTATCCCTTCAGCCATAATAATACCCTCATCGGGAAACGGGGACGCAAGATTTTATTTCCATACCATACAGGTGTTTAACCCAGCCCCACCAACCTTCAGCCTTACTCCTTGTGCAATTCTCTTTTCCTTAAAAAATGCCAGAGATGGTTTCCTTTAGAGGGATCTTAAGGTCAGTTTCATGCCTGCATCCCACTCGGGGCCTCGCCGTCGCCAGCTGCCCCCTTGGCTGTCTGCAGCCGATGGCTAACAAACGCGGGCAGCGCTGGCCGGCGTCCCCATGCGCCCAACACGTCCCCCTGCTCCGGACAATTGTTCGGGCTGGATCCTGCCCGGATCATTTTTAACCTTGAGCAACTTTGGCTCTGGCAGAACTAAGGCTGCTCAGTGGGTAGCCTATTCGAACCAGCGCTCCCTTGTATTTGCCTCTCCAGGTGGTAACAGGCTGAAAAGCGCCTGTAATCCCTCTGAATGAACTGCACAGCACAGAAACAAAGTCGAACTCTATTGTATTATGTTCATCTCCTTTTAACATGGGCTGGTTCAGCCACCCAAGATAAAGCAGGCAAGGATCTCACAGCTCGCTGTGCCAGGACCCCGAAGGAAGAGGTAGGAAAAGTCCACCAAACCCTGCCATGGCCCTGGGGGGTTTGTCTGCAAACCTGCCAGTGCTCTTGCCACCCTTTCTCAACTACATCAAGAAAATAAGTCTCCTGTCCCATTCCCTAACACAACCGGTGCCTTTCACCTTTTTTTGCCAAAGTTCAATCTGTTCTTTTTTTCTCTGGCCTTCGTTACATTCCCCATTTAACTCTAAAACTCCCTTTAGGACAGTGGCTATAAATGGGAGACACCTTGTAGGCTTCATCTGAAAGACATTGGTGCATGGCTCTGAGCTTGACCGACCTCCGAGAGAGCGTGTCTCTGCAGTTTCAAGGTAAATGGTGAACCTTTTCGAACAATTCACTCAGCAGTGAGTGAACTATTATCATCTACCAGCGAGTGTAGTGACAAGGACAAAGGGTAACGGTTTTAAACTGAAAGAGGGGAGATTTAGATTGGAAATTAGGAAGAAATTCTTTGCTGTGAGGGTGGTGAGACCCTGGCCCAGGTTGCCCAGAGAAGCTGTGGCTGCCCCATGCCTGGAGGGGTTCAAGGCCAGGTTGGAGGGGGCTTTGAGCAACCTGGTGTGGTGGGAGGTGTCCCTGCCCAGGGCAGGGGGTGGGACTGGATGGTCTTTAATGTCCCTTCCAACCCAAACCACTCTATGATTCTATGAGTGCAATATATCCCCTATGCCAAGCATCACATTAATGCCTTACTTCTTGAGTTCAGGTTTTCTACAAGGATTTTAGACAAGCTCTCAGTAATCCTTTGCTGCTTGATTCGGTTTGTGGATCAGCTGCTCTGCACCTTCCCAAGACCCATGAGAGGACTGAAGGCCTCTCAGCAGAGGATGTTGAGAGGTTGCACTTCTCCCAACGTGGACAGAGGGTGCAGAGACAGAACAGGCAGAGCTGAGCCCCAGCCCCAAGAGCTGCACACTGGCTGCCTCACAGGTGATGCTGAGTATGGAGGTGGCCACACACACACCAAATCCAGATCCTGCTGCATTCAGCTGCCCTGCTTGTATAGAAAATCCTCAGTCTGTCAGCTAAAAAAGAGCTGTATGCACCCTTCCAGTGTGTCTCTGTGCTTGGGGTAATCCCTTCGTGCTGCCCACAACGCTGGATGGTTTGGCCCCCCTGCCCGCGGCCACAACCCCCATGCCTGCTCACCCAGCCAGGCTGGCAAGGACTCATTGCGCTGAGCAGTCAAGCCACGGATGCTCTGCCACCTCCATGTCCAGCTTATACTCATTTTCAACATCTTCTACTGGTGAAGCCCTGATGTAGTAACACTGGCTCCAGAGCATCCTCTTTGTGCTAGAGCCCGAATTCAGCTCAAACCCATACCAGGGCAGTGCTGGGAATCAGAATCACAGAATGATTTGGGGTTGGAAGGGACCTCTGGAGATCATCCAGTCCAACCCCCTGCCAGAGCAGGGTCACCCAGAGCAGGTCCCACAGGAACGTGTCCAGGCAGGTTTTGAATGTCTCCAGAGAAGGAGACTCCACCACCTCTCTGGGCAGCCTGTTCCAGGGCTCTGCCACCCTCACAGGAAAGAAGTTCCTCCTCATGTTTAGATGGAATTTCTTATATTCAAGTTTGTGCCTGTTCCCTCTTGTCCTGTCCCTGGGCACCACTGAAAAAAGACTGGCCCCATCCTGACACCCACCCTGTAAATATTGATAAACATTGATCAGATCCCCCCTCAGTTTTCTTTTCTCCAGATTCAAAACACCCAAGTTCCTCAGCCTTTCCTCATCAAAGAGATGTTCTAGTCCCCTAATGCAGCTTGGCTTGTCTGCAAGAGATCCTTTGAGCTACCAAACTGGGAGTGACTGGCATAAGCAGGGAGAAGATGGGGGCAGCTGCTGGACTCAATACCATCTGGGACTGCCCTGCATCGGCCGTGGCTGGACCCTGCATTGGCAGCTCAGGAGCTGGCGAGGGGACGTGCCTGCTCACACCAGACGTGTTCCCAGCTCCAGCAACGCGGACTGCTCCATCCTGCCCTTTGCTTCTCTCCCCTTCCCCTGCCCCCCCACCATGGATGGACCACAGCTTTGCCTCCCTGACCCAGGGACTCCTGGGCCAAAACGAACAACACCTCACCGAAGAAGCAGCCGTGAGCTGTGTTCTGTGCATAGCTCTGTTTAAGTGAAAACAACCGCCCTGTGCCAGTTTAAATACAACTCCCCTTCTCTTACTTATATAACATGGTAACCTTCTTTCAACAAATTCGCTTTATTCCTGGCCCAACAAAGCGCTACAGAGCCTTTATGTTTCTTGGCCACAATGGCCAAGACCCTCCGAGAAAAGCAAAGCTGTTTGGAGTCAACGCCGGGTACGTCTCGCTGGTACATGTCAAGGCTTACGAGAAACACACTGTGCGTTAAGGACTGGATGTTTGCTGAGGGCAGGGGAGGCTGGCAGGAGGGGAGGGCTCTCTTCTGGCAGTTTTCTGCCTTGTGTCACTGCGTAGCTGGGTCCAAGAGGAGAAATGTCAGCACAACTCAAGCTGTTCGGCAACTCCCGAGCAGGGTCTGCCCTCCACCCAGCACACCTTGGGTGGCCCCAGCCTAGGAACATACCTGGTTCTTCCTTTCTCCAGCCGAACAGGGATCTCGGCTTCCAACAGGAAGGGGAGAATAAGATTTGGGTTCCCACAACATTAAAACTGGACCTGCATCCCAAGACCTTCACAAGAAGTCAGGTTTGGCCTCTAAAGAAAGTAGTGGAGAAAGGTTTGGGCTAAAAGCAGACCTCCTCATCACCAAACCCAGGTAAATGATGTGAGATCCAAGGAGATCCACCTCCCTCCAAGCTCCAGCTTGCTGGGGTTTGGTGCCTGCTAAGCCAATGGCCGGATGGTTCCTTAAGTCAGCTGTTGTTTTGGAAAGGCATCTTTTTAGCCTGATGTTTTCCAAGAACATCAGAGCTTTGGCAGGAGCCAAGCAGCAGTCTGAGGTTAACAAAACAACCTGGTGTAGACAGGCGCTCCAGTGCCTGGGAGAAGTCCTCAGTCAGCAGCTCAGTACGTGCCGCAGGGATCTGTGCAGATGCCAGGGATGTCCATTCCTCATCTTCCCGACCCCTTCCAGAGGCTGGGAACAGCCGATGTCCACAGGAGGACAGTCCGTGAGATGCATCTGGAGAACAAAGTCTCCTAGGCCTGCCGGAGAGACAGCAATCGCCTGGCTCCCGCAGGCATTTCTCCACTACAAATTAAGTCTGCAGCCAAGAGCAACCTCTCCTACGTCCAACACGCTGTCTCCTTCGGCGGTACTCAGCCTGCAACAGCAGCAGGCGTCTCAGGGGACAAGCCCGGCTGGAAATGTCATTAGCATGTGTCACCTCTGCCTGCTTGGAAGGATTAATCAGAACGAGGAGCTCACTTTTTAATGAGCCTTTTCATGGTGCGTTACTGGGGGAGAAAAAAAATACACACACCCCCCAAGCGAAACAGATTTTCCAATAAAATTTATAGAGCATGAAAAGGGCTTCTGGAGCTAGGGTTCAGAGGTGGCTGGTCTTGTGCGTGTGGAGGCACCACCCTCCTCCTCCTCGGAGGATGAAAACAAAACAAAAAAGCACAAAAATCCCAGGAGCAGATAACTGAAGTCATGTCCTTTGCTGGAACGAGTGAGTTGCCGTTGTTGGCAAATGACCCTTGGATGGATAAACTGAGCCCTCTGAGGCATCTCTGTTCTGCGGAGTGGGCATGGGCCCACCACTATGGCCACAGGGGCTCAGCTCCTCCAGGAGATAACCCTACACCAGGAGCAGCCCCACAGACTTTCCTTTCCTTGAAGTAGCACTTGGAAACCTCAGCCCAAGCTGGGCCATACTGTGCTGGGCACTGTATTGAGAAGATGCTTATCATGGAGAGCTTACAGACACGGGGCACCAAGTGGATAAGCAAACTGTGGATGCAGTGAGAGCCTGCACGCCTTTTAGGCTGTGTTTTTGTAGCCGTGGGGGTTATGCCTGAGCTAGGCACACCAAATTCCCTTTCAGAATCCTGGAGAAGAAGCAGCCACCTCTGGGGAGGTGCACCTCAACCTCGGGCAGGTGTCTGAGAGGGTGCAATGTCTGCAGGAGCCACTTTCCACCACCCTGGGTGAGATGCTTGGGCTCGATATCCCTCTTCCATCCCTGGGCAAGGGGCTGGAGTGTCCCCAGGTTATCATTCACTGGGGCTGGCAGCTCAAGGGGAGGGGGATGACCCAGTGGCAGGCATTTCCTGACCCCCTGGCCAGTCTCGGGACAGAGCTGCAGCATGCAGGACTTCCGGAGCAAGCATCCCCTTATGGGTGAGGGACGAGGGGGCAGGGATATGGAGACCGGGGAAGGGGGAGAGGGATTTCCATGCCCGGTCAAGAGAACAAATTATTCTTGCATAGTCCACCCTTCCCTCCAGTAGCCAGTAATCCTTGCAACCATGACAGCCACTTCTCTTTGCCCCGGAGAACTGTATAAATCAGAGCAGAACAAAAGTCCTTTGCTGGGAGCTGGGCATGTGCGCTGCGTTTCAAAGGGTAGGCACATTTCTCTATAGATCTGCGTTCTCTGGGGACTGCGACTCTGACAGCAGAGAGATTAAGCAAAACAACCCACTCAACCTACCCTTCTCCAAGATCTCTCCATGGGTGGAACAAACCCATCACAGTCAAACCACAGGGCAGAGCCATAATTCACACTTGTTACTTTCTTCTTAGTTGTTTAATGGCCTATTTTTCCTACTTAATGTTTTCAAAGTTTTGAGTAATAATTACATAGAATACAGGCTCCTTTGGCGGTAGAGCTGGAAAACTTAGAAAAAATAAGGAAAAGCAAACCAAATGTACCAATTATTAGAGTCCTCAGGGAACCTGCAGAGCTCTAGTGAGCTGCATCCAAACCTTCAGAGAAGCCATTCAAACTACATTCCTCGCTGGACTGGTAAACACGCACGCACGAGCCGTCGCCCACACACCCGGACTGAAAAGCTTTAAATCAACCCAACGATACCGGGCAAACTTTTCGAGTTAAAGCAACCACAGCTTCTTTTGTTATTAGCAATGTCAATCTCCTGCAGGACAATGCTGCTGACGGTGTCCATCACCCACAGCAGCAAGAGCCAGATAACAGGAAAGAGCGATCACTGATTTCCTCCCATGCTCTTACAGACCAAGATGTGTTTTCTTGCAACTTTTCTAAGCAATCAGGGCAGCAAACTCATTTATTTTCCAGTTGTATTTGCACCAGTGGAGCCCTGGGCTCATGCCAGCTGAATGAGGTACTGAAAATGAGAGTCATGGGGAGTTTAAGCCCTCTGCTCCTCAGGGGTTTCTTGGGAATGGGCTATTTTTTCTGTGAGCTCCTAATTATACAGCTATTTGCATGGACAAATTTTGGCTTCTGGGTTGCGCCCCATGTGCCTACTTCAAGGCTTGGTTGTTGGTGAGGTGTGGGACTGTGATCTCCATCAGCTGCTGTGTCTCTCTGCCTGCCCCAGGGCCAGCAGGAGAACCTCTCTGTGCAGTCTGTGCCTGTTACCCCATCCCTAAGCTCTCCCACATCTCCTGCAGAAGACTATCCTCGAGCTGGGCACCAGTGCCCACCTTGCTGACATTGCTGGAGAGGACACGAGTATCTCTTAGGTGGCAGCTGTCTGCAGAGGAGACGTGGCATTTTGGGCTAGGGACCCTCAAAAGGTTCCTTGAGCCACCTTGGAGCCACCCAGCACCTCCACAGCCCTCCAGGCAGAGAAGAACCAGGGGCAACAACCGCTCTGCAGACAGACTCTTCTACCACCCCAGATGAATGTAACTAAAAACCTGGCCTGGCAATGTCTTTGAAGGAAAAGGAAGTATTAAAGAGTAAAGAATGAACAACAACCACATGTGAACATCATTATTTATACAAAGAAGTGCCATCCCCAAAATCTGTGCCAAGAAACCTACTGCCATGAAGTTCCTCTGCGTAGGAAATAACAAGGAATTGTGCAACTGCCGCTGTTGTCAGAGCATACGACCAGAGCTGGGAAGCTGAGTTATGGCTTTTGCCAACCTGCCTGGGTGTCAAACCTACGACTGGTCACACAGTATCTGTGCCTCAGACAGAAATCACAGGGGTGACCCTTTTGTTGGAGACTCTCGGAGGAAGCATTTTCGTTTTTCCAATGAAAAACATCTAAATGTAGTAGAAACATTTTTTGGGTTTATTTCAGATTGAAATGGTTTCATTTGGGGTTTTGAAAGCCAAGCCAAGCGTTTGGATTTCAAACAAAAAAGGGAAATATTTCTGTCCTGCTTGGAATTGCCTTCCTTCAGATAATCAAAAACTTCATGGAAAGGGGAGAGTTTCCTCCAAGCATTCACATCCAATTTGAAACAGTAAATTAAAAGAAGTTGAATGTTTTTAAGCAGCTCCCTTATTAGCAGCAATGTAACTTCCTTGCCCCAGCATTGATACACAACCTCCCCTGCTTTGCCTGTCCTCGTACCACTAACGAGTGGGTTAGTTTCAGGGTGCTCAGTTTGAAGCTGAATTGTCTCCAGCCAGTTTCCCGGGGGGCTGAGCACCCCCTTTCCCTACCCACCCTGCCCGTGGCCTCGACATCTCTGGGTTGAGGGCACCCAAGCAGGTATTTTGGTGCTTTGCTTTGCTTTCCTTCTCACAGCTGCATCTGAAGAGTGTGGCCACAGGCACAAGAGCCTGGCTCAGGGTCTGCATCCCCCCGAAACTGGGGTTACATTCACAAAGAGATCCTGTTCTAAAGTGCCTCCAGCCTGCAAAGTGGGGCTAAATACTATTTACTGTCTGCAAGCTCTGCATGAAAAATGATAAAACGAGGCTAAACCTCTGCTTTCTCTTTTTTCCCCCCTCTTTTTAATGTAGGGAAGGTAAGACTCCTGAGCCCTGGGGATTGCCTTTATTTTCTCTTTTATGATATTTACTAAAGACTTAAAGATGGGAAGAGGCAGAAGCCTATGGAGTGTATGGGCTGAGATGAAAAGGTCCCGGATCCCCAGCGGGATAGGAAGGCTTCCAACAGGAGGCACAAGCTGCTCGGCTTTGTTTCTCAATTCAAACATGGTACCATGCACAAAAGGAGGCGAATAATATCGCTCTCCCAGGCGGTGAGCCCACGCCTTGCTGCTGGCCATAATAATAATAATTCAAAACAAAAAAAGGATGCCAGCAAGAAAAATGATTTGGGATTAAGGGTTCCCGTGTCCCACCTGCTGGCTCGGGGTATTCTTCTGCTGAATAGACCTTCAGCTCCCTGGGACCTCGGGCACCCCGGGGCAGGGTCCATCCCTTTCCGGGCCAGCATTGACATGCTGTGGGATCAAAATGCCTATGGAAAGATTCCTGGGGAGATGATCGTGTGAATAAAAGGGCAACCTGTCAATGACTGCATGCCGGCACAAACGCTGGGGTTGTGGAGAAGGGGCAGCTCAGGTTTTCCTGCGAGGCAGAGGTTGGGGGGAAAGGGCAGCACAATGTATGCTAATGCCTGAGTTGACCAGGGCTGGGCAGCTTAATGCTACCCCAGGAACTCCCTGTAATCTGCCATTATATCCCTCCTTTGACATGGCTTTTCTCTGCTTAATGGTCATCTTTGGGCTTTGCTACCAAGGAACAAGGCTGAGCTGGCTGGCCCCTTCCCCAGCCCAAGGTGTGCGGACAATGCTCAATTTTCTCCTAACAGCACAAATACAATGAGAGAGTCAAGCTAGACTTAGATGTCAATAGAACATCTAAACCCACACGTTTTTTCCCCACAGCCTCCCCTTGAGGCCACAAAAACCTCTATCATCCACTCCATCCAAGGATGAGGAGCTCCACAGCTTGCCCACAGTGCTGGAGGAACGATCTCCTTCTGTTTGACTTGGATGAAGATCCCAGCAGCTTCACTCGTCCCCTCCTGCACGAGGTCCCACATGTTCCTGCAGAGCATCCCGCCCCATCAGCATCCACCCGTCCCTGTGTCCCACTCCAAGTGGTGGTAAGGGACGTGTCTCAAAGGATGAGAAATGAGGTCCCCAGCTCTCCAGCCACACAGACTCCCCCTGCCCCATTCACTGCACAGATCTGCCTTTGCCGAGTGGGTTCAGGGGCTGTGAAACCCTCCCACGCACAGTCAGGTTCAAATTCTGCTGCAGGGAAAAGACAAGCAGCTGTTCCTGAGCCTCCACCATGGCCACTGGAGGAGCACCATCACCTGCATTGGCCAGGCTAGATAAGCATCAGCTGCCTTGGTTGGCTGGAGGAACATCACCCCCTGTGTTGGTTTGGACTGGAGGAGCATCACCACCTGCCTTGGTCAGGCTGGAGGAGCATCACCACCTGCCTCAGCTTGGCTGGAGGAGCATTGCTGTCCTTCCTGGTTGGGCAGAAGAAGTACCACCACCCGCCCTGTCTGGGCTGGAGAAGCTTTGCCGCCCTCCTTGGCTGGCCCCAGAGCACCTTGGCAGGCTCTGAATGAAGGTCCTTGCTGGCCTCGCCGAGCCAGAAGGTCAGTTGTGCTGACAAGGCGCCACGGCGGTATGGAGAGTAAAAGCTAAAACTGAAGCTGGAGGGAAGAGAGCTCTGACTAAGGCTTCCTCAGAAAATAAACTACTCAGTTGAGTCTCTCAGCTGGCTTGGAAACCTCCGCGGGCCACCAGGAGAGCTGTGCCCTTTGTGGTTTGTATGGCAGGTGCTGCTTGGACCTGTCGCTCTGATTATCCTTGGCACGGCTGGAGCGGCGCAGGTAGCCCAGGGCTGGCATTTTCCCTTCGGGGCTCTTCCCTGCTCCCACTGCGATCAATGGGGATGCTTCAATTAACTCCAAAGAGACTGCCATCAGCTCTCCCATCAGCTTCACCCAGCACGGAACAAGCCCTTAGAAGCCCATAAATAAATAACGGCGTTTTCATACTGTTTTGCATCAAAGCTGGTGGGATTTTTAACTCATTAACAGCCATGCCCTTTGTTTGCCCAGCATATTGCTCGGGCACTGAGCGCTTAATGGCAAACAACTAAAGGCATCCTCCCACAACTTTACATGATGAGACACCACTTCTGCACATGGGAAGCTGTGGGTGACACCTCCACAGAAGGGGAGGTGACCTTTCAGAGGTGAGCCACCATTTGCAGGAAGGTTCAGCCCTGTCCAGGGCAGAGGGTTATGGAGCATCTATAGAAAAATTCCCCATGAGGCAGCTTCAGCGCCCAGCTTGGCCCCTGTTGCAGGCTCTGGTGTTCAGGATCCGGGCAGCTCCTGGATCCAAGGCTGGCCAGGTGGAGAACCAGTATAAGGAGGAGTGGGGAAGGCCAAGATATAGGGGTAAGCCTCTGTCTATAGGAATATATATATCTCTATAGGGAGCTGTGGGGTCCTGCTGGGGCAAAGCCAGGGAGGGAAGGAGCTGACGGACGCACCGGCAGATGCTGCACTGAAGGGTGATTTCAGCTGGGCTGGGGTTTCCTTTCCTTGGAAGGATGTGACCACAGAGCTCATTTGTTCAGGCAGGGGTGAGAAACGCCACAGCCATGTTACCCTGTTATAGACCGGCACAAAACGATGCCCATGAGATTGCCTCCTCCTGCCCTTGCCACCATTGCTTTCCTCCTGCTCCAGCAGAAACATTCACTGTTTCTCACAGACAAATTATGCCAATCAAACCAACCTCATCAAGTACAAACCAAGAATGAATACAGCCAGCAGAGCAGAGAAACAGACACCCACACAGGGGCTGGAGGAAACAAAGACACCCAAAAGTCACTAGGAGCCATCAGACACCATTGGCAACTTCCTGACCACACTGTAATTGAGTGTCCGTGCTTTGGCTGTTGATAATTTAGGAGGCGCTTTCAGCTTTCAGGATATGTGGGAACCTCATGTATCCCGTGCTTTGTACCGGTATTCAGAATGCAGAATTTTTCCTGTTTCAAAGATATCCATTTCTTCCATAGCAGTTTGAGGGCAAATGTTTGAGCTGGAGCACTGTCTTTGGTGGTAGCACCAAGATACTGTTCTTCTGGCAGGAACTTCTGAACCAGCTACCAAATCATAGAATCAGAGGGTGTCCCACCCTGTTAAGTCTCATCCTTTCTATCTGCTGAGGGCTTTTGCATAGATTCAAAGGCTATTAAACACCACAGTGAACTCTAGGACTAAATCAAAAGGGAGAGTCCCCCACCACATCTACATCAACCCCACAATGTCTAATGGAACCACAGCAAAAGTATCAGTCAAAAAACCATCACCTGCCTCAGTTTAAAGATTTAGGATGAAAGACAATCAGCCTCAACAATAAGGGCACTTTCATCCTGTTTGCAAAGACTTTCCTTTGCATCGCTTCATATGGGAAAGGGCTGGATTTGCCGCATTTCTTTGAAGAGGTACATCAAAAGGCATTGCCAAAGAACACAATTTGGGGATATTACAGTCACAATACAACATTGCATCACTCATCAATTATGTGTCGAAGCCCAGCTGAAACACAGCTTTCAGTACGAGACTGTGATGAAGTGACAATCTTGCCCACATCTATGAAAAAGGTCTGCACCGCATTTATCTCAGTGAGAGCCGGGAGCCTCTAGTAATTTTGCTTAATCTTTTATATGGGGTTCTGAATTTACAAGAGATTCAGTCTGGTTATCTGGCCAGAAAGGCAAACCCTGGCATCTTTTGGTTGCCAATGTTCTGTGGTGTTGTGACAATCTCCACAGCATCTCCTCGGACTGGTAATTCCGATGCTCAACAGGGTGTTGAATTTGGAGTTGTCTAAGAGGTTTCAGTTCTCTGTCTGGCATTACTCCCTCCTGCAGGGATGGAAATTGCTGCAAATTTTATTTTGTTTTGAAAGAGGGCAGTTCTTGACTCCTGTTTGCTTCAAGTCTCTAGCTGCTTTGCTCATGGCTTTATGGCGCATGACTTCTATGGGCTTGTGGCACCAAACCAAGCACCTCCTGAACCCCGATCATGCTTGGTCATTGCGATCCCCAAATCCAACCCAGAAAGGAGAGACCCAGAGCAGGGAAAGAGGCAGGATGGCCTCTCGCAGTGCACTCCCTGTTCCTGCTCTCCCAGAGTTTATCCTCTCATAGTGCGCCTGCACTTGAGGTTCTGCACTTCATCTTGTTCATAAAACTGATGCTAGGCAGAATACTTGGCTCAGCTGGAGCATGACCCACAGCTATAAATCTGCACCGCTCCCCCCACTTACACCCCCACGGAGCTGCTGTCACTGCCCATTTTGGGTTGAAAAACCAAACATGACATTTCCCAGGTGCAGATGTGTTTGTCTCCCCTCCCTTCCAGACTTCCTTGGCTTCTCTCTCTTTTTGAAGAGGAAGAGATTTAGCAGGCTCTCCTCCTGGATGGAAACGTTGAGGCAATGGCCGGGCTGGGCCAGAGGGACTGATCTGACACCAGGGGGACACAGCTGGCTGTGGCACTCCAGCCACCCCATCAACCATCCAGGCTGAGGAGCGGGGCTGGAGGTCTTCCCTTGCCCCAGGAGGACTCCAGAGGAAACAAGCTTTCCCCTATCCCACCACTGAGATGGTGGGGAGGATGGGGAAGGTCTCCTGGTGCTCACTGGCTGCAAGAAGAGCTTTGTGGAGCAGAGAAGTGGGTTGTGAGAGGAGGATAGTGGGGAGAATATCAGACAAGGTGGGAAGCTGATTTTGTGGCAGGACACTACACTGGGGTCCAGTGCTTCTGCCCTTCCTGCATCCACCCCTTGCAACCACTAATCCAGTCTCTGCTGCACAGCCTTATGGGTGGCTGCTCTTCAGGGAGATAACGTGCTGGGACCATGGCATAAATGGAGTCTGGGGGACCTTGCAGCCTTATGACCTGTACGAAAGGGTAGACAAAATGCAGCACAACTGAGGATCAAGTTTTTGGACTCCAAATGGTCACAACTGCTTGTAAGCCCCTATCCAATACCAGTTAATTCATATCTAGAATTTGAAAATGTCCAAGATGCGTGATCCATAAAAGAAAAAGTCATTAAACCACTATTACTACTAATCTGCTGCTAAAACTAATTACAAGGATGCCATCTTTGGTTCAGAAACCCCTAAATTACAGAGAACACACCAGCCAGCTATAGCCACATGGTTGCCCCATACTCAAACACCTCCCACGGAGTCTGGTGCTGCTCAGGTTGGAAACAGGTCCTTTTTTCTGACCAGTATGGCCAGTCTGAGTGCCAGTTACAGAACCTGAGGCTGGGATTCATCTCCACTTACTGCTGGCATTTTAACTGATGTCTATTTTAGGTGCCTGGCTGCCTTCATTAGGAAGATTTCCAGGAAGGAAATTCAGAGTGCAAGGGGAAATAGCTTCCCACTTCTCAACCAACGTGTCCATGATTCTGCAACCACATCACCATAAGCACAGGATGGCAGCCGTCATTTAAGTGAGAGTTACCTGGAGATGGTAAGCCCCGACAACACATCACTATGAGATTTCTAGAAGAGCCTAAGATGAGAACTCCCAACTGCGACACAGGGACTGCAGGTTCTCGGGTGAAGGCAGCAGAACTGAGTAGCCTGGAGTAGTGTCCATAAAATGTTCTCTGGCTGGCCTTGTGTCCCCCTGATCAACTCAAGAGGACAGAAGCATTCCCAAACCCTACTCCTGGGGCAGCCCTGTGTGACTTTTATAGCTTATTATCTGCTCGAGCACCAGATTTTCTTCTATCTCAGTGCTCTGTGGAGGTGGGTCTTATTTCTGCAGCTGGTGCTAGAAGACTCCTCCTCAGATTGCGCAGTGATAAGAGGTGACTGGGGCTCGTTATGACATTGCTTAACAAGCTGATGACATTTTTACGAATGAAGAAAGGCCCAAGATGATTAGAGTTGTAGATCCTTCAGAGATGTTAAGACTCTCCCCTGACTAACAAACCCCGCTCACATTCTTCTCAGCAGATGAAATCTGTGCAGTACACTTTCGCTTCCTGCCCTCCACCAAAATTATCCTCTCCTTCCGACCAGCCTGAAATCAGATGTGGGAATAACCTCGCTTTCCTTTAGGTGGGAAATTTTGGCTTCTCTCACATAGGATGGGCAGCTCCCAAAACAGAGGTGTCCCTGGCACTGTGGATTGGAGCCTCCCAAGCTGGGATGGGAGAGTGAGCCTGGATATCAGCTGATCTTCCATTAAGGTCAGGAGAGGGATGCGGGATGAGGTGTGCACAAAGGCACTACTGTGTGTGGCTTTGCAAGAGCCAATCCTGCCTCCTTAATGGATAAGACGGCTTTGAAAGAGCGAGTTAAGTGTGCCAGGGGTATATGGAGACTTTGTGAGGGGCTTTTCTAAAATCCCGCACAAGAGGCTGTTAAGGAAACCTGGTAACCAGAGGATAAGAGGCAAATTCCCATCTTAAAACCAGCCTCGGGAAGCAGAGACAAAGAGTTTGAACCCAGCAAGGCTTGGCATGCGGGGAGGTGCACAGCGCCCGGGGCGCAGTCATAATTAAAAATAATAACATTGAGCACTTTCAAAGCACTTGGTAAACATGATTAACTAATTAGTCAACTCTTTACTAATTAACCAGTCACAGGACCGGTGTTGCTCAATATGTTTAATGATCCGGAGAGCGGTTGAATAGCCGGGGGCAACGTTGGGGAGGACGCGGTGGCTGCGCAGGAGATTGACGGGGAGGCTGAGATGAGCTCACAGCGGCAACGGGGCTCAGACAGGAGGGGACGCTCACCTTGGCACGGGCTGAACCCAGACCCTCTGATCATCCCAAAGACAGAGCTGTCATCTTCTTTTCCCACGGCAACTCCCTCACCTTCCTCTCGGGACGGGGGACTCCTGGGCATCTCCCACAGGCACCTGGGGTTAACGTTTATGGCTATTTATGCACAGCAAGAGGCAGGTGGAAATTTTCTGATGAACCAGTCCAGTCGGAGATCAGGCTGAACTAAACGTTAACCCCCCCAAATTGCTGTGCATCTCAAGCTTCATGTGAATGCCCCCCAGCACAGTGAGGATGAGTCTCTTCCCTCTTCCCTTCCAGTAAAAGGGGGGCCTACAGGAGAGATGGGAGGGACTCTTGATCAGGGAGGGGAGCCATAGGATGAGGGGGAAGGGTTTTAAACTGAAAGAGGGGAGATTTAGATTGGAAATTAGGAAGAAATTCTTTGCTGTGAGGGTGGTGAGACCCTGGCCCAGGTTGCCCAGAGAAGCTGTGGCTGCCCCATGCCTGGAGGGGTTCAAGGCCAGGTTGGAGGGGGCTTGGAGCAACCTGGTGTGGTGGGAGGTGTCCCTGCCCAGGGCAGGGGGTGGGACTGGATGATCTTTAATGTCCCTTCCAACACAAACTATTCTATGGTTCTATGATAAGCCAAGAATTTGAGTAACACCAGTGCAGGATTGGGGAAAAGAAGAGCAAAGTAGGACCAGGGAGCCTCTCTGGCTGCCACTGCATTGTGAATTGGACGGCTCCCGCACCCGTGCCTCAGTTTCCCCAGGGCAGGTACTGTCTGTGCGGCACGATGTCACACCAGACATCATGCTCAGATACCTTAGCATCAATTTGTTTGTTTATCAGGGCTGCAGTTCAAAGCTTCCCCACAAATTGAGTGAAAAACATGTCCCTAGAAGACAGACGGGGCTGGTTTTAACCCTTCTGCTCATGATTGCCCCACACCTTTCTCCCTCCATGTGACTACCTGCCCTCTTTTGCTTGCACACACTAATCCCAGCAGGGTGTTCTCAGAGATGCTGCTGGTGGCACCAGGCTGTCTCTATTGCCTGTGAGAGATATCACACCCAAGATGTGGGATGTGATACCCACATCCCAGAGCCCTGCAGGGCACCTTCACACCCCTGCCATGATCCTGCCAGGGAACGACACCTTTGGGGGTTGAGTTTAAGTATTTCCTAGATGTAATTTGGGTATTTACTGTCCAGGAGTCTCAAAATCCAAGCCACTGTGTAACTAAACATTGCATTTCACAGCATTATAGATGCCTCTAGAACAAACCCATATGGCTCTGGCCATAGTTGTTATTAAAACATCTCATTACACAGACCCTTCTTCCTCGGTACCAGGAGGAGTTTATTCCCTGCAGGAGGGATCTGCCAGGGCTGAGGGAGCACCATGCAGTCCCAGAGGGTGCTGAGTGGGGCTGAGCCATCAGTCTCAGGGTGCCATTTTTCTGGGAATAGATGGGAAGTGCTGAGGTTTCTGTGGGACCTGCAAACCCAGGGCAGCGACCCTGTGTGGTGAGATCCCATGGCCAGATGGTGTTTCAGCCACCGCTACAGCCTCTTACAGGACACCTGCAAGAAAAACCAAGCTATAGAGAAGATCTGCCCTTGGGGATGTTCACCTGGATCCCAGTTGTCTGGATGGGCTTTTTCCATCAGGCATCCCCAGCAAGTTGGGGAAGAGCACCCAGCGCAGGGAAGACAGAGGACTGGGGCAGGATCTGGCAGCTCTACGTGACCTGATGGTACTGGGTGCTCTGCTCATGGTGATGGAGCATCCCACCTTGCTGGAGTCATCACAGAGGGCTTGAAAAAAGCATCCTCTCTGTTTTCTCCTAGCTGACTCCTGGACCTTGAGAATGAAGGCCCACCACTGGGCAAGCATCTCCCAGCTGAGTTACCAGCTTGCCATTGTGGTTGCAAAAGTTTCCAACTGCAAACACTTGATTCTGCAGTTACCAAGAGAGAAAGAAAGAAAATTCTCCCATGCAGAACAGAGTTTCAAGGTCAATAGAGAAAACCCTGTGGCCTGAATACCCAATCTGGGGAGACTTGGGAGCCTGGCAGGGAGGCTTGGGGTCTGGGTGTCTGCGTTGTCACGCTTGTAGCCAGGTTACCATGGCTCATCCGCAGTGCATCCCCCCCCGCCCCCAGCCCCCCCCGGGGGTCTGCTTCTCGCCTGCATTCAATGGGCTCCGGCTCTTCCAGCATTGAGAAGGACAGTTGATTTGCAGAAGAAAAGCCAGTCCCTTAGTGGTCCTGTCATGTCATCGCCCCGGGGGTTCACAAAGGACTGTGGGTGCAACCCAGAAAGGGGCTACCCTGCAGCCCCCAGCATGGCCCGGGGATCGGCTGCTGGTGGGCACGGTGCCTGCTCCCCTCCCCTGGAAAGGATGCTGCACCCCGGGGCACCCACCTCACCCTGCTCAGCCAGGAGCCTCTCTGGGTGTCCCACAAAGGGGACCTGAAGCATGGTGGCAAGTGGTGAAGGCGCAGAAATGGCCACGTTGCCTTAAATCGACGGGTTCAATTAACATCACCCCAAGCATGGTACTGTCTGGGCACCTGGCGCCCGGGCAAAGGCAGAGCTGGGACCTTGGTGCCTTCAGAATCGGGGCGAAAGCCACTGAAGCAGCGAGGAGAGACATGGGGACCCTGCTTTTTGGGGTTTTCTTCCTAAACGCTTGAACTGAGACCCAGAGCAGGGTATCCAGTGGGGATGCTCAGGCCCCAGTTGTTCCAGGGACGGGGACCCTTGCTCAGCTCTCTTTTGGGGCTCCCCTCCACCAAGTCCTGATGACATTTGCAGCTGCTGGAGGAGGAGAGTTGGGTGCTGCTTCGGCCACGTCTGCCCGCTCCCCTCCCCTCCTCCCAGGGGCTGAGAACTGAAATAAAAGGTCCATTTCTTTAGAAAGCCAGGCCTGACTATGGGAAGGGTCCCTGTATCCATGCAGCTCGCCCGGCCTCCCGCTTCCCTGTTTAGTAATCTCACTTCTGGGCCTGAATTCATTCAGATGTTGTGAAGGATTAGCTGACCTTTCTTTCAGTGCTTGGTAAGCTGGGGATGTTAAAGCTTCCCAAAAATTAAACTCTCAGGAGGCTGTCTCTGAGGCTGGGAGCCTGAGGAGCTGCTCAGCGGCTGCGGCTGCTTCCCCAGCATCTGCCCCAGGGCAGAGACAGACCTGGACTGTTCCTTCGTCCCCCCCAAAAGCGCTCAGATCCATGCACAGCCTTAGCGCCCGGCTGCACGGTCCTGGTGTGGGGTGAAACCAGCTGGTTTTCTCTCCTGCGAGACAGTTTGGCAGTTTTTCCTCTCTGCCATATAGGGGATTCAGTGCCTACTTTTCCTGGCTTCTCTCTGCCACCGTGAGAGTGTGGGATAAGGGAAAATGTGAGCCCGTGAGCTGGGGAGCTGAGGTTTGGGGAGGCGGGTGAAAGCTGAGAACGGATGATGTTGTCACAGCTAATGAGTGGTGCAAGCTAGCAGGGACAAGCTGCTCTCACCTTTGTGAGGGAGCATTCACTCTGAAACCTAACGATGCCTTGTGGCTTGGGTAGCATTTTGCTGCCTTAGGGGTCAAGCCAGGACTGAGCATGAGGATTTATTTTAAGCTCCCAAGCTCAGGTGTGACAGTGACACACAAGGTACTTCCCCCAGAGGTGGAATCAGGCATACGATGAGGCTGTGCTCCCCTGACCAAGTGAACCTGATCATCTGAGCTGCTCTTTGCAGGATGCATGGGAGGTGCAAGAAAATTCCCCCCCTTTTTTTTTTTTCCACATTTTTACTCTTAATTCTCCCCTGATGGTGAATCTCGGAGCTGGGGGACTACATCTGGGCATACACAGAAAGGGCACCACTATGAAAGCACATGCTGGGGACGCAGAGCTGGCCCCAGGCATGGGCAAGGGAGGTGAAATTGCTTCTTCTCCCAGTCGAGAAGCCGGAGAAAGCGGCTGGAGCTGCAGGGGAGCTGGTGGCTGTGTGGCCCATGCTCTGCAAAACGCTATGGGCTGCTTTGGGGGAGCCCTCCTGCTGCAAGGGGGGGTCCAGGGGCAATCCCGTGCTCCTGGAGGCAGCACCTTCCCTGTTGGGTTTCCGACTCGGCCATTTGGAGCTGTGTTGTTGCATCTGGAAGAACAGGATGGAATTCATCAGCCCCAGCAAAGCCCTCATGCAGCCCAGCCCGACCTCCTGCCTGAGCCCAGGCAGGGAGAACAAACTGCACAGGGGGAGAGCAGGGCTTCATCCAAAGCCCACGGAAACTGCTGGTGAAACGAGAAATTCTTTCTCCTCCTCCCACTTGCTTTCCCTCTCCGTCTCGTTTGAACTGAAGCCATTTGCTCGCCGGAAGAAGCAACCACATCCAAAGGTGGCCACAGCAGCAGCGCCTGAGCCACACAGGAGCCCGACTCAAGTGAACCCATGGCCGTTCTCTTCTTTCCATCCACTTAAACTCAGTTATTTCATGGAAGCTGCGAGGGGGTGCCTTTGTTATCCATTTAAATTGCTTGTTTAAATGGGCAGCCGGCTTCTAACGGGGCTAATTTTATAGGCACCATAACCCAACGCGAGAAGTTTCTTTTATGACTCTGCACTCCCCCTGTCTCGAGCAGCATCAGGGGCTGCGGCTGGAGTCCCGGGGGGTCTGCACAGACCTGCCAGTCCGCGGGCGGAAAGAGGCATAGGTAATTGGCAAAAAAAATAAATAAAACTGTCTTATGAGATATAAATTAGATTATTGCTCCGGGGAGATGAGCTGCTCCGCTCACCCACGGGGCCGCCGCCGCCGGAGAGCATCTGTTGCAATTACAGGTTCTTCCAGCAGAAATGACCTCCCAAATATTTCAGCAGCAGCTGGAGCAGGCACAAACACTCCATGTTCTTTCTACGGCTGAACAGCAAGTGCTTGGTCTCTGTTAAATCACTCGCCGGTGGCCCCATCTCCTCCGAGGACTCTGGGGGGGGTCCAGTCCAGAGTCCCCTGGCTGGAGGTAACAGGGTCCAGATTGTCACCTTGGAGCAGGCGCTGGCGGCTGAGCTTCTCTCCCTTCGTGCGGTTTGTATGGTGCAAAGTGCACCCTTGGCACTAGATCAGCAATATTAATTGCCCGTGAGAGGAAGCATATAATCAGCCTTCAATGCTGTATAATTACACAGAAATTACCAGAAGAAATTAATTCCAAAAGGTGAACATATGGGCCGCAACGCTGAAGCCGAAGCTGGATTTTGCCTCTGGTTACTGCCAGTCATAACTGAGGGCAGAATCTAGGCCAAAAGTGTGTTTTCTAGTTCGTGATTTATTGTACCAAAATGGAGCTGGTAATGAAAACCGTGCTCCACTTAATACACAGTCGACTTCCAACAAAAATGCCAGCAGGAACTCTTTCTTCTCCTTCTTGCCCTACAGCTGCCCGTCAGCAGAGGATCTACGAGCTTGGCGCTGGGGAGAGGCACCACCACCCCACGAAACCCCGACTCTGGCTGGCACCGGGCTCTGTGGATGGGCACCCCGCCGTGTCCCTACAGCCCCAGACCCTCCTCTGCCTCTCCCCCATCTCCCCCCCGTCCTCTCACGCTTCCCCCCACCTGAGCAGGGCTGAGCCTGTATTGCAGATTATTTCAGCGAGCGAGTAAAAATCCACCTTAATTGCAGATTATTTCGGCAAGCCAATAAAAATCCTCCTTAATTGCAGATTATTTCGGCAAGCAAATAAAAAGCAGGCTCTATGACTATGTATTTCTGCAGAAAATACCCTCCTTTGCAGCAGTATTGACCCATTCAACCCAACCCATGTGGATGCTGAGCACCCACTGCAGCACCCAAAGCTGATGGAGCCATATGGTATAAGAATTTTGCTCCTTCCTGGCCCAAACTTCTGCTTCCTAGCCTTAAAAATGCCATTTTTTTTTTTTATTTTCTGGGTGCAAAACCAGCAGGACACCTCCCCTCTCCTTGTTGAGAGCAGCAGGTGGAGAAAGCTCTGAAGAACCCAACGGCGGGGAAGGGACCCTCCAGCCCTTCCGACACACTCCCCCCCTGCAAACATAGGGCAACCTGTGGGAAACCGTTAGGAGATGGCCGAGTGCCATGGCCGAGCCCCTTCGCTGCGAACGGGGATTCATTGGCATGCCAAAGTTGTAGTCGGGCGCTTTACAACACGGTGCGAGCATATAAATGTATTTGAATCTTCAATATTGCCTGGTAGCATCGCTCCCTTCGGAGAAAATCCCTTCAGGGGAGGGGAGTTGGGAGAAAGGGGTCCCGAATAAAAGATGCCCAAGTGAAACCCGGGGTGTCCCCAGGGCAGCGAAATGATGGAGAGCTGAAAGGCCCCAAATTCGGGCACACGGCGTATCTGCGGCGGGGTTTTTCCAGCCAAAACCATGCGTGCCAGCGACAACAGGAAACTCGCGGGCTGTGTGACAAGTGTTGTGGCCTCTCCTTAGCTCTCTTACTGCCTCAATGGGTCCCGGGTGACTCCGCAATCAAGGTCCCATTCAAGCCAGGAAGAGTCGAATCCCGGGGATATGTGTTAGGCCAGCACTTTCCACTTCTCTTTCAGTTCGTGGACACCTATAAATTTTCTGGGGACAGTGGTACAGTACATGCCTCTGCTGCAGCCACTTTCACAGACTCCTTAAAAGTAGTCCAGGACCCTGAGAAATTCATTATATTAAGCAATTAACAGCCATGCGTGTGAGTTCATGGACCTTCTCGCTGCCAAGGACCAGAATACAAAGTATACCACCCCTAGTTGAGGCCAGCGAGTCAAATTATTGGTGATAAACATATTTATTCCAAATGTTGACCCATTTTACATCCCTTTATTTAACACAGCTGCTCTAAAGGGTGGTTGGAATAAAGGGAAAATGAAGTCTGTGACTCTTCATGCCTCCCCCGTTCTCTCAGCAGAGCTGGCTGAATTCTCGTTGCTATTATTAGTGTTGCGATTGTTGTTGTTATTATTATTGTTATGATTATATGCATTTCATTCTCTTTTGGGTAATGAATAATTTATGACTCTGTCTCGATCCCCTTTCAATGGATTCACTATCCAGGGAGACTTGCTGAATAATTTGGATCATTCGTTTTCAAGTGCATGGGCTGCCGACAAATTGTTCGCTTTTCACTACTGGGGACATTCATTGGTCACCCAAATCAGGGGATTTCTTTGGTCGCCCCAAGCACGTGATGTGCCGTCTGGGGTTTTGTCGGGATTTTTTTTTTTTGGTTTTTGTTTTTTTGGTTTTTTTTTTTTTTTTATTGGGTGAAACTTTGTGAAGTGGAGCCGAACAAATAGCTCATTTGGCGGGGTGGGGGGAGGTTGGATTTCTGGAGAAATCAGTTTGCCAAATTTTTGTGAACATTTGGTGGTTTCACAGCGGCTCATGAGAAGGAAATGCTGTGGAGCATATTAAATGTTATTTAATGCTTTAAAGGCATCACTATTTTTGCCGTTTGATTTGATCAAAACTTTTATACAGCTGATTACTAAGCTTTTGTTTTCTCAGTGCTAACCAGGGAAATATTGCAGTATTAGACCTGGCTGCTGCTTTGTCTAAAATCAAAGTGAATTTTCAAGAGGTTTGCATTTGGGGATCTTTTTTCCTTAAAATCAAATGAGCGCCTGTATTAACCAGGACTGGTTTTGGGATCCTGCAGTGCCCTGATCCTGCCTGCATGGTCCACCCTGTGACAGCAGCATCCCCCCAACCTTGGACAGACTCCGGGCTTGACAGGGACAGTCCCCGGGAGAGCACACACGGTACAACGGGGACGAGCACTGCTCCTCGCTCAGCTGCCAGACCACAGGATGGAGACGGTTGACACACCACCACTGGTACCTGCAGTTCATCTGGGAGGTCGCCACTTGGGCAAACCTCAGCAGATTTGCCATCAGCTCCATGAAAAACACCAGGACACGCCACGGTCAGCTGCAGAATGAACCGATAGCAAAGCTGCGCTGGTCCATGGACCCACCTGATCCTCCCTCTGCTGTAGGATAGAATCATAGAATTGCCCAGGTTGGAAGGGACCTTTCAGATCATCGAGTCCAACCATCGATCCAACACTGACAAAACCCACCACTAACCCATGTCCCTCAGCACTATGTCTGCCCAGCTTTTAAATCCCTCCAGGGATGGTGACTCCACCACTGCCCTGGGCAGCCTGTTCCAGTGTTTGATAACCCTTTCATTGTAAATTTTTTTCCTAATATCCACCCTAAACCTCCCCTGGTGCAGCTTGAGGCCGTTTCCTCTTGTCCCATCTCCTGTTCCTTGGGAGAAGAGACCGACCCCCCCTGGCTAGACCCTCCTTTCATGCTCTGCGTCCAGAAATGCCACAGGCTAAATCCAGGTTCACCTGGGAATTACCAGGGCTGTGCATCACTGTTCTGACTCAGATCTTCCTGGCACGATGTGGTGTGATTGCAATCCCATAGACACAGAGCATCCCAGTCCCTGGGCCACGATGGCCGCAGAGGACAACCTCGTGGTCCCCAGGGCCCTGAGCTGGAGGGGCTCATCCCCTCCCTGCCCCGCGCTGCTGCCTGCACTGCCTGCACTGCCTGCTTAGCCCCGATTTATGAGCAGCGTGTGAAGGACAGACACTGGGCCGCTGGGCTGAACAATGCGGGAATATTAGCCGAGTTACAAAAACAAACAAACCAAACCCCGCCGGGAGCCCGTTTCATTTATCTTCTTTTGTCCAGTTTTGCTTCAGCGTGAAAGTCGCCCTTTCAAGTCCAGCAGTTGTGTTCCAGCCCCGGCGGGTAGCTGATCCAAAGCGTTACACTGAGAGCTTCCCAATGGCATGTTTGCACAGTTCAATTCATTTCTAAATATTCAGCGGAGTTTCCCTCCCTCCTACCCTCCCAGGACTTTTTGCCCAAGAGCCGAGGGTGTAAAGTACAGGGCCGGGGATACTGGTGCACAGAGCCTTTGTGTGCAAACACAAGCTGCTGTTTGTATTTGCCTTCACACTGTCAGAGCCCAATTGTGTGCGGTGCAATACTGGCTACCAGTCTGCTTTCAATATCCGCTCGGCCATCCCCGCTGCCAGAGAGACGCTCCCCCTCCCCGGCCGCTTTGAAGCAAAGTGATTTAATTTCATGAGACTTTCGGTAATCACGTTACAATCTCCAACATTAACCAGAACTGACTCCCTATTGCAAAAGGGCGGGCGGGAGACCGAGTAAACAGCCTGGCTCGGGACAGCCTGCAAACGCCGGAGGAAGGCAAAGCGCAGGACGGCTGCCTGGCTGGTTCTGCGCCGCTTATCAGATGAGGCTGGAAAACAACAGCCTCTCGCCAGCGCCGGGAGGGAGCAGCCGGCTTTGGCCATCCTGAGGATGCTCTACGGGCTGCTCTGCTCATCTTGGTCTTTTGAAAACCAGACCTTTTTCTCCTATCTATAGCTCTACCCATCATTTACCTTCCTTCTTCCCTCTTCCATTTACAGTGTCCTGATACCTCTCCCACATCCCCCAGGCTTGCATCTGGTTTTGGGTCCTTCTAGTTCTGCATTTCTACATGCTGCTGTGGCCAGTGGTCCAGAAAGATCCAGGGCCTCCTTGCACAGGGAGCAGGGTCTAGGCAAGGTCTAGCATGAAGAAGAGGAGGCTGAGAAGAGGGAGATTCGGGTCTGGCCTGCCTGCGCTGTCTCTCTCTCACTCCTCCTCACTGCCCTTCACGCACAGCTCAGGTATTCCCAGAGCATCTCCTGACCAGCCAGAGATCATACACTGGACCTTGAAGGAAAGTACTTCTGGGGCTCTGGGTGCAAACCCAGTGGGTGTAAAAAAAAAAATCCTTTTTTCCGATCAGATGTGTTGCCCTCGCTCTCTCCATCCGCTATGCTCTGACTACCTAAGACTGAACCTTAAATATCCAGATTGCTGACATTAAGGCACATTAATTCACCCCACGGAGCTGCCATGAAAATAGTCAGACTCGGTCAAAAAGAAGCACAGATCACAATGCTCTGTGACGCCACAGAGTGCAGCCTGGTAGGGATCGGGGTGATGGATGGATGGCTCCAGGGAAGATGACATGGACTCCTCATCCATCTTTCCATCTAAATGTGTGGACGTGGAGGATGCAGCCTGTGTAAAGACGGTGACTGGGGACGGAACAGCTGGGCTTCGCCTCGCACAAGCTGGGAGCTTGCAGACCCAGCACGGATATGGCACACAGCCCGGAGAGCGAGCTGCGAAAAGCGGGGACTGCTGAGCCAGCAGCTCTCCTCCTGCGTTCCTTCTCTAATTCCCACCTAGGATGAGGTGGGGAAAGAAATCCCCCTGCTCCCCAGCACCCTGAGAAACTTGGGAGTGCTCTTCCCACTACATCATGCACCATCATCAAATCTGCCTCTCCTTCTCTGCAATCAGAAAGTGTTTCCCATCGCTCCCGCAAGTCAAAAAGAATAAATCTGCTGTAAAACAAACCCGCAGAGCCTGGCTGCTCACTGCCTGCATCACTGCCCCCACCACTCCTGCCCCTCACGGTGGTTTTGCCCTTTTCCGGGTGAATTTGGGAGCTCTTGGTGGAGGCTCTTGGCTCTCCACTCTCCTCTCCCCAAACAGGGGATGCAGCAACTTTAACCCTCAAACAAGGAAAAAGTTTGCCTCCGAGACACCACCAAGGCTGCTCGCCCCAAACTGCACCCACTCTCTTGCCCACACAATCTCCTTCTCGCTGCTCATTTTCGGCAAAAGATGGCAAAAATCTGATGGGCTCATCCTTTACCAGCTCCTCCATCCCCAGGGGCACATCACAGGAGGGGCTGGGGGCTGTAGCCCCCACCCAGCACCCTGGGACACCCTGTGCCGGGCTCCGTGCAAGAGGGGTCCCTTTCCAGGTGATACCACAGCCTGGGTGACGATGGCCAGTGAGCAAAGCCAGAGGTCCCTTCCAGACCATAATCTTCCATGAAATAATTTAGAAAGACCTGTGAAGTAGAGGTTTTTTTCCTTCCCCAGCCTCCAACCCTTTATCAAGGAGGGAGACGCAGATACGATTTTCAACCCTCCCATCACTCACAAGACACCTTGAAAAAAGTTTGAAAGGAAAACTCCTGCCTGCACCCTCCCTGCTCTCACTGCTGTGTGGGCGACATGGAACCGGGCTCTTTCCCTATCTATTCCTCTCCCCACTTGCTGCTCTCCCCGACGATGTGGCCGTCACTTTGCACAGATGCGTGTTGTGAGCAGCAGCAGTTTTGTGCCTCGTTTGCCCTCCAGTGCCAGCTGAGACCTTGGGGTGCCCAGCACCGTCCCCACTGAGCCCCGAGACGAAGCAGCCTCTCCCGACATATCACTCCATGGGTTTTTAAACTCCACTCTCCACTAAAACCAGTGCTGTTCAAAACAAACCCATAAACCAAGCTCCCAGCTGAGCTGTGTGCCTCCTCCATCCCCAACACACTGCCCACATGGGTCTCTGTGCTCTCCCGGGTCAGAACCTGTTTCTTAAGTATCTACTTAAAAAAAAAAGGCAAGATTTTTTCCTCCCCACCGGTTAATCCCCTGCCTTCTGCTGATCCCAACACAAACTCCCTGCCGGCGTGTGGCTGAGCCCCATCGTGATCTCTGCTGCAAACACGGGCTGCTCCCACCAGGGACGGAGCGAGAGCGGCCGAGCCCCCCCGGCTCCGCTCCCCCCAACAGCCTCCCCGGCCACACCGCACCGGCTCAGAGCAGGAAAAGCCTCCCTGTCTCCTTATCAGTCCCCAGGGCATCCTAATCCCCCTCTAAATGAAAGCTATTATACAGATATCTTTTTAAAAGCCTGCCCATCGCTTCAGCCAGGCAGCCCCGTCCTAGTCCCAGCTATCAGGAGATTTTTTGGAGCGGGGTGAGCGGGGGTGAGACATTGCCACCAGAAGAGATGGGTTTGCACCAGGTGAGGATCTGGTCCATTTCTTTCCAAGCTGTGCTTTGGTTCCCGCTGAGGGGCAGAGCCGTCTCCCCCACAACGCCGTGCCGGGCTCCCCGGCTCTGCCAGGCTGCCTTGCGGGAAGCAGCGGGGATCTGGCAGGAATCTGGCAGGGATCTGGCAGGAATGCTCGGGGAGAGGAGCAAAGGAGGTGTCCCCCCCTGATTGCAGTGGCAAAAGCCAAACAGCAGCCACTGCTCCGGAGACATCCTGGAGAAAAAGCTGGGCTCTGCCGCTGCCGGACCCTTTCCCCAGGAATCAGCTGCCTGTGCGGGATGGTTCAGGCAGCAAAACTTCTACCTCCCCTGCTGCTGCCTGAAAAAGTGGGGGGAACTGTTTGGTGCAATCATGAAGATACCACAAATTAATGGTCTGCGTGGGGTTGAGTCTGGGGGCTGTGAAGCCCCTCACTGGGGTTTTGAGGGCTCAGCCCTGCCACGGTGAGGGCTGATATGTCCTGAGCTGCAGGGAGCTGTGTCAGTGCCTTCTAGGAAAGGCTGGAGGTGGCATTTGGTGGGTCCCGGGACTGATTTGGGCTTATTTCTGCCCTTTGACAGCAACACAGCGTGAAATGGTGTGCAACCTCTGCAGCGCTCTGAAACTGGTTCCAGTTTTCCTGATCCAAGATCTCCTTTGCCCTCCATGTCCCCCAGGGCAAAACTGGCTGGGAAAGAAACACAACACAGCACCCCAAAATCCTCAAAAGGGTTCCCAGGAAAACTCTGCTTGCACAGCCCAGCCCCGGCACGCAATAGCCCGTAATAAGCGCAAAAGCCTCCAAAAACGCTGTACCAAAAACCAGGGCATCCCAAAAGGGCATCAGGAGAGACCTAGGGCCGAGAAAGGCAGCAACCCTCCCTGGCCAGAAAGTCTGTCCCCCATCCCTGAGGACAACGGGGAGATATATTAAGAATATAAAGAC
The DNA here is from genome assembly GCF_964106895.1 of Numenius arquata. Lineage (NCBI taxonomy): Eukaryota > Metazoa > Chordata > Aves > Charadriiformes > Scolopacidae > Numenius > Numenius arquata. Next base: position 11,615,195 of record NC_133592.1, read on the forward strand.
AGACTCACGCATCCCAGAGGCCCCCACCTCATGGGCCAGGTGGGAAAACCAGAAGCCCGGGAGCGTTTTTACAAGCAGGATCCCCACAGGCAGCCAAGATTCAAGAGCCCTCACGGCTTCTCGCTCCATCCTCGGAGAGGCAGCACGTCCCCCCGGGCGGTCACGGGGAGTTTGCCGAAGCAAGGACAGCGTAGGCTGAATAAGGATGACATGCTTTGGCCCAGAAAGAGGAGGGCAGAGATTAGCCGTGGACAAGCTCAAGGGAAGGCAAGTGTCCAACCCAGAGTGCCAAGCCTGGTTTTGTTTTAGCCTTAACTGCGCTTTTTTGTTTGTTTGTTTGTTGGTGTAAAAACCTTTCTGTTGGAAATCAGTTTAACTTTAAGCTTCCTGAGAATAAAAGCCTGTGAGAAAGCTCTGCCCATGCAGGGCCCACTTGGGAGGCTACAATGGGAGTCTCAGCAGCTTACGGGCCCATATTTCTATGGCTACAGCACCCATCTGCTCAGCAATACAGTGTTACCCACAGCTCCTGCAATTCCCCATGCAGAACCACCCGCCGGGAGCTGAACCAGGGCCGGGGGGGTGAAGGACCTGCCACTCTGGGGACAGCACATGCTGCCACCAGAGGTCCAGCCTGCACAGGATCCGTTCCAGTCGCTGGCTGGTGCCGTGACACTGGTGAAGCTGCCCCAGGTGCAGTGTGTCCCCAGACACAAGGATGCTGTGATGCTGCTTCACACCTTTCCCACCCCAAGTCCAAAGCATTTTGCACAGCCCCGCTTTGCTCTCCATAAATGGGGAAACTGAGGCACGGGACAACAAGACAAGCCTGGATCTCAGCAATGATGACTATTCCTAATATCCTCAGAAGGCAATGGGCAGCATCAGCACACGCAGTTCCACAACCCCCATCTCAGCCTTTCCTGGCTGGCTCAAGCAAGGGACATCATCGTGCTGTGCTGCCCAGACCCAGGCATCTATCTTGGAAGGGTGGAGGGTGCTAGCCCCTGGGGATCCTGCGTGGGCACCCTGGGGATCCTATTCCATATAGAATATCCCTGGATTTCCTGCTCAGAGCCTCTTTGGTCAGATAAGAAGTGTCACTGCTTTACAAGGTGAGAAAGGATGCTTGCAACCTTCCCCATCCTTCTGGAAGAGATAAGCAGGGTAAATGCCAGGGGCACTCAGAGACTCCCTTCTCCTCACAGAGGGATTTACAAAGTCCTCTGTTTGACTTCCATCCCACCATGGTGCCCAGAACTGAAGGGGAAGAGTGTGTAATGGACCTGCCCCTGCCCGACCAGGTCTCTGCCAGCTGTTCTGGTTCTACCCCCCCGTCCACTTCCCACTCCACTGCAGACAGAGCCCTCTCTTCCTCTGTCCCCTCTGAGACGGACCATTTGCAAAGCCCTGAATCACCACGGGAGAGGAGAAGACAACAGAAAGGCAATCTCCCACCAGTCCAGCCCTTCCCGGTCTGATGGGTTTCAGCTACCACGAACCATTGCCACCCAAAACGTCCCCAGGACGTGCCCAGCTGCACGTTCCCGGGGTGCCTCAACCCTGCAGACAGGCGTCGGGGGCTGCTCGCCCAGCTGAGCAATGGCTCTGGTGGAGCCAAAGCCATCAGTCACCACCAGCTTGACTCCTTATCCCATTCGGAGGCCAAGGGGAATGGGAAGGAACCCTCTCCTAGGGCTACTCAACACCTTGCTGTGCCAGCCCTGCAGAAAATGGTTACAGACGGGATGAGAACCCTGAAGGCTTTTTTTCAAGTGGAAATGATAAATGTGGGCTAAAGAAAAGGGATCACCTAAATTTAATAAGGGATGCAAAAACTGCCTGAGAGGAAATCCCACAGCCCTTACATCCCTCTGCAGGACCAGAGCAAGAAGCGCTTGCTGCCATGGAAGGATCTGATTTCCCTGGCTGAGATGAGGATGGAGGGGAGCCCACCGGCTGTTCTAGGAAGCACTGCCCTGCAAATGCCTCCCTGGACCGCCACTGAGATGATAAAGCCCCAGGTTTGTCTGGGAGGAAGTTTTTCGTTGGGAATGTTCGGCAGGCTGTTCTCTGGCAGTTCCTGGTCCCTTCTGTGTCTGAGATGAAGTTTCCTTTTAGCTGGAGGAGAGAGACTCGCTCGCAAATCGCTCTGACGTGAGACACATCCCAGCCTGGGAACCCCACTGCAGCGCGCAGCGCGGAGCAGAGTCTGTCTCACCCCGGGCTTGTGCCAAATCCCCTATCTGAAAACACAAGATGTTTCCTTTCTCTCCCCTGCAATCGCCCTTGTTATTGTTAAACGCTCTCCCGGCATCGCGCAGGGCCAAAACCCGCCCGGCGCCCAGCACCTGCAGACACCACTGACGTCAGGCGGACCTGCAGGTGCTGGGTGCATCTCCCGGCCCCTCCTTGGGGAAAGGGCTGGGGAGCACCGGAGCCGGCACTGGGAACCGAGTCTGGAGGTCGTTCTCAACGCGCCTGTCAGCGGGCTGCAGCCTGGGTTTGTCTAAGCAGCGCTTTCCCCGGCCAAGGCAAACGCAAAGGTATTTTATGCAAACTAAAGGGAGTATTCAAAGTCCGTGCTCGTTTCCAGCACTCCAAATAACGCCGCGGTTCGTGAGAAATTGTGGAAGGGTGTTGATTGCACTTTATTGATGTCACTAAATCTGGTCCAAGCCCCTGCCTGCATTTTCATGTGTCCACACGAGCTCACCAGCAGCTGAGCTCTGACATTTTGGTTCAGGCCTTTTACAGCTGCAAACTCCTCTCACGGGGGAGCTGGAAGCTTCATCAGGACAAACTGGTTTGGAGACAAGGGGCTTGGGCTGGAACCAACGCTGAGCAAATGGAGGTGGCCCGACGACGCTGGAGAGAGGGAGGATGGAGAACAGACCTCCAAGCTTGTCTCCAAGCTGTGTCCTCCCTGGAGGATATTTGCTCCCAGGCGCCCGGCCAAAGCCGGGCTGTAAGGCCAAGCTCTACGTGGATGAGTTATTTGCCAGGTAAAGTTGATGGGAACCTGGATCTGTGAAAAGCTCTGCTGGCCGGGCTCCTTCTGCAGGAGCAGGTCCCTGGAGAACATCTTCTTGGGCCAGGCCCTGTCCTCTCCGTGTGCGGTGCCCGGGATCTTGCAGGCAGCACGAAGTGATAAAGAAAAATTAGATCTGGCTAGCAAAAAAAGTTCCCGTGGGAAATTTTGACTTTTTGTCAGAAACTCCAGCGTGTTTCTTTTTCAGGCCCAAATACGCATGAATAGGAACAAAGATTCGGTTTTGGCAGGGGGAATGGTCTTACCAAAGAAAACACCCAAATTTTTAAGCAAAGCAGACACATTCTGTCATTTTTCTCCCCGGTTAAAAAACAAACAAACAAACAAAACCAACAAAAAACACCAACCCCAAACAATTTTCCAGAAAAAAAAAAAAAAAAGAGTAAATTCGGTGAAAAAAATTGCAATCAGTTCTCACACCACTGCCTGGGGAGAATTCAGCTAATTTGGCTAATTCACATTTCCCCTCACCACTGCTGCTTGGGAGGGTTTGGTTTCCCTCTCCAGCGGTTGAAGATGCCTCCAGCGTGCAGCCGATGGCATCGCCACCAGCTCGACGCTCGTCCCCTGCCTCTGCCCGACGAAGGCTGGGTCCGCAGCCCTCGGGTGACGGCAAAGCCCGACCTCTCTCTGGATTTAGGAGAGAAACCAGGGTGGGCCGATGGTCATGAGCAAGTGGGTAGGAGCTGAATGGGGTTATTGTGATCTTTATCTGAGGGGATTACTCCAGGCAGTGTGGGCTTGGCAGGGCAAGACAGTTGTTTGGTCGCGGTTGGTTTTGCAGAGGGATAGGTACGGCCCCAGGGAGCGCGCAACAGAAACGGGCTCAGGAAAATTATTTTACGGTAGCTCCATCCTTGCAAAACGTTCACTTCCCAGCAAAGTCAGCGGGAAAGGAGAAAAACTCTGTGATTTTCATTTGCAAAAGTCTGACACGACTAGGGCTGTGCACAGTCTGAAATGCAAAGCCTGGCGCGAAAGTCACACATTTTACTGGAAACTGGGAACTCGTTTCCTTTTTATTGGAAGTAGATTGGAAGGGAGAAGGATGGTAAGTGCACAGGGCCAGAATAATAACTGAACAGAAGCATTTTCAGGAGAACTTTAGGACCCTGCGGCATAGACCAAGGGCCCAAAAGCACCTTGAGATCGCACCAAATTTTTTGGCACCACGGGTAGCTGTAACTCTCTTTCTGCACGCAGGGAACTCGTCCCTGCCAGCGAGACGGGACAGAGGCCTGGGGGGAGCCGAGCCCCTCCTGCTCCCCTGGACCTGCTGCTGAGGAAGAGGCACCACTGGGCGCGTACTGGGGCGGCGATAGGAAATAATCAAGACCTGGGTAACCAAGACCCCGATGGCTGCCGGGCAGAGGGACCCCGCCGGGACGGAAGAACCCGGAGATAAACCCCGGCTCGGCGCTGGGGACACATCCGTGCGACACCCACCGCCTTCCCCTCCGGGAAACGGCATTTCCCCGCCGCTTCCCCCGCCTCGGGTGCGCCCCGGCGGTGCGCCCTTTCCGCCCCGACGTGAGCCGCAGCCCGGCGGGGAGCGGAGGCTCCGGGCCGGGGCAGAGCATCGCCGCCCGCTGCCGGGACCCCCGCACCTTCCCCCGGCGTCGCCACCGCCTGTGCCCCGGATGCCACCGGGCTGCAGGACCCCTCTCCCCTCCACATAACCCAGGCTTGGCCGTGCCTCGGGGTTGAAGGCGCAGGCGAAGAAATCGCGCTCTCTGCAAGGGACACATCTGATTGTGATTTGGGGGGGGGAAAAAAGGAGGAGAAGTTTAAAAAAAAAAAAAAAAAGAGAGAAAAAAAAAAGCCCATCCTCGGCCGCTCGGCGAGGTTTTTTTTTTTTTCTTATCGTCGGAGCTGAAAATATTTTGGAAGACGGGGCCGTGTTTTCCGGGTAAACAAGGCGGCGGCAGCGGGCGGCGGGTGCCGGGGACGCGCTCGGCGGGGCCGGGGGGTCCCGGAGCGGAGAGCCGAGCCGAGCCCGGGGCTCATCCTGGGTCACCCTCAGCCACCGGCACACGGCTGATCCCAGGGGCTGGCACCGGGCAAGGAGGGGACCGGCAGCACACGGGGATGCCGCTGGGGAGCAGGGGGGAGCCGCCGGCGGGATGTGCGGGGACTCAAGGACACCCCAAATCCTTCACCCTTGGACACCCCGGGCAGAGGCAGGGGACAGCCCGAAGGCTGGGACTCGCTTACAGCCAAGACGGCGCGGGTTTCTCGCCCGAAACGGAGCGAACCGGCTGCTCCCCGGTTCTCATTTGGCCTTGGGGCTCGTTCAAGTCCCCGCCGCCACCTCCACCGCCCCCCCGGGGCCGCCCGCACCCCCTTGAAGACGCAGCGACGGGAGCCGCCGGCTTTGCCGAGCCCTCCCCAGCGCCCGGCAGCCTCCGCCCTCCAGGCAGGACCGGAGTCCGTCCCCGTCCCGTCCGGGCCCGGAGCCTCTCGGGAGAGCTGGAGGCTTTGCAGCGGGGCTCTGAGCCGGTGCCCGGGGGGAGGGAGCAGGGCTGCCGGCGAGCTCCGGGATCCGCGGACCGGACCCTGCTCCGTGCGCTGCGGGACCCCCGGCCAGGAGCTGCGCGGGACGGGAAACCCTCCCCAGCCAGCCAGGGCTCCTCAGAGCTTCTCCGGGCACGAACGGTGTTTTCCCGGTCTCCTGAGTGTCCCTTCTCCCCTTTCCTGAGCTCCATGATGTCCCCTGCTCTGCGGTTCCGTGTCTCCTCCTGTCCCCTGCTCCGCGATCCAGTGTCCGGCGGTGTGCTCCGTCCTGCCCACCCGGGTCCCTCCGTGTCCCCTGCCTTGCTCTCCCGGGTGCCTCCGGTGTCCCCGTCCCGCTCCTCCGTGGCTCTCCGTATCCCCTGCCCCAAATTCCTGTGCCTCGCCGTACCCAGCCCGGTGGTCCCTAGCTCCCCGTGCCCCTTACTCTGCACTTCGGTGTCTCTCGGTGTTGTCACCAGTGAGGTCCCAGGTGCCTCAGTGTCCCCTGCCTTGCGCTGTTGGGAGCCTCGGTGTTCCCGTCCCCTGCGCTTCCGAGTGCCTTCACATCCCCTGCTCCGCGCTTCGGGGTCCCTCGCCTCAGTTTTGCTTTCCGTCTCCCTGCGTGTGCCTGCCCCGCTCCCTGTGTCCCTGGATGTCCTCGCGCTGCTCGCCGTGTCCCTGGATGTCCCCACGCCTTTCGCAGCTCGTCCCTGAAGGTCCCTTGCCGGATCCTGCATGGATGTCTCCCTGCCTTTCTCTCCCTCGTCCCTTGTCGGGTCCTGGATGTCTCCCTGCCTTTCGCTCCCCGTCCTTGAAGGTCCCTTGCTGGGTCCTGTATGGATGTCCCCCTGCCTTTCTCTCCCTGTCCCCTGCCTTTCTCTCCCTTGTCCCTTGCCGGGTTCCTGGATGTCCCCCTGCCTTTCTCTCCCTGTCCCCTGCCTTTCTCTCCCTTGTCCCTTGCCGGGTTCCTGGATGTCCCCCTGCCTTTCTCTCCCTGTCCCCTGCCTTTCTCTCCCTTGTCCCTTGCCGGGTCCTGGATGTCCCCCTGCCTTTCTTTCGTCTCCCGTCCCATGCCGGTTCCTAGATGTCCTCAAGCCTTTCGCTCCCCATCCTCTGCCGGGTCTTTCGCTCTCCCCTCCCTCTCCTTGCCCTTCCGGGGCCCTCCGCGCCCTCTCCCCGTCCTTCCCCCCCCCCTCTACCGGAGCGTCCGTGCCCGGCGGCGCGGGACTCACCCACGCACTCGTTGGCCTCCCGGGCGGTCGCTCTCTGCCAGGGCCGGTCGTAGTGGAAGGGCTTGCAGCGGTCGCACTCGGGGCCGGCCGTGTTGTGCTTGCAGTCGCACACCAAGCTGTCGTCGCGGTCCCGCACGCAGCGCGACGCGTGGCCGTTGCACTTGCACCGCCCGCCGACCTGCAGATCGGAGACGGCGTAGAAGTAAGAGTCGCGGGCCAGCTCGGAGTCGTCCTCGCTCTCGTCGCCGAAGGTGTGGAGGCGGCTGAAGGTCACCCTGATGTCGGTGGCCGTCACCCAGTCCTGCAGCACGGGCGAGTTGTCGAAGTCGTGGGCCGTGGGGCGACCGTCCAGGGTGCTGAAGGCGATGAGGCCGCCGGAGAGGGGCCGCACGTCGGTGTGCGAGTCGGTGCAGACCGCCTCCTGCTCGTTCTGCTTGGTGATGGCGGCGCGGCTGGGCTTGTTGTACATCTTGCGGCACTGCGTGGAGTAGAACTGGAAGGGCACCCAGGTCTTGCCGTAGTCCATGGACTTGTGGATGGCCATGGACTCCGGGCGCGGGGAGCAGAACTGCAGGCTGACGTAGGTCACCTCGAACTTCTTGCCCAGGGAGAGGGTGAGGGTGACGTTGTGGGGGTACTGGACGTAGCTGTCGGACTGCCAGCAGGTCAGGTTGTGCGGGTTGTTGAGGTCGGTGAGGAAGGAGGGCGGGTGGGCGCGCTTGGGGTCGGAGGCGTTGCAGAGGTGGCAGGAGCGGATCTGCTCCTCGCCCTTCTCCGTCACCACGCAGTACCGCGACGGCGGCTTCCCGCAGGTGCTCGACACCTTCACCTCCTTCCCGAAGGCCGAGTTGACGAAGTCGGGGATGCAGCGGCGGGGCAGCCCGTGCTCGTCGTAGCAGGGGTCGGGCTGAGCCGTCTGCACGGCGAACATGCTCACGCCGTGGTAGCCCCCGCGCAGGGGCTGCGCCAGCCACGCCGCCGCCAGCAGCAGGGCCAGCGGCGCCTCCGCGCCCCTCCGCGGCATCCTGCGCAACCTCGGCGCGGCCTGGGGGAGCGGAGGGAGGGAGGGGAGCCCGCCGCTCTAGAGCGCAGCTCCGCGGGGCGACTTGGCCGACGGACGCGGTGCCGGCGGCTCAGGGAGCGCGGAGCATCGCCCGCCCCGCGGCCAGCCCCGCGGAGAAAGGGGAGACGGCGGCGGCGGCGGCACCACAAAAGTGGGGCTGGCGGCGGGGCTGGGTCCCGCCTGCCTCCCGCCCCGGCTCTCGCACGGAGAATGACTGGCGGTCCCAGCCCCCGCCGCGTTTGAGGTCATGCTAAAGGAGTGACATCGCGCTCAAGGAACAGAACAACGACATCCACTGGCGGCTCAGCCAGAGACACGCACAGGCCTCGGGGAGGGCGGGGGGGGGGATGGGAGAGGGACGGAGCCCGCCCCGATACCGCGGCGATGGGCGCCAGCGCCGCCGCGGGGCTCCCGGGCCGCCCCGAGGAGCCGGGGAAGGGCCCTCCTTCTCCCCCTCCCGCCCCGCTGTGGCCCGGGGGGGCTGGGGGAGGCCAGGGCTGTCCCCAGCAGCTGGGGATGCTCCGTGGGCATGGGGCGGGGAGAGAGGGGGAGCGGCCGGGAGGAGGTCCCCCTCCTCCTCCTACCTGTGGGGACGCCGAAAGGGACAGGATGGGACCCTCTCCCAGCTGGTCGCTGCTGGTATCCCCTTCTCTCACCAGGCCAGGCAGGGCCTGAACCCCTAAACTGGATTTGGGGGGAGGGGGGAGGAAGAGGAGTCCGAGGCAGAGTCACCGTCCAGTGCAGGAGCCCATAACCCTCCAGGGCACCGGCCCAGCCCGAGGGGGCTCCCGGCGGGTCTCGGTCCAGAGCCTTCGCCTCTGGGAAAGAAAACCCAATGCCGGGGAAGTTTAACTGGGGGGAAATCTCGAGTCCTTGGGCACGACGCGGGAACTAAGGGGCCTGGTGACCCCCGGCAGGTTGTTTTAGGCGGCTGATCTGGGCAAAGGGACGGTGACCCCGGCACAGCCCCGGGGACAGCCCGGGCACACGGTTTGCAGCTTGTCGCTTTGCAGCTTCTCGGCTCTCCCCTGAAAGTGAGGAAGATGTTAAAGAGCGGCACTTGCCCCGCACCGGGCCGTGCCCCAGCCCCCGGTTCCCCTTCCCGGTGCCGGACGGGCCGCCCACCGACGGCTGCCTCCCTCGGAGTCCGCTCCGGCTCGGCTCTTCCCCGGCTGATCCCGGCTGGGGACACCCCGACGTTCCGGCCCCGGGGGACGCTACCGAGAGAGAAGGTGCCGGGAGGGAGCGGAGGGGTTTCCCTCCCGCGGCTCCCGGCCTCCCTGCTCGCCCCCCTTCCCTCCCTCCTTGATTAAAAGGGCACTTTTATTTTTCCAACGGAGGTGCCCTCTCCCGGAGCGCTGCCCACGCCGTGTCACTCAAGCGGCCGGGCCCTGGCACGGCGGTGCCGTCTCTCCTCCCCGGCGAGCCCCGGCGGGGCGGCCCGAGGGGACGGGGGGCTGCCCGGGCAGCGGCGAGCCCCAGGCCGGCCTCCGCCCCCTCCCCTCCGCCCGCCCCTCTCCCCGCTTTGAATTCCTTGCCACCGAGCTGAATAAAAGTGGTTGTTGTAAATTGAATTAGTGCCTGATTAATCTGCTCCCGGGCCTGCTAGCCCAGCGGGGCGTCTTTGGCAATGCAACCGCCTTCCCTGCAGGGCAGCGGGGCTCCGCAGCCTCCCTGCCCCCATCGCTCCCCCCGGATCCACCCCCCCTCCCACCTTCCCCCCCGAGCCCCGCCGCTGCCGGGATTTGTTAACTCTTCCCCGGGAAACAGCCCCTCCGTCCCGCTCCCGACGCTCTCGCTGCTCCTTCGTAGGAGGAAGAGGTGTGTGGGAGGATGCGGTCGGCCCAGGACTTTTGGGATCCCAGTCCTGCTGGTCCCACCCGAGCCGCAGCCTGGCACACCCGGGTCACACACACGCACAGTCCCTGTAAACCCCGGCCCCGGAGAGATTTTTCTCCCCGCTCTTCAATTGCAGCCCCATTTGCAGGATGGAGACGGGGGGGGGGGGAAGAGGGAGGGGGAGGATGTCCCGGTGATACCTGGAGGAGCCCTAAGGAGGGGGCGGGGAAAATTCAGACCAAACTGTCCCGGGTCCCCGAGCCTGCCCAGGTGACGGAGGTACCACCGTGGTCGGTACGTCTGGCGGGACCCCAGGTCCCCTTTGTCCAGCCAGGCGCCCCAAATCCAGACCCGTTGCACTCCCCCCCCCCCGCCCCCGGGTGCCCGCTGTCACCACCCCCGCTCGTCGTGTCTCGTCCCCCGCTCTGCCCTCCCGGTGCTTCTCCTCCGGCCACGCGTGGCCGACACCAGCCCTTCCCCGAGGGGGTTCCGTCCGCCCGTGTCCGGGCCGTGCGGGGGCGTCCGGTGCCACCGTGTGCGGGGCTCCCGTGCCCGCCGGGGGGGACACGCGGGGTCCGGTTCGGAGCGAAGCGGGACCGGCGCTTCCCCCAGGTTTGGGGGAAGATGCGGGTTTGGCTCCGGCTGCCCCCGACCCCCCCGCGGCCCTCTCGCGGGCCCGGGGCTCAGGGCAGGGCTGAAATTTCGACGTTTCTTTAAAATCCGTGAGGGTTTTTAGAGGGCACCCCCGGCCCCTCCAGCCCGCACTGGTTTTGCCGATTCGCAGCAAAAAAATGGGGGGGGGAGGTTCTAAGAAAACCTGATCTGCGTTAAACTCCCCCGCAAACCCGAGGTGCTGCTTAATCCCATTAGCAGGGTGTTAATTTAACAACCATCCGGCGCTGCCGAGCACGGGGGGGATCGCCCTGCCCGGCGGCCGGAGCTGCGGCTCTCGCCTCCCTCCTGCCCTTCTCCCTGGGTTTATTCGGTGTTTCACAACCCCCGGGGCTTGTAATGGCTCTTGCGGTCATTAACGTGATTTACTGAGGCTTTCCTCTAATTACCTCGCCCCCGAGCTATTAAATGCATGTAAGCAGCTCCGCGGGGACCGAGGCGCAGCTCCCTGAGGCCCGCTCCCGACTCTATTCGCCCCCTCCGGGGCAGGGGCCGTCCCGGGAGGATGGAGAAGGGGGGATGTTGGGGGCACCGGGCCGTGCCCTCCACCCCGGCTCGTCCCCCACCTCGGATTTGGTTTTCCTATCATTAAGCACCAGCTAGCCCAAGCCCTGCCCTTCCTCGGGGTGGGGGGACAGATCCTTTCCGGCTCCAGCTCCGGTGCGACCCCGCTGCGCTCTGGCTCCTACCGGGGCCAGAGCATCTTCGGTACCTGCACTGGGAGCAGAGCATCTCCGGTACCTGCATCGGGACCGAAGCATCTCCGGTACCCGCACCGGGAGCGGGGCTGGCCGACGTGCGGAGCGGCCTTTTTCCCCCGACTTTGGCCGGGGAGAAGCCCCGATGAAGGAGAGAGGAGAAGGGCTTTATTTCAGCCCCACCGGGGGCAGCCGCGAAAGGCGGCCCCGGCGCTCAGAGCCTGTTTTAAAAGTCAAATGGCTTCGGGTGCCGGAGCTCGTCCACCGCCTCCGGGAACAATGCGCTGCCCCGGGCCCACCTCCCCCTGCCATCGCCCGGCCTTGGGTTTTGGAGAAGGGAGGGGGAAAACCCAACCAGATCTTCCCCTCCGCAAATATCTGGGGGCCGTCCCCCCGCCGGGGACCGGGAGCGGCTGGAAAAGCAGAGAAGACCCGGGTTGAAATAATCAGGAGCGATTTATTCCCCTGGAGTGACAGTTCTTTTGAGCAGTTGCCGAATGGCAGTTTCTGTCTTTCTGAAAGCTTTTCTTCCAGATTCTGTTCAGATTAGGCTGGGGAGATGAATGAGGCCATTATCCAGCCCAGTAGCTATTCTGAAATGCCAAATTAATTACCAAGGGCTAAATCAAGGCGATGGGGGCTGGAGGGGAGCGGAGGGGGGGGGGGGGGGGGGCGGCGGTTTGAGGTGTGAAAATATCTCCGCGATCTTTTAAACCCGGGCACCGGGGGCGGCCCGGGGAGCCCCCCCGCTTCACTCCGCAGGTGCGGGGGGCAGCGGAGCGGGCCTGGGCAGGCGGACAGAGACCCCCTGGGGTCCCGCTCCGGTTCCCTCCTCACGGCCCCGCCGGCTGCCGCATCTCCTGCCTCCGGCGGGGCGAAGAGCGCCGGGGCCTCGGGGCTCCGCGGAGCTCCGGGAGGGCTGAGCCGCAGCCGGAGCTCTCCGGTCCTCGCTCGGATGCTCACGGGCTTGACCCCCCGGGGCACAGGAGGGAGCAGCCCGGCTCCTCCCGGCCAGGATCTCCCTACGCCTTCTGCGGGGCTTTCCCATCCCGGCGGCAAAGCCCCGCATCGGCGGTGTTTGCGGGGAGAGAGGGAAGGAGGAGGGAGAGGGAGCGTGTGCTGGCAGGGATGCCGCTCCGTAACTTCCCGGTGCACAGGCACCCCTGGCATGGTCCCCATCGCCTGGCTTGGAGGGTTAAAAAAACCCCGAGGAGAAAGGGGAGAAAGGCTGGCCGGTTCCCCAAGATATCCCAAGGGAATTGGGCAAGAAGGCACGGCTGGCTCTTCCCGGACTGATGTCCCTCTGCCAGCACAGATCACAACATTTGCACATGACATTTAATCCCCCACCCTAAAGCTCTTTGGCTCTCGGCGGGCACTTATTGTTATTACTGTTGCTCTAATATTTACGCTTGGCTCCCACGGAAGTGTGATTTGTCCACAAACTCCTGATCACTTTGTAGATCCCTGACCCGTAATCCGGTTTTCTCTTCACTTCCCGGGAAAGCACACCCCAGGCTCCTCTCATTTATGCAAAAAAAAACCCCCAAACTTGTTTAGGGAATGGTGGGTAGAGTCTGACTATCATTTTTTTTGGGTGGGGGGAGAGGTGGGATGTGGCTGATGCTGAATCTTCTGCACATGGCCAGTGACACCCTGGTTCAGCCTGCCGAAATCGGGGGCAGAACTGCTGGCAGCAGTGAGAGCCGAACTAGGCAAGACTTTTCCTTACACTAGACAGTCCTTGCAAACGAGGAATAAGCAACGAGGAGATTTCCCAGGGGCTGAGAAGTGGGCTGTAGAAGGAATCAAGCCTTTAATGTAAATTGGCCGTGGCTGGCAGAGACCACCGAACACTGGGCTATTCAGCATCTCTGTGAACCTCTAATGATCAACTCGGTTTTCAATTATACACCCAGAATTGCCACCAAGTGAGATAAGCCTCTGGAATACTATATTTTCTCTTGCAAAATGTTTTCTTTAGGGCAGGCAGACTAGAAAGCTCTGTGTGTAATATTTGATTAATTTTCAGCAGCCCAGCCTGACACCCAGCAGCCCGGAGAGCTCCTGGCCCTACCAAATGGGTACCCAAACAGCTCACACGCTCCCGGGGACCCGCAGGTGGATTCAGCCAGGGAGCTATGGAAGCGCAGGTACCAACTATACTCAAGAAAACAGAGGCACTCCTTGGTGTTAAACTTGTTAAACCCTGTGATTTAATTGTGTTTTTCTCTGCACGGGTTTGATTTGGGTGGGTGCAGAGGTAGAAGAACAATAATGCAGCTTAGCCTGAAAAATGCTGCCGTATTCTGTACGGTGGACAGAATATCACCGAGGTATCATCGGGATGTTACATGGCATAGCACAGAAACATGCACAGACCCTTCAGACTTCACAGAATCACAGAATTGTCATGGTTGGAAAGGACGTCTGAAATCACCGAGTCCAACCATACACACACAAAAAAAACCCCAACAATGTCGGCCAACTAGAGCATGCCCTGAAGCGCCACATCTACATGTTTCTTAAATACCTCCAGAGATGATGACTCCACCACCTCCCTGGGCAGGTGGTGTTCCCGTGCCTGACCACTCTTCCAGTAAAGTACTTCTTCCTAATATCCAATCTAAACCTCCCCTTCAGACCATTTCCTCTGGTCCTGTCATTATTCCTTTCGGAGAAGAGGCCAACACCCACCTCTCTACACCCTCCTTTCAGGGAGTTGTAGAGGGCAATGAGGTCCTCCCTCAGCCTCCTCTTCTCTAAACTAAACATGCCCAGTTCCCTCAGCCTCTCCTCATATGACTTGTCGTCTAAATTGCTCAGGCATCCCAAAAAAGCCTACCCTACATTTTCAAGCTATTTCCAAGGTACAATGACTTTCCTGAGCAATATATTACAGGGAGCAGGACAAGAGGAGCACAGTGACCTTACAGCAGTGTTCTGAGCTAAACAGAAAAAACCCCCAGGAGTGAATTGGGAGCTCAGTCCACTGGGAATGCCCCGGCATAGCTGAAGAAACCTTGCTGCAACCAGCTGGTGGAGACTTGGGGGAACAATTGCCCCAGCGGAGCAGATAAAGCCTCTGTGTGTCTGGGCACCGACGGTGTAACCCTGATTTCATGGACCTGGATGACTCTGCTGCCAGGCTGAGATATGGGAGATGTGGGGTGAAGAAAACAGGCTGGGGGGAGGCAGATTCTTGTACAAACTTTGCCAGGGAATTGTGGGGAAAGGAGGAGATGGGGACATTGGATTTATTCAGGAAAATACTTTGTCCAGAGAGACTTCTGCCGAGTTTGTGGGGCTCTGGGAAGGCACAGTGCGGTAAACTGTAGGACAAAAATGAGCAGTGTTTTGTCCTGCACATCCTTAGCGGTGCAGCAGAAGCCACCTGCAGATCTTACAGATGATCAAAGCATCTACCTGGATCTCAGGGAACCTGGGAGCAAGTCCACCCTTTGCAAAGAACTTTCTACTGGTTTTAGGATTATTCTTTGTATATTTTTTGGGCCTGATTTACAGAGGGACATCAGAGCAATTCATCAGAGCCAAGGAAGAACCTGGCAGGGATCCCACTCCTGTCTATCCCCACTCCCATTTGCATCCAGGGTGGGCTCCGTGGATGCAATCTGACCTCCATAGCCACCAGTCCATCAATCGTCCTCGACATCTGTTTTGTGGTGTTTTTTTTTTTTTTATTGTTTCTACTTTTCCTTGCAAGTGCTGTAACTCTGCAGGGAGCAAAGAAAAGTTTCTTTGCTTCCTGTAGAGAAGGAGCAAAGCCCAGCCGAGGGCTGAGCTGGGCTTTCCTGCCTGATGAGTCCCAAGCGCTATGAGATGCCTGCTGCTATTTCGGGGGGAAAACAGCATCGATTCAGAAGCACAGAATCATAGAATGGTTTAGCTTGGAAGGGACCTTAAAGATCATCAAGTTCCAGCCCCACTTCCATGGGCAGGGAAGGGGATAACAGCAAAGTCCCCTCCTCTTGAGTTTAGACCAGTATTACACAAAGAAAATGGATCCTTTTACTCGCTGCCTTGACTAGCATTAGCAAAACCTGAGCAGCAACTCAAACACAAGCGTTCTGGTGCCAGGGGAACCCAGATGGAGAGGGAAACTGGTCCATGCTACGGCAGTGGTTAAATATTGCCCAGAGCAAAGAGAGAGCAGCCAGGACAGTGGAACCACAGCCTTGCTAGGGGCAGGGACACTGCAGCAAGCAATGTCCCCTTAGAATAACTAATGTCCCTCTAAAATAACTAACTGCAGCAGAGACAGCTCCTCACCTACATTATAGAAACATCTGCTGGGCACCATGAACACTCTTGACATCAGCCCAGTGTGGCAGTTTCTTTGGCTCTGGCATAAGAAAATGGCCCACGTAGAGACGTCCTACCATTTAAGACAACCCGAGATCATAATTTTATAGGGGACCTGTGAAAGGCTGGGGAGCTGAAATGCTGATCATCTTGCTGGGAATTTTCCTCCCCGCTGATTCAGAATAGAGCCATGAAAAGGAATTTGATCTTCTTAAGCCGATGTTAAGGTAAAGATCGGACCTGGGCAGAGCTTCAGGGGGAGAGAGAGGGCGCGTGGCTGAGGCTGGGGCCAGGGCAGACAGGACCAGGCGTATTTCAGCTACCTAAGGAGAAGGATTATTGAAATGTGGGTCCCCAGAGCTTCTGAATTCCCACCACCTAATAACTCCCTGTGCCAAATAATTAACTCTTCTCCAGCATTTGCTTTGCAGTGAAGAGTGGGCTCATGGGGCTCAGCTCTGTTTGCAACTGTCGCAGTCCCGGGGCAGGCTCTATTTCAGCACTGCAGATGAAGTGGGTGATTTTTTGCTTTCTTTGTTTAAAAATTAAAAAAAAAAAAAAAATCCAGAAAGCATCCTGTTCCCTTAGGGAAGAAGTGGGGGATCAATAGGGACTGAGCCAGCATGGCTGGGTTTATCCATGGGGTTGGGCAAAGAAGATCATGCAAATGGCCATCCAGGTTTTGGGTTTATACCTTCCTTAGGCAGAATATCCTCTTGACATGAGACAGAGCACAGCGAGTGCCAGGGGGGGATTCCTGGCACCCTCAACCCGCCTTTGCAAAGGGAGACTGCCCAGACCATGTCATGTCACCTCGGCAGGACCACGGGAAACATGTTTTTCAGGAGCCTTACCCAGAGCACTTTGCAGCATTCGGTCTCTCCTTGGCAGCTGTCCTAACCTAATTATAATTAAGTATGTATTAAGCTAGGATGAAGTGGCCTTTGAGTGGCTATAACTTTTTAATAGGGGAACTTGGGGTAAGGCAGCAGGAACACAGCTCAGGCCAGGCAGCAAGGTGTCGTGTGAGCCCTGGATGTGGCACGTTGGGGATGGGGCCAATGGCTCCATCAGAGGAACCTGCCTGTGTCTCCATCCTGAGGACACAGAGCCCTGGCCCTGCTGGGGTCTGCAGAGACTCCAGCTACGCAGGGCTGCCCCCCCCCCCCCAGCACCAGGGCAGAGCTCCAGAGCCTTATCTAGGGGGTCTCTCCACACTTCCAACTATTATTGGCATCACTAATTGGTGCTGTGCCCATGCGAGGGTGGGCAATGGGGGACGATGGATGCATCTGAGCAAGCAGAGCCAAGAAGTGCCTACACATCGTTCCTCCACACCATCCCGAGCCCATCTGGGAGACCCTGTGCCCAGACGTGGTGGGTGCCAGTGCCCGGCGGCGGGCACCACCCTGTCTCGTCCCGCGCCCTTGGAAGAGCGAAGCCGCTGGGGAGCAATGGTTTGCCCAGCTGAATTCCTCGCTGTCGACTGCTGCTCAGCGGCACCATTGCCCGCCTGCAAACCCATCCCCCGAGCATTGGGACCGCCGGGGGGAAGAGGGGCTGAGAAGCGTGAAGGAGGGAATGGCAAGAAAAGGGATGTGGGCGACCCTGGGTCAGCCTCAGTTTCCCCAGGTACTCAGCAGGGGAAAGATGCTCGTACCCTTCATAAAGCTCTTTGCTGTCTGTGGCAGAAAAGGCTGCTATAAACTTATGCCAGGTGGTGGCTTCAGTTCTCATCCCTGCTTCCAGATGCTTTAGTAACAAAGGGAGGAGGAGGTAAAAGCTTCTTTTTCCATTCTGGCATACTAATGCCCCATCCCTACCCTCAATGGCTTCAATAATCCCCTACTGTTTTTCAATGTTCACCATGTGCTAGAGCAAAGCAAACCCATTCTCTCAGCACACCACCTGGTTTTGATTCTGCTAGAAAACAGCCTCATCTCCGGGGTCCTGCCTGTCCCCATCACCCTGATGGGTGCACACAGACGCTGCCCATCGGAGGACGAATTCCAGCTGTGACCAACTCACATCTATCAAATCCCACAGCAGGACCTCACTGCCTGTATCACTGCTCCCTCCTTCTGTCCCTGACACAGGGCTCCTGGTCACTTGGTGGCATAGACAGGGATGTGGTGACAGATGCAATAAAATGTTACTACTGTGAGAATTAATATATGGTGTAAGCTGTTCCTGTGCCAGCCCAAAACTCACAGATGAAGGTACACAACTCTGCACCGCCTGACACCCAGAGAGCACGGAGATATCTGTAACACATCCATCCACCCTTGCTGGCCTCTGATAGATCAGTGGGTTTGGCTTTATAATCTCATTTAAACACATGAGTTTGCAAAGCTCAGCCTAGAAAGATAAACGGGACCTCGGAGGAATTTCTGAGCATGTAGTAGCTTTACTATAAATGTAAATTAGAGCATCAGAATGAAACTAACCACTGGGAGGGATGCAAAGTCAATTGAATTTTAAGGATTTAAGGACAGCAGATTGTCTGTGGGGGTCCCCCGCCCAGAGAAGTCCTGCACTTGCTGTGGTCCTCACTCAGGGCTACCTGCTGCCCACCCGTGCACGTCCCCTCACCCTGGCCACTATGAGCCTCCTGCCCTGTTGTCCCCAAGGGAGGATTGCTGAGGGGCTGCTGCAGGGCTTTGCTGGGTCATCTGGCATTGCTGACTTTTGGGTATCTTCATAAAAATCTCCCAAAAGCTCTGTGTTCCCTTGGTGAGGTCTCCCCAGTGGCCACCACCAGCTTGCAGGCAGCTCCCCATTTTGGTGACTGCTTTGCTGAACCCGAACTGGCTGTGGCAACTCTCTGGCATCCTCCAGTGCAGCTTCCCGGTTGGCACATCCACCTTTTCCCACCCTGGGACCTGCAAATCACCATCCACAGGGGATGCAACTGCCTGCCCCATCCCTTGCTCTTCCCTGCTTCCCTCTCTGGGAGTTATTCCAGCCTGGAGCCTGGAGATAAGCAGGCTGGTGGGATCTCTCAAAGATTTGTGAGGTTCTGTTAGTATCGCAGTTTGCTTTCCCCAAAGCCCCCAGCACCCTTTCACCTGCACCCCTCCAAAGAAAGCCCTTAAAGCACATTCTTAACATTAAATACACGGTTGAAGGCATGTTGAAGTCCATGAGATTTCAGCAGTGGCTCATTTGCTGGAGTAGAGCTGAATTCCCAGCACGGGAAGGTCTCGCTGCCTGTGAGAGGTTTCCCCTGGGGATTTTGCAAGCTGAGGGCATCTGCTGGGGGCTGCTCAGGAGATGGGCAGCAGCATTTCCCTACCTCCTGCTACCTCCTATTCCCAGCCACTGTCAGGTCAGGTCCTCCCCAGAACTTTGCAGAAAGCATCTCTGGCTGATGCCAGACAGGACTTTGTCGTTCTGAGCGAAGCAGGATGACCCCAAAGCTTTCCCATGGAAGGCAGCAGTGACCTCAAATGGCATCGCTGCTCCCTTGATGTCCTTTTACATGTGTTACCTGGCTCTGTGCAGCCCAAGTCACTCCCGCAGGGCAGGCAGAGCCCTCCCTGTACAGCAGAGACCTCCCCTGGCTGGTACAAGCCACCTCTGCCTGCTTTGAGCATCTTTCGGTTGGGATTGCGTGTCCAGGAGGTGCCATCTGTGTCCCATTTTTGCCATCTACCCGAGGGTGAGATAAACCCTACAAACACCCTTTTCTCCTCAGCTCTAATCCAGGCACATAATTCAGATGCCTGCAGAGGATGTTGAGTTTGTCACCTGGATTGGTGACTCGTACCAGGGCAAATGTCCCTCTCCCTGTTTGGCTTATCTTGAGATGCATCTGCAGTGGATTTGCACGGGGAGGCTATTTTTATTTAAAACAAATGGGAAGAAAAAAAAAAAAGAAATTCATGAAAAAAGAAAAAAGAATCAATTGAAACTCAGCCTGAGTCCCTGCTGCCATCTGCCGGGGTCCGAGCACAGAGCCCCCTGCACCAGCCCCGGGATGGGGATGGGTCCTGCCTGGCTAAGGGGCCCCTCCTGGATCCGGTCCTCTCCTGCTGCAGCCTCATTTGGGAGCCAAACCGCTGGAAAGCCCCAACAGCCCCCAACAGCATCCCAGCTGAGGAACTTGGCTGTCCCCTGCTTCTCCGGGATGGCACATGCAGAAGTATTTTGGCACCTAAATTTTGGGAGTCAGAGCCCAGCTCCTGAGGGACACAGGCACTCCTAATTTCTACTCGCTCATCTTATTTTCAGATTTACACCTGATGCCTTGTTTGTCCATCATAAAATGTGCATCCAAAATGTGCCTCTCCCTTTGGGCAACAGGCATGACAGGGATGTGGGCATGGCTGGGTGGGCATGACTTGGAGGACCTTGTGGCTCCCCTGGGTGGCAGGGATATGAGCCAGGGAAGAAGCAGAGACTGCAGATGCTCCGGGCTCACAGTGTCCTTCGAAAGCTGCCTCCTCCACGTCTGGATGTGTGGGATGCCCAGGAGTGTGGGCTGGCTCCCCCCAGGCCTGGGGGTAGAACAGCACATTGTCAATGTGCAACAAGCTCTGGTGGCTTCCCAGAAGGTTTATTCAACCCCATCATGACATAGGATCATAGAATCATCTAGGTTGAAAGGGACCTCTAAGTGCCCTTCAGCACCACAACTTTTAAACACCTCCAGGGATGGTGACTCCACCACTTCCCTGGGCAGCCTGTTCCAATGTTTGACAACCCTATCAGTGAAGAAATTTTTCCTAATATCCAATCTAAACCTCTCCTGGTGCAACCTGAGACCATTTCCTCTTGTCCTATGACATGGAGCAAGGCCAGCTGGTTATGGCCATGTCTTCAACTTGCAGTGCCCAGAACTAGCTGAGATGCTCTGGTATGTGGAAGGTGGTGGTGGCTCTGGAGGCTCAGAGATCTCTGCAATGGAGGGTGCTGGGCTGAAAGTCACCGTGATCACAGCTATCACGGTACCCACCGACTCTCACCGGTCTCACATTCTCTCTTCTCCAGGCTGTTCCCAGGACGGCTGCCAGAGGCGGAGCCCTCCCCGAGGAGGTGTTTTCCAGGGACGCAGGTCCCAGCTGCGTGCAGCCGGGGGCGGCTGAGGGGCACCCACCCACCCAGCGATGCTCAGCCCCCTCCATCCCTGCAGTTCTCCCGCAGGACACAGGGGGGAAACCTCAGCCCATGCGAACGCCGCTCCCGGATCCTTTCAGGATTCCCTTTGCCTGGGCTCCTTATGGCCCGGGGAGGTGGTCCAGACCAGGAATCACCCTGGGGCAAAACTCTGGGGAAACTGGGGCAGGAGAGGAAGATCTGAACAGGGGATCCCAGTTTCGAGAGAGAGGTTTTTGTTCAGGCAAGGCTGGGACAAGGCCAGTTCTCTGCATGTAAGGGGACTTTCTGCAGCAGCATCTCACCTCACGGATTGGTTGAGTAAAGCCAGGATGCAGCTCCTGCAGCAGGCAAAAAGGCAGCAGCTGGGCAGACACAGCCCGATGTTGGAGCAGCGGAGCATCTTTGCCCGCTAAGTGTGCTCTTGTGCAAGAGGGCAAGTGCCCACCAAGATGAAAGGCATGACAAGAGATCGTGCAAACAGTGCTCAGCACAGGAAGGACACGGGCCTGTTGGAGTGGGGCCAGAGGAGGCCACGAAGATGTTGCGAGGGCTGGAGCCCCTCTGCTGTGAGGACAGGCTGAGAGAGTTGGGGGGGTTCAGCCTGGAGAAGAGAAGGCTCCGGGGAGACCTTAGAGCCCCTTCCAGTCCCTAAAAGGGCTCCAGGAAAGCTGGGGAGGGACTCTTGATCAGGGAGGGGAGCCATAGGAGGAGGGGGAAGGGTTTTAAACTGAAAGAGGGGAGATTGAGATGAGATCTGGGGAAGAACTTCTTTGCTGTGAGGGTGGTGAGAGCCTGGCCCAAGTTGCCCAGAGAAGCTGCGGCTGCCCCATCCCTGGAGGGGTTCAAGGCCGGGTTGGACGGGGTTTGGAGCAACCTGGTGTGGTGGGAGGTGTCCCTGCCCAGGGCAGGGGGTGGGACTGGGTGGTCTTTAAGGTCCCTTCCAACCCAACCCATTCTGTGATTCTTTGAAACCAACCCCCTGCCCAGCTCCGTTCTGGGGAAGTGTCCCCATGGTGCTGCATCCCACCTGGGGGATCTGTGGCTCAAGCAAAGGCAGGTGAGCAAAGCGTTGGGAAACCCAGCAGCACTGGGGCTGTGTGCCTGCAGGACGACCAAGCCAAGGCACATGTTTTGGCACAAGAAAAGGTCATAAAGGAGCATGATGAAGTGGTCTCCTCCATAAGCCACCGTCAGTAAGAGAAGTCATGGCACTTACTAGTGTCTGGGTGGTTAGGACTGGCACTGGGAAAGGCCTTCTAGCAGTAAGGACAGAGCCATGCTGGCATTGCCAGGGATGCTGCAGATGTCCTGTCCTCAGTGGGCTCCAGATGACAAATGTCTGTCAGGGATGGCTTCATTCTGCCTTGGTGCAGGGAATGGTCTCTTGCAGTCCAGCTGTCTCCTCAGTTTCCATCCCAGCCCTGATTCTTGCACCCTTTCCCTGTTTCTCCTGCAGGAAAAGAGCTCCCCGTCCTCTTCCACAGCTCTGCCTCACCACTACCAGCAACAAACTGGGTCCTGGAAAGAACATCGGCCGTTTGCATGGGAATGCATGGCTCGCTTGGAAACCTAGACCACAGCGTGATGTAGCCATGGGGGCAGGAGGGGAGCGTGGCTGCTTCTCTTACAATTACCAGCATAATTGTTAATATTACAGTGGGGAAAATGTATGATTTTATTGCACCAAAGTTTTACCTAGACTTTTACTCGTCTTGCTTCTCCCTGTGATAAGCCTTCCAGCAAGCATCCATGTGGCTTTGAGCATTCAAAAGCCAGGGACTAAAATAGAAATGGTCCCATGGGCTGCAGGATGGAGCAGCCAGAGCCAGACCTGCTCCATCGCCCTCTCACCGATGGGAAACTGAGGCATGGAGAGTTGAGTGACCTGCTCCTGTCCCTAAGGACATCAGTGGCAGTGCAGGGAGCTAAGCCATGATCTCCCAAGACCAGAATTAGACTTTTCCTTTGGAAGAAGGTACCCGAGAAAGGGGGTGGAAGAAATCCAGGGGTTAGCCTGGGATTGCTCCAGGCACCCCAGCCCTCACATGGGGCGGGAGAACAGAAAAGTGTAGGTCAGACAAATGTTCATCTGCCAAAAGTGTGACAGCACTGGAGCCCTTCCAGCCCCGAGCCGGTCGGGAAACCTTCAGCACGTCACCAGGTCGGGTCATTTAAGGTTATATTTTCACCTCCTG
Source organism: Numenius arquata (assembly GCF_964106895.1). Taxonomy (NCBI): domain Eukaryota; kingdom Metazoa; phylum Chordata; class Aves; order Charadriiformes; family Scolopacidae; genus Numenius; species Numenius arquata. Next base: position 11,637,862 of record NC_133592.1, read on the forward strand.
TATGGGAGGCAGAAGGGGAACATCTGGGGTCAGATCTGCCACCACTGAAGTCTACGGCCCATTTTCGTTTCTCAAGGGTCAAACTCAGGTGGCATTGAGCAATCTTTCAGTATCCCTTTGAGCTGCACCAGAGAAATGAAAAACACAAGTGATGGGGGGGAACCAGTGAGAAAAAGCAGGTTCCCTTTTCAGTGGATCCTGCTTCCCCTTCCCTTTTGAGGCTGTGCAGGCAGCGGGGAGAGGCCGCAGAGCTGCTCCGCTGGGGTTGTGAGGCTCTGTCATTATGTGAACATGGGGAGAGGGAAGTAATGAAGACACCTAGACCTGTGGTGGCTGAGCCTCTGCAGCCACGGGCACAGCAGTACGCAATGGCCTTGGTGGCCATGTAAGGACAGGCTTAGCCATCCCCAATCCAAGGGAAACCCGTGGTCTGGACAGCAGTGAAAGCATCCTAGGGAGATGTGCCAGCTCCGGTCTACAGCCCTTGGCCCGTTCCTGGAGATGATGAGTTTATGGCATTTTAGGGGAGCTGAAATATTATATTTCCAGTGTGTGGCTTGGTCTGAGTCTAGCAAGGACACCCCAGACCCCTCTGGCTGAGAGGGCAGCCTGTGGCCTGCCTGGTTTGCTCCCTCCCCCTGCCTGTTCCCTGGATGATGCTCAGCTCTGTCCTGCATCCTGCTGCCTGCTGCATCCCCAGAGATGCTGTTGGGTCCCCGCACGGTTTCTGTGCCTCCTCCTCAGGTCTCCAGGCAGCAGTATATCCATGGGGAGGGGAGCAGGCTGGGTTGGATTTGGAATGGGGGAGAGGTTTCACGGCAGGCATGGACCTGCCTGGGGGAATTTGACCTGGCCTCCTGACCTGGAGCTTCTCTGCGTGGCCACTTTTGCGGAGGTGTTGCCTGGGGAGAGGTGACCTTCCACCAGGCTTCCTGTGAAGGGTCAGCAGGGCCAGAGACACAGCATCCACCTGCAGAAACCCGGTAGAAAGGCGCTGCAGGGAGGAGGATGAAGGGGAAGCCTACATGGGATTTTTTGGGCACTTCCCGGCTCCTGAGTGTTTTGCTCCTTTCGTATTTAGACATAGGGACCCCTTAGCTGGGGGACAGATGAGTGAGGGGCATTGACTGGGACAATGTGGCGGTGTGAGGGGGTTGGCCCAGGTTGGCTTTGCCCCCTGGGCTCCTGGCACATGAGAGGGGCCCAGTGAGGCGAGTGAGGAGGCAAGTCCCTGGGGAGACAGGAGGTTGGGAAAGGAGTTTCTTCCCTGCCAGCAGAGAGGCAGGGTCATCCCTGCACCCACAGAGCTCCTTTGGGGCAGCATCCCCATCCCTGCTGTCCCTGAGCCTCCGTCCATCAGCTGGGTGGGAAGCACTGCTGGGGGGGCGGGGAGGTGAGGAAAAATACCTCCACCTTTGAAAAGATGCATTTGGAGAAAGTGGTAGTTGCCTGATTTGTAACCTCACAACGTTAAAGCCTTTCCTGGTTTTGCTGGGAAAGACATGGGGATGGAGAGCAGGAGTCTGTGAGCCCTCCAACGATGAGCTGGGCAATGAGTCTTTATCCACAGATTTTTTTTCTGCCTGGATTTTAAGTATTTTTATCAATACAACATTCCCAAGTGAGCTAAATGCTCTGACTGATGGCCATCACACGCTGAGCAATATTCTTATGTTTGGCCCATAAATACTTGTATTCTAAAAAGAAACATGTATTACAGATTTTGAGACAGAAAAAACATCTTCCAGGTATTTATCACAGAAATCCGGTGGAAATCCACTCTGCTAAGCCCGACTCAGCAACATGTTGTTGATTCAGGAAAGTGTATGTGTGGTACAAATACAGGTTTTAGAAAGGTGTTGAGAGGAATGGGAATGTGACCCTGACGAATTTCTGAGCACCTTTGCGGGTTAGAGGTAAGACCCATCCTCAGCAGCCATCTAAGAGGTACCTTTTGTGCTGATTTGGAGGATGAGGAACCAAAATAGAAGCCGGGCAAAGGAGATTTGGCTTTGTGAGTTCACGTTCCTGGAAATGGAAAAAGGGTTTGACCAAAGAAGAATGACTGCTCTCGCGGGAAATGTTTACAGCCCTCATGCACCCCAGTCCCTTTGCATACACCCGAAACCTGATTTGCTTAGATATCTTCTCTATGGAAATCACTTTCTAGCACCAAAGGGGCTTTTTGTGGCAATTACTTTGCCCTTCTCCCAACCAACTGTTTCCATGAGTTGCTTTGGAGTCGCTTGTGGAAAAATTACATTTATATTTAAATGCTTTCTCTCTAGCCCCGAGACGGCTGTTGAGCATCCTTCGGAGCAGAGGTGGTGTCCCCCGGGCATCTGGAAGCAGTGATGCGGCCAGGTCTCTGCCCTCTGAATTTGCATGGTCATGGGCTTTTCTGCCGAGTTAGCTGGAACTTGCAGTTTGGTATTTGGGTCCTTTTATCTGACCGCATCAGCTGTGGAAGGACAAACAAGGCTGGGAGAGCGAAGGCAGAGCAGTGCTGACAGCTGGTGAGTCTCTGGTGCGAAGCTCGTCCGTCGGAGCCGGCTTGGCCCCACGTTTTCCCTGGCAGAAGGAGTTTACCCCAGGTCAGTGTTTGGCTTCATGTGCCGCTGGCGTGTTTACTCTGCTATTGGGAAACCAAAGGTCTAAATAAGCGTGTCGTCAGGGCGCAGCCTCAGCTTCCTCCTCGCCGGCCGGGGCTGGTCGGGCAGCTTGAGGGGAAGGAACCGAGCCCCGGAGCCATGAGGCCGAGATGAGCCCAGCAGGATGCTGCATGCTCCGTGCCACCCGCAGCCCCTTTAGCTTTGGCACCGCTGCCGGTGTCACCGCAGCCACCCTGAAGGCAACCCCACCGCGGGCTGACTCGGGCTGCCTCCTCTGCTCTCTGTGCCACCCCTAAAAGCCACCTGAGATCCCTTCCTGCTGCCTTGTTGTCACCCCGGATCATGGCACCGGTGTCCCCAGGATCTCCTGAATTCAAATAAGAATAACTCAGGGATAAGGAGGAGCGCAGTGCCCTGCTCCCAGGAGCAACCATGAGTAGTCGTCAGTAGCCCTCGGAGGTGCTGTGGAGCCCTTTCCCCAAGGTGGCTGCTCCGTCCTGGTGGCCACCATGCTCTTGTTTGTCATTCTTGTCCCTGCAAGTTGCAGCAGCCTCCTCGGCGGTGGCTGGGGCATGGCATGGTACCTCCCTGCGCTCCTCCGCTTCCTTCCGCCGGCACCAGCCCCCTGAGCCACCAGGTTTGTTAACTTCCTCAGGCTGCAGCACGCCCCGAGGAGCAAAACAAGCAGCTCACAGTACATGGGCTGGGGAGGGCACGGGATGGGAGGGGACATGCTGCAGCTCCGACACGCGGGGAAATTTGGCCTCTGTAGATTTAGATCCTCTGACACATCCTTATTCCTTTGGTTCAGGGATACAATTCCTTTGGGTCTGGGTCTGAAACCAGGAGGTGGGAATGGGGCAGAAGGGATGGGAAAGATCAGGTTGGCCTCCCAAAAACTGAACCCAGCCTTTAACACTTGCGTGAAGGGCCCAAGCTGAGAGGAGGCTGCGGCACAAAGCCTGCTCCACTGGAATATTTGGCTATTTTGCAGGGTAGTGCCTTGGGGCAGGTGGTACCATGACATAGACACGAGACTTTCCCCTTCTTGCTATATTTGCTGCCGGAGGATTTCTTCTGAATTGCTGGTGGCCGCTCAACTGGTAAAGGTCGAGCCCACATCCCCCCTCTGCGGGGGCTTCACCTGGGGCAGGACGATGCCTCAGGAGGCAGCCGGGACTCCGAGCACTGATGTCCCACGCGGCTTGCACAGCCGGTGGTTGTCTCGACGTGCCAGCAATTAAAGGGGGTTTTGGCTCTGACTGGGTTTGCTTTTTTTAAAATTCACTGGAATCTCTCTGCGAAACCCACATCTATTTCGGCCCCCGAGCAGCTTTCGAATCTCGGAGCAGCAGTAGCAGTGGTCACTCTCTTCTGAAAAAACGAAACCCGCAAAGAAAACCAACACCAGATTCTTGCCCATGATATCAGCTGGGCTGGATCCGGCTGTAAGCCCCGTGTGACAGAGGGGCCAGCGGGAAGACGTGGGGGGCAAATGTTGCCAGTGATCGAGGTGGCACAGCCCTTTCTCAGGAGCAACCTTGAAGGCAGCAGGAAAAGGCCATTCCTAGGTGCCACCCGAGAAGAAATCAGCAGCGTGTCCCTAACCTAGGGTCACCCAGCCCAGGCCGTGTGTGGCTTTGTGCTGCCCTGGAGGTGCTGAGGGCTCTTCGAGCAGAGATTGGGTAAAGGGCTGCATGGGGAGGGAAGGAAAAGCTCATGGAATACGTAGGATGGAGGTGTGGAGGGAGAGAGAAAGGGAGGGGGGAATGGAGAGGTGGATGGCTAGAGGGATGGACAGATGGATGGACAGAGAGAAGAACGGAGGGTTGGAAAGGTGCATGGATGGAGGGAAAGAGGAGTGATGGAGGGAAGGGTAGATGGGTGAATAACAGGATGGTGGGATGGATGGGTGGATGGAAAGAGGGTGGATGGATAGAAGACTGGAGGGGTGGATGGACAGTTGAAAGGCAGAATGGCAGGAGGAAGGGATGGATGGAGAGATGCACAAGTGGAAGAGTGAAGGGTGGAAGGGAAAGCGGTGGGGGGACAGATGGGTGTCAGGATGGATGGATAGAAGGGTGGGTGGCTGAAGGGATGGCTAGCTGGATGAACAGCAGGGTGGTGGGACGGAAGGAGGTAGGGATGGATGGAAGAAGGGGTGGGAGGCTAAGGGGATGGCTAGTTGGATGAATGGCAGGATGGTGGGAGGGAAGGAAGGATGGACAGATGGAATGGATGGGTGGATGGATGGATGGCTGGAGGGTGGGTGGCTGAAGGGTTGGCTAGCTAGATGAGTGCCATGGTGGTGGGAGGGAGGGGAGAGAGGATGGGAAGGATGGATTGACAGATGGATGGATGGATGGATGGATGGATGGATGGATGGATGAAGGGGTGTGTGGCTGTGGGGATGGCTAGCTGGATGAGTGCCATAGTGGTAGGAGGGAGGGAGAGAGGATGGGAAGGATGGTTGGACAGATGGATGCATGGATGGATGGACAGATGGAGGATGGATGGATGGAAGGATGGATGGATGGATGAATGAATGGATGAAGGGGTGTGTGGCTGTGGGGATGGCTAGCTGGATGAGTGCCATGGTGGTGGGAGGGAGGGAAAGAAGGAGAGAGAGAGGGACGGAAGGATGGATGGACGGACAGACGAAGGGTTGGGTGGCTGTGGGAAGGGCTAGTTGGATGAATGACAGGGTGGTGGGAGGGAGGGAAGGATGGATGGAGGATGGACGGATGGACGGAGGGGTGGGTGGACAGAGGAAGGGGTGGATGGGGGGCAGGTGGAGGGGCTGTGTGCCGGGGTTACGGATGCCCGGCGGGGTGGAGGGGTCGGGGCGGGGCGGGCGGTGCCCGGGGCCGGTCGGCGCACACGTGCGGGGCGGGACCCGCCGGTAGCCCCGCCCGGCCGCCCGCCCCCCCCCCCGGTGCCGCCGGTGCCGCCCGCCGGGGAGCGGAGCCCAGCGGAGCCCGGCGTGGAGCCCGGCGGGGCGAGCCGAGCCGAGCCGAGGATGGGCAGGGAGCCCCGGCGGCAGCCGCCCCCCAGGTGGGAGAGCCGCGGGGCCGGGGGACACTGCAGCTACCCCCGGTAGCCGGGGGGTGTCGGTGTAACCGGGGCGGGGGGTCCGTGCACCCGGCGTCACCGGGAAGCTCCGTCTTACCGGGGTGGCCGTGTAAAGGGGGGTGGCGCGGGGTGGTGTACCCCCGTGGAGGGGGCAGGCTAGAAGAGGGTTCCTTATAACCGGGGTGCCCGTGTCACCGAGGAGCCCCTGCACCCAGGTGTGGGGTCCGTGTGGTGGGAGGGTGCTGGGCACCGGTGTGCCCGGAGGGGGCTGTGTAATCTTGGGGGGGGGGAGGCTGGTATAAACGAGGTGTCCCAAGTAACAGGAGGGTCAATGAACCCAGTGTGATGGGGGGAGTCCCGTGTAGCTGGGGGTTTTCATTTAAACCCACTAGTGGGGGTGTCACCAGCTCTGGGGTGGGGGGTTTCCTTTGCAACCTTGGAAGGGGGGGCACCCTGCACCCCTTGCAGCCCGAGGGGGGGTCCACGGCCCGCCATGCCCCTGGCCAGGAGGAGCCCGTGTCACCCCACGGGTGGGGATGGGGCCCCACCACCGTGACTCATTTCTGGACTGCGTACTTGTTTTCCTCCGCGCCGCCCCACAGAGTTGCTGCTGGAAGCCCAGGTGTGGGGCCCTGCCCGGCCCCTGGGGACCACCCCACCATGCCTGGGTCCCCGGGAAATCCCGGGGGCTCTCCAGCACCCGCCTGGAGTTTTGGCAGGGCCGCTGGCGGGGGTGGCAGTGAGTCACTCCGTGTCACTGCAGCAGGAGCTCTCAGGGCTGGGCTGGGGGGACCCAAGGGCCACGAGTCTCCTGTTGCTCCTGTCAGCCTCGGCCGGGTCCCCGCAGCTGGAGGGGGGCAGAGGTGTAACCCCTTGGGGGGGGAGGGAGGGCGGCAGGATGTGGTTTGGGATGTGACAAGCCCAGCAGTGTGGCATCGGAGTATGGACGTGTGCCAGCCCTGAGATGTCCCCACGCCGCTTCATGCACCAGCCTGTGCTCATAGTTGAGCCTGCAAAGGGGCATCTTCCATCAGGTGCTTCTGTGGCCTTACGGTGTCACCAGCCGGCTCCTGTTTAGTGGCTAGTGCTGGCCGGAGGGTGGCCAGCCCCAGCCTGGCCTCCTGCTACGCTCTCTTCTGCAGCAGCCTCCCCGAAAGGATGTTTAGCTGCTTTGGCTGGTGTAAGCCCTAAGGGAGGAAAAGGCTAGGCTGAGTCAAATCGCTAACGAAAGCAGGAGAAAAGAGATTTCAGACCTTTGTTTTCATGTTTATTAAAATCTCACTCCTGTCGCCCCAGCACCCGTTAACTCTGCGCGGGGCTTGTTTTCGGTGCTGCTGCTGCTGCTCTGGATGCAGCGAAAACGAGCTCAGGCGGCTGGTGCTGCTCACCCTGCTGTTGACGAGGCTGATGCTGAACAGCTGCAATTTATTTAGTTTTTTTTCCCATTTAGATTAATTTTCCAAACCTTGGTTTGATGCAGAGCCAGCAAACTCCAGGGATATGCAGGATGTCAACGCTTTAATTTCTGTGTGTGTCGCAGGGGGTCGGTTTGGTTTTGTTTTTTGTTTTGTTTTGGTTTTTTTTTTTTGCTTTTTTTTTTTTTTTTGTCCTTGTTGTTCAGAGCAACAACTTGGATGGAGTTGCAAATTGTTTCCGAAACGTGACTGCAAAGTGTTTTGGAGCTTGGGGTGTTGCTCAGATTAGAGCTTAAACCTAGAAAGATGAGGAGATAAAGGGCGAGAGGCTGGTGGCGGTGGTTGCGGTGGGTACGTCCCTGGGTTGCAGTGACTGCGCCAGGTCGGAGGGCTCAGGCTGTGGCTGGGTGCATCCTTTGGGGCTGGACTGGGTGATGCACGGTGGGTTTCTGCAGGGAGGCAGCTGGGCAGCGCAGAGCCCCTGTCTGGGGTTCCACGAGCCAGGGATGTGTCTGGTCCAAGGCTGGCTGACTGTGTTGTCCTGCTGGATTGAAGCCGGGGAAGCTCCCTGATCTGCCTTCCCCAGCATCCTCTGGCCATCGCTCTCCTGCTCCGCTGGTCGGGGTGAGAGGAAAGGGGACGAAAAGTGTTTTTGGAGGTGTTTTTACAGAGGGAGAAGCTGTAATGGCAGTGTGCATTGGTTTGGGGAAGGAGGTTAGGGCTCCTCACGGGCAGCCCCGCGTCTCTGGTGGTGCTGTAGGATGGTGCAGCTGGACAGTCCCTCCTCCCCCCTGGAGATCAGGGCACCCCCATTTGGAGAAAAGCAAACCAAAACTGTCACCTTGTGCCTTTTCCTGAACGTGAAAATGAAAATGTGCGTTTTGCACTGAGAAAGAAGAACTGAATCCAGATGAAAGCGCTGGCAGAGAGGCACATTGCTCTGGCAGGGTGTGCTCCCCGTGCTGCAGCAGCCCCTGGGGCTGAGGGATCCCAAATCCAGCAGTGGCTTTGCTATCACCGTGATGCTCTGGCCGTGACCAGGCTGTGACACCCTCTCAGTGGCATGGGGACTGCTGTGGCCTTGCCACGCTGCAGCTCACCTGGGGTAGTTTCGACTTCTCTTTTTTTTTTTTTTTTTGGGTGGCTGCTGAGCTGTTCCTGGCATGACGGGGCTGCCCGTTTTTGCATTGTTATTTTGCAAGTGGCAAATTGTGCGTGGGTCTGCTGGGGGAGAGCCACTCAGGTGAGTGTCCCCAGCTTGTTTTTGAGCGGCGGGAGGCTCCTCCTGCATCTGAACTCGGCTCCCATCAGCGCTTTGAACTTGCGCTGGGCGGTAGGTGAGAGGATGGGGAGGGGGGTGAGGTTCCTATGGAAACAATGTCCCCCCCCGCCATGGTCATCGCACTGCAGCCCGGCAGGTCTTCCCTGGCTGCAGCTCTGCGGCCGTGCTCAGCTGGGGAGGTGTTTTGGGCTGGAAATGTCACTTCTGACTGCAGTGGAGGAAAAAGTGACCTGTGGATGCAATCCAGGCTCCATCGCTGCAGCTCGTGCTCTTTCCCTCCTCTCTACAAGAATTCCCTTCTGCTTCCCCAAGAGGCTCAATATTGTGGGACTCCCCATCCTTGGCATTATCCACCATAGCCAGAGGCGGTGTGGGGACATTTTTGTCACCAGATTCTTTGTGAGGGTCCCACCCACCCAAAGCCACCATTGGTCTCCAGGTGACCTCTGCAAACCACCCACGGTTGCGTCTGTGTTGGCCCGGGGTTGTTCACCTGGTGACACGGGTGTGCTATGCATGAGGATGCGGTGAGCATCACCCGGTGCTACATCCCCGAGGGGTGGGACGGGACCTTTCACCAGCGCTTGCTGCTGGCACCGAGCCCTCTCCACCGGCCTCCTGGGTGGGAGCCTGGGGAGCGGCTGCAGCTCCCGAGCGCCTTTCCCAGCATGGAAACCGAAAACCGACGTTCCCGTTTTTCTGATCTCGTCTTTGGCCGCCAATTAGCACGACGTGAGAACTTGTCTCCCCAATGACGCGCCTGTGTGACTCCTCGGATGCTTTAATTGCAGGGTTTTCAGCAGCCAGGGTGCGATGAAATGGTAATTGTTGTGATTGTATGCTGTGCGGTAACTAAAAGACGCAGCTCTTTGGCGAAGCTTAATTAGGAAATAGGGACACTGTTGGGAATGGCTCTGCGATGCGATTTTCCTAATGAAAGCTACTGAATAGGCAGCCTTGTAATGAAGAACAGGCTCGTGAGGGGCACTGCCAATTGCTCTTCTCTAGTGTTAATTTTGTATTTCCTCCCCATTGTTCCTAATACCCTCTTGGAAAAGCTTGAAGATAAAATGCTTTATTTTCTTACGCCTCGTATCCTGTTTGGCAAGCCGCGATTATAGCATGTGCATCTGGAATACATGAGTGGCCAGGCATGAGCTCCTTCAGAACTGTTAATCTCTGATTTCAAGCTCTGCCTCTGGAGAGGTGGGGGGGGGGGGGGGGGGGGAAGGCAATTTGGGTTTGTGGTGGGATGATGTGCTCCCTCGCTGGCGTGGGGCAGCGGGAGATGCTCAGATGCTCGGCGGCGTCCGCAGATGCGGAGCTGGAAGAGGGTGCGAGGGCATCGCGGTTTGTTTGGAAACAGCCTGGGGGGGTTTCGCCTTCGAGGCTTGGCCGTTTTCGGCTCAGATGGTCCTCTCCTTCGCAAAGCGCGACTGCTGTATTTAACCATAACCTGCCGCGTCTGAGAGTTCACCCGGGTTCCAGTCTCCCGCTGGTAAGAGCGAGCCCGGGGGCCAGATCCTGCTGGGGGCAGCTGGGTGCTCAGCACCCCCACCTGGGCTGCACCGTTCCCGGAACGGGGCTGGCAAACCCTCCCTCCCTCCCTCCCTGTCCGGGGAGGAGCGGGCTCCAGCGCTCCCTCCCCAGCTGGGCCGGGCAGAGAAAAGGGCTGCAGATGTTTTTTAGCCACCAGATGTGAGCGTGACCCTCTCGCTGAGTAAAAAGGGGAATAAGAAAATGCTACCTTGCTGGGTGACGCTGTCCTGGGGCGCCGTGACAATTATTAATGACTCTCATTGCTGCGGGGGGACCTTCCGTGGTTGTGAGAGATGGCGATGGGGCTTGGCTTTCCCTCTGATGTTTTGTTTCATTGCCCGGAATTCCTGCAGCGCTTGGGGCGAGAGCAGCTCGGGGTGCTCCTAAAATGCTGCTGGTCCTTATTTTGGGGTGGGTTTAAGCAGGAGCGAGCAGAGCCTGGCACGAGCAGCTCATGTGATGAGGGTGCCTAGGAACAGCAGGGCACGCCGGAGCATCGTCCCTCCGGTCACGACGCTGCTCTGGATGAGCAGGACGGGCTCAGCTTCACCCTGATCTCGTGACCTGTCCTTAGCAGCTGCCCTGGTAGGGAATTCGTCATCTTTTTTTATCCTACGGTGGAGTTTTTTGTGCTGCAACATCAAAGTATTCTCACTATTGCGTTAATGTCTGCTCAAACGCAGCGCTGTGTGGAGGGGTGTACGGCTGGTGTGTGCACGCTTTAAGAAAGACGGTGTTGTCTTGAGCTTGCAAAAGTGTTTTTCATCCCTTCCACAAAGGCCCATTCTTTGTTGTCTCAAATTAGGATGAAACGCTTCCCCTTTCAGCTGCTTCCCCCATCGCTCTATGTCTATTTAAACCCTCGGCTCAGAGGCTTCTCTGCAAACAAGCTCTCATCCTTTCAGGTGGCATTTCCCTTTTCTCATTGTTTCTGGCAATCTGTACATGTGAAACTTCGCAAATGTTTCTTCGGTCTCGGTGTCTTTGTGTGGGTAAAACCTCGCAAATCTGTCCTCGCGCCACGTATGGCCTCCTGCCACCATGGCGGAGTTAATGGAGGTGGCTCTGCAGTCATAGAATCATAGGATTGCCCAGGTTGGAAGGGACCTTTAAGATCATCGAGTCCAACCATCAACCTCATACTGATAAAAACCCATCACTAACCTGTGTCTCTAAGCACTGTCAACCCGTCTTTTAAATACCTCCAGGGATGGTGCATCAACCACTTCCCTGGGCAGCCCATTCCAATGTTTAATAACCCTTTCAGCAGGAAAATTTTTCCTAATATCCAATCTGAACCTCCCCTGGCACAACTTGAGGCCATTCCCTCTTATCCCATCACCTGTGACTTGGGAGAAGAGACTGAAGAGTCCTGCCGAGCGAACTCCAGCCTCGCACAGACCCAGCCTGGGCGACATCCCCTCGTCCCTGTGTGTGAATCCCGTTTATCTAAGAGGGCTTCTGCTTGAGGCTCGCCTTCATGGATCGATTAGGTGGATGGCAATCAAAGCCAACAAGCCTAATGTCCCCAAAGCATTGCTCATTAAATGCAAATTGTTCCCGGGTTGATCGTGAGGGAGCTTGGATGGTGTGAAGGTATGGCTACATGGGTCTAAATCCATGTCTGCTGGTACAGAGCACACCCCGAGCCTGGGGACCTCCTTCATGGTGGGCCCTGAGCTGCTGGATTATGGCGCTGGGTTTAGAAATGATGGCAGGAGAGCGAGTACAGGCTGCCCAGAGAGATGGTGGAGTCTTTGTCTCTGGAGACATTCAAAACCTGCCTGGATATGTTCCTGTGTTTTGGCAGGGTGGTTGGACTAGATGTTCTCCAGAGGTCCCTTCCAACCCCTTCTGTGAGTATTTAACAGTGTTCCACCTACTCCCTGTGGTCTCCAACCAAAATGCCACCATGAGTGTGATGCTTTAGGATGAAGGGAGTAGGCTTTGACTCTGTGGAAATTGGGTGCTTGCAGTCACCATCATGCCAGTTCCTAGGGCTCCTAGTGAAGACCTGAGCCAGGGGACCAGCTCCATGTGCTCTGATGCTCCTGTCCATCATGGGAGGAAGTGGGGGCTGGAAGGGGTTCAGGCTGCATTTGCTGCGTGGGCTTCTTACAACCTTTGCTCCTGTGATGTGTGACTGGTGGGATTTAGGGACTTTCATGTGCAAAACCAGCTGGTTGGGGCTGTGCCAAACTGTCTGGAGACACTTCGGGGATGGGGTACTCTCAGCGTCCCTTGTACTTGTCATGTCACCATCGAAGGCAGTCACTGTGCCAGGGAGGAGGGATGGAGAGTGGTGGATAGGGCCTTCGCAGGAAGAGAACACCTTTCAGCTTGTCTTCTCCATGGCTTTTTGGGCTGATAGGAATGTAGCTCTGGTGACTGTACTAGGCCAGGCCAAAGGATGGTCCAGCTCAGGGTCCTGCTCTAAGCCAGGGAGACCCCAGGGGCTTGGACCTTGTTCATTGTGATGGGGTCACCCTGAGCTCTCCAGTCCCAGCATCTTCCCTTTGTGCAGCCTGCTCTTCTCCACATCTGCTGGGTTTGGCGCATCTGGAATGCAGCAGTGGCCTCCAGCACAGCTTGAGCCTGCTTCTTCCCAGAGGTGAACGCAGGGTTTGGAAAGGTTTTGTGCCCTAGGCTTGTTGTTCCCCTCTCAAATGGCAAGTGTGGGTGCTGCTGTGATATTTCAGTGCTGTGGGCTGTTTGAAGATGCTCAGGGGCTTGGCAGCCTGGTGGGGTTGGCCACTGCTGGTTATTCCACCATTAGATGGATGCCCAGTTCTCCTCGTTTGGAGACTTCCTTTCTTCTCATTAATTATGATAGTGATGCTGTGGTTCTACTGAGTCCTCTGGTGAAAGTGGAGCTCAGACCCCTCTGTGAGCTTTGGAAGCGTGTGAATCACAGTCTCACTTGCCTGAGGGTGATGGGGAACAGCCAAAAACGTCCTTGCCATCATCTGTCTTTTGTGGTGCTGCAGCCAGCGGTGTAAATTGAAAGTTTTGGGCAACCAAGCCAGGGACTGAAAAGGCTCCTGGGTTCCCAGCAGGGCCTCCACAATGGCAGGAAGCAACTTCTAAAGCTTCCTTTGGATACGCAGGGCCTTGGGGGAAAGATTTACTTGCTTGTTTATGCTGTAAGTTAATCTATTTAGTGGGTTTGGCGTTAAAGCTCACAAAAAGCCCTCTGAAATGGTCACGCTGCTTGTTTGTAGCGCTTTGTCTCTCACTTACTTTGTTTCACAGCTGGAGGAGTTAAGCAGAGGACGGAGCCAATTGAAATCTCACGTGTAAACTTGTTTTTCCGAATAGGCTGAAGGAATTAGCATCAGCTCTCGCTGTCCTCCATCGCAAGGCAGCTGCGGGGGGAAGGCAGCGCGGGGCAGGGGTTGGGGTCCCCTCTGGAAGGGACCCTTGGTTGGGTATGCTCCGTGCCCCATTGCTCGGTTGCACGATGGAGGTGGTCCCTGGCCCTGTTGAGGCTAATAGATGATTTTGCAATAGAAAAAAAACCACCACCAAACCCAAACCAACCCACCCCCCGCCGTGAGCCAGTGTAGCAGAGTAGGAATTAAAATAGCATGAGGTTTGGGGGGCAAGAAATCTTAGGAAGAGTTTGAAAAGGCCCAGGAAAGTGCTGGGTCAGCGGAACAAAGTGTAGCTGATGAGCATTTCTCATGATATTGCGGCATCACTGTTTCCCTTTGTGTTTGATGCCATCCTAAATATGGTAGTGCCACCCACATGTAACCTTGCACACTAAAAATGGATTTTCCCCAAGGGCGATGTCCAAAGAAGCCCCATGGACACAGCAACTGCCACAGAAAGCATGTGGGACAGCTGAGGATGTGGTCCGTGCCCAGAGGTAGTGGGTGCTGGGCTCCCTCCCAAGCTGAAGCATCTTTAGCTGCAATGAAGTCTTCATCTTGGGAGGGAGCCCAGCATCTTCAGCCTCAGCGAAGATGGGAAAGTATCCCTCTTGGGAGAGAGCTCAGCACCTGCTACGTCTGGTCATGGAGACCTCAAGCCCAGCTGTCCCATATGCTTTTGGGAGGGTGTCTCCTGTGCATGGAGATACCTGGAGTCTTGTCCCCTTTGCCCCATGTGAGTGTGTAAGACCCTTCCAACAGGGATGTCTCCTTGCGGTCTGTCCCACCAGGTTGGACAGCCACTCTAGGGAGCATTGGGAGGAACTGTTTGACGCTCTGTCATGTCCTTCACTTCCTTCTTGGCAGGCGCAGCTTGGGCTGATGCCTTTATTTTGGGAAACACCTTTTTTTTTTTTTTTTTCCTTTTCTTTTTCTCTAAATTATGCATTTGCTGAGTTTTTTATTTTTTCCCCTGGTCCTCTCTTGTGACACACAGCCGCTTCTCTGCTGAACTTCCACCTTCCCTGAAGAGCAGCCCTGGAGTTTCCATTACAAACTGCTGACAGCACCCAGCCGGGCTGTGCCCGACACCGTCGCTGTCTCCAGCCTAAACCTTCTTGGGGCTTAACTTGACACTGAGCTTGTAGTTGACGGTGATGTCGGGTGAAACTTTAACCTTCACTGTTGTGATAAAGACTGATACAAGCTGAAATAAACTCTTGCATCATGTGGCGAGGGGTTTTCATAATTGGTGCCAGAAACGAGTATGTTTCCTCTCTGAAAAGTGAGTATATATAACTGGTCTTTTCTTACTCAGATCAGATATGTGTCATTTCTGCTGGTTTTCTTGAGGAGAAAAATACGAGGCTTTTCTTACCCTGGCTGAGTTTTGCCAAACCCACGCAGCCCGTCGAGTGGTGGTAGATGGGTCTGGGGCTGCTGATGTCCTGGGTCGTCTTCTCCGCACCCATCACAGGCTGGTGGAGAGGGGTGTTTGGGTGGCAGGGATGTCGCTGGACGCATGGCGCTGGCGGCAGAGCTGCTGTCGCCGACAAGAGTAAGAGGAGAGGAGATGGGCCTGGCTCTGTGCTCCTGGCCAGAAAGCGAAGCATGGGCTGCTGAAACCTGCTAGCCTTGGTCTGGTGTGTCAGAAGGTGAGCAAAGTGTTGATGGAGGGGAGATAAAAAGAAGCACAGTGTAGGGCTGGATTATTTCTTTTTTTTTCCTTCATTTGGTATTTTTTTTAGGAAGTTACTGTCCAGCGTCAAGATGTACTTTACAATGGTGAAATCTAAGAAATCCCCACAAACCTCTGTGGCTGCTCATCTGCCTCCAGGCGGGAGGATTGAAAAGGCAATGGGGACTGAGGGGCGCGGGCTGGAAGGGCCATCGGGACTGGAAGGGTGGCTGAGGACCCCTGCCCGGCCTTGGGGCAGGGACCATGCTCCCTCTGTCATCCGGTTTGAGTCTGTCACTGCGTGTTCTGCCTTCAGGGACATGGGTGCAGATAAGTCTCCTCCTCTTTATAGCAGCCTTTCTGTGATGGAAGTTATCCCATATCCCATTTAGCCCATTTATCCCATTTTATCCCATTTCCCACCCCCAGCAGAGCAGGGCATACGCCCTTCAGTTTAACACACAGCAGGGTGTATTTTCTTGCTGTCTTTCAATTTGAAGCTTGACCTTCAGCGTCTCTAGGAACGGGACTTTTGCAGTTTCCTTCAGAAACCATTGCAAAAAGTAATAGACCTTATTCTAACAGCATCAGGGAGACACATTCCTCCCTGGGCCTTTCACTTCCCAAAGCTTGACACTTGAATGGCTCAAGAGCGTTGCGTTACAGGAGCTAAAAATAACGGAATATGGAGATGAAGGGTGCAGCCTGTGGCTTTTAGCTGGAGATGGAGATGAAGGCAGCGTCTTGCTGATGGTAAGAGCATCTCTGATTGAAAGGACCTGCCATGAGTCACTGGGGTTGCATACGGAGAAATGGCTTTTTGGAGAAAGAGAGAAGGTACCATCGCAACTGCTCTTCTCGGTGATGGCTCGGTGGGACTAATTTAGAGATCTGTATTTCTCGGCATCAAAATACATCATGGCTCTAAAGGGGTAGCGAGTGGAATTCCCCCATTATCTGTTTGTCAAGAATACGCTAGATCCTGTCCTGAAAAATGGTAATTGCAAAAAAGAACATTTTAAAAATAAGTCAAGAGGAAGTCTCAGTTTGCAGAATGGGTGGTGGGGAGGTTTGCAGACAATTCTGGGCTGGACACTATCGGGCTGCTGTGGTTTCAGTTTCCCCTGAGCGTTGCTGCTGGGGTCTAACGCTGGTCGTGGTCTTCACGGAGCCACCCCGTTCGCGTTGCTGCCCTTGCACCAAGGGAGTCACTCGCTTACAGCAAGTCCCAGAATAGTTTGCCAGTGCCTTCAGCTCGTGTGAGTCTGCGATACATCGCAGGCTGCTTCTCTTTCTCAAGGAAACGCAGAGTTACTCTAAAATCCAGGCCTGAATGTGGAAGCAACAAACCTTCAAATGACTGGTTTGAACTCAGGTCAGTCAAGATGCAAAGCCGATGCAAAATATTGTAATCCCCGCCTAATAGCTGTTGAATATCTGTCTCTGGGAGGTCCCTTGGCTTCCTAAAATCTACTACCGGTCTTCTCGGTGTCCAGGGTTAAGCAGGATGGGTGCTGTGCCCCCACTGCAAAATTGGTACCCGAAAAACTGAACCCGGCACCCACAAATGATGAGCTGCTGCTGTTCTTATTCTCTCCCATCAGTTCCTATGAGACCCCAGGACTGGAAAAGGGGTCTCCTTTGTTTTCATCCCACGCCTTCACTTGCTGCCAGCACTGCTGATGGGGAAGGTGGCAGTGATGCTGCGAAACCAGCGTGTACTCGTCTTAATCCAACGCTTGTTGAACTTGACCAAATTGCAGTTTCCAGATTGCTCTTATTACACATTGCTGAGACTTCTTTTCTGTTACTTCATCCAGCTGCAGCTATCGCTGCACAGGGACAGACCCTGGAAGGATCAGAGGAGTTTTGTATGAGCGTTAACAGTCTCATGAGTGGTCTCCATGAAGCTTATCCAATGGTATCCCCCACAAATTATGGGGTTGGTGGTTCATGCACATCACCTTGCTTCTGTGATCACCTTGCTCCTCTCCAATAGCTAAAAATTGCCTGGGAGTTGCTGGTGCTGCCCTCAGCCCTGCCACCTCCGACGCTGCAGGTCCACGTTCAGGTTCTGGCTATCTGCTGTGACTTCCTTGCTAAAACTAGAACCAGTACATAGCTCTGGGCTTGTACTGGTGTGACCAGAAGTTGAGCCTCAACCCTGAGTGTTGTGTGTCTCCTTCCAGCTCTTACACTGTGTTTTTCAGTACGCTTTATCTTGGTAAATGTACGCTTCTCCTGAGGCGTAGGAGGAGACTGTGGAAATAAACTCCTGGAGCAGCTCCCTGGAGCTGGAGTCCAGTCAGTAATACTGTGACAAGAAGTTCATGACCAGGATGATAACGTGATGGCGGTTTCACTCTGAAATCACTAAAATTTTGTTGTGGTTGTGTTTTGTACATTTTAGGGGCAGCCCCACCCGCTTGTCTAACTTTTTCTTATTAGAAAATGACTGGGGAAAAAAAATGACTCAAGAGAGGAGTGACAGCCCCAAAGAGCAGTGTTCAGCGATGGTCCTCCCATGGGCAGTTGAGTGCTGGAGCCTTCCTCGCTCCTCTGCCATCACCTCAAATCCCGCCTGTGTGGGTCAGCCTTGACAGGTTGGGTAAGAGACTGCATCCTCCCCCCGGGAGCGATGGGAGGTGCTTGATTATGGGCACAGTTCACTTGATTTCTCCAATAACATCCGGTGGGAGGGTCCATGATTGTCCTGCCACAGCTGATGGGAATTTGGCTACTGGCTGAAGAACTAATGCAGCTTTGGTGTGGAAGTGAGACCTCTCCTCCTTGTCCCACACGTGGGACTGTCCCACGTGCTGGACTGTTGGCATCTGTGACTATCTATTGCTAGCCCTCATGTACTCCAAGTAACTAAGTAATGATGCATTTATTTTCTCTTATTGGTCTGTTTTCTGGAACTCTAACATAGTTCATTTGTGAAATAGCCCCATAAAATTGACCTTAGGCAGATTTAAGTGCACACTCCGTCTTCAAAGGTGGAAATAACTCTGTTTTCACAGCAGAGACTATAAAGTGTTGTGCTTGTAAAGCTTTCTTGGACCGGTGGTTTATTGAGAGCTACTCGTTCCAGCCTCTGGCGCTTTTCCTCAGAGTTTACACCTGGAATTCCAGCAAGGAGTCCTGGGGGTCTTGAGCAGCCAAAGCCACTTGCAAAAATGTCGGCTTCTGCTTTTGTTTGTTATGAATCAAATTTGGGAGAGGGGGGAAGAAGTGAAAGCTAAACTGAGTCTGCTGCAATTTCCATGTTCCCATGATTGCACTTGCTGAGCTTCTTACAGGCTTTGAAACCTTTGGTTGTGCAACTGCTGGCTAAGGAAGGAAGTGTGATTATTCCTGCTTTGCAAGTGGGAAGCAGCTTAGGAGAATAAGGATGGGAGTTGTCTTACTTTTAAGGATGCCTGCCTGAAAATGTAGGCCTCTTAATTTAGTCTGCCAGCTCCCCCTGAAGAAGGGTTCGGGCTGGACGGGATGACCTGACCTCCATACCAGGTGCTCCCTCTGTCTGTTGATATCGATTTGCTTAGAGATTCACCTCATTTTTTGCATAAGTAAAGTTGGAGGCAACGAATCCTACCCCTGGGGTAGACTCAGTGTCACCACGAAGCTTTTCAGCAGAGCAAATAGCTGATGTGGGTTCTCCAAAGTCACCGGGTGATTTTTTTTTTTTTTTGCTCAACTGAGCATCATGCTCAACCCGTCACATGAGTTGCTTCATGCCCTGGACTCTGTCATTTGGGTTTTTTTTGGCTCTGGATGATAATCCTGAACTTGCCAGCCTTAACTACGTTGTTGTAAGAAACAAGATACCAAGAGTTTTGGCTGTTCTTCTTTGCCTTGAGATATTGTTGGCTCTGCAGCGGCTTCACAAAGGTATTCAGGGTGTTAGAGGCTTTCTCATTTCACTGTGCACCTTGGAGTGCTGGGAAGAGCCTTTGTGGGGATTCCAGCAGGGTTGCTGGGTGGTCCAGGGTGCTCAGAGAAGATGGTGTGAACTGCTCTGGCAGAAGGTCTAACCAAACAGTTCCTGTGCGGTATGAAAAAACCCTCTCCGGACCTAAGCACAGGGCACCTGACCTAGCCCTTGCCCAGCTCTGGATGGCTTAGTTCCATCTGAATCCTTGTCACGATCAAGCGTTTTCTAGGCAAGTAAAGGCACGGTTTTCTTCTGGAGATGGTGGTGAGTATCAACTTGCCGTCAGTCTTGCATCCCACAGTGGTTCCCTCTCCCTCTCCGAGCAGCTGCGCTTTGGGGATTTTTTTGGGGGGGAAACTGAGTTATCGTGCTTAATTCACTCATCTAGCAGGGTTGTCCTGCTCAGCAGTGCTGGAACCGGAGTGATACCTTCTCTTGGTCCGTTCCCCTGAGGTTGCAGCTGGTTATTGCTATTGATGCTGGTTATTGCTATTGATGCTGTCCGGGCACACAGGGGGAAGTGCGGGAAGTCCTGTCGCAGCCTGACTTACTGCAACGCTTCCTTGCCACTAACTTTTACCCAGTGGAGGAAGCTCTGGGAGAAGAGAGGTTTGTTAGGGTGGGGTCAGGCCATGAACTTCTTGAGGAACGATCTAGACGGCTCAGGAAAGTGAATCTGCCCATCTGTATGACCAATCAACTTACAACTTTCGCTGGTCTAAACTAGCCATTAAAAAAAGGCAGGTCCATCTCTCAGCTTTAAGGTACTCCCATCATCTGAAAGGCTGAGGCTGCCTGTGTCTGTTGAGGAGCATGAATGGCCACTGATACCAAAATGCAGACAAATTTTCTTGGTTGTTTATCCCAGAAGAGCAAATGTTGACCACCCCTTATTTTTTTTTTTTTTTTCCCCAAGCCATCAGACTGCTGGACAACGGCCTTGCAAACCCATGAGTTACCATCTAGGGACTGACTCAATAAGCCCATAGAGCCCCCACTGAATTTTACTCTCCATGAGGATTTGGACCACCTGAGAAAATAAATTTTCCCTGTTTGTTCTGGGGACACGGGAGCCTCTGTGTTCAGAGCCCTTAAAGATGGCAGATCCTTGCGATGGCTCTTCTGTGTGCTGTTTTCTCGGTAACTGCCAACGAGGTGTAAATTATGGATGTTGTGTTTTGACCTTGTGACTGTCTCTCTGCTAATTAATGCGCTGTAACTCCTGTGCTAGCAGATATTACCTCTAAAAATATCTAGAGGTGCCTCTGGTGATAAGGCTACAGCAGTAAGTTTAAAGCAGGGAATATGTTAAGACCTGATTCACTCTTCAGCTGTGCCGTAGAAAGCTTCTGGTAATGGGGCTTATCAAACTCCCCTGGGGAAGAGAGGTGGGAGGTTTTGCCCTGTAAGTGGGGATGATATTTCTGTTGGTGTCAGCAGAAATCCAAGCTATTACAGCTGTGAGGAAAGCCTTCTACCTATGGAGTGATGCTTGAATCTGCTGTCCAGACTGAAAGACAGACCCAAGCTGCTTGGGAGGAGTGTAAGTCCTGGCCCCCATGCCCATGCTGAGCAAATAGAGGGAAACCTTGGTGATAAACGGTGGAAGGGGTCTTCCCTTCAGATGTTTGTCAGTGGTTGGTCAGTATGTAGCTGTTCCTTTAGCATCAAGGTGGGAAGAATCCAGCTCCATGAATGTGTGGGTCTCTCAGCTGCTCTGGATCTGCTCTTCCCCCATCACTAGGTGATGCTGCTTGGCCAT
The DNA here is from genome assembly GCF_964106895.1 of Numenius arquata. Classification (NCBI taxonomy): domain Eukaryota; kingdom Metazoa; phylum Chordata; class Aves; order Charadriiformes; family Scolopacidae; genus Numenius; species Numenius arquata. Next base: position 11,658,533 of record NC_133592.1, read on the forward strand.
AGGAAGGGGCCAAGGGAACTGACCCCCTTCAAACAAGAAGAGGTGGCCCCAGGGTTGCTTGAGCCCAAACTCACTGAGCACATCATTGTTTAGGGGAGCTCAGAAAGTTATTGCTTGGACCTGGACTACGGCTTCTCCGGTGTCTTGCAGCCTCATGAGCACCGAGGGACAGCACGGTTATTTCTGACCGGATCATTTCTATGTGGTCTTTATTTTTGTATTTTCTTGAAGACGACTGTTGAGTTTCCTGGAACTGCTTGGCCCAAACCAGAGCCCTTTGCATGTTAACAGCCTCACAGCTCATTTGGGCAGCGTGGTGGGTGACACGTGTGGCTCTCGGATGTGGCAGGAGAGTGAAATCATCGTCCAGAATAGGAAACGGTGGCACAACTTCCCCCCTGGCTCCAGAGCACTTCTCCTTTTGGCACCAGCACGCGGGAAGGTGAAGTAAGAAGATCTCTGTCAAAAATGCAGAAGTGGAGGTTGCTCTTGGAAACCATCTCGGTGGGTGAGCCCGTGGTGGAGCCCTAGGCTTCGGCTGGTGGGGAGGGGTCTGTTTTTGTGCGGATGGATATAGCGGCATGGCTTGTGGCTTCCTCTTCAGACGGGAAGTCTACTTGGCACATAACGAGAGGCAGAGGATGGGTGGGCTTTAGGCTCTGCAGTCTTCACTCCAGAGAGTTGTCTTCTCCAGTTCTTCTGGCCTTGGGAACTGGCAGTCCGTGTCCTTGCTTGCCCGTGTGTTGTCTTAGACATCAGCCCTGGTCGTGGCAGATTGCTTAATCCCACAGGGTTATTCCCACTTTCTGTGATGGTTTGTCTTGTGCTACGACAGCGGGAGATCCATCGTCCAAGCCTGGGCTGTGCTCATTCAGATTCCGTTGGTTGTTTTCAGAGGCTGCTGCCGGGGAGGGACCAAGGCCACTGGGGTTTTGGCTGGAATTTTCTTTGACCTCATTTGATTACTGAGTCCCACGTGCTCAGCAGTTGGGCAAAAACACCACAGGGAAAGTAGCTTATGCAAAAATACCTGGAGCCAATAGATTTCCAGATACACAAATGACTTTCCAAGGTCACACGGCAGATCCTGCAGTAGACCCCAAACCTCACCCGCAAAACCCTTGGGACGGACTCAGCCGTGGCATAAGGCATCTGGTGGGGTGTGCGAGGCCATGAGGGGAAAGTAGGTGTGGACACGTCGGTTAAGGGCATGCTATGGATGAAGGTGACTGAGGGTAAGTCACTTTGCCTGTGGGCGCCTGGGTCCCACCTACAGCCACAGCAGATCTTTCCTCTTCCAGACCATGTTGGGCACAAGCGTTGCTGCAGCTTCAGGGGCTTTGGTGCACCTGGTGGAAGGAGAAGCATGCATCCCCACCAAGGAAAGCAGCTGTTGCATCTTCTACCTCGGCTCTGCTGCCGGCTGGGGCATGATGTTCTCAATCTATATAGAGAGAGGGTGAGGTTAGGAGGGGCTGGAAGAAGAGCTGCTGTTGGGAGTGTTGTCTAGAGAGGAGGTGCCATCAGGAGGGAAGTGTCTGTGAGTGTCGGCAGAGTGGAGCTGTTGTGAATCCGGTGCTACAGCTGGTGCAGAACCTTCGTGGTCTCCTCCCAGATCTACCAGGGGTTTGCCCTGACACCTTGGGTGAGTTACTTTTTCTCCTCCTGGCTCTTCTCAACCCTTTTTCTTGCCAAGAGCATATTGGACCAGAGAGTCCACACGTTTGGGGCCACAGCACGGGTTGCCACCATCACTTCTGCAGATGAGGGATGTGAAGGAGGGCGATCCATAACCGGCTGCAAGAGGTCTTAGTGCAGGTGTGTTATTCCTGTAAATTGTGCTTCCCCCACTTGAGCTTTTCTGCAAGAGAAGGACTAGATAGAAGGTTATGGAATACATATAGATGGATAGGTAGAACTTTATGGAATAAACATACACACACCGTGGATGTAAGAAGGTTGTAGCCTGGGTTAAAAGTGTCTGGCCAGTCCTGTGTGTGTTGTTGATGTCTTCCAACATGCAAAATGCCCTGATCTAGATCAGCTGCTGGAGGACTAAACTTCTACAAGTAGGGCTGTTCTGCTCAGCCCCTGGCTGAAATGGCCAAGCCGATGGTATGGGCTAAAACATGTTGGATTTGGGCAGATCATGGAGTATTTGCAGGTTTTGCCTGTCTTTGGGTTGCTGATATGCGAAGCTGTGGCTTGGCTCCTGTCACTTGCTTGGTTGGGTTGTGAATCTCAAGCCAAGCACAACGGCTGCAGCTTTCTGTCTGAGAGGGTGGGGGTAAACTCCGGTGTGGACAGCATCTCCCCGGAGATACTTCACCTTGAATTGGAGCTTTTGCCTTTGAAAGTCTAAACGAAACCAGGAGAGCCGCCTCCATCCCGTGGTGGTGGTGAAGCCCGTGTCACCGTTTCTGTAGGTGTGTCTGCAGGGTGGATTCCCCAGCGGTGTTCGTGTGGGGCTGTTGAGCTGCTGTGGGGCACACCTGACTGCAGACAGGCAGAGCAGCCCTGCCGTGATGCAAACACAGTGATTTGGACTGGTTAGATGCTTTTTTTTTTTTCAGTATCCAGATTACTGCTGAAACTGCTGAACTTCTAAGAGGACATCTTCGTTGGGATGGTATGAGGGTCATGGTCTGGAGCACTAAGTGACAAATGTCGGGTCACTTGGACAGTAGATTTAAACCCAAATCTCTCGTATCCCAGCAGGCAGCCTGGTCTGCAAAGCCATTCCGTCCTTGCCGGGAATGCTGCAATGATTTAGGAGTGGTCCTAGGAGTTGAGAACATCAAATAGATGAAGCAAAGGCTCTGTTTGACACCAAAATTTTCAGCGGGGGAGTTTGATATATACAGGATGGAACTTTTTTCCCAAAACCAAAGGCAGGAGGTAAAAGCATGCCACGCTGTGTGTCCAACTCCTGCCAGCCTCTGGGGACCCCTGGCCAAGGTGTCTGCAGGGAGGTGACAGCCTGGAGCCTGCTTGGGTCCCCTCTGGGCTGAGCTCCTCATCTGCCAGGTGATGGGTTGTTATGGGAGTGAGAAGCTCTTCCAGCCTGGGAGGTATCTAAAAGCTCAATGTTTCAAAGGTTTTTTTTTTTTCTTCCCCAGCTCTAATTTTAACGGCTGCGCTTGGGATAAGTACTTTGAAGCCTTAATTGCAATTATGAATCTTCCTCTATTCCCAGGTTCCCCCTAATTGGCTTCCTGTGAGAATTTACAAAGCCGGTAAAAACAAAACTGCTGTTTTTGTGAGGGAGTTGGTGGCGTGAGATTCCTGAGCCCAAATAAAACGCAGCTCAGCCGAGACTCCCCGCGCGCTGCCGTGCGGGGCCGCGATCAGCCCCGTGGCCAGACGCTCACAAGGGTGGCTTTATGTAAAACGTAAGCTGATTTACATGCTTGCATTTTGAAAGTGCTAATCTATTTTGATTTTTTTTTTTTTTTGTTTCCTCCCCCCTCTCTTCTTTTTTTTTTTTTTTTTTTTTTCTTTTCAGCCCCCTCTAATCTTCTGCCATCGCTGCCAGGTTCCCAGCTCCTTTGGCTGGAATAGGCCCCAGCTAAATCCTTTATCTGTCTATTTGGCAACCCTGGGCGAAGTAGTTAGCAAACGAATGACACTTTTTCCTGGCTCATTAATTAGATTTACTGAGCTGAGTGGTTGCTGCTGCTGCTGCTGCAATAGTCTGGACAAGGCAGTTCTGTATTTTGTTTCTTAGGAATTTGTTGGTTTTTTTGTTTTGTTTTGTTTTTTTTAAAAAAAATAGAGCTCTGAGGCAGTTCTGGTACTAGCGGTCGAATCCATGTCGGCCCTGCGTGCACTGCCGTGGAGAACATGGGTTTTCTCATGCCTGGCTTTATTTCTGCAATTTGCTGCTGCCTGAGCAGTTCTGGTTGCTTGTCATCGTTTTACTGCTCAAAAAGTTTGAGGATGGGTGTATCTGGGTACTCTGCGCTTGAGGTGCCCGTGGCAGGATGTCTTGGTTAAGGCAAGTGGTTCTTGTGGGTTAGAAATAACCTCTGTGAAATATTAGAATGTTTTTATGTATTAGAAATATGCTTTTTGACATGTCCTGCTCTGCCAGCCTTACCTGCCAGGGTTATAAATGGGATTGTGAAGGCAATCAATGATCATTAGATGATCTCTAAGATCTCTTCCAACCTAAACCATTCTATGATTCTATGGGGCCTACAGGAAAGCTGGGGAAGGACTTTTTACAAGGGCATGTAGTGATAGAACAAGGGGTAATGGTTTCAAACTGAAAGAGGGGAGACTGAGATGAGATATTGGGAAGAAATTTTTAATTCTGAGGGTGGTGAGACCCTGGCCCAGGTTGCCCAGAGAAGCTGTGGCTGCCCCATCCCTGGAGGGGTTCAAGGCCAGGTTGGACGGGGCTTGGAGCAACCTGGTGTGGTGGGAGGTGTCCCTGCCCAGGGCAGGGGGTGGGACTGGATGGTCTTTAAAGGTCCCTTCCAACCCAGACCATTCTATGATTCTATTAAATAGAAATAAAAGGATGAAATAAAATTATGCTTTCACCTTTATCTACCACTGCATTCCAGCCAGTGGCTAACAGAGGCCCTGTCCCTGCTTTTGGAGGAGGAAACTGAGGCACAGAGAGGTCACTCACCATGCCATGGCACCGGAGCTCTTGGTTTCTATTGCGGACTTTCGGTTCCCTTTGTAACCACTAGACAACACAGTCTTTTTCTCATCTCGAGGTCTGAGCACCTCAGGAGCACCTCTGAGGGAGGCAAGTGTTGGGGGTCTTGTCATCTCTTGCGACATAGGAACCCAGTGCTAGAGTGTTGGGGCACCCTGGGGAGGCTGATGGATGCTCCTGACATTGATGTGCTGCTGTTACTCTCATCCTGTTTACAAATGGACCACTCAGACATGGAGAGACCAAAGTGGGGATCACTCAACATGTGTTGGGGACAAGGGGAGGAGGGTCCCTCCGGAGAAAGAGCAGCAGTGCTAAACTCAGTAGTATTTAAGCTCCTTGTGTATCCGGCGCTTCGTTTGTTGGTATGAACATCTAAAATTAAAATTAATGACTTGCCCATGATTGGATGGGGTGATGGAAAAGACTGATAGATGTGTCTTGCTGGCTCCATAGAATCATAGAATGGGTTGGGTTGGAAGGGACCTTTAAAGACCATCCAGTCCCACCCCCTGCCCTGGGCAGGGACACCTCCCACCAGACCAGGTTGCTCAAAGCCCCCTCCAACCTGGGGCAGGGATGGGGCAGCCACAGCTTCTCTGGGCACCTGGGCCAGGGTCTCACCACCCTTGTACTGAAAAATTTCTTCTTAATATCCAGTCTAAATATCGCTTTGGGGGGAAGCGCTGGGAAGCCCGTGGAGAGGAGGTCAGTGCTTCCTGAAGTGACTATCCGTGTAACTTTTATTGTGTTGTGTCCGACGGGAGACAACTATTTAAAGGCTCTGAAGGGAGGAGGATGTTCGGCAATTTAAAAAAGCCAGGGTTGGTGCCAGCTTCAATAGACAGACCCAAATGGGCATCGCTGTCCCCTGGAAAGGACTGGCTTCCATGTGCCATCCCTTGGCCCCGGGAACTGCTTTGCCCCAGCAGCTCTACGGGATCCGAGGGCAAAAACAACCACAGATGCTGCATGTACTGTCTAATCTCGTTACCCTGCCTCCTAATTGCTAATTTCAAATTGGGCTGGGTTGTGCTTTGGCTGATACAAAGGGCGAAACCGTAAAATTTAGGGCTGGCACCGCTTGTGGTTGTAAGTGCGATGGCAGTGTTTAGAGAGGGAGAACTGCTGCAGTTACTGGAGGGAGTTTAGAAGGTGAAGAGCTGGGGGGGGGAGAGCAGAAATAGCTGCAAAATGTCAGAAAGCTGTGACCAAAAGCAATTCGCACTTAACCCGCTTGAGTTGCCCTCCCAGAGAAGTAGCAATTGTTTATCTACCGAGGACCCACCGCTGCTAGAGGCAAATTGCCTGCTAATTGGCCTTTCTGCCAAAGGCAGAGGGGTCAGGCTAGCTAATTAGACAGGTCTTTACACCTTCCCAGTTAATTTGGGGAGTGGAGCATATTCCCCAAGGGAGGTGGGCTTCCCAGGGAGGTGACCCCGTCAGTTCTCTGGGTCTTTTGATCCCTCCCGGGGGCGAGCCGGGAGCTGGCAGATGTGAGACACGAGCTCCAAGTCTGTCAAAATAACCTTGCAGTTATTTTGAGATAACATTTTTGAAGTTAAAAGCAAAGAAACAACTTGAGGTCTCCCTGGAGGTAAGAGGGAAGGGGAATAGGTTGCTGTTGGCTCCGGAGCTCCAGGGTGGGAAGCCCACAGATCTGCTCTGAGCCTCCCAAAGCTGTGTGCTGGCAGAGCAGGGTGGCCTCTCTTTGCTGAACCCAGGCTGTTTCTTTTTTTTTTTTAAGAAACAATTTTCAAAAAAGGTCATTTAGGCACTTCTCAGAAGCAAGAAACAGTCCCCGAGTGACCAGCTAAATTCAGGTGTGACCTGGGCTGTGAGTGTTGCAGATGAAATAGAAAGGGTGGAAAAGCCAAGAAAAGTAAAGAATAAATATGGTGATGGGATTTGTAGCAGCTCTGAGGGTGAAATGCTCTGAGTTTAAGGTGCTGTCAGGTTACTGGTGTGGCCCTTGTCCTACCCGGGTGACCTGGGCAAAGTCACTTTGCCTTTCCCCATCAACCTCAGTTCCCCATCACCACCTGGACAGTAGTGTGGTTTTCTTCCTTGGAGGAGTTATCTGAGGATAAAGGCATTATTTAATGTCCAAGTCTGGTGCTTGAGGGAATGGGGGGTATGAATAATTCCCAAAGATCGTGGCTCCTGGGGGGAGCTGGTGCTAATCTGGGCTTTGGGAATCTAGTGTTTCAGCCTTAGGACTGTGACATGTGGTTTCTCAAGCACATCCTGGAAACTGTAAACTTTTTAAACTCTGAAAGCTCTGCAAGCACTGGGGCTGGTTTCTCTTTCTGCCGCTCTCTAATAAAGCAGGATGTGTCCAATGTCCCATCGGAGGGGGTCTGCCCAAACCTGTGCTCCTGGCAGGGCTGTAACCCATCACCCTGGTCTGAGACTGCTCCAGGAGGTGGCTGTGGCAAGCAGGACTATGAGGACCACTGGATACGGAGTTGGGAATGGAAGAAAAAATGATGGGAACGGAGAAGCTTGAGGCCAGTACCCATAGCAGGAGGGTACAGGATGGCAGTGGGGGACCCGCAGGCTTGAAACCAAGGTCAGAGTCTTTAGAGCCAGGCAGGGACTGCGTGGAGAGGAGTATGACTGGGCCATCATGGTTTTTTGGGGCTTGGTCCTGGTTTGCTAAAAATACAGCTTGTTGTATTTGTTGTAGCCTGGCCCCTCCTCGGCCAGTGGCAGGACGTGTGTTTGTGAGCTGCAGCTGGAGTGGAGCTCGCTCCCATCTGTGCTTGTGGCTTGGGGCTGTGAGGGCTTGTTCTTTCAGTAGCCAAGAGCTGCCACAGGATGCGATGGGCAGCAGCCCCAAAGAGCCTGCCCGGATCCCCCCCCAGGCCTCCTCTGGGACCCCCAGGGAGGGGGATGTGGCTGCCCCTGCTCGAGGGTGACAGAACTGCGATGGGGATGCAGGGGGAGCCTGTTGTGTAAGTGTCCCCACATCCTTCAGGAGTGCTGCTCTCTCTGGGGGCTAAAGGGCTTTTTCTGCCCTGGTGGGACCCAAAACGAAGGATGTCAAATCCCAGAGCTGCCCATGGGCCGCCTCTTGGACCACTGTTGGTCCTTTTGTCTTGGTGAGAGGAGAAGGACCCTGGTGGTGAGCCCAGGAGGGGCATGACCAAGAGGTCTTCACTAGCAGCATCCTCTTGGTGAAGGCCATTCACATCTCCCTCACGTGTGAGACTCAGAGGAAGCCCTGGCAGGTAGCACTGCAGGAGGATCTGGATGCCCATCAGCAGCAGAACCTGCGTCAGCTCCAGCAATGCCCCTGTGGCTGCCTTTTTGTGATGAGGATGCACTTGGATGACAGTTTGCTGATTGGCTCCCTACCTCCAAATAGATGCTGGTGGCAAATCCCAGCATCACTTGAACTGGTCTTCCAGTATAGAGAGCTGGTAGCAGCCCTGCTTCATCCCAGGAAATGCATCCCTGCTGACAGCACCAGGTTTGGGAAGACTGGATGTGCTTGGGGTGTGCCTTCATACCGAGGACTCCTGGGTGCTGTTAATCTCTGCTCCAACTCAGCTTTAAAAACAAAGGTGTTGGCGTTGATGTGATCATGGGTTGCTTTGGGGTTGGGGCCTCTCTTTTATTAGATAAGAAAATTCAATGGCATGAAGCATTGGGCTGGTTCTTACTTCAAAGCAATCCCCGTGTCATCCAGGCCAGGTATCGCCATTGCAACACGACTTTGGAACAAAGAAAACAGAGACAAAACTAAAAACAGGAACCAGCAGATAAACAATACTCCGGTGCCGCTGGCGCTGAGCTGAGCTCCTTCCTGCTCGCAACCATCTGGTGAGTCAGCGGCAGGGCTTGGGGGAGCCCAGCTCTCCTGGTCGGCTCTTCCCAGCAGGGAAATGATTGAAAAGCTTTTCCATTCATTAAAAAAATGTGTCCGGGTGGGAGCCGAGCACCCGGCTCTCCTCCTCGAAGCATGCTTGGCCAGGATGTCCCAAGTTCACTGCTGTGACCCGGGCAAGATGTTTCTCCTCCCTGTGCTGTGTGACAAATGCCTTGCCGCAGCTCCAAGGAAGCCACCAGTGTTTCTAAAGTGGGTGAAGAGCTGAGCAGCAATGGCCGGTGAGCTCTTGAGGTGCAGGATAGGGGTCAGTGCTCGGGGTTGCGGCTGCCTCAGGGATGCTGGAGGTGGGTGAACCAGCACAGAAGCATCCTTGATGATGCCCGGGTACTGCTTTTCCCAGCCAGTGTCATTGCAAACTGGTGTGATGCTGGTCCCCAGGAGAGCTGGCTTGGTGGGGGCTTGCTCATTGCAACGTGAACCTAAACGCTGGTGTGTGGAAGAAAATGGCTCATTTTATCTTAGAAATGAGAAGTTTCATTTTTTTTTTCTGGCTTGATTTTTACCTTTTGAATCACAGTCAGATGAGTGCGAATGCTGTTTCGAAATGATGGGTCGAAAGGTTTCGTTCTGAGTCCTCGAGACCCCCCTCTCTCCACTCCTTGCCTCGCACACCCTCCAAGCGGACACGTTTTGCCGAAATCCAGTCCAATTTGCTGAGGAATTTGCTCGCCACGAAACAGCTTCTCCCATTATTTTGTTCTTTTTGCTGAGTTTCTCGCATCCCTCTTTTTGCTCCTACTGTGATTTAATTTGCTGCTTCCGTTAAACGCACACTCTGCTGAAAACTCCCGATGCTGTAAAACACGTCTGAGACTGTATCAGCTCAACGATAGCAGATCCCAGAGCAGAGGGCAGCAAAGGTGTGCAGTATTAGGACCCTGCTTCTGATATTTATCTTTTTTTTTTTTTTTTTTTTTCTCTCTCCATGGAGCCTCCATCTCCGAGTCTCCAGAGCAAAAAGCGGTTGCAATTCAGAGCTGGTGTTTGTTTGCACTTCTCGGTTTCATTTTTTTGGAATTTACAGCATCTTCATCACATAAGCGCTAGCCATGAGCCCTGGCTGCTAATGCGGGTAATCTTGGGGAATGGAATTTGGGAAATCCCGTTAAATAATCCCCATTTGTTGCAACGTGAAGGGCTTGGATGGAGGTGTTTGTGCGGAGCTGACATGTCTTAGGCATTTCTCGGCTTCCTGTTGGCTTTCTCTTCTGATGCCCTGAGCAGGGGGTGCTTAGTGCTGGCAGAACAGAACAAAGCAGAAGAGGGAGGGAGCTGGGACCATAAACCGCTTGTGATTGCCACCGAAAAGCACCGGTGCTATGGCATCTACAGCCCCAAACCCAGTTGCCCTACTTCACTGGAGGTTCAAAATATTTATTCCCCGGAAGCCTCTCCTCCTGCTGCGGCTCTGCAGAGAGGTATTGCTTGGGTGTCTGCGTATGATGCTACGATTCTGAGCAGCCCCACACCGGGGTAACCAGCTTTCCGTGACCTCAGTGGTCCTGCTTTCTATGCACGGGGCCCCGTATTGCTTTTTTTGGTGGTGTCGCTCAGGGGCTACGTGATGCTGAGCGCTGCCGGCTCCGACGTCACGTGTGTGTGTGTAGGTTCGTGGTTGTTCTCTTCCCCTCTCCCTTTTCTCACCCTCCCCCAGGTCTTGCTCCCTCCTCACAGCTCGGAGCCTCCAGAGCATTTGCTTTTCCCCGAGAGCAAAGCATCGGTGTGGGCTGTGGGGCAGGGCTGGAAAGTCACAGAATGGTGGGGATTGGAAGGGACCTCTGGAGATCATCCAGTCCAACCCCCTGCCAGAACAGGGTTACCCAGAGCAGGCTGGGCAGGAACGTGTCCAGGCGAGGTTTGAATGTCTCCAGAGAAGGAGACTCCACCACCTCTCTGGGCAGCCTCTTCCAGGGCTCTGCCACCCTCACAGGAAAGAAGTTTTTCCACATGTTCAGATGGAATTTCCCATGTTCCAGCTTGTGCCCATTGCCCCTTGTCCTGTCACTGGGCACCACTGAGAAGAGTCTGGCCCCATCCTCTTGCCACCCGCTCTTTAACTATTGCTCAACATTGATTAGGTCCCCTCTCTGCTCTTCTCCAGGCTGAACACCCCCAGGTCCCTCAGGATTTCCTCAGCAGAGAGATGCTCCAGTCCCTCATCATCTTTGTAGTCTCTGCTGGACTTTCTCCAGTAGTTCCCTGTCCTTCTTGAACTGGGGAGCCCAGAACTGGACACGGTCATGCTCAGTGATTAAAAAGTCAGTCCTGTGTTAGGGAGAGTCCCCGTCTGGATATGTAATCTCTCCCCTCCCCTCAGCTTTGCCCCGAGGGGGCACGTGGTGCTCCGTGTCTCCAGCTCGTAGCTGTTGGATGACACCTTTGGTGCTTTCTTGGTGGGTTTGCTGTCGCAGGTAAAGTACTAGGCACAAAATTCTTTACCGGAGTCTGCTTATGACAGGAAGATGGCAGAGCAGTTTCCCTTATTTCTGCCTCTCCTGGATGGTTTTTTTTCTTGCCCCTGTCTGGGACAGTGCTCCATCCTTTGGTTGCAATGTGGTTTTAAGCTGTTCTCTGGCTTGGAGACCTTTCCCCTCTGACCACAGACATTTCCTTGCTGGTATGCTGTGTCCATGCTCAGCAGCCTGGCAGGCGGAGCAGCAGCAGATATGACCATCCAGACACGGACTTGTTAGGTGAGACTTCACTTTTAAACCCTCTGCTGGGTCTGCTGCTTAGGGAAGCTTTCAGTGCCCCTCTGTGGGTGAGATGGTGGCCACCACCCGTGCCTTCCCACAGAGCCATTTCCTTTCGTGAGTATGTTCTGTGAATTAATTTGGTCTCCTTTCTGCAAAGAAGCCTCTTGTGATGTAACTGTGCCTGGGCTCATCCAGCCGCGAGCTGGGTGACTGCGTTGGATCTGGTCCCCTTGCGTTGGGCGGAGAGGAACAGGCATGTCCTGGCAGGACACAAGTGACCACCTTAGACACCCCTTGGCACGAGCTGAGCAGCCTCAGGTGAGTAGTTCACAAGGAGGTGTTTGAATTTTGCTGTCGGCAGTTTGGTGAGATGAATCACATCTCACATTTCGATTTCTTAGGCTGGGCTGAGCCCCCCTTTATGCACTGCTGCCAGGAGACCCCTCCCCAGCCCCACCAGGCCTGCTGTGCCCACCACGGGACTCCCTGAGGGGAGCTGGCAGCCAAACCTGGACATGAAACCTGGGTGCTGCTTTGCCCCTCATGTGTTACCCTCTGTAGGTGCTGTTTGATATTAAAAGGACTCCGAAACCACATTTGCACGTTAGGTGCTTTCCCTGCTCTGTGGTGGGAGTCTCTCATTCAGCCTGGTTCTCAGACACAGTGAGAACAAGGAGCCATCTCTATGTCTTAGTAAGCTTTCCAGTTCTCACGTTTTCTGGTGTAAATGAGGTTTTGCAGTTCAGCAAGACAATAACATCGCCCTTCTGCTCCAGGAGGACCCAAGCCCCGTAGTGCTGCTGTGCGCTGAAGACCATGATCTCAAGGGAGCTGCCAGGCTGGTACCTCTCTTCTTCCCGAGGCAGCATCTACCACTAATAAATCATCAGATCTTCATGGCATGCTGTTAACGTGGTAGGGATGACCTGCGCCATTCCTGTAGTGCAGTAATGCCCCATAGCATGTAGGCACAGATATTGTTATTCCAGAAACAGGTTTCCTTCATGTGCCACAAGCTTTGTCTTCCACTTTAAGATGAAATCACTGCCTAAACCTCTCTTTCCCATTTCACTTCCAAATACTGCAGTTTGCTCAGAATCCTGCATTATGTGCAAATCCCACAGCAATTTTAAGGTTGCTGGTTCACATAATGGCTTCTTGCTCATCTATTACCTGGAGACTTTCTCCATGGTGCTGCTCCAGCCATCCCGGAGGCTAATTGCTGTGAAAGATCTTCCTTCCAGAGCAGTTCAAGAAATAGGTTGCTTCAGATGTTGGTGAGATCTCCCAGCAGATCGTCCCATCCTTCCCAACAAGAGATGCATCCCTGTGGCTGGACACCTCGAATGTGGAGTCTGCCAGTGATGAGCAGAGCTGCTCATTCCTGGTCGTAGTTCTGCACATCAATGTGACCATTGGACCACCAGACACTCCGTGTGTCCAGGAGGCCAAAAAACTTCCTGTGGTGCTTGTTCAAACCAGTGCCCAGTTGACCTTTTGGTGGTTTTGGTCTTCTGGAAAACCACTTTGGTCTCAAAGTCTTTTCTTGGTGTCTATTACGAACGCACCGCTCAGTGCCTTTCTGTCTGGATGACACTTCCTTGACATGTGTTGCTTCCTGCAGACTCGTATTGTGGATCCTCACCACCAAACCCCTGAGTCTGCCCTGCTTCTTTGAGTGTTTCTGCTCCAGTTCATTCATTGGTACCCTCATAGCAGCAAATATTCACAGAATTTGCCTCAGTTGCATTTGTTTGCCCCGTAGTCTGCCCTTCCAGTCCTGTGCTGGGTGATCCTGTCCTGCTGTCCTTTCCCAACAGCCGGTGTGATTTATTTACCTCCTAAACCCTGCTCTGGATGTGCCTTGCTCAGAGACCCATCACTGAGGTCTTCATGTCCCACCTTGGAGCAGGGCATGAATGAGATGGCCACGTGCCCCTACACCTCTCCTGTGCCCACTGTCAAACTGGATGGTACAAGGTGGTTGAGCTGGGCTTGTGCAGACAGTGTTAAATTACAGCTTTTTATTTCAGATTCTCCTTCATGTCCTGGGAGAAGATGCTTCATTTCTGCTGTCCTCTTCATTTCCTCCCTCTGCACCACAAGCAAAGGAGGAAAATAGCTGAGGGGGATAACATCTTTTTTTCCTGGTTTTGCTTGCCTGTTGGTTGTGTTTTGCGATGTGTAAGTACAGCAGATAGCATCATGGGGCCTTGCTATGGTTCACGTCTGTAATCTGTCCTGTTCCAAGTAAGCTGGCTGCTTGCTTTGTAGATGAGGAAAGGGGGTTGTCCCACAGCATACCTGGGCACTGCTGCGAGTGACTTCTCAAGAAATCAGACATAATGACAAATTTTTCAATCCTATTCCTGTCTCTCAAAGCCGTACCACTACCTGGTAGTGGTAGTGGTGAAGATCTCAGCAAGCCAACATGGTGTGGGTGGGTGAGTAGGTGTTTGGGGGGACTTGCAGAGATGTGGGTGCTGGCACCTCACCGCATTTCTCTTTTGTTTGCCCTCCATGGCCTCATCAGTGGTTGGTTTTGGCCAGTTCTACCATGGCCAGGATTCAGGAGGGGTTTGGTCTGGATTTTGCCAGACCATTTTTGGAAAAGATTCTCCACGTTGCTCCTCTGCCGCCTGTTCCTCTGTTGGTTCCGGGAGTGGGGGCTCCCTGGAGATGAGGTTTTGCAGTCCAAGGAGTGAAGGTCACGCATGGTCCCTGCCATGGTTCAGCGTGCTCTTACTCATCAGGGTAAGAGTGACTTTCGTCCTTGCTCAGGGGGACAGGAACCCAGGGCCCTATAAGGAAGCCGTGTGGTGCCGGGGTGTTTGGATGGTACATGCTCCTCTCTGAGCGCCCCGAAAGGATGTTTGTCAAACCAGTTGCCTCCTGGATCTTTTGATACGCTGCCTTTGTGTGGTTTGAACGAACGTCTTATCGCCTCCATCTCCCTGCTCTTTGCAGAGCACTTACTTGACTGGTAAACACACGAAGGCTGAAGTTAGAATCTTAAAAATTTCAGGTTCCTCCCCTTGTTGCCCCGATTTCTACAAAGACTTCCTTCCTCCAGCTGCTCCCTCTCTCAGCTCTGAGTTTCTATCTTTGGCTCCCTTACAGGGTGTAGAGGAGGCAGTAAAATCTTGCTAAGGATAGTTAAAACCAAGATTTCTTCTGTAGTCTAAGGAAAAAAAAAAAAAAAAAAAAAGATGCTTTCATGGGAAGAGCCGGTGCCACACGTGCGCTTGCTCCACTGCACGGCACAGCCGCCTGCCCACCTCCTCCCCTGCAAGGGGATGCATCTCCCAAAGCTCCCCTGCTGCCTGTTTTAAGGATGACATGGAGGAGGCAGAAAGCTGAGGTGTTTCTTGAGGGAGATGATGATGATCTTGCTGGGGTGCTTGTATGAGGATCTTGCCCTGAAAAAAGCTCTGGTTAGAATGCAATTGCTTTAATTCCCAATTAAGTGGTTTTCCTTCTGTTGCAGCATCAGCCCAAGCTCCTTTTTTCTTTAGCCTCATCAGACTTTTGGGCCTTTTCCCCCCAATGCCCTAAACCCTACTGCCAAATGCCACCTCCCCTCACCAGCCCATGAGTTGGCATCTCTGCAGGGCAGTCCGTGTCCCTCCACCCGTTGCCAGCAAAGCTGGGCAGCGTGTTTACGAGCTGATCCCCTGGATGAAGGGGCTTGTTTTTCCTCTCCTGTTTCCTGCCTGGGATGCTCAGCCAGCAGCCTTGGAACAATCGGGGCAGGAAAGGGCGTTATCCCGCTCTGAAGGTACCCGGGGGCTTTCTGCAGTGCCTTGCTTCTGCAGGGAAGGTAGAGAACTTTCAGCCAGGTCCTTTCCTGCCCGTGGGCATCTTGAGGAGATGCTGCTGGGATTGGCTACTGTGGAAAGAGAAATCTCAGCTTATTACATGGCTGGCTGGGTTTTCTCTCCTGTGGGGAGAGGATTAGAGCAGGGCAGGATGGTGGCTGGGGTGGTGTCTCCCCAGGGCATCAGCCTGCAGCTGTCTGGGGTGGGTGGGCAGGGATTTGCCCTGCTGGTGGGATCAGAGGTGGCCAGTGTCCTGGGAGGGAGGGGTCTCATTCCCTTCAGTACTTCATTTGGAAACACCAACTTTGGACTTGATCTTTGAGCTCTTTTGCTCTGTTCCCATCTACTGGTGGTGCCTTGGGCTCCACCGCTACAGGAGGAGATCAGAGAAGTCCTTTGGATGTTGGAGATAGGATTCATGTGGACCTTAATACAAGAGTAGTGCTTCTCCTTGCAGAAAAGCCTGTGTGACCCCTAATTTGTCTCCTCATGTGCCCTGTCCCGACCATGTGGGAACTGCTGATGGCCTCAGTCATCTCCTCGACTTGGCTGCTTTGTGCAGAGGCACCCTCTGCCCCTAGGGCAGTGTCATCCTGGGCGTGAAGGAGTTGAGGTATTCTCGTTTGCTCTGATTCCGAGCAGGAGAAAAGCCGTGAAAGGGAAGGGTCCCAGGGCGGTGAAGACAAGTGGGGGAACCACAGTCTGTCCCAGCTGAGTCAAAGCCCCTGGAAAGCCCCTGTCACAGAGCTGTGACACCCTGAGGGCTCCCTGTGGCCTTGGGCTTCACAGCCCAGCAGAAAAATAGATTATTTTTTGTTGGTGATGGGTTTGTTTTCATATTCTTTGAAAACTTTGGGATTTGTGCAAACCTTGTGCCTCAAAGCAGGACAAGTGAAAATCTAAAAGCAAAAATCAGCAAATTCCCGCTTTCTACAAAGGGATGAATGTTTACCTATTTGATGTTAGATAGCAGGAAAATTGTAATTTATCTGTCCACCTTTTGAACTGTGACAGGGATGAATGGAGACTTCTAACTAAGCAATCTCAGATGGAAACTCTCCAAAGATCTTGCATCCATGCAAGGCACTGGGACCATTTCACAAATACTTTGAAGATACTTTCCAAACTGAGCTTTGGTGTGCTATGCCTTTTCTCACTCACTTTAATCATTATTTCTTTTGGTCTTGTTAGAAAACAATCAGGTGCCTTGTGGGCAGTCAGACCTTCTGAGGGGGTAGCTTCAACTTTGCGCCATGCCCATGATGTTGCTAATGTTGGCTCATTTATCAAAAACAGGGCAAAAACCTCGATGCAAATCAGTTTTCCTCGGGAAACAGGTTTCTTAAAACCAGAGGGCTTAAATGTTGTAACAAGGTGCTGTAACATCACTGGCATGATGGAACGTTACCGACAGAAAGCCTTGCTCTCTGCCTGCAGTGTCCTGGAGCTGTTTGCGAGCTGGATCGCTGCGGTTGTGGTTCCCTCATTCCCGGTTCCCCTCTCGGTCTCTGTCAGTTCCTCTTGTCACCTCCATCGGGGTGGTCTGTGGATGCACCCTACTGATGTCCCGTGTGGGAGGGATGGAGAGGAAGGTTTTTCTTGGGATGTGCGATGGTAGATGTTTATCTTGCTTGGTCAGCTATGTGTAGGGGCTGGAGTGGTGGGAGGAGATGGGGACTCTATCTAGGTGAGATCTAGCAAGAAGTCCAGTCCTTTCTGACTGTACTGATACTGCTGGTGGCAGGAGGACAGCATGGAGGTAAGGAATGTGCCTGGAGAGCTTGGAGATTTGCCTTCTGCTCCCAGCTGTGCCACAAGTTGCTGTGGGTCAGCAGAAAAAATTCTTAACTTTTTACAAGCGTGGGTTTCTCTGCCTCTTTAATGGCAACTGTATGGTTTGCACGGTGTTTGGAGGCTGCTTCTAAGGTGCAAAGTTACCGGAGAAGGGAAACCAGTCTCATCTTAGAGAACATCCAGGGCTTGAAGTCCAGTAGCTTGATTTTGCAGGGCTGGGGTCTGATGCACGAGTAAGGTGTGGTGGGATAAAGCCCTTCTGCTTGCTTTGCTCAAGCAGGAGCAGGAGCGGCAGTTGACCTGGCCACACTTTTCTGTACACAGTATGCTTCCTGAAGAGAGGTAGTGAATGCCTTGTCCAACGGTGATACTCAGTCATTGCCTGAGGATGTTCCTCATAATTGCTGTGGTGTCCTCTCTATTCCTACCTCCTAGGAGCAATATCTCTAGAGGCTTCACGTAGGGGCTGAAGAGTTGTGTGGGTGCTGTGTTGGATTGCCTGCAGAGCTACTATCAGGAGATTTGTGACTATCCAATGTCGGAAGGTCTCTTGTTATCCTCCCTGCTGTTTTGTCTCGGTTGGTCCATCAAACCCCTTCTTTCTTCCCTGGGTGGTGGTTCTGCTCTCTCTTGAAAGTGTGCTTGACACCTGAGGTGAAGGCAGGGAAACCCACATCTTTTGCAAGACGTTGCTCTGCTTGGAAATGCACAGGGCAGCAGCCAGCCTGGGTGACAAGGGTGTCCCCAAAGGGTGCCGGGCTGTCACCACTCGCAGCGTTCTCCCTGGTTGTGTTGTGAAACGTGACTGCGGGCATTTCACCAAGCAGTGACTGCACTGTCCCTTCCACCGGCTCCCACCACCTCACACCTTGAGGGTTTGCAAAGCACCTTGTGGTTTGGCAGCTCTGCTCCTGGGAGTCCAGCTGAAGGAAGATGATGAAGGGAGAGATTACTGTTTGTTTATTTTTTGAGCAGTTGCTCAGCGCCCTCATAAACCATTGATTGAAAACCTTGACCTCAACACTTGTTTTTCTTGGTGTTCTTAAGATGCTTAACAAAGCTCCTTGGAAAGTCCAATTACGTCCTCCAGAACTGTCCCCTGCCTTGTCATTTTGCTCAGTGTGGGTGGGAAGGAAGGGGGAGTTTGGGGAATAAACAGTAGAAGAGGTCGAAACGTTTCTTCTTGGTTGCGGTGGACAAACTTGAGTCCTCTCCCATGAAAGATGCTTCCATAAGCACTGCCTTGGGAAAAGAGGTTTAGCCTCATGTGTGGTCCATAGCGTACCAGGAAAAAAAACCAAAAACACCCCAAAGGCTGTGTTTTGTGGTTTGAAAGCTATGATAATATCTTTGTCATATTTTGTCCTTAAATTCCCTAACTGTTGGGTGCTGGGACAGGAGAGGCATCGGGAAGGGATGTTTGGGTGGGTGCGGGGCTCGCCCAGAGCGTGCAGTGAGGAGTGTGTTCCCCTCCAAGGACCGAGCTGTGCTCTAAAACAAGCTGACGTGCGGGGAGGTGTATTTTTGTGAGCTGGGTGTTGTAAAGGGTGCTTATGAGTCACGCCGTGCTCTTAGTCACCGCTTTCCTCTTGCCACAAGTCATGACTAAGGTGCTGATGTGCAAATTCCCCGCTCATTCAGCCCTCGGCACCGCGGCGGAGCGTTTCTCCACTGTGGATGGATAAAACTTTTGGAGAAGACCATAATAACAGGCTGTGGCAGCAGGACGCAAGAGGCAGGAGCCCATGAGCCTCTTTGGGGTAAAGGAGAGAGCTTGCATTTGGCAGGTCAGTGGTTCCTCGTTGTGGGTTTGCTTTCACTTGTTTGGAGCCATTGGTGGCTTCTCTCCAACGTAGGAAGGACGTGGTGGGGCTGGAACCAGTCTCGGTGCTCCCTTGGCTCTTGGGGAGCCCCAGCAGCCGGGCACGCCTTCACTGACCCCTTTTGGGGGGATTGCTGGGAATGAAGTGTGGGTGGATGTGGCCATGCTGGGTGCAGCAAGC
Organism: Numenius arquata; assembly: GCF_964106895.1. NCBI lineage: Eukaryota > Metazoa > Chordata > Aves > Charadriiformes > Scolopacidae > Numenius > Numenius arquata. The sequence continues at coordinate 11,677,411 of NC_133592.1, forward strand.
AAGGGGGGGACCAGGTGGAGCCTCTGCCAAGATCACAGCGGCTTTTGCTCCTGCCAGGGTGGAGGTGGGGAGCTGTGGTGGGGGCAGCCACCACTGAATACTGAGCATCAAACATGCAACAAATAAGTGGAGAACTGAGCATTTTGAGGTAACTTTGGCAATTCCATGAGTGTGTGGCATGGGCACAGGAATGTGCTGTGCAGGATGAAAGCAAAGGCGTCCTTGGCAGGTGGGTTTTGTAGTATTAGCGGGCTTTATTTTTAATTCCTGGATTACTTTTGTGTGTTGGTGGCGCCTCCAACCAAGAGGTGAAGAGTCTGTGGGATGGACCTATCTGTGTGTTTTGGGAAAGGAGAGATGCCTGCCCCAGGGTCCCTCTGGACACCAGAGCTGGTGCTGCAGGGGAGGAGGAAATCTCTGCCCAGTACCTCTTTGATTGCTCATGGTTGGGGCAGAACTGAGAATAAACCTTCTGGGCAAGATCCTTTTATTTTCATGGTGTCCCAGATGGACGCATATGAATTGAGTGGGATAAAATCTTCCTCCCCCTCAGCCCTCGGTTTAGGTTTGCACCCTGAGCCGTGGAGGGGAGGTGAGAGTGCGGAGCCGTGTTGTGAAAAGGCTGCAGCCAGGCACGCAATCTGTGGTTTCACAATGTCCTCGGATGTTGGGGCTGAGGTCCCTTCTGTATTTTCCTGCATTGGCACAAGGGCACATGGACCTTTTCTTCACGTTGGCTGTTGTGCCAGCAGGTGACAGTGCCGGCGGCTTTCCTGGTGGGTACAGGGGTGGCACTTGGAAATGGGTTTGTGACCATCGCCAGTGGATGTCAGAGCCACCAAGGATGATCTGTGTCTAACACAAGGGGTAAGAGCTTGGACTCTGCCCTCACTTATCCTGGGTTGGACTGGGTGATCTTTTGAAACTCCTTCCAGCCTGGGCTGTTCTATCATATAGCAGCCTTCCAGTCCCTAAAGGGGCTCCAGGAAAGCTGGGGAGGGACTCTTGATCAGGGAGGGGAGCCATAGGACAAGGGGGAATGGCAGTTAAACTGAAAGAGGGGAGATTTAGTTGAGATCTCAGGAAGAAACTTTCCTGTGAGGGTGGTGAGACCCTGGCCCTGGTTGCCCAGAGAAGCTGTGGCTGCCCCATCCCTGGAGGGATTCAAGGCCAGGTTGGATGGGGCTTTGAGCAACCTGGTCTGGTGGGAGGTGTCCCTGCCCAGGGCAGGGGGTTGGAAAGAGATGATCTTTAAGGTCCCTTCCAACCCGAACCATTCTATGATTCCATGGTTCCCATTGACCCCATTGCGAGATGCTGCAGCTGTGATCTCCTGCAGTGTTATCTTCGGTGGAGGCTAACCCCAGACTACCTCCTTGCCACAGACACATGAGCAAGACTTGATCTGTCCCACAGACGGAAGTTGTGAGAAGGCAGATATGCCTGCAGTGGGTCAGGGGGAGGGTGCCTTGGCCCCACAGCCTCTCATGATCGGATTGTGGATATCTGCACCTCCTTTTCTTTGCCATGGTTGGGAAGGATTGGGGGAACAGAGGAGAAGATGATGCCTGGCAGAGTGCGGGGCATCGTTGGCTTTGGGGTTGGAAAGGGTTGACAGAAGGCAGTGATGGGGTGGTGTTTCTCCAGGAGCATCTTGTCTGTGCTGCAGTAGAAGTGTTGCAGTGCTCTCTTCCTTGCACTTTTAAGGCCCAATATGTAACTTTATTCCTTTTCTCTCTTTAGGAGATGAATTAAAATGCAGCACACCACGTGCACGGAGGACAGAATCTACCACGCACTGGAAAGATGTCTACACGGGCTTAGCAGAGATGCTGTCTCCAGCAGATGGGCTGGTAGGTGACCTGTTAACCGCAAGCATATTGGCCACGAGCCTGACAGCCTCAATGGGGTCAGACTCTTGTGTTCTTCTGTTTCTGCATGATCCTCTGACCTACCTGGGCATGGGAGAGCTGCTGGTGCTCCTGGAGGCTTGGAGGCCTTTTCTCCCTTCCAATGTCTAAAGTTAGAGGTGGGATCCAACCTAGACAGTCTTCTTGAGCCTCTCGTTGTGCGAGGAGATGTACCAAGGTGATGAGCAAGTCAGGTCTTACATAGGTAAAGCTCAGCAGAGAAGCTGTGCATCTTGCCAGTTGTCCATGCATGAGCTGGAAGGAGGAGGTTTCTTCATTCAGCATGAGAAAAGACCCCTTTGTGTAATCAGCCTTGTCTTTGCTTTCATGCCTGCAGCCCTTAGAACCTATGGGTGTAATCTCTGCTGCATTGTCAGAAGAGTGTGGAGATGCGGTTATCAGCTTTATTTAAACCTAGATCTGATACCATGGTGGCCATAAAGATGTGACTGTGATCAGAGGGCTGCAAAGGGATCTGGGATGGTGGTGGTGAGGGCAAAGTAGCAATGAGAAGTAGTGATTTCTGAATGTCATTTTGACCTATCTTCCTCGTACTCACACTTGTAGGCTGCAATTAAATCACTCCCAAATCCTCTGGCAGATGAAAGAAATTAAGTTAATTTGAGGGGCTGTCAAATTCAGATTTTCTTTTGTCTGTACGGTTCTTTCAACTCCCTCTGCTTTTTCCATTTACCTGTAAGTCAAGAAAGAGATGCAGAGGTAATCCTCCCTGCTGCCACACACTGGAGCGATCCCTCATGCCCACCGGAGTGATGCTGGCTCCCCGTGCTGTGGCGTCCCCACGGGTCCTGCTTCACGCAGGGCTGACCAGGGCTCCTGGATCCTTTTGGTCCCCCCACATTCTGGGAAACAGTTCCTGGAGTGTGACCTACATTCCTGGTTCCTGGAAGCGCATCCTCGCGTTTGGCACCGTTACAGTGTGTGTCCCGAGGAGTCCATCTCGCCAAGCAACTCATTGTGCGCCGCGTAGCTCACCTCTTCCTGTAATTATAATTAATCAATTCCTGTGTCACTCACGAGCTCTGCCCATCTCTAATCCCAGCCCCTCAGTGCTGGTGTTTGTGTTAGGGTAGCCTTTTAAAAAACGACTTTGTAATTTTTCCGGCTCATTAGCCAAGACCAGACTGTATGGGGCAGGGGTCAGCTGGTGGTGGGCTCTGCTGGAAGCAGCTGTGCTGCCTAGCGAGTCCTCATTCCTAATGATTTTCCCTGATCTCCCCGCCTGCTGGCTTCCAGTCCTCTTCATGTGGCTTTTGTGGGGTTTGGCACAACAACCTGGCATTCCTGGGAGAATCTCGGGCCTTGTACACATCAGAAAGTTCCCTTTCATCAAAAGCATTTGTGCCGCTGCCAAAAAAATCTTCAGCGTGACCAGCGAACCCTGTTTCCGCCGCCGTTGGTGGATGGGGTGGAAATGGCTTTGCTGTGCCCCCCTGGGTACCGCTTCTGGGCAGCCCCTGGGGCAGCGCTTCTTGGCCAACGCCTGTAGTTCTCTTCCCTGGGGGATCTCCAGCCCCACTTTGAAGAGCTGCTGTTTCACATCCTACCCCCTTGCAGTCGGAGTAGGAAGTATTTCATTATTGCAATAATACGTATGATGTAGGGAAAACAGATCGTAAGGCACAGATGTACCTACACCCCTTAACAGTGGATCCTATTTCCATTCAAAAATAGAGCAGAAAAGTTCTCACGTTCTTCTGCCTTCCCCATGTTAAAAGCAACAGTTGAATTATTGCTGTCCTGTGTCAGACCCAGGCTGTTATTTACAGGGCTCTGTTCCTCCTGTAGTCAATGAATCCCTCCATCTTGTTCTTCACGGTGCCATAGCCTTCTCCTTTCTCATTTTTAACTTCTTATATCACTTCTATTTCCCAATTTATTTGCTTTCCCCTCTTTTTTACCATTTCCGTACACCAAAATAACACGGACCACGTTGCAGCTTTTGGGGCTGAGACCTTGCTAGAGTTTTGCTCATTTTTAAATTATTTACTGCTTTATTTTTACATGATAATTTTACAGGAGGTTGCTCCAGAGTAGGTGAGTAATCGCTTCCGATGCGTTGTTTCCCCCCCGCGTAAGTGACTGACGAGCTGAGGTTTGTGAAGTCAGCAAAGAGGAGAAGTGTGAGTGGCCATCAGAGATTTATACCCGGGATGAGCCTGTTGGGGTATAAACAGAAAATCTTTCCTGAACTGCAGTGTTCATTAGAGGAACCAGATTAAAATTATTTGTGTCTGACTCACAAAAAAAAAACCCCAAACTGTTAGAAAAGTGCTGGAAAAGAATGACCTTTTCCTCGTGGAGACCCTCTTGAGAGCACAGCCTATTTGCTTTCCTCCGTGTTGCTGGAGAGATGATAGTCAAATCACAGTGTGCTGAAGGAAGAAAAATACTTTATTTCTTGCTGGTGAACAGAGAAACAGGGAGCCTTTGGTGAAGGAGAGCGCTGAGCTTGGGTCTGGGTGCTGGTGGGGCCGGGGATGCCATCCTGGGGAGTCAGAGGTGCAAGAAGGGTTGGTGGATGGTGGTGGATGGAGAGCTGCTGGAGAAGGCTCTAGGGCAGCCCAGTGTCTGAAAGGCCCCGGGGGTCGGAAGAAGCTATTGTGTCTCTGCTGCGGGGCCCCACATGAGCCAGAGGAGGTGAAGGATGCTGGTGAGGGAGGATAGATGGAGGCCATTGGTGGGCTGGAGAAGGAGAGGAATGTTGTAGTGTTCGATGATACATCTCACGGGGTGCCCAGGGAGTTCAATCTGCTCAGTTCTAATGAAGAGAAGCTTAAGATCCTGCTCAGTTGCAGTCATTTAAATACCCTCACGGGGAATGAACAGGAGTCTGGTGTGGGGATCCTCCAGCTTAGTCACCAAGTAGCGAAATGCAGTGTCTGAAATACTTCCAGCTCCAAGTGCAGAATTAAGGTGTGCTGGGTACTAAGCCTGTCAAATGTCAACCTTTGAACCAGCTTCTCCAGGCTTGTGGTGGGTTTTGTTGTGGAGATGACTGCCCAGGCTGAGTGGAAGCACCAGAGGTGGCTCCAGCCCTGTGAGGTGCCGCTGTGCCCTGCTCAGGGGCCTCGACTTGGAAATAGGAGCTGCGGGTTGGACTCTGCGTGGTGCAGGATGCATCCCGAGGGATGCAGGACTCTTGCTTTGGGCACCTGTGCTTTGGGCACCTCCAACCCCTCAGTTTCCGAACGGCTGCGAGTTGGCCCTTCCTCTGGGCAGTCCCTTGGAGGAAACCACCTTATTCTGGTGAGGGCATGGTGGAAGTTGTGGGAGTGGGTCTGGGGGAGGGAGGAAATGGAGACATCTCCTTTTCACCCCTCCAGCTGTGTCACTTCTGACAGCACTGGGAGCTGATGCCCAGCCCGGGCACCGTGGGCGAAGGCAGCTTGGGCATGTGGTATTTCTGCTTTATTTCTTTTTTTTTTTTTGGTGTTTTGGTTTTTTTTTTTTCCGACTTGACGGTTGCCCCCTGTGAAGAGCGGTGGAGGGGAAATGTCAACCACTGGGGTCAGGAAGGAGCTGCTCTGGGAGGGAGGGACGGAGGCAGGGAGGGAGGGCGTCTCGGTGCACTTCTCAGAAAAGAAATCGCGAAGCCTCATCCTTCCGAGGCCGCCCACGGGGCTGCGGCCGCCCGGCTCCCGGCACACTGCTGGCATCTTCGCCGAGGCCGATAGCGATCAAAGCGAGAGCGTGCTCCGAGCGCGAGGGTCTCAGGTCCCTGCCCGGAGGCTTTGCTGGGGGTTTTGCTCCCCCAAAGGGAGCTTTTTCTTTGGGTCTGCATCACGTTGGGCTCGGTCCGAGCGCGCTGCGTAGGGTGCTGGGATAAGCACAGCCCCAGCATCCCCCAACTGGGATGGGACCACGATATGTCCTCGGTTGCCTGTGCTGCTGGCAGATAAATCTGACTCATTCTCTGTGTATAAAGAAAAAATGAATAGCGCTGGGTCGCTGTTCCAGTGGAGCAAAACCGGACGGATGAGCATGAGGGCAGGGTGGGTGTAAGCACCTTTTTAGCCGTGAAACTTCCTGCTGCCCTCCTGGGAGGTCTCTGGTGGCTTTTGGGACAAACTCATTGGATTTAGGGGATGAAAGGTGAAATCTTGGTTTGTGTTGCCTGCACAAGGTGCATCTTGACACCTCTAGGGCCAGAGCTCACCCTGGGGACCACTCTCCTTTAAGGTGTTGAGCACTTTGTGTGTGTGATTTTATTTATTGCTTCTGTCAGCCAAGAGGCACCTGCCTGAGCTCTGCCATCCTGGCCTTGCTATGGGCTTAGCTGAGCGAGGGGAAGTGTTTTCCCACCAACACAGGACTTTCCAGCATTTGCACAACTTGGTAGAGAGGCAGTAATGGGGAGCACAGCTCCTGCTTGCAGTGATGACGGGGAGCATCCCTGCGCTCGCCTGGGGGGACACCCCAGGGCATCCCTGAGCTGCGCAATCCCCACAGATCTGGGGTCTCCTTTGCATCTCGTAGTGAGAAATGCTTTTTTTGGGCAACGAAAGAGCAAGTGCAAAGTCCAAGAGAAAGCCTGGTTCAAGCTTTCTGCTTGCCCTCAGTGCACACCCCACCCTGGTCCACCCCGGCACAGGGGAGGGTGCCCGGCGTGGTCTGATGCTGCTTGTTCTGAGCAAACCTGGGCCCAGGGGAACGCACCCAGTTTGGGCTTTGTGCTCTGTGCTGCTCTGCCTTGGTGTAAAACGCTGCTCCCAAGTTGTACCTGCAATTTGTGGCCTGTCCTGGTGTGGTGGCATGATTTGCTGTCACACCAAGCCAGCAGCAGACCATCTGCTCGGGCACGCTGAGACAGAGGAGGCTGCAAATACAACTTTTGGGACTGAGTTTCTCACCAGGCTGCAGCTTTTCCCCAGCCTGGGAACAAACCAAGTGCTGCTCTGCAGTTCATAAAAGCCCCCGTGTGCTACCGTAGCACCCAGCTGTATCCCAGGTGGACGCAGGACATCTGCAGAGGGATGAAGAGGTGCTTTTAATGTCACTGGAGGCTTTTATTCCTGACCTGTGCACACAAGGAGCATCACCCTCCATGCCCAAATAACTTTTTTAGTTTGGATAACAGGGAATATGGCTTCAGGGACTAATTTTGCTTCCAGTGGTTGGAAAGTGGATGCTCCTGATCCGAACTGTGGGCAGAGGGAAGGGAATTCCTACCCAGGTTTGGATCCCCTGTCCTGACAGATGCCTGGTGGTATCACCAGCACTTTGCCGCGTAGTCTTTGTTTATTGTGTCCAGGGTTTCCAAACTGCATTTTGTGCTTGAGACTATTTTTAGCAAGGATGCAGCGGTTTTGGTGTGACTTTGGTGAATGCTGCTTTGCCAAATTTAGGAGCCCAGCCCCTGGCAGCCTCTTGCCTCGCAGCACTGTGTGGCTGCATCCCAGGGGAATCCCAGTGCTTGGAGTTAAACAGAAATTCTGATTATAGCGATCTTATTCAAATATACCTAGCTGCATCCTTGTGCTTCAGCTCACGGTTCCTGTAGAAGACCCAAAAATGGGTCTAAATGGTATTTGTAAGACACTTCCCTTGAGCCCTGCCCTTGTCCCCACTCCCTGCCTGTCCCCCCAGCCCCTTCCCAGTGGCTTTGCCCCAGCTCCTCCCCGGGGCTGCAGCCCAGCGCCTCTCCCTCTGCCCCATTCACACAGAATAAGGCAGAGAGCCGCTGCCACCGCAGTTTCCTCCTCCCTCGCTAGAAGTGAGAGGAAGGAAAAAGAGCCTGCGTCTCGCTGGGCTATTTGTATTTGCGGTTACGCTGGCGCAGGAAGCAGCGTTCTCCTCGCCCGGCGATGCTCCCCAGTGGAGCTCAGCTCCGCTGCTCTCCCAAATCCTGCTCCCCACGGCCAGGCTTCCCCCCGGGCAGCTGCAGCGGGGCTGGGCTCTCTTGGGTGAAATAATCATAGATTCATAGAATTGTTCTGCTTGGAAGAGACCTCTAAGGTCATCGAGTCCAACCATTAACCCAGCACTGCCAAGTCCACCACTAACCCATGTCCCTCAGTGCCACATCTTTTAAATCCCTCCAGTGATGGGGACTCCACCACTGCCCTGGGCAGCCTCTTCCAAGGCTTGACAACCCTTTCAGCAAAGAAATTTTTCCTAATTTCCAATCTAAACCTCCCCTGGCACAACTTGATGCCATTTCCTCTTGTCCTATCGCCTGTTCCTTGGGAGAAGAGTATGGGAGAAGTAATCCTCCCAGCTGAAGCACGTTGGGTTGTTTCAAAGCACGTGAGCCCAGCTGCTTCTTGCCAAGGTCAGCAAAGCTCCCAGCAGCGCTGACCGCTTCTGCTGGGCCAGTTGCTTTCTTGTTTGTCTCGCAGGTGCTGGAGCTTTCCCCGGAGGGCGCTGTGCTCTGGTACAATATTGATTTATTTGAGCAATTTGCCCAAGACCTCCTAGACAGAGCCGTGGCTTTGACCAGGTTGGACGGGGCTTTGAGCAACCTGGTCTAGTGGGAGGTGTCCCTGCCCAGGGCAGGGACTTGGAACTAGGTGGTCTTTAAAGTCCCTTTCAACCCAAACCATTCTATGATTCTATGGTTTATGGAAGTGGCTCAAAGGAAAAGTGGAGCATCACTGAATTACCGTGTCACTGTGGCTATGCCTTCACTGGCAAGATATCACCATCTGAGGTTGTGCTCTGGGTGTCATCAAACCCAGCGAGATGCCGGGAGTACCAGTAGCAAATTAAGAATTGGTACTGTCGTTAACAGCGAGTTATCTGAGCTCCTTGGAAACTTTCCAGCGGGATCTTTCTCTGCTGGAAAATGTTGATTCATTGAAAGTAAAAAGTTGCATGGCAGTGAAGGGGAGGGGTTTCCTATGGGGGAAGGCTCCTGCCCTGGTAATTCAGATACAAGCTAGGCATAAAGCCACAGAAATAGCGTGTCCTGGTGAGCGAGCGCCTGTCCACGGGGAGGGACAAGTGAAGGCTGTTTTTACAACCTTAGCACTGTTTTGCTTGTCTTGGCCTCGTCCTTCCCCCAGTTGGGCCGCAGCAGACCTCTCCCCTGGTTTAAATTAATCTTGTTTAACACCTACAAGGTGTGTAAAGGTATTTTAATGGCATTTACATGCCTTTATGTTTGATGAATTTGTAGCTTCTGCAGCTGGGAGTAGCGTTTGAGGGACAGACAGCATGACCTGTAGATGTGTGATGAATACCGCTGTCCCCTTGCCAGCTCACGGCATTGTTTCTTCCTTGTTAGCTCCAGCGCGACAGCCAACACGCATGGGTTGGTGTTTGTTATGTTTCTGTGACACTTAATAGACCGCGTGAGTGAAGAGCGGCTGGATTTATGTTTATTTCTCCTCTCTGATCATTAGCCCCACTTCCCTGCAGTGAGAGATGCTCTGTTTCTCTTGGTTTTCCTTTTGGAACGAGCTTGGAAGAGCCCTGATGCCAGCACGCCCTGCACCGTGCCATGGGCTGTGACCGGGCTGTGTCTGCACTGTGTCCGCTCCCAGGAAAAAATCCATGGTCATGTGGGATGGGGGAGATGCAAATGTGGACCCTCCTCGGTTATTTGCTAGGCTGTTTGCTTGAAATTTCCCCATAAGTTTTCTCCATGGGGCTGTGTGCATTGCCTGGGTCCTTGGGGAGGAGGAGGAAGAGGAGAAAGAGGAGGAGGAGGTGCTGCTGCTGCCTTGGTCTACAGGTCTGGAGCCGGAGAGTGCCGCCTCCTCCCCTGGGATGCTGGGCTGGGATGAATGGAGGCGCCCGGCAGCCTTCGCATGGGTCATTTCCTCTACGACCATCTGGGAGGTGGCCCTGACCGCTGAGAAAAACCATGGCCTCGGGAAACACCTTGGACCATTGTCACCGGTGGGGTCCCAGCAGCAAGAGGCAGATGTCTGGGGATGGAGGCTGGGGGGGGTGGGTTTCAATCAAACAGGGTGAAGGACCCTCCATCCCTTTGCACAGCAATTCTCTCAGCATCTGGGTAATCTTCTGGTGGGGTTTTGGTACATTTAATGAAAGTTTGAAGGTGCTAAGAGATGGAATAAATGCTGGGCAGGCTTAACAACGATGCTGATGTGAGGTCTGACTGCCACGATGCTGATGTGGTGGGGAAACTGGTCAGGGGGTTGCAGCATCTCCCCTCAGGTGCGATGCAGCTGGAGGATGTTGGACATGTTCCTGGCAGGGAGCTGAATTTTGCAGCATTTGAGGGAATTTATGGTTGGCATAGAGCATCTGGTGCATTTGAGCCTGGGGGTGGCAGGGCTGGGGGGCACGTAGCGGTGGGTTTTCTGTGCTTGGGCAGAATGAAGGTGGGCATCCAGCCATGCCACGCGCATCCCTCCAGCCTCAGCAGCCCATACGAGGGTGTTTCCCAGCCTCCTGGGGAAGAGGCATCCAACCCAGGCTGCGTGAGCACGAAGGCGCTGGGGTACGAAGCGATGCCGCTGAGATAAGCACCATTTGGTGAGATCAGATCTGTCCAGAAGGAAGGAGCAAGGTTTTTTTCCTCTGCCGTGATCTGACACGGGCGGTGAACACCTTCATCCTGACCCTTTCCCATTGTTGGTCCCTCCTGTGACCTTGGAGGGGGCTGTGAGTGATGGTGGCTCTGTCTCCCCCGCAGCCGGGCTGTGCCTCAACTGCTGGAGCCTGCAGGAGCTGGTGAGCCGAGATGCTGGCAACTACCTCATCCTGGTGGAGAAGATCCTTGGCAAGGCCAAAGAGGTGAGTCAGGGGCTGCCAGGGGGGATCTGTGGGTTTTGAGGTGGCATCAGCTCTGGGACTTGCCCTGGGTGGAGTTTTGCAGAGCTTGGTGGATGATTTTTGGGTTGTGGTAAGGTATTGCTGGAGCACTGGAGCTTGGACATGAGTGATGCTGGGCGGGCAGGTCCGAAACGCTGGTGGGACAGCCGTGTGTGTCCTGCCAGCTTTTAGCACACGGGAACTGCAAGGGAAAGCCCCAGCTCCAATACCTGCTCTTCAGGCAGCCGCGCAGATCCACGGGGAAGCGGTTTGATTTCCCAAAGTGATGCTCAGTGCCGTGCAGGAGCAGCCTGGATTTTACAGTTTGAGGAACCCACAACAATTTATTGTCGTTTAGATAATTAATCTATCACCCGATGACCCCTGCCCACCCAAGAAGGGGAATCAGGAAAAACAAGGAAACCTGAGGGCTGAAATATAAGCAGATTTAATAGAATAAGACTAGACAATTAACATTAATAACACTAAAGACCCAATATTGACCCCCAGCCCATTCCATCAGCAGAAGCCGTGCACTCCCAGCAGGGACAACCAACGTGGATCACTGCGAGCGCTGCGGCTTCTGGAGGAAGGGAAGGGTCTCAGGGCTCTGGCACTGGGGCAAGGAGTTCTAGGGGTGGCAGCCACCAAGGGAGAGAGAGAACTCCTCAGCAAACTCTCTAATTTATATTGAATGTGACAATCATGGTATGAAATAACCCTGTTGGCAGCTTGGGTCAAGTGCCCGGGTCTCGCTCCTCCTCATCCCTGCACCTGGGGAGCTTGGAAACACTGAGACCTTGAAACCCACATGCCATGGCTGGCTATAAAGTAAATATTTTTACAAATTCAGACACTGGAGTCTTCTAAAAGTGCAGTTCTCCCAGGCATTAGAAAAGAAATTAGTCCTGTGTCGCTCAAACCAGGACACGGGGTTGTAGGGCTGCGCGGATGGAGCCAGCCTTCCCCAGACCGTCCCAGCTTACTAGCTGCTCTGGGGAGCTGCTAGTCCAAATCAGAGCAAATTGAAGATTTCCTGTTGGTTTTGGTGGAAACCTTGCCACAGCTCTGGCAGGCTTCCTGCGGGGCCAGGAGTAGAGCTGGGACGCTGGGGACCATGCAGGGTTCACAGGGCGTAGCAGCAGTCAGGCTAAGCACAGTGGGGAGGTGAAAAGGTCACGGGGCTGATGGTATCGACCTGCCGCGGTCCCATCATGTGCTGGAGAAGCTCGAGGCATCATCAGTTGAGCAGGGTTGGCTCAGGCTGTGGCTGGGAAGACCTTGGAGGAATCCCTTGATGTGGCAGGAAACCGTGATGCGTTTCCTAAACCCGCAACGCTGGGATTCATGTGATGGGGTAAATGCTGCCTTTCATTTTTGGGGGCAAGAAAGGCTCTCTGGCTGCCAGACTGCGGAGCTGATACCAGTTAAGATTAGCACGATTTGGTTTAATCCGTTTATTATTATTTTTTAATGGCTGGAGTTGATGTAGTCGCAGACAGCATTTTATTACATTAGGGTTTGCGTAAGCGTTTGTTGCCCTTTGTGCTGTGCCTGGGAACAAGGGGAGAGTGTCTGCAAGCATATCCTTGAGCCGTCACTACGTCCCTCAGTGAAACAATTCTGCTGGCTCTTCACCGGCAAGGGCTGGGACAAAAATCCATGGTTTGCCTGGTGCTGCTGAGCTTTGGAAGCCACTTGCAGGGGCTGGGCTGTCTGCTCGGCTCTCCGAACGGCCTGCTTTGAGCCCCTTTCATAGCATTTGATGCAACCCCGCAAGGATCAGGAGCATCGGAGGGCTGGGAGCTTGGTCAAATCTCGAGGGTAAAGGCAGAGCCGCAGTCTGTGCTGATCTGCCTGTCCCATCGGTGTGGGGCTTTAGGGGTTATTTTCCCACAGAGACAAGGGAATCTGCTGGGGATGGCGATGTGATGGTGTGGGTTGGGTGCTTGGCTGTGCTGTCGGGGAGTATCCCAACACCTCCAAGGATGCTTTTCGGTAATGGCTCATGGTGAGCACCACCAGCTCATCCTTCTGCCCTCGGGCTGTTCCCCACAGGTGCAGGAGAAGTGTGACTACGATCTCGTACCCCCCCTGGCTCTGCTCTTCTACTATGCGGTCCTGTATGTAAGTCCGAAGGCTGCTGCTCGTAGCGTGGTCCCAGCCCGTGGGGAGGCACGGGGGTCCCGCGGGACAGTCACCCAAATCGGGGTGGCTTTCATCTGAAATGCCATGGTCTGCTTTGATCAATTCCTCTCGAAAAAAAAAAAAAAAAAAAACCCAAAAGATCCTGTATGAATCTACAGGGATCAAAACTAGGCAACCATTGCACAAGCTGAGAGATGAAAAAAATGAGCTTCGGTGATTTTTAAGCTTTTGATTTAAAGATGGGCTAATGAGAAAGGGAGACGGACAATATCTGTGTGCAGAAAGGCAAATTTTTTTCATTACCCTTTATACTTGTGCAAAACATATAGGCAACGCTAATGAAAAGGAGTGGAGCCTTCACAGGAAATACTTTTTTTATTATTATTATTATTAGCACAATGCATCATTATCCCAAGGAAATCATTGCTGCCAGATCTTGCAAAAGCACAGGCTGTAATGCGATTCATCTGTATGGACCTGTGGCTGTTAAAAAGAAATTTATATATAGGCTTTGGCACGTGAGCCGCAGCCGGGAGGTTGGGAAGGTGCAGAGCGGATGAAGCTTTCTCGGAGCTGTGCCCAGTGGGGATGCTTTGACCCTTCCCTGGGAGAGGACAGGGTGTCACAGGGTGAACCTCTGCTCCGATCCGCTTCTCCTCCTCCCACTTCCAGCCTAAAACCCTCGAGTTTTTATGCAGCACTCGAGGTCTGTGTCCTTTCTCCCTTTCTAACCCTGTCTCCCCATCCCCTGCAGGCTCCCCACTTCCCACCAGGCTCTGACCTGCTCCTGAAAGCCGCCAGCATCTACCACAGCTTCCTCACCTGGCCTGTGCCCTACTGCGACATCTTCCGTGAGCTGCTCACCTTCATCAGCGACGAGCTCAAGGCCCCCGGTGAGCGGTCCCCCCCTGCCCTGGGGTGTGCCCCTGCTGCTTCCCCAAAAATTGACCACCCCGTGCTTCTTCCCGAGGCTCTCCTGGTGTTGCTGTCTTGTACCCCACTTGCTCCATGAATCCCTTGAGCGTGGTGTCCACATTTACCTTGTTCATCCCAAACCTCAGCTTTTCCAGGAGGTGAGGACTTCTGCCCTCTATCCTCTGGATGATTTTCCCTGGTGGTCCAGCACAGGGTGAGACCAGATTCCTCCGGAGGAGCAGGGCAGGGTTGGGTTTTTGGTGGCTGCCTTGCGTGCAAGGTGGTGGGAGCATCCTAGGGACTCTCACTCAGCTCCGGACCAGTGTGAATTAGCGAAATGTGTAACTATTTCCTGGCTGCCTTTCAGTCTGGTGGGTCTTTTCCATGGCAAAGCACGTGCTGGCTGCTCCCGCCCAGCCCTGGGCTTTGTTTGAGGAGATGCTCGGTGGGGTGATAACAGTGGGTCCATTCATTGGCATGAAGGTGGCTGGAGCCTTCGAGCCTGCCCTTGCGTGGAGATTTCCATAGGGCTGAGGGACTCCCTGGCTCTTTCTTTACAGCCGAGACACTACCTTGTGATACGGCTTTGGGCACATCTATCAGCAGCAGCAGCGCTCCTCTTAATTAAGGACTCCTCATAGATGTCCTGTTGTTCCCAATGGAGCAGCTTTTCCAATTATTTCTAAAAGGCCCTTTTCTCCTAATTTCCCCGTCTTTTGGTGGCTTATGGAGAGCAGTTATCACACAGAGCAGATTTCAGCCCTTGTTTAATCCAGCGCGGGGCCATGGCAGCAAGGCTGGCTCTGAGCAGGACTTGGGAGGCCTTGGACATGGGCTGTGGCTGAGGCTGGAGGTGCTTCCCCACGTCCTCAAACCAGGCACCTGCTTTGGGGACCCCTGATGGGGACATGAAACGCAGGGTCTCTGTCACGGCAGCAACATCCTGCAGAGATGGGAGCCTGTAGGTACAGATGGGATGAAAGATGCTTTCAAAGGAACAAAAAGATTTAAAAAAACCCCAAACCTCTCTGCAGTGTTGGCCCTGGACTGGCTGATTTACTCCCAGCTCAAGGCTCCACCAGTATAAATGGCCATGGCCACCAGGCAAGGTCTGGCCGGGCTATTGTCCTGTGTCCATCCTCCAGCTCCAAGCTGCAGGGCCAGCACAGACATAGGGATGCTGATCCCACGCTGCTGCAGCCGTGGACTTCCCCAGCTCCTTCCCGGTCACTTATTGCCGTGACCCCGGTCAGGCCGTGTTTTGCAGACCACTGGGAAAGCCCCAGTGCTGGAGGTGGGGGGGCTGTTGTTTTGCTACATCCTGCTCCTGTGCCATCACCACCATCACCAGTGCCGGAGGCTGTGTGAGCTGGGGACTTTGGTCCGAAAGATTTTCCCCTCCTACAAGCACATGAGATTCCCCCACCCCACCAAAAGATGTCGTGTAGGAGATGCTGGGGCTGGGAAGCCCAGTGCTGTCCCCCAACTGGAGCCAAGAACAGCAAAAACGTGTCCTCTGCTGGTAAGCTGGCCAGGACCTTTAAGGCTTGTGGCACGGCCTTTGTGACCTGCCGCGAGGCTGAAGCAAAAGCTTTTTATTGAGATGAGGGTAAATATTAACTGAGAACAAGCTGCTGTTAATATTTGCCAAGAATGCGATGGCTTTTATCTGCAAACTGGAGCTGATGCCCCCTCAAGGGGCCTGTGTGGATCAACATGAGGTGCCTGTGGGTGCTGGGTCCCCCCGTGGGTGCTGCTCCTGGGCTGCCGAGCAGCAGCTGGGGTTGGGACGTGGCTGCCCGCAGTGATAAGGGTGCTGGATCTTGACGCCATAAGATCTTTCTCAAGATGTACCCCCAGTCTGGCTGCTTGGGGGTGACACGGGCTTTGCTGTTGCCAGTACAGGTCCATCTGATGTCACCTGGTTGGGGTTCCCGGTGGCACCCTGGGGGCAATCCCAGGGAGGCATCCAGGGACATGGGGTGCCCACGCCAGCCTCTTTTCTGCTGGGACCAGCCTGGGCTCCATCTCTGCAGGAGGGAAGGTGGCAGTGACCTGCTGTCCATTGGCAAGATCCAGGGCCTGGGGGGCTAAAGCAAGTGGCAGAAGCTGCTAAATGTCATCTGTGCAATTCACATCCCACATCAGCAGCTCTCCTGTCCCCTCCTTCGGTTGCTTTTCCATTGCTCTGGGCTTTTACCCCATTGCTCTGGGCTTTTACCCTTTACACCCCAGAGGTCCCTCGCTCCTGCACTGGTCCCCTTACGTGGCGGCTGTGCCTTATCGCCATGAGCAGTTTTGGTGCCACCATAGCCGCTCCAGGCAGCGGGTCGGCCAGGTCAGCACCACATCAGGAGACAAAGTCACCATGCTCCTGAGGCAGAGTGGTCTGCAGTGGGGCCGTGTCTCATGTCCTCTGCTCTCTCTCTCCCCCAGGGATCTCCTTCCAGAGGCTGGTGAGGACGGAGCAGGGGCTGCCTGTGAAGAACTACCAGAGCTCCACCGTGTAAGTGTAGCCACCCTGGTGGTGGGCACAGCTGGTGCCACCCTGTAGCATCCGCATGGTCTCTCACTGGGGGGCTGCAGTGAGCAGCATCTCAAAGGTGTAAGCGGTGGGTGCTGGGGAGAAGAGCTGGAGAGCTGGGCTGAGCTGCAGGGAGGGACAAGGAAAGCGGTGTCACTGTCTGTGGGCTCCCCGTGTGGGTTGTCCCACAGCCCTGCTCGCTGCAGGGCTGCAGATCTGGGTGAAAGCAGCCAGGGAAGGCAAAGCCTCCTCCACAGGTCTTGGCGCACGTTGGAGAACAGCCAGGAGACACTTGGTTTGGGAACCACCACCCTGAAGGGGGTCAGAAGCGAGTCTGTCCCAGTGCAACAATCACTGAAAACCTTGCAGCTCTGAGCGCAGCCAGACTTTGCACCGTGTTCAAGGGCTGAGCCTTTCCTCCTGCCAGGGCACCTCATTTGTAAATAGGAAAATGAGCCCAGGTGGTGTGTGCCCTTCCTGGCTGCGGTGCCAGCCGCAGGGACAGTCCTTAGTGCACAGACGCTCCGTGCAGGAGGGCTCCGCTGCTGTTTTGACCTGTCCACCGATGCCCTGCAGCTCTGGACCTGCACCCGAATCCCACCCAGCTGCGCTGGTGCTGCTGTGTTGCTTTCCCAGTACAGCTCTGCTGCTCTACAGGGTTATTTATACTGGTGCAAGTGCTACCACTGGTGACTTACAGCAAGATGGCTATATTTGCATAAAAAGCCCCAAAAACTTGGCACAAAGCTGTACACAAGCTGAACCTTGGGTTTATTGAAAGCTTGTGCCCATTGCTGAGCTTTCTAGACCCAAGCACAACAGAGCACATCCTTAATTCAGAGACATCTTTGCTCAGAGGTGGACTGCTCTCTAGGAATGGAAGCACATGCTCTCTGGGCTACAGGTTTGGGAATTGAAAGCCTGTGGATATCCATAGAATCATAGAATATCAGTTGGAAGGATCATCTGGTCCAACCTTTCTTGGCAAAAGTACGGTCTAGACAACATGGCCCAGCACCCTGCCCAGCCGAATCTTAAGGGTGCCCAATATGGGGTCATGTTGTGGTCCACAGCAAAAATGCAGCTGAAGGGTGTGGCTCTTCTCCTTCAAGCCCAGAGGTGATGCTCTGACCTGCATCTTGCAGGGGGAAGATGTTTTGGGGACCACTCTAATTTCCTACCCCCCACTTCGTTGCATGTGCTGGATGTTCAGTTAGGACAAGTGGATGCTGGGCTGGAGCCCTGCCTGGGGTTGATTGAACAATTATTGGGCTGGTGATAATGCAGATGTGACAGGAGAGATGGTGTCAAGAATGGTGCCAAGGAGCTGGATGGAGTATGCTCATCCCTTATGTGCTCCCTTCCCGCGGCTGGCACAAGCAGCGTGGGTCTGGCCCCCCTGCATAGCCCCGAGACTCTCAAGATGTGACTGACACGAGAGGACACTGCCATCTAGCGTGAATGTCATATAATCATAGAATGGTTTGGGTTGGAAGAGACCTTAAAAGATCATCTAGTCCACCCCCCTGCCCTGGGCAGGGACACCTCCCACCAGACCAGGTTGCTCCAAGCCCCCTCCAACCTGGCCTTGAACCCCTCCAGGGATGGGGCAGCCACAGCTTCTCTGGGCAACCTGGGCCAGGGTCTCAACACCCTCAGAGTGAGGTCTCCCCAGAGCCTTCTCTTCTCCAGGCTGAACCCCCCCAACTCTCTCAGCCTGTCCTCACAGCAGAGGGGCTTCAGCCCTTGGAGCACCTTTGTGGCCTCCTCTGGCCCCGCTCCAACAGGTCCATGTCCTTCTGATGTTGTTGGCCCCAGAGCTGGATGCAGCACTGGGGGGGTGTCTCCCCAGATCAGAGTTGAGGGGCAATTTGTCCCAGAGTTTCATGTGCCACCACCATCCAAGCCTGGATGCCCAGCCTAACTGCTGTCCCCTTGTCCCCAGGACGGTGCTGCTGCTCAACCGCTCTGAGGTGCAGAGCGAGTTCCTCTCCATCGCTGAGAAGCTGAGTGCCAGCGAGCAGCCACAGCACGCCACGCTCATCCTGCTCCTCGAGCACCTCTACCAGGCCAACTTCGGCACCCGCTGTGACCTGGAGAGCCTGCACCACCTCCTGAAGGTAGGCTCAGAGAGCTTCAACTTCGGTGAGGCCATGATGCTGTTGGGAGCAGTTTCATGCAGGTGGCTGGTGGATTTCCTGACCAAAATAATATTTGATTGACAAAAAAAAGTTTTCATAATAGTTCTTGCAGGAGAAATACACATATTTCCCTTTTTCTCATGTTAGACCTGAGGTCCACGCTTCTGTTTTGTGAAATGTGGTGGTGGGGTTAACTCGCCTTTTACCCTTTTACTCCTTTCCCCATCCTTAAGCGGAGAGAGGGGGAGCCTCTGGATTTGAAATGCAGCAGAAGTGTTTGTTTAACCAGATAAACACTTTGCTTTGGTGTTGGGGAAGGTGAAAACTGCTGAAGAAAACCCCTTAGGTGTGGTCAAACACATTTTCTTCTCTTTGCAGAAGTTCTGGGGGGACTTGAAGGGAAGGGGGTAGGAGGTAGAGGAGGGAGAGAGATTTGCCTAATGGTGGTTAGTGACCTTCCCTAAAGACCTCCATCTCTCCTCTTGCCTCTGCTCCCCCAGTCCAAGACGCTGGAGGAGCTCTCGGAGATCTACGCCAGCGCCGCTGACGCGCAGGAGGTCGCAGCCGCCAGCAGCGACCCCGTCCTGGCCCGGGAGCGGCTGCACTCTGTGCTGCGGGACATCGCCGGGGCTGCCTCCTTTCCTGCCATCACGGGTGAGGAACTCCCCAGGCCCCTCTTTCCTCCAGGGTTTTCTGCCAGCTCAGGCTCTGCCCAGGTGAGGAGCTCCCCCGCGGGTGCTGGGAGCCAGCCCTTGGAAGAGCAAAACCCTCTTTTGCAAAGTTCCAACCTCGCACAAAAACAGCTACAACAGAACAAAACACCGACCCAGGTTCTATTTCATAGCTACATGATGAGCCAGAAATTGTTTCTCATCTTCCATTAAAACAGAAAAAGAAAAAAAAAAAAAAAAAAAGTAGTTCTGCAGCCTTTTTGGGTGAGATGAAAACGTTGAATCGGAAGCCGATGGCAGCTGTGACGGCTGATGGCTCTTAGAGGTGTGGAATGTCCTCTCGTCCCAACTGCATGGGACTTCACAGGGATAATGACAGCAGCATCAGCGCTCTGCATGGCCAGGGCTGCCCAAAACATGTGCATGGGGTGGGTGGCATCTCCCACCAGCCGGGAGAGCTGTGGGGAGCGCTATGGGGGTTCCCTGCAAACTAATTCCACTCCCTCCTCTCTTCCCAGGTGAGGCTCAGCCCCGCAAGCTCCACACCATCCCCATCCCTGCCGCTCGCTGCTACACTTACAGCTGGGACCAGGATAACTTTGGTAAGTGGAGGGGGGTCCCCCATCCCTCCTAGTGACACCAAAGCCTGTGCTCCCCATTGCAGGGTGGGCTGAGCAGCATTTCAACTCCCCTGGCGCTGACACATGCAGCTGGGCATGTGGTACAGACTGTGGCCAGAGCCTGAAGGAGCTGGTAACAAAAAAAAAAAAAGCATCCAGCTTTGGAGCCCCCAACATCAGAAGGACATGGACCTGTTGGAACAGGTCCAGAGGAGGCCACGGAGATGCTGGGAGGGCTGGAGCCCCTCTGCTGTGAGGACAGGCTGAGAGAGTTGGGGGGGTTCAGCCTGGAGAAGAGAAGGCTCCGGGGAGACCTTAGAGCCCCTTCCAGTCCCTAAAGGGGTTCCAGGAAAGCTGGGGAGGGACTCGTGATCAGGGAGGGTAATGGTTTTAAACTGAAAGAGGGGAGATTGAGCTGAGATCTGGGGAAGAACTTCTTTGCTGTGAGGGTGGTGAGACCCTGGCCCAGGTTGCCCAGAGAAGCTGTGGCTGCCCCATTCCTGGAGGGGTTCAAGGCCAGGTTGGACGGAGCTTTGAGCAACTTGGTCTGGTGGGAGGTGTCCCTGCCCAGGACAGGGGGGTGAGACTGAACGATCTTTAAGGTCCTTTCCAACCCAAACCATTCTATGATTCAATGAAATTGTTGGTGATGATGGGAGAGATAATGCAGTGGGTGCCAGTGTCCCCTGGATGGGAGGGGACATGGGTGTCAGCTCGAACATAACGCCTGCTGTGATCCCAAGCAAAACCCTTGTCCAGGCAGTGGGCAGAAGACACTGGTGGCCCCAGAACACGTTGCCAAGAGAAAAATGATGCAGAACTTCATCTCCTGGGCAAAGTTTCGCCTTGCATTATACTGGAAGAGGTTTGTCGCACCAGAGTCCATAGGGATGCTGGCAGGATAGAGACCTTGTTTGATAGAAGGGTCCTCTGCAAGGAATAAACCTTGCTCATGCCCTGGAAATAATTGTTGCTGGAAAAGCCTGACCAAACTGAGATGTCAGGGCTTTGTGGGGCTGAGACCTCCTCGGACACTGCAGCTTTTTCCCCACCCTCAGCAGGGATGGCCAAGGACCTGTTGCCTTTGCCGTGCTCTCGGCCCAGCCACAGCAGTTTTGCAGGGGAAGTGGTGGCTTCTCCTTCTGCTGAGCTGGTCTCTTCAGCTTCCCCATTCCTGGAAGACCTTTTCTGTTCCCGTGAAGGTTTAGTGTTTGTTGCTTGCTGGCCCCAGCAAGCTGGACCAGAGCTTTGCAGTGAGTCCAGTCTTGCTGGGAGGCCACCCACAGTGGGGCGATTTGGGGTCTGATTAGCCAAATACCTTGCTTTCCTCCTGCCCTCCAGTTAAACCTGAATCGGACGTGACCACATTGTGAAATCTGTGTAGGAAGGAAGCAAAACCCCAACTGGTGTTTGCCTTTCGAGAACCCAAACAGAATGTGACCTCAGGGAGAGAAACACATTTTGTTTTGCATTGCATCTGAGTGCCGTATGGAAATCTGAAAATGTTCAGTAGGAGGTTTTCAGCTCCTTGTTTGAAACTGTGCAGGATCAAAGAGAACGTTGGCCAGGCTCTAGTAGTGTCATTGTCTGGAGTCATCACGTTTCCAGTGGTTGTGTTGAAGCCCGTGACAGACACAGTTTCCCTCTGGTTGCCTTTCAGATATCCTCAATGATGTCCTCAGCAAAGAGTGCAGTGTTGTTGAGCCCATGGCCTCGGAGAACGAGGAGGAGGACGAAGAGGAGGAGGAGGAGGTGGAAACCGATGGCTGTTCCCCCGAGCGGGACTCGCTGCTTTCCCCCATCAGTGCCATTTCCAAAGACTCTGTGTACTCAGCGCTGTCGGAGGAGGGTTCTAAGCCCTCGCGAGTGTCCCTCTTCACCACCTCCAAGGACTCCATCTCGGAGCTGACGGTGGTCTCCAGAAAGTCCCTGAAGTCGTTTGTCTCCAGCCTGAAGGACTGCATGGACAGCGGGTATGCGGAGGACAGTGACGAGAGCTCCCTGGACATGGTGGGGAGGCCAGAGCTGAAGGTAGAGAAGACCCACCACAAATACAGACACACGCTGACCAACAAGATCTACAAACTGTTCAAGAGCAAGAGCCAGCTGGTCTTGAGGAGGGACCTGAAGGACTGCCCGGACACGGGCTCTCTCCCGCTGCCCCTGCGCCGGGCTGAGAGCCTGTGTGCACCCCAGGCCAAGCACCGCATCCCGGCGCGCTCCCGGCGCGCTCACTCCCTGCCGCAGCACGTCCTGAGCCAGCGGCTGCCAGCCCTGCTGGCCCCGCGGCACCTCAGCCTCCACCGACGGCCCTTCCTCAGTTATGATGAGGACGCTAAGGTGGCCACCCTGCGCGTTGTGGTCTTCGGCTCCGACCGCATCTCGGGGAAGGTGGCCCGAGCCTACAGCAACCTCAGGTGAGCCGGTGGGTTAGGGGACCTGGCTGGGGGACCTGGCCCTGCTGGGATATGCCAGAGGGCTTGGCTTACCCAGCCCTCTCCTACCTTCTAGGCTCAAGGAGAGCACCTGCCCCTCACTGACAAGGTACTTCAAGCTGCAGTTCTTCTACGTCCCCGTGAAGAGGAGCTGTTTGTCTCCATCAGCCCCACTGATGCATCCCTCCCCATCCCTGGGGGACCCGCAGCTCCGGGCCTCGGCACAGGCGGTAGGTGTCCTGTTCACTGTGGAGCTCACGGTGCCACCAGTGCTCTGCTTGGCCCCAAGAGTGGTGTGCGAGGAGGCTGGCAGTGCAGGCTGAGGGGAGCATTGGTGTCTCCTCCACCAGCTACTATCGTGGGGTGAGGAGCCTGGGGGGACCCATGGTGTGACTCCTGTCTGTCCGGTTTCAGGACCCCACCTTGGCTGGGAAGGAGAGCAGCACCAACGACATCTCCCACTACATTGGCATGTTGGACCCATGGTACGAGCGCAATGTTCTTGGGTTGATGAACCTGCCCATGGACGTCCTGTGTCAGGTATGTGCATGCCAGCTGGTAGGGCATGGTGTCCCGTTTACCCGAGGTGCAAGGCAGCTGAGCAGAGAGCTTCTGCTTACCACTGAGCCATCACAATCCTGTACAGCAGGTTGGGCTACGTGGACCTGGGATAGAGATGGATGGTCAGGAGGAGGGTTTCCATCCCCAGCGGGGTGGGATGGGCAGTTCTTGGCGCCGAACTGTGGGTACCATGTACCCCATCAGGCTTGTGACTTCTCTCATTGCAGTCTGCCAAGCCGGAGGCTGAGCCCCAGGAGGACTCTCAGGAGCAGTTGCCCATCCTGGCCGACATGATCCTCTACTACTGCCGCTTTGCCACACGCCCTGTCCTGCTCCAGCTCTACCAGACAGAGGTAGGGGAAAGGGCTCAGCCCTGTCTTGTTGTGGGGAAAATGGGGGGTCTTCTGCCTGTGCCACCAGCTCAGGACCTGCCTGTGAAGCGGTGGGGGTATGGCACACCCATCACATGCTGGTGGGGCAGAACTTGGTCCCCAGGTGCCCACCAAAGCTCCTGGCTCAAGGACTGAGATCATGCAGGTCCTTGCCCAGACGATCCTTAAGTCACACAAGTGGTTTTCCATCCAAATACCATTTCCCATGACACAAAGCGGCTCCTGTCAGTGCTGACAGGTTATTCATGTCACTGGAAACCCCTCCAGTGCTCTGCTTTCCAAACTAAGCCCCTCCGTGAAGCCAATTTTCCATGTCCTGCTGTGTGCACGGGGCAGAGGTGGTGGGGAAGGCTGAACTCATGGCGGCAATGGCCGCTTTGGTGCGGTGGCATGGGACAGGCTGCAGTGAGCAGAGCCACTGCTGTTAGTGGGATTTGTGTCGCCCAGAGTGATGCTCAGACATCAGGCTCATCGTGTGTTTTCTTTCTAGTGGGTTGGGGAATTTTCTTTAAATGAAAATTAGGTTTTGGGGTTGTTTTACTTGCTGGTGGTCTGTTAGAACAGTCGGAAGTATCACAGAATCACAGAATGATATGGGGACGGAAGGGACCTCTGGAGATCATCCAGTCCCACCCCCTGCCAGAGCAGGGTGAACCAGAGCAGGTTGCACAGGAACATGTCCAGGCAGGGTTTGAATGTCTCCAGAGAAGGAGACTCCACCACCTCTGTGGGGGTTCCAGGGCTCTGGCACCCTCACACTAGGGAAGTTTTTCCACATGTTGAGATGGAACTTCCCGTGTTCCAGCTTGTGCCTGTTGCCCCTTGTCCTGTCACCGGGAACCACTGAGAAGAGCCTGGCCACATCCTCTTGACACTTACCCTTTAGATATTGATAAACATTGATGAGATCCCTGAACTACAGCTAATGACAAGTGTCACCCGAGGCGGTGGTCAAAAGGTGTATTTTGAAAATGTGAGAGGATTTTCCCAAACTGACCTGTTTTCCATAGAAAGGATTGAGAGGGATGAATGTTGCCTGGTGTGGGCTGAGTCTCCTCACCACCATGTCTCCTCTCCTCTCCTCTCCCCTTGGCAGCTCACCTTCATTGGGGGAGAAAAGATGACCGAAGTCTTTATCCACTCCCTCGAGCTGGGCCACTCAGCGGCTACGCGGGCCATCAAAGCATCAGGTCTGTAGCTACTTCTGCACCCACAGCCCTGGGGGTGGGGGTCTGCAAACCTGGACAGAGGGGCTGGAGGGACCGTGGGCTGGAAGAGGTGTCAGAGCCCAGGCTGCATCCTGAGCAAAGATCCAGACATCTTTTCACAAATTTGGAAATGAGGCATCATGATTCTCGCATTCCTTTTCAGGAGCAAAGCTGTGGCAACGTCTTGTTTTTACTGCTGTTAACTCTAAAACATATTTGCAATGAAACAGCTTCAAGCCCATTTCCTTCCTCTCATCAGCACCTGGCCAAGTGCCGCTCTTCATCTTTTCCTTTTCGCTGCTTTCTGTTGTTTGTGCTTTGTCCAGGAGTGTCATTTATAAAAAAACCTTATAGAATGGTGCAGGCTTGAAGGGACCTTAAAGCCCATCCAGTGCCACCCCCTGCCCTGGGCAGGGACACCTCCCACCAGACCGGGTTGCTCCAAGCCCCATCCAACCTGGCCTTGAACCCCTCCAGGGATGGGGCAGCCACAGCTTCTCTGGGCAACCTGGGCCAGGCTCTCACCATCCTCACAGCAAAGAAGTTCTTCCCCAGATCTCATCTCAATCTCCCCTCTTTCAATTTAAAACCATTCCTCTCGTCCTATGGCTCCCCTTCCTGATCAAGAGTCCCTCCCCACCTCTCCTGCAGGACCCCTTTAGGTATTGGAAGGCTGCTTATGTTTTCTTAAGTTTACTGGGCAAAGCAAGGTTCATGCACGTGCTTGTAGCCTTCCTGCAAGGGAGATCATTCAGTGCTTACACTAGGAATTCCTAAAATGAGCAGAGACAAGAAGCAATGGCAGAAGCATCTGCCTGCAGCATGCTCTCCAGCTCTTCTGGATACCGCGGTCCGGTGCGGTGCAGCTCACAGAGACATCTCATGGCCAACCAACAACACTGCACTTAAACACGTGTTTTATTTTTTTTAACCAATTGCTTTTCTGTGATCTCGCCTTGTCTTTCTAAACAGAGCTCGTAAAATATCCTTCATGTGAAGTGTCGCCACCCCACTCCCCCAAAATACAGGCTTGGCCAAGACCTCTTCCCAGTAACTCCTGAAACCACCAATCCTTTCTGACTTTGATTTTTATTTTTTCTTTTTAACTTTTTTTTTCCCTTGGGTTGTCTGGCAGCACACCACTTCACATCTGCAAAAAATTATCCTTGAGGGGTGGAGGGTGGGGGAAAGTTAAAGTGTTGGGCACAGTATTTCAAGGCTAATTTAATGTGGGCACAAACACGCCCGGAAAAACAGGAGCCGGGTTAGCAACGCGGCCTTTTATTGCTTTGTGTTTTCCCTGGAGCGCTGACCCCTCTGCACCGGCTTAGCCAGCACCCCTTTCAGTTCTGCAGAGCTGCTTGTTGTCCTTTGTGTTGAAATTTCTGCACTGGATTAATTGCTTTCTGGCAGCTTTTTAAGCCACCTTTTCTTTTTGCCTTTTTTGCTCGGCAGCTGCGTTCAGCAAACCATTTCCCCCCCCCCGCCCCCTTTCTGTAGGTATGGAGCACGCTGCCGTATCGGTCGCCGGCTGAAGAATGGGGATAAAAGGCCACCGTGTGACGTTTACTCCTTGTTTTGTGCAGGTCCAGGCAGCAAAAGGCTGGGCATAGATGGAGACAGGGAGGCAATCCCACTAACACTACAGATCGCCTACAGCAAGGTGAGCGCACGGGAATTGCACGAAGACAAACGGGGCAGAAAAACACTTTGGTGCCAGGCAAACATGTCTCTGCTGGGGGGTGAGAGAGGCAAACGCTGACCGTGTGCTGGAGGAGCCCAAATCCAAGCCCAGATGAGCCAAACTCAAGCTAATTGTCTACTTACTGGCTAATTAGGGGTGGTTTTCCACTCCTGTTCAGCCCAGTAAAATAGGGGATGTGCAGCCAGTTTCCATAGACTGGAGATGTCCTGGGTGCCACTTTACACTGGTGGACTTGGCCTCCAGGGAGCGATCTTCTGCTGGTCACAGCAATCCTCTTGTTGTGTTGGTCCCTCTGCAGTTATTTAGTCTTAAGCCCGGGCAATTTTTGTAAATCCAAGGTTAAATGATTTTTAATGTCTACTCAAACTTTGTCTGTGCAGCTCCAGGTAAATCCAGATCTGAGCTAGTCCAGCCAGATGGTTAGGGGTGGGAGGCAGGGTACCATCAGCCTGGAGCGTGGCATCTCATGGGCTTTGCTTGGGTCTCTGCAGACAGCCGTCAGTGGAAGAAGTCACTGGAACGACGTTGAGAAGGTCTGCACATCTGTCAACCTTAGCAAAGCCTGCAAGAAGTATGAAGAACTTGGTGGGTAGAGGTGGTCTTTGTGGCTTTTTGTGGGGAGCAACGGGAGGGACTGGTGGAGCAAGAGGATGGTGTGGATCTTCTAGCTGGAGCAAAGCAGGGATGTGTACATGGAGGAGAAGATAGATAGGAAGGTGCCTGGGGTTCCCTGGGGCTTGCTGTAGTCCTTGGCTGCCCTTAGCACCACATCAGGGACGAAGGGCATTTGATTTCCTGTTGTCCTAAAGCTTCCAGCCAGGAAATGGGATGTCCATGAGGGATAGGGCTGGGACGCTCCAAACAGCAGGATGGTCACTGGAGAAGTGGTGCTTTCCAGAACCGCACTGGTTTAATAAGGGGAAGGAGAGACGGGTAGAACTGTTGTTAAATTAAGTAGGACCAAGGGAGGGGTCCTGCCACCCACAGCAGCTTTCAGCAGGCTCTCGCCCAGCTGATGCTTCAGCCCTGTTTCCTTCCTGCAGCTCAGAGATAGCTGCCAGCCACATGGCTTTGCTTCATAACTTTTTTTCTAATCAAGTTTCCGATGGGGTATTAATAAGGCTTTGAGCCTTTTAAAAGCAGCAAGACTTTTAGTCTGTGTGCGTATTTAGAGGCAATACCTGTTCATTCTTGTTTAAAGCTGCTGTTTTGGCAGTCAGACACCCAGTTCTGAGTAAACAGAGGGGTTTTTTTAGTTCCTCTTTCCTTGTGTGTGTTGTGTCTTGGCAGATGTGTGGTTTGTGAGCAGAGTAGTCGCAGCAAATGGGTGATCTACCAAATAGGAGACAGCTCCTATGTGCCCCACACAGCTCAACCTAAACCTCTGTCCCTCCTGTTCCCAGCGCATCCATGAAACCCATGCAAACAACCCTGAAAAAAGCCTAGCAGGATTTAATTTCTCACCACCTCTATGCATTTGGGTGTTTCTGGGCTAGTTCAGGAGCTTCGCTTGTGCTGCCAGCACTGTGGGTTTGGTTCAGGGAGTGTCCTCGGTTCCACGTTGGGGAGAAGCTTCTGCTTCATGAATTTCTTCCTTCCAAGAAAACCTGGTCCCCTTGATTGTCTCCCTTGGTTTTCACACTCAGCAGTTTGACCACAGGATGTCACTGTAATTCCAGATACAAAAAAGCATCTCCGGGTGGACTGCAGGAAAGGCCATGCTGGGGGATCTAGAATTTCCTCATGATGGTGGGGCAATGGGTCTTCTCCTTTTTAGGTCCTAAGACAGTTAAATGCCCTTTGCTGCTACGTTTGGAAAGCAGCTGGAAATGATTCAGAAGTTTACCTCTGTCTCTATGATTGCTTTCTTTCTGTGTAGGGGAAAGGAAATCATTGGGGAAGGAAAGCTAGAACTGTATCGTACTTCCCTTCACAGTGGGGTCCTGCTGAGAACCGCTGTCTCTGGGATGCTTTGAGGGGTGGAGGGACCACTTAGGTTCCTACCAGCAGCCCAGAAGCCCCAGGTGATAACAGTTTTCTTTTGTTACAGCCTCAAAGACAGAGTGTCTCAACTTGACCATGACGGAGGTGGTCAAACGGCAAAATTCCAAATCCAAAAAAAGTTTCAATCAGGTAACTCAAAACATGGTGCTTTTACATTTGGAGACAGGATGTCAGCCTGACTCAGCTGGGAGGGAAGCAGGGCAGCAGACAGTAGGTCCTTGGGGGATCGGTTTGCTGTTGGCCACCAGGCCTGCCTTAGGGGGGTGCCCAGCTCCCCTGGTCCCCTTCCCTGCACAGGGATAACGCGCTGAACCTGGCAGCTCCCTTACTCGGACTCTTCTTCTATCAGCAGATCAGCGTGTCCCAGATAAAAGTAGACAAGGTCCAGATTATCGGTCTCCAGTCCTCCTTCGCTGTGTGCCTGGACCAGGATGAGCAGAAGATCCTGCAGAGTGTAACCAGGTAGGAACTGCAGCGTGGCCAACTGCTCCTGGGATGGTGCATCCTGTGTGTGAGGACTTGTCCGTGAAGCTGGGGTGGCCAACGGAGGGACAAGGTCCTGAGCACCATTGTGGATCTCTGCCAGATGCCCAAGCTGGGTCACATAGCTCTAAGCTCTGCAGTGCAGCTGAGCTCAGGTGGGATGGGTGGTCCTACTCAGATCCCAGCAGTAGTTAAGCTTCATGACTTCCACAGTCTAAAGGGTTGTCCCCAGTCAGAGCCTTCAACTTCTAAACCTCATTTGGGTTCTCCACCACCTTTGGCATACCCATTGCAGAAGGGACCCATGACCTTCATGGGAGAGACTGGGGTAGAGCAAGAATTCTGTTCATTGGCTCTTCATCCATCAGTCATGTCCCCAGGACTGGCTCCCCAGGTGATTTGAAAACTCACTGTAGACAACATACTTCCATGAGCACAAAGAGATCTAACCAGTTGATCCACAGGTCTTAAAAATGTGCAAACATTTCAATTTCTCCCTCAGAGAAAGCAGAACTCTGCAAGATTATGCTGCCTCCAATGCGAAAAGATTTAGGATATTATTTCTTAAATAACCCTAAAGAGCAGCATTTTACTTAACTGTTTGTTGTGCAACTCAAGGGGCTGGTGGGAGAGTTCAATGCACAAAATGGAAAAGGAGCTACTTCCCTCTCCCCAAGACTGGGGGGATTCTCTTTTTCCCTAATGAGTTTCAGAAATTACTCTTGATGGATGTCTGCTCTAGGTCCCAGTTTGAGCCAGCTTAAAGACCTGAGCTCTCAGCACTCAAACTCCAGTCCTATTAAAGACTGATTCCTGTTTGTTTGCAGGTATTTCTGCTGCACCCGAGGACCGTGATTTTCAGCCACACACCTTACTTAATCTTGGTTTCTTTTTGTTCCCCTGCAGGTGTGAGATCTCTGTGTGCTACAAACCCAGGGACAGCGATCTCTTTGCACTGAGAAGGTCCTCTTTGCCTCCCCAGGACTCCTCTGAGTTTCATTCTCTCCTGTGTTTACCCATTGCCACCTTCAGTGGAGCACTTCCATAGAAGAACGCTGTGTTGTCTCAGGCCAAACTCACATCCAACACCAAAACAGCCTCAGGAAAAGGAAGCTGACTGTCCTCCTTTGGGCTGGAGACCCATCTGTTCTTGTCCAAGACATACTGCAGCCTGAAGTTTAGCATGGTGGATGAGCTGCTCCTGGTCTGGGCTTAGCCCATCCTTGGGAAATGGGAACACTGGTGTGTGCTCTGGTACCTCTCAGGGTTCCTCAGCAATGGGAGGAAAGTGGTTTCCTTGAGATATCCACCTGGTTCAGCAGACTACCAACACCTGGATTGAGAGGGCAAGGCAAGGGCAGTGATATTTTCCTGCCACAACATGGTCTTGTGGCTGTATTTGACACTGATGGCAAGGCCAGTGAGATCTGAGGGGAACTCATGGGAGATCTTTTGGAAAATGAATGTCCTTGGCTGAGTGGTGGTAGGTGGCCCTTGATGCTTGCAGAGTTGCAGATCACCCAACTGATGTCCTGATGGCATTTCACCCGTAACAGGTCAAGCATGCTCAGGACAGTTCTTTGGGGACAGGCTTCCTCAAGGTTTCCTTCAAATTATGAAGGTTGGGTGTCTTGCAGAGAACCGGTGCAGAGCAGAGCAACCCAGCTGAGGCCCAGAAAGAGCCCAGCATGGCTTGTAGGCTGCTGGTGTGTTCCAGTGAATCGAGTGCAATAGGCCATACCAGGGCATGGACAGCTTGTCATGAATATGTGCGTTTACTGTAAACCCAGGAGATGAACTTCCAATTTCTGCAGAATTTCAGGGTTCACCAGGGAGATGTACTCCCTGTTCAGCCCATGTTCTTGCGTTCTGCTACCCAGCACTCTCCGCTAGAGACATCCCAGAGGCTGAATCCTCAATAGTTGCTTGAAATATGGCAGGAACCATGCTCACACTCACAGGAGGGAGGGATGTCCTGGGGAAACCACTGGGATTGCCTTAAGCTCACCTGAAGAGGCAGCTTTGCTAGAGAAGGACCCAGCACCAAAAACACTAGTGACACTTGCAAGTGACGATAGGATTTGGAATCCCCCTCCCCTGCAAAGGGACTTTATGCCCTCTTCCTTCTCTCTGCAAGGCTGTAGATACAGAAAGGTGCAATAGTTGGGGTTATTTAGAGATATTCTGACTCCGGGAGCAAAAAAATGAGACTGGAGAAGCCTGGTTCATAGCCCTCAAGCTGTTTCTTGGTAATTTTTGAATGGTAACAGGCAGAAGAGCATTCTGCCTGCTGCAGGCTAGAAGGATCCTAATGCCAAGGACATGTGCTCCCTGGAAAATGTCTGGAAGGGACCCCTGATACTGCTGGGGGCTGAAGGGCTCAGGCATGGTGTGATCAGTTCAGCGTGGGCCCCTTGATTCTCCAGAAATCGGGACCTGGTCAGCTCTTAGCACTAGTTAGAACAACGTTGGGCTCTGTCCCCAAGAGCTGGTGGGACAACAGCAATGTCATTTGAGGTTAAATCTGCCAGGAAAAGGGCCTGAGGGCTTATCTCAGAGTTATCTCAGAGGGGGCATGGGTCAGGCTTGTCTGCTGGATTCCTCCACATCCATCCTGGAAGTGTTATGGGGATCCCTCCTGTGCTGGCAGCTCTGATCCTGGCCCCACTGCTCTGTTGTGTGGGGACATCTCAGGTTAAGAAGTTACCAGCTGGCTCCTTGGTGCCCTCAGCAGCTGTGGATGCAGCTTCTGCCAGTGGCCAGAGAGGAGCAAAAATAAGAGGTGAACATGCTCCCAAGGCTTCTGTGCTTCATCCTGTTACTTGAATAAACCATCCCAGGGATGGTGTTGTCTTGTGGACTCCAAGAAAAGACCCTCATGCAGGGTGAAGCATCACTTGAACACGTCAGCGCTCTGTCTCCACCATGATTGGGGCCAGCTTGGACTCCAGGCAAGGACCCACCTTCCCTGGCCATGTACCGACTCCGGGAGCACCCATCTCTCCCTACCTGCATGGAGCAGTATCCGTCCCTTGCTCACAGCACAGGCTCGATGGGGACACCAAGACACTGCCAGGTCCCAGTGGGCTGTCCCGTCTCTCCCGGGGTGCCCGTGGGGTGATGTGGGAATGCGCGCTGAGGTCACTGCTGTGCTCTTCTGCACATCGGGTTTTTAAGTCCAATGGGCTCCAGGGATCAGAAACAGATTTTAACAGCTCTTTCCACACACTTGGAAGAAGTTTTCCCACTGACTTTTCGTTTCCCAAGCAGGTTTGTGTGCATCTTCTCATATAGGGCTGAAATTTGACAGCTGGGTTTTTTGTTCAATACTTAAAAATAACACCTTATCCTGTCAAAACATTGCTATTTGTGATCTTGATATCCATGGCTAAATGTATCCCTGCCGCTCCTAATGATATAAACCTCTTGGGTTTCAGCTGGCCCTACAGAATTACTAGAGAAGAGAATTTCCATCTGATAGAGAAAAACAAGCACAAACTCTAGGGGCTCGTAATCCTGGCTAAGGTTTTGACCTCTGATGCTTTCTGGATATTAGAGAAGTTTGAGGTTCTTTCAGGTCATCCTTGTACAAACGTGCAGCCTGACCAAATCTGTGTAATGTCTGTGCTGATCTGTAAAATACTGTTCAAAGAACTTTTAAAGGTAATTGTAAAATATTAAATGTTGATTTATTTCAAATACAAGTACAGAGTTTGAGTGGAGTAATTCCAGCGCAGGAGGAGGCTCCGAATCCCCACGAGGAGGACAGGGAGCGCCCGTGTCCTTTGCAGAGCAGGTGACCCGAGGGCAGGAAAAGGCTCATATAGTCATTATATTCATGAGCTTGGTCCCAGAGGGCATGACATGGAGACCTGCGGTGGTTAATTGAGCCGCTTCTGTTCTGTGAGTAAAAAAGCAGGTTTGGATGCCGTAAATCCAAAACTGATTTCGTGTTGCATTAAGGAGCAAAGGAACTGGCAGAGCTTGTGTGTGCAAGGTGAGATCTGGGCATACCCTTCCCTTCTAAGAGGCTTCTTGACCTTTGCAGTGCTGCTTTGCAGAGAAAGAGGAGTTACGCTGAGAGCTGAGCACCCGGCAGCTCCCGGGGCCACGGGCAAGGTCCAGCCCCAGGACGAAGGGTGACATTGGCAGGTTTTTCTGCCCAACAGCCAGATATTGGGGTATTTCTGACTTGGAAACCTCTTCTGTGTCATTGGGCTTGCAGAGTTTGCAGATGGAGCTGTTGCTACTGAAAGTAGTCTGAAATGTGAAACGCTGCTTGCAAATGTTTAACTGCCTCAAGTATCGCCTTCTCTTCCTGTGGATGGAAAGAGGCTTAGTCGGTAGGTGCGAGGGCCAACGTGTTGGAATCAAATAAACAACGTGGGAAAAGTCATTCCAGCTCAGACGAGCCAAAAACCAGATGAGAATAACTTTTGTTAATCAGCACTTTGTTATGTATTAGCTATCAAATTTCTTTCCACTCTGATTAGAGAATAACAAAAGGTGTTTTTTAAATAAAAAGAAAAGGGTCTTTTGAAAAGGCAAATAAAACTCAAAAGGAAAATACTTTATTTTCCGAGCTGGAATGATAATCTGCTTTTGTTTGTTCTCAACAGGAAAAAAAAAAAAAAACCCACCCCAAACCCTAAAGCACAAATCCCCCTTCCCCCTTCTTTTCTTTTTTAAAAAGAAAAGTGGAAGGAGGAACACGCATGCTTAAATCTGAAGCAGAAAGAAGGTACTTTGTTCTAAAAACATGCATGACGAGAAGTTTAGGATCAGGGCTCAAGTCTGATCCTTGAAGTGCTGCATAGCTGAGGGTTTTGTTCTTGTAAGTACAAAAGATTTAGCAAACAGCTGCTGATAAAATAAGCAAGGCTGTGTCAAGGCCAGACTATTTAACAAAACTAGTTTTGCCTTTCGTAGATATGGTCAAATCAACTCGACGGAGCTTTAAGCGACTCTCCCAGCATCAAAGCTGGGCTGGTTTGTGGCCCGTTTGTGCCTGTGAGGGATGGGAAGACAGGGAATAAGGTGGGTTTGTTGTTTCAGGTTCGGAACACCAATGTATGTTGGCTTCCTGAATTATATAGGTTATACCAAAAAAGTGCCTTGGGGTTTTGGTATGTGTTAATTTATCAAGGTGCAGCGGTGGTTTGAGATGGTCCCTGCTCTGTCAAGGGTTGTCATTCCACAGCCACCTCAGCCGAAGCTGTTGGACTCGGCACAGCTGGAGTGGGATATGCTCCACCTCTAGTGAGGTGGGACATGACGGTGTGGGAACATGCAGTGGGGTGACTTCTCACCACCCACCGTTGGTGGTGACCCTCCATCCTCTAGTGTTCTCCACTGGCACTTTGTGCATAGGTGCTCCTTATCTTTACTGGTGTGATCCCCATAGCTTCACCTCGCCAGCACAAGGAACATCCCAGCGTGGATGCTCACATCAGGTGCCAGTGTGCCACAGGAGTTGGTTCAGACCCAAATCGGCCACCCCAGAGCCATGGCTCAGCGCTGGCAGGGAGCAAAGAGCTTCATGCCTGCAGGCAATGTCAATCAGGTTGCTCAGCGTCCAGCCAAGTTTTGAATAGCTTCAGGGATGGAGATACACGAGCTGGAGAACAATATTAGCCAATCCAGTGAAGGGGTCCTTAAGTGACCAGTCCTAGTCTGGTGGCTGAT
Organism: Numenius arquata; assembly: GCF_964106895.1. NCBI lineage: Eukaryota > Metazoa > Chordata > Aves > Charadriiformes > Scolopacidae > Numenius > Numenius arquata. Next base: position 11,711,561 of record NC_133592.1, read on the forward strand.
TAGGAATACGGAATGAATTAGCATCAATAGGCAGGGATGAGACTGTTTGTGCCTGGATCAAAGTTGTTAAGATACTCTTCTGAAAGGTGAAAAAAGCAGATGGCGACCTCTTTTGGCAGGTGGGGCAGTAGAACCTACCTTCCATGCTCTAAGTAAGTCATCATCAGGTTATCTGAATAGAGACATTGCTGCGAGGCATGCGAAATGCTCCCAAACAATGGCAGTTGTTTCTTGAAGTATTTTGGGTGAGGAAAAAATACATTCGCTCCTAAATACAGTATTTGGTTAGACTGACTCTTCTTTAACTTCACTGTCACGTCGGGGAGAAAGTTTGTTTGCAAAGGTCTTGTGGTCTGCCAGGCCCAGGGTCAGGACGGCTGCCTGGGGAAAGCTGGAGTCTGCACCTGGGCTTGATGCACTGGCACAAAAATCACAAAATCACAGAAAAATAGCCCCAGCATTTGGCTGGTGATGGGGCGCTTCACCAGGGCGTAGGGACCTGCCCATGGGCCTGTGCAGCTCGGCACCTCTGGGCCCTCCCTCGTGCTCCATGGGGTGTCTGTCAGAGGGGCCAGGGCAAACCTTCCTCTTGAACTTTGCTTCCTGCCAGACCAACGTGTGGTTTTGTGGGTGGCATTTCCAGATGCCCTGCAGAGAGAGACCAGCAGATACAGGGGCTGATAGGGGATGTGGGAGCCCACAACGACTTGGGGATTGGGGTCATGGGACCTGACTTGGGCTGTTTCCAGAAGATCTCTTACACAGAGGTGTTTCAAAGGTGCTCATCTTATCCCACAAAAAGGGACTCTTGATCAGGGAGAGGAGCCATAGGATGAGGGAGAATGGTTTTACGCTGAAAGAGGGGAGATTTAGATGAGGTCTCAGGAAGAAATTCTTTGCTGTGAGGGTGGTGAGAGCCTGGCCCAGGTTGCCCAGAGAAGCTGTGGCTGCCCCATCCCTGGAGGGGTTCAAGGCCAGGTTGGAGGGGGCTTTGAGCAACCTGGTGTGGTGGGAGGTGTCCCTGCCCAGGGCAGGGGGATGGGACTGGATGATCTTTAAGGTCCCTTCCAACCTAAACTGTTCTATGATTCTATGAAATTCTATCTGTGCTCTCAGCTGTAGCAAGAAATAGCAGGGAGCAGAGTCAGACTTTCCCGGCAGCTCTCAGTCCCCACACACCATCTCAGGATTAGGATTAACGTGCCCAGGGTGTCTCCTCGGTTAGAGGTCACTGTCCCCCCCTTTCCCTCTGCCTGCTGCCTGTCTGCTCCCATTCCTGCATCTCAAATAACCTTCAGCAGAAGCGGAGGCACCTGGGGACAGCTCGGGGAGGGCTCGGGTCCAGCTGGCAACAAGCCCCGAGCTTGGCTCCCCGCCTGCGGGTTGGTGACGGGCAAACCGAGCTGCGGCACGGTGGCCAAATAATCCACCTCTCTCCCAGGGACAGGATCTGCCTGGCCCTGAGAGCTTCATGGAGAGACCCACCAATAATCCAGCACTTTAAAAAAAAAAAAAAAAAAAAAGAAGGAGAAGCAGGAGAAAATCCAGGGAATATCTTCTCCTGCCAAATTCCCTGCCGTTGTTCCCCCTGGTGGCTGCAGGTTTCTGGGCTGTTTCTCACCTGCATGATTGAGCTGCTCTTCCAGGCGGTTGTGATGTAGGAAAGATTGAAAATTTCTCTGAATTTTGCTAATTTCTTTAAGGGTTTTGGCCAGCTCCGTGACTGAAAAGGGCACCCGACTCCCTGTTTGTCTCCTTTGCTCAGGACTAACGAGAGCGAAGCTGGGCAAGTGAAACATTTCTGGGCTGCAGCGGCTGTTTGTCTCTCTTGGCAATGCCCCCAGCTCTGCTGGCCTTATCTTACTTGGGCTAATTAATGATCAATTAAAAGTTAACAAGGCTCCCTGTGCCTGCAGGAGGAAGGGAGTTTTCCTAGCAGGGAAAATTCACTCAGGAAGAGTAATGGTGTGCTAATGATGCAGAGTTGCATAACTATCAATATGTTCAGCTGCAGCCCGTGTGCCTGTCCCAGCAGTTGGTGCAAGCAGATGGGTGCGTGAGGAGCAGGGTGGGCTTTTCCATGCCAATCCCGAGCTCACTTTCTTCCTCCGTGCCCTTGCGATCCCCTCTCCCCTCCGCAGGCACCTCCCCTGCAACACTCCCGGGAAGAAATGCAAAAGCTTAAAGGGTTGTAGCCAGAGCAAACACACCCAAAGACTGAAATCCAAGTCAAAGCAAGCATGGAAAATATTTTGTGGTGTTCACCCAGCTCTAGGATAACCTAGACCTGAGTTTGACGGCACAAAACATTCCTGGCAGCAATGGGCCAGTGTAATGTAGTGTATTTAGCTGGTGTTTCCATACACAGAGAGGACCTCGGGCAGGGTGGCTCACTCTCTGTTCTCACAAGGACCAGTCTTGATTCTGGCTGTGTCTGGAGACTTTCTAGGGGAAGCCTATGAACTGCAGGCTGAGACGTTGCCATTGTAATCAGAAATATGTGGATGGATCTGTCGGGATACCCAGGACCCTGGGGTCTTCCACATCCTGGTCTACTGGGAGATCTTTGCTGATGGCAGGTTCTATCACATCTCCCAGGATAGGGCCACAGGGTGCTGCCCCTCTGGACTCTCCGTGGGCACCAGCTGGGTGCTGAGCTGCAGGGAAAAATGAGACCCTGACTCATCAGTACTTCCCCTGTATAGCAGTGTGTGTTTTCCCCATGGTTGGTCTCTGTGTTGAGTTACCGTCAACAGTGGTTCAGGTTAAACCACTTGAGGACAGGATGCTCTTGTGAGAGTTTCCTAGGAGAAAGTTCAGCCCATTAAGGGTTTTCTTGCCCAGGTACTCAGCTGAACTGTAATCCTAAAGCTGATGATTCAATTTTTGCTCCTGTTTTATGGCTAGTTTTCATAGAATGGTTCAGGTTGGAAAGGACCTTAAAGATCATCTCGTTCCAAACCCCCTGCCCTGGGCAGGGACACCTCCCACCAGACCAGGTAGCTCACAGCCCCCTCCAACCTGGCCTTGAACCCCTCCAGGGATGGGGCAGCCACAGCTTCTCTGGGCAACCTGGGCCAGGCTCTCACCACCCTCACAGCAAAGGATTTCTTCCCCAGATCTCATCTCAATCTCCCCTCTTTCAGCGTAAAACCATTCCCCCTCATCCTATGGCTCCCCTCCCTGATCCAGAGTCCCTCCCCATCTCTCCTGGAGCCCCTTTAGGGACTGGAAGGGGCTCTAAGGTCTCCCCAGAGCCTTCTCTTCGCCAGGCTGAACCCCCCCAACTCTCTCAGCCTGTCCTCACAGCAGAGGGGCTCCAGCCCTCGCAGCATCTTCGTGGCCTCCTCTGGCCCTGCTCCAACAGCTCCATGTCCTTCCTGTGCTGAGGACTCCAGAGCTGGATGCAGTACTCCAGGTGGGGTCTCATGGTGCAGCGGGTGCAGGATGCAATGGGGTAGCTCCAGCCAGGAGCTGGGACTCTGCAGCCAGTCCCTGGGAGACTGGGCAAGGGATGAAAGAAGGGACTGAGTGCAGGCACCATCTTGTATATCTGCATGCTTCAGGCCATCATCTCGACGCCTTCCTGCCACGGACTCAGTGACTGAGAAGCGTGTGGTTTCTCCGAGATGTGACACACTGGAACCAGCACGAACAATCTGGGTAGGAGTGAGATTGAGCGATAGCTGAGATTCCTCCTCTGTTTAACTTCACAGCCATCATGAAAGGAAATAAGTGCTAATCTTTAGTTAGAAGCCAACCTCTTCCCGTCCTTAAGGAGCCATCTGTACTTTAACATGTTGACCGGAGCCTGTGTGTAACCGAGACCATTACAGTAACTGTGGCAGTACCTCCGGCCAAAGACAGCCCACATGGAGGGGACAGGGTTGAAGACAAAAAACTGGGGGGATACTGGTTTTCCTGCTGCTCTCTCTGCTTGCTGAAGGAAGAGCAGAAGAGTCATCTATCCTGATGGGAAATTGCCCAAGGAAGGACACTTTGGTGAGGAGAAATGCTGCCTGTAGCCTGGGCAGGGTGCAAGTAAGGATGGAGGTGTTTGGCTTCTAACTTGTCTCTTCTGTTTCCTGGAAGCCATCAGTAAGGAGCAACTTGCCTCATGCACCTGTGGCATTTTTTTGTGGGACCAAGCTGAGGTGCTCCAGCAGCCTCACTGTGCTGTCCTCTGCCCCTGGGATGCTCAGGACGAATGATCTCTGTTGCAGTGAGAGAACAGCCTGGTGGGCTGAGGACTGAAGCTTATCGTTGTGGCTGGGCTACAGGTCCCCTTGTCCCCTGCCAGCCCCACCTTGGCCATGGTGGCTGGGTTGAGCAGTGGGGTCTTTCCCCCATGACATGAAGTGTGCCCAAGGCAGGATGGAGGAAAAGACTGAGCCTACATCCCTCCCTCCCATCTCACCTCCCATTCCTCCATCCCTCTCTCCTCAGGCATGGCTCTCAGCGACCATGTTAACATTTAGCTGGAGGTCCCTGGGTGGATATGGGCACCCCCAGGGTGGATTCCTCCCATAACTCATCCCCTTCACTGATGGGCAGAGTGGGTGTCACTAACGGCTGCTGATCAGTGATTGTAAAACGTGGCCAAAAGGAGGTTGTGGTATCTTTGTGTTTCCCGCTTTCTATTCGAATATGTTTACAAATAGTTTTAGATAGTGAGAGATGTTTTCTGAACTCCCCCGATACGACCAGTGTCTTTAAATATGCTAGCTGTGGGACTCAGGTTTGTGCGAATTGAGTTGTCTATTAGTCATTTTAAAGCCTTTGAATGCCCCTTGTGCGTAAAACCATGCCAGGAAATACACATAACTGTATTTATCTCTCTGCCTGCTTATCTCCGTGCATCAATGAATCATTGGTATAGCATATGTATTCAGCCTGTGTGTATGTATATGAATCATAAAATCATAGAATCATTCAGGTTGGAAGAGACCCTTGGGATCACCGAGTCCAACCATCTACCCTACTCTACAAAGTTCTCCCCTATACCATATCCCCCAACACCACATCTAAATATCTCTTAAGCACATCCAGGGATGGTGACTCAACCACCTCCCTGGGCAGCCTATTCCAATGCCCGACCACTCTTTCTGTGAAAAATTCTTTCCTAATGTTCAGTCTAAACCTACCCTGTTGGAGCTTGAAACCATTCCCTCTCGTTCTGTCATTAGTTACCTGTGAGAAGAGACCAGCACCAACCTCTCTACAGTGTCCTTTCAAGTAGTTGTAGAGAGTGATGAGGTCTCCCCTCAGCCTCCTCTTCCTCATACTAAACAGTCCCAGCTCCTTCAACCGCTCTTCATATGATTTGTTTTCCAGGGCCTTCACCAGCTTCGTTGCCCTCCTCTGCACTCGCTCCAGCACCTCGATATCTCTCTTGGATTGAGGTGCCCAAAACCGGACACAATACTCGAGGTGTGGCCTCACCAGTGCTGAGTACAGGGGCACAATCACCTTCCCTACTTCTGTTGGTCACGCTATTTCTAATACAAGCCAGGATGCCATTGGCTTTCTTGGCCACCTGGGCACACTGCCGGCTCATATTCAGCCGCTTGTCAATTAGAACCCCCAGGTCTCTTTCTTCCAGGCAGCTTTCCAGCCACATTTCCCCAAGCCTGTAGCGCTGCTTGGGGTTATTGTGGCCCAAGCGCAGAACCTGGCACTTGCCCTTGTTGAAACTCATACCATTGATGTTGGCCCAATGATCCAATCCATCTAAGTCTCTCAATGCATGTATGTGCTGTTAGCATGAATGACAAACGCAGTACAGATGTGGGCAGGTGGGTGGGTATATACTCACACACTGAACATTTCTTTTTTAGCATATAAAATAGTTCCACGTACTTTGTACGGTAAGAAAGAATAGATGTGTGTGCGGGTTGGTGTGCTATGTGAATTTTTGTCACTTAAACAACTCCACCCCTATCAGGTGTATTATTAGGTATAGTAAGTAACGTGATATAGATCAATATGGTTTGGTTATTAACTATAACCTGGCCAGACAGAGCACATTACATGAGCATACGTATGCTCTTCATGTAAAGTTTCTCTTTCAACAGACGCATGAAAACAGAAAACCAGAAATTAAAGCACCGACCGGCCCCACGAGCAGCCGCAGCCAGGCAGTGGGAAACCTCTAAGTATGAAGGTTTTGCTCCAGCTCACACTCTGCTCTCCCTCGTGTGGGACATGGGTTGGGGTCACCTTGGCCCTGTGGGCACCCAGGGGCAGAGACCACCGCAGCCACCCCATGGGTGTGGGGGCTCTTCATCCCATGGGGACGCCCTGGAGGAGCTGCCTCATCTCGTCTCATCTCACCGAGGCTGCTGGGGGTTCCCACAGTTGAGCGGAAGACGAATTTTGGCCGCCAGCAGATGGAGTGGACTCAAAAACTTGGAAAATAACTTAGGAGTAAAAGTGCAATCGTTACATTGCAGGGTGCTAGAAAGAGATGCTTCACCTGTTGCTCCCCAATTCTGGTTTTTCTCTGGGGAATTTTAAAGCTTCATTTGTCATGATTTTTTATTTCTCCTTTGTGGTTTTCTCCTGTCTGTCTTCTTTTCCCAGCTCTCCATCCCTGGCTTTAAAAAGCCCGATGAAATAAAATCCCTAAGGTGCTGAACTTTGGGGAAAAAATGATGCCCAGCAGTGAGGAAACAGAAAGAGAAAAAGGAAATAGTAAATCAAGAAAATAGTTCGTCCTGTTGATGATTTGTTTAATACAAACCTGTTTTACCTAGTTTTGATGTCCCTGTTTAAGAAATGCAGAGCTGGTCTGTGAAGCGGAGACAGACCCACCAGGGATGAGCCAACACCAGCGAAGGGACTCCGGTGGGGAAATTCCTCACAACTACAAAGGGAAGAAGGAGTGGGTGTATCAGCAAACACTTTTGCTTCTTCAGGGACTTTCTATATCTCTGACAGCATCAGCAATCCCTCCCTTTCACTGGGTGGCACCAGCAGATCTTCCCATGGATCACCCAAGAGGACAGCATCATTTTCCTCACCCCACACACAGAGATCATCCCACTGTGGAGGATCGAGAGGACATATGAGAGGAATGTTAGCAGTGAGAGAGACACAAGGAAAAGCTGGTCGAGTCCTTGCTGGAGAGGGAAAGCTATCCATGGACTATGTTGAATGTGTTAAAGGCGTGTTTGCATGAACTGGGAAGAGCCCAGCTGGGAGCTGGTGGCCTCAGTGTAACTGTCAGACACAGGGCCAAGTCCCCTTATGTGAGGTAGGTGTGACCAGGAATGATAAACGCTTTAAAACGTCTGACATGAAGAAATTCCTGCCAAGATGCTTCAGGATTCAGCCAAGGGCTCCCTCTTGCAGTGAGTTTTGGGAATGGGGAGAGAAAAAGTGAGGTTGCGTGACCAGAGAAGGATAAACGAAGGATTGGCCTTTAAAAAGGGGGAAAGAGCTGAATTAAGTTCTCTCAGCTTAATTCAACTGCTGGGAAAATGCCAGCACAAACAAACCAACCCTTTGCAAGTACCTGGAAACAGCAGGGAATCCTGAGGACATCGAGGAGCCATCTGAGCATGGTGGAGTTTTTACCGCCGCCTCTCCTGTGCCACCTGTAAGGGAATTGGGGAAACATAGACCTGGTGCACCCACCACAAGCTGGATGGGAGGCCACCATCCATGGGAGGATGGAGGAAGGTGGCTGTGCAGGGCCTGTCTGGCTGCTGGGGCTTTCCCATCTATCCATTAATGAGGTGGGAAATGGAGCAAAGAGCACCTGAATTTGCCTTCGTAGGTGAGGCTGAACAGGATTGTGACTCCAGTGAAGAATTGGAATTTAAAGGAACTGGCCCCAGTCCAGGTATTTTTACCTCCCCATAGGCTACCGTCCAGCAGGGATAAGTGCCAAGATTGCCCTTGGGGCAGGAGTGGCAGCTTCGTGGTAGGGGCCAAGGAGGGGCTGGGGAGGTGGTGGTCCTGCTGGTAAATCTGCAGGGACGCTGGAGGTCACACGCTGGCTCTGACCTGCTGTGTCCCACCCGGGTGTCACAGGTCAGGCGTTACCAGCCTAAGGAGGAGCACCCCTGGCATGAAACAGTCAGGTCTGCCCTCTTTCCTCTGCGAGCTGCCAAATGATGGCCAACATGGCCTCTGAGAGGAGATGTAACTTTTAGATGCAACTAAGGTGGTCGACACGCTGGAGGGAAGGGATGCCATCCAGAGGGACCTGGACAGGCTTGAGAGGTGGGCCCGTGAGAACCTCATGGAATTCAACCAGACCAAGTGCAAGGTCCTGCACCTGGGTCAGGGCAATCCCAGGCACAAATACAGGCTGGGCAGAGAATGGATTGAGATCAGCCCTGAGGAGAAAGACTTGGGGGTGTTGGTGGATGAGAAGCTCAACATAAGCCAGCAACATGTGCTGGAAGCCCAGAAACCACCCGCATCCTGGGCTGCATCCCCAGCAGCGTGGCCAGCAGGGTGAGGGGGGGGATTCTGCCCCTCTGCTCCGCTCTGGGGAGACTCCCCCCCAGTGCTGCCTCCAGCTCTGGGGCCACCAACACCAGAAGGACATGGACCTGTTGGAGTGGGGCCAGAGGAGGCCACGAAGATGCTGGGAGGGCTGGAGCCCCTCTGCTGTGAGGACAGGCTAAGAGAGTTGGGGGGGTTCAGCCTGGAGAAGAGAAGGCTCCAGGGAGACCTTAGAGCCCCTTCCAGTCCCCAAAGGGGTTCCAGGAGAGATGGGGAGGGACTCTTGATCAGGGAGGGGAGCCATAGGAGGAGGGGTAATGGTTTTAAACTGAAAGAGGGGAGATTGAGCTGAGATCTGGGGAAGAAATTCTTTGCTGTGAGGGTGGTGAGAGCCTGGCCCAGGTTGCCCAGAGAAGCTGTGGCTGCCCCATCCCTGGAGGGGTTCAAGGCCAGGTTGGATGGGGCTTTGAGCAACCTTTGTCTGGTGGGAGGTGTCCCTGCCCAGGGCAGGGGGGTGGGACTGGATGGTCTTTAATGTCCCTTCCAACCCAAACCACTCTATGATTCTAAGATTGACTGGAGAAGGCTGATGACAGGGGATGTTGAAGAAACATTCATGTTAGGCAGGGTGAAGGGGCAGGGGTGGTCACGCAGGGGGAGCGGAGATGGTTGTTGTGCCTTGGGCATGCACTGGGGGCTGGTTTCTGTGTGCAGCCTTGTCCTGGGATTCTCCAAAAAAGCAAGCCTTGGGATTAAGGAACAACCTGCCCCTTTCTCTGCCTTATGCAGTAGGTTGGAAGCTCAAGCAGATTTCGAAAGCCCAACTCATCCGTCCTGAAAAACAACTGTAGAAAAAAACAGCTTCTCCACTCAGCTTATCAGCGCAACGAGTGAAATGGAGTAGAGTGACTGTGATTAAAAAGAGCTGTTTCCTGTCGCACGCTATCGCTGGCAGAACCGATAAGTTTGAGGATTTGGTCTTATTCCAAAACTGTCACCTTGGCACCCAGGGGAGAGCCGTAAATTCTGGGGAAAAAGATCCCGGGAGGTGTGAGCAGCGGCCAGCGGAAAACTATAGCCCTTGGCGTATGTGATGCAGCGCTTAAGATTTTGGACAAAAACCAATCTCTTGCCATTTCAAGCAGCTGATCTCTTCCTCGGCACCGGCAAGTCAGTGACCAGCCACGCCAGCCGAGGCATGCCCAGCTCACAGTCACGGGCCGGCTGAGCACCCACCAGCACTGCCAGACCCATTTCCTACGGGAGCCTCAAAGTTTCCTGCTCACGAGTGGGTCACCTCGACTTGTGGAGGGTTTTCCATCCCCGGCACGGCTGGTTGTGGGATACCAGGTGTGTAATTGCAGCCCTGGGGGTGGTGGGAGCCGGTCTCTGGATGGGATGAAAAGACAAGGCTTGGTGGTTTCTTATCAGCTGTTTGCTCACACTTATCACAAGCAACTTGCTTGGATTTTCAAACCTGTGATTAATCTGTAGGTGAGCAGTCGCGTCTCCTGGTGATGGTACCTGTGCAGTCTTTATCAAATAAGATGATTCTATGATTGTATATTTTCCATACTTGCGGGACATACTGAGACACTGCTCAGACTTGAAAAGCCCATGATTTTTATTATTATTATTATTATTATCTTCTGCTGCTGCTCCTATCTCCTTATTACGGATGTTTTCAAGACCAAAAAAAATGTTGGTGATAACTTAGTTCCGAGAAATGAAAAAGGCAACTTAAACACCATCAGATCGGCTGTTTGCTTGGCTTTCCCCCTCCCCATATCCCCCCATCTTCTATATTTGCTAAAGTTGGAGTAAAAGTAGAATTGGGCTGAACTCCGGAGCGGAAAATAGAGATGTGTCATCAAAATATAGCTTGGTTTGTGACCTGTTCCCTTGTAAACTGTAAGAAAATCATCCGTTGACTGAAGCGTTGGGGATTTGGGTGTCTGCCAGGAGGAGGCTTCCCTGCAGGATGGGTGGTTTAGGAGGAGCGGAGCTCAAACAGCACCGCTTTCTTCGCACAAATACCTTTGCTTCCCACAGAAACTGTGTCGACTCTTGCTAGGTGTGTTATTAAAGCTGCCACGTAATTAAAATGGAAAATTAAAGCAGGGAAAACCAAAGCATCCATGAATAGAAACCAGGGCAGAAGGGGAGGTGTCCAGAGCTCCTCTTTGACAGGACCCTTTGTGCATTTGTGGGGTGGGGAGCAGTGGCTAAAACGGGAATGAAGCGTCAGCGCCATGATGGGGAGGAGAAGCGTCTCCATCTCCGCCAGCCCTGGCATTGCTGCCAGTGCCGAGCGAGGGGCTGGAAGGTGCCAGGGCCCCAGGTGCAGCTGCCAGGCACCGGAGTGTGGCCACCAAGAAGGGGCCAGTCCCGGCCGGCATCGGCATGCCATGGCCCAGTGGCTGTGCGACATGGTCTCTGGCAGGGTCTCCATGTGTTGGGCTGCAGTGTCCCAGGAGGAGAGAGGGCTGGGTGTTGCTCCCAGGGCAGGAAAACCCCTTTCTGGGCAATAAGCACCTCTCCAAGCTGGAAAGCCCCTCCTGAATCAGTGCTTCAGGTGAGATCTTTCTGTTTATTTCAGGAGGCAGACTTTTTCCACATGAAGGAGATTCAGACTGGTTCGGAACTTTTTTGTATGCCATTCATGCACAGAAGTGTCCAGGCATGGCCCTTTGTGGTGCTCTGGTACTACTACGGCAGGAGGTTGGAACTCGATGATCTTTAAGGTCCCTTCCAACTCTAACCGTTCTATGGTTCTACCTGTAAATCACAGAGGACAGTGTTTGCAGAGACAAAGAGCAGTTTTGTACCTGCTACATGCTGCTTCCCACACAACAGGTTCTCTCTCTGCTTTATTTTGGCTCTTTCCCTCTTTTTTTCAGTCTTCTGACTGAAGCCTTTGTTTGAACAAGGTCATACCTGGCTCTTCCTCTCGCCGTTGCCAGCACAGGTTGGCAGAGGCGTGATGTTATCTGGGGTGATTTGAAAAGTTCCCCATCCTGTTCCCAGAGCGACGGTCAGTTGTGTTTCAGTGTCTAAATGATACCAGCCTCTAATTGGCAGCTCATTAGAGAAGATGTGAAGAACCAACCCCTTCCTTCCCGTTACATGTGTTGCCACAAGAGAATATGACCCTAGACAGCCCTACAGGAGGGCTGATGCTGAAGTCCATCTGATGCTACGATTAGAGTCAAGGCATACAGAAAGGTCAGGAGGAGAAGGTCTCCAGAAGAGCCCTTCAGCTAAATGGATTTTGGGTTGGGATCTCAAAGTTGATGGCAATAAGTGGGGTGGTGGGTGTATGCTATGGGAACCATCCAAGGAAGCTCACTGGCATCCTCCTTCTGTAGCTGTGCAATGGGAAAGAGTCTGATTCTAGCAAAAATAAGGGGGAGGGTGAAAGTTTGGGACCTGCAGTGGCCAGCTGAGAAGTGAGGAGTGAAAATGGGAGATCTCAGCCTTGAAAGCTGTTTGTGAAGCATCACCAAAACAAAAGCACATCCAACAAAGGGGCACCTTGTAGCTGGTGCCACCCTTTTCCCCTCCTGTGCAACTGCGTGGGGCTTGTACCCCTGTTTGTGTCAGTGCATTGGCTTCACAGCTCACTTTCCTCTGGCATTTTTGTAGGAAACAGCATCCATGTGGCAATTCCTGCCTGCGGCCGGAGCTCCTGCATGCTGGGCAACTCCTGATGTGGGAGGAGAGACGCAACATGGCATCAGAAGTGATGGACGGGCACGGGACAATAAGCTGCTGAACAGTGATGGCCAAAACCTCAGCCCAGGTGTGTTGAAGAAGTTAATTCTGATGCCATCAGGGACAAAGCTTTTGCAAACAGGATCCCAGGGGTATATGGCACCACCAGGCTGCCCACGGGGCTGGTCTGAGGTCCGCCGGTGCCGCCACGCTCTGCAACGAGTCTGTACCGGGGCCAGGACACGTGCGTGTGTCCTTCATGAATGGGAGTGACTCTGAATGAAAACAAGAGAGGGGAAATGAGGATGTTATCATCTGCTGCTGTTTCCCCGGAGCCTTCCTGCCCGCAGGACAGCTGCTGGAGGCGGCGAGCTCGTCAGGGGGAAGGGGATGCTGCTCAGCGCAGCGACTTGGCACAGCACAACCAGTGGGAATTGAATGCGAGTAACGCTGACAGCCAGTTAAACTGCCTCCTCCTGCATTTCTCCCCCAGCCAGGAAGGAAGTAGGTTATTTTTAAATCTGGGGCCCAGGTATGTAACTCTACCTAATGCTTTTTCTCATGTAAAAGAAGATGGGAAGTGATAGGGTATCAGCAGCAGTTCCCACGCTGCCTCTATAAGTACTTTCTCCCCCCAGCCCATTTACCCCAGGAAAGCTCAGCACCTCAAGCACTGCTCCGGACACTTGGGGTGACGACTGACCTAGCAGGGCCCTGGCCATAAGCGGGGCCAGCGCTGGCTGTGGCAGTCGCCGGCTGGAGGGGTCGGCCAATGCACAGATGTCCATCAGCTGGCTGGACCAGCAGAGCTGCTGGGTTCACCCCAGCCCTGCACCCGCCTCCCCAAGGGATGAACATTTACCTCCTGAAGTGGGCTGGGTCTGCCTGGTCTGTGCATCCCTCCCGTGTGCCAGCCTGGGCTTATGCCAACGTGCCAATGGGTCTCAGCCCTGAGTGTCAGGGCACCGATAGACCTCAGCAGCCTCACCTGGGGCCCCGTCTGGGCTCATCCCGGGAGCTGTGCTCCTGGCACTGAGTCACAAGCGGTGACAACGTGACTCCGGGCTGAGCACAGCCGGACCTGCTCCAACCAACACGCAGCCAACACCTCTGTCAACGCAACGTCAACCTTCTCCATGAACGCGTTCCAGAAGGGGCTGGGCATCCCCTGCCCGGGCTGCGTCCCCAAGCTGGCAGCAGGAGGCAGGGGCTGCCCAGGGGCTGGCATTGAGCAAAAGCAGATGTGCCCGAGATGTTCCAGGCGGGAGGCGCTGGCAGAGGCACGGAATGCCGTGCTTGGAACAGGGAGCTGGAAAAGTATCTCTCCTTGGACAGACTCCTCCTTGTCTCTCGTAGCAACACCGTTTTATTTGGAGGCGCTGGGTTTGCAGTCTCTGGGCGCTTGCTCTGCCTCGGCGGGGAGGCGGCAGCACCCCAGGAGTTGCCCCGGCACGGAGCTGCTCACCCCATCCGTCCTGGCACAGGCTCATCCCAGAGCAGCCCAACCGGCACGGCTGGTTTTTGGGGATTACAGGCAGGGCACGGCTGAGCCCTCTTTTGCCTGCTCCTGCACGGCCAGAGATCACCGGGCGAGTGCGACCTGCGCGGGGACAGCTTTCTCCTTGAGAGACTTCTCTATGAAAGAGGAAGTTGTCTTGAAATAACTCCGGCGCTTCCCTTTTAGCTTTGCAGACTTTGAAGTGTGCTGCAGAGACCAGCAGCTGCCCCGGAGCTCTCCCAGCACCCACCGACCTCCTCGACGGGCAGAGTGGACCCTGCGATGACTCCTCTGGGACCCCGCTCTGCTCCCCAGCGCTGGAGGGGACCTTGGGTGCAGGTGTGACCCACCGGGCTCCCTGGTGCCTGCCCTGAAGAAGCAGGTAGAGTCCTGGAGGGTGCATTGCTCCTGGGTCTGTGCATGGGGAAATGCAGCGCTCATCCTCTCTCTTGTTCTCTCTGCTCCTTTGAGAGGGACCTGCTGCTCTGCTGGTCCCCAGTGTTGTACTTTTACTGGGGAGGGATTTCTGTCTTGGAGGCTGGCAGCGAGTGCTGCATCCCTGTGGGTGAAAGCCCCTGAATGGGGTCGGTTTGGTTTTCTTTCTCAGGGTGAATGAGGGGAGGGGGCACTGATGGTGCTGGAGAAGAGGAACGAGCTGCTTCTCTGCAGGAAGGGAATATTTGTGCACGCTTCCCTGGCTGCACCCTGCAAGCCAGCAGGATACACAGGGTTTGCCCTGGAGCCTGTGCCAGGGAGGAGAGGGGGGACTTGGCTGCCTGTGCCTCTGGAGAAGTCATGGGTTGTTTGGATGCTGTTACTGCCCTGGCACTGGCTCAGGGCCCCCTGGCCACTCGCAGCACACACACTCCCCGAGCTCAGAGAGACCCTGGCCCAGGCTGTCCACGGAAGCTGTGGCTGCCCCATCCCTGTAGGGGTTCAAGGCCAGGTTGGATGGGGCTTTGAGCAACCTGGTCTGGTGGGGGGTGGAACTGGATGGTCTTTAAGGTCCCTTCCAACCCGAACCATTTTGTGATTCTATGATCCAGCCCCGGGGGAGGCTGTGCTGCGGGTCCCGCTGCAGCCCGGGGGTGGCAGGGGTGGCACACACTCCAGCACCAGCTCTCTGTGCAGTCGTGTGGCTGCCCGGCTTCCCCTCCCCTTGGCCCGTGGCCTTGCCGGTCCCTTGGGGGCCCTGAGCACGGCAGCAGGGACAGGGCAATAAGCAGCGATGGTAGTGGTGATAACGAGGAGAAAGCAGCGTCCCCGTCCAGAAAGGAAACAAAAAGGGGAGTGTTTGTGGCCTGAGCTTAAAAAAAATGTAGATGAGCCAGCTCTGTGCAACAGTCAGGTTTTAGTCCTCCTCCCCACTGTGCTGAGTATTTTCCTCTGCATCCTCTGGCAGCATCCTCTGGCTGCATCAGAGGCACCGAGCGTGAGCCATCACCCCATGATCGCTCACCTCCCTGGGATGCTCCTGCCCTCCCATGGGAGCTCTCTGAGTGTCTACACAGCTTAGCAGCAGTTTTTCTTTCTGTCTCTTGACAGAGCACAGAAGCAAATTCCTCTGGGAATCCTCCAAGGATTGATTTATCACCTCTGAGTATTACTCAAACTTTTAGGTGTGTACTTGTTTGGAACTTCAGTCATGGAGTGAGTACGTGGCTCCCAAGGCTTTCTCAACCAGTTTCCAAGTTCCTCTGTGGATGTCCCAAATCCACAAGACGCTAATTCAGGCTTTATGGTTTAGGGTCCTACTGAACATCTAAAGGTATGTCCTACATCTGCAGTGGAAGAAAATATGGGTCAGTCTAGTGAAATACGTAGCCAGCCTCTGCTCTGTCACGTGAATCTGTTCAAACTGCACAGCTTTCTCTCTAACATTAATTTGACCCGAGGAAACAGCTTGAGGCCACAGACCTGGGCTTGCTGCTGGCAGCAGGCAGTGGCCTCCACAGGGCTCTGCCCTGGAGCCTCTCCCACCAGCTATGAGATGCTGAGGCTGCAAAGTTGGCACAGGGCTGTCCTGACATTGGGTATTGGAGGGTTGGCATGAAGATCAGCTGTGATGGTGTTTCTGCCCCAGAACAGCCTGGGTTTGGTTCTTTTAGTCCTTTTTCTACTACTTTTCTGAGATGGAGCTATGAGGCTCCATCTGTTGTTTGTCCATCATTCTGGGGTAGCCCATATTCCTGGCTGCATGACCCCAAATCAGACAGAGGAGAGGACTTCTTGGCATGGGGTGAGATGGCACAGGGTAGATAGCACTAGTTTTACTGGAGTTTCCTGGACCTTATGGGCCAACATGTCCAGGTTGTTGTATGACAGAAGCGTTGCTTTCTTTTTTGCTACAAAAATAAAATAATCTCTGTTTCACAGAAGGGCTGTTGGGAGAGGCAACCGGTCACTCTTCCCCATTACCAGGCACCAACTTACACATTCCCATTGGAACAGTTTCCAGTTTCTTTTTTGTGTTCAGATGGTTTCCCTCTAGGAGACCTGTGAGCAATATCTCAGAGTAGTCCTACTTGTGCTGGACATGGTCTCGCTCCACCAGTGACAGGGACCTTGATGTAAAAACTGTCTGTGGCAACTTTGGCAGGGGTTGCCCTGTGCGCCATCCCACTGGGATATACTGAATTCCCACCTTCCCACCACCTTCTGATACACGGGGTGGGCATGGCTGCTGTTCTGTTGGGGCCATAACAGCGTTTCATCAGTTACTTTTGTATGGGTTTGTGCCAGCAGCAGCACCCTCTCCAGCATCCCCCGTGCACCCAGCCTCAGTGGGGATTTGGTAGAGAGGAGCCCTGATTTGCACAAGAAATGGGAGCTCCTCTACTCCACGTATTTGGGAAAGAGCTGACCCAAAAGGACGCTCATTTCAGTTGTGTCCAGCCTTCCCAATACTGACTGCATCTCCTACCCAGCCTCTTGTGAGTTGTTTCCCAGTTGCTTTCTTGCTTTTCTGAGCTTTGCTGGTGTTAATGGCTGTTCTGGAGGCAGATGCCGTGTTGGCTGAGTCATGTCTTTCTATTTTGAGGTGTGACATGCCTCGAAGACAGCACCGTCCATCAAATGTGGTTTGGGCAGGAGCTCTCCAAGGGAGCTGCCTGTTGTGAGTGATCTCTGCTGGGATGGGTTTTACTTGTGAGTCTCTAGTGTGATTTTTCGGTCCAGACTGGTGTTACTGGGGGGTGTTCATGGTCCTACTGAAAGCAGTGGCTTTTGTTGTTGCCTGTATCATGTAATTAAATCTCATTATTACATACTCGCCCCTTCCTTGCTAAGCCCCTTCCTTTGTGCTCCGTGTTAGCCCCATCAGCATTTGTCACGTTGTTCGTTCCCCACTGCCAAAGCAATGCCATGAGCACACCACACCACCAGCCTGGTCATCTGCTGACAGCGGGTGCCATGACGGTGCCATGCACAACACACTGGGGTCACTCTGCCTCTCGTCACCCTCCTGTGGCCTCCCAAGGCCATGGGAAATTGCTCTCCCTGAGCCTCAGTGACCTCCCCTCCACTGATGTGGCCACCTGAGCGCAGGTTCCAGCAGAGGCTGAGAGCTCCTACGCCATGGAGGGGAACAGCACCGTGTCCCTGTGCAGAACTGGGCACTCAGACACCGTCACATCGCCTGGGGAGAAAGACCTGAGTTATAAACAGCGTTGGACTCACCGTTGAGGCTTCTGGATTGAAGTACATCCATGGTAGTCCCTTATGGTCCGGCCTCCAGATTGTGCCTGTGGTCAGGCGAGGCAGGTGGGGACCATGTGCTACCACCAGCCGTGCTGCTGGAGCTCCAGAAGGACCAGCAACGTGACATGGTGCCACCAGCTCAGCCGTGCTCAGGAACTCCTGCCCAAGCACCTCTCACTGCAGCCCGATGGGAGCTGCTTTGCTCCGCAGCACAAGATGCTGAACTCACCCTGAAATTGCTATTTAAACCCCAAATTTCTTCGTGAGGGGCAGAGGATTTGCTGTCAACACCAAACTGCTTTCTCCCAGCTGGTGACACGGAGCGTGTCTGTAGAGGGAAGGGGCTGCAGCGACTGTGCTGGTGAAGGCTCTGTGCGAGGGAGGTGTTTCTCGGGGAGTGGGACTCTCTGCCACCCCACAGCCTCTTCCACAGCCCCTGCCACCTCCCTCTCCCAGGCTGGCCATGTCCAGGAGCCTGAGCTCAGCTCGCTTTGATTCCACCCTCAGGTGGACAGCACTTGCCTGGGCTGTTTGTGCCAGCAAACCTGGCAGTGGTTTTCAAAAATGCGCTTATTTTTTCCCCTCTGATTGATTGTTTTTTCCAAAGCCGACTCTGGGAATGGAAAGAGATGCTAAATCTAAAAAGCTGATGCTTCCGGAAAACTCATTTCTTTCCTTAGAAAGGATGAAATGTGACGTTGGCGAGGAAGTCTCCAAAGAGTCGTTAGTGTCCAGGAAGCCTCTCAACTTCCACGCCAGCTTTAGCAAAGGGCTTTGGGGCTCAGTCAGTCCTGATGGGCAGATGAACGCCAGCTGCGGAGCGAGCTGCGAAGGTGTTTCATTAGTGAAATGGCTGTAAGAGCCGTTCTCGCCTTCTCCCTCCATGGGCATGAGTCTCCTGGCAGGGACGTGCCTTGCCAGAGCAGGCAAAGTGTTGCTGAAAAACGGAGTCTGAGCTTGAGATGCGTTTCCTTGGCAGTGGGAGCCTGAGGGAGAGCATCTGGTTTCATATCAGAGCTGTCTGAAACCACAAGCCCTGCCAGGTTTTTGAGCTGAAACTGAAAATCGGTCCAGAAGGGGAGCTCCAGGCTGGTCCCCAGCACGCGTGGTCCCCCCACCTCCTCTTCAGGTCTCCCCTGCCCCAGCAACCTGTCTGAACAGGGGCCAGAAATGAGGCAGGTGATCTTCATGTGGTTTTTGAGATTCAGAATGAAAGTTTTGCTTAGTTTTCATTTTAACTGAGACAACTCGCTCTGAGGTGGCTGATGTAAGGCGAGATGGAGCCAGACCTTGCCTTTGGTGTTCATCCTTGGCCGTGGTGCAGGTCCTGAGGGGAGCCTGGGTGGTGAGGAGGGGCTGGATGCTGGAAAGCTGCATTTTTCCTGCTTTCCTAACCGAGCTGTGCAGCTGGGCTGGAGGTCAGGATCAGGGCCAAAAAAGAGCATCTGCTCCACTGGCAGATAGATATAATTTAAGAGGAAGGTCCAAGCAGGCTGTCAAACCTGCCTCTGGTGGACTCCCCTGGGTGATTTTGCTGCAGCATCAGCTCGTCCTGGTGTAAGCAGCGATGCCAGGTCCAGAGGAGCAATTGCACAGCGTTCCTGGAGCTGTCGGCTGCCGTTTTGAGCAGCCCAGAGGACGCAATGTCAAATACTCGGGTTGGCTTTGGGGGGGGAAACGGCCCCTCAGCTCACACGGTGAAGAAATGACCCCCCCCGGCTCACATCTGATCCTTGTGCTCCAGCCGCTCTCCCCGGAGCTAAAAGGAAAGGCGGGCTGGGCAGCCGCCCCGGGGCTCTGTAACGTTAGACGGAGCCTCCAATGTGCGACTTTCATAAGGCAGAAAGGGGGAGGGCAGCGCCGGCGGGGGGGTGGCAAATTCTGGTTCTCTGCTCCGCGGGACATCTGTCACCTCACGACGACACGCCGCCAGTACACGTGCCCGTGCGTGTCCCCTACGGCCGAGCCCCCGCCACATCTCCCTGCAGGATGCTCCGGCGCCCAACACCTCCCTCGCCGCCGCCGATGGTATTTGTGCCACCCTTCCTTGCCGCGGGAGCCAGGCGGGGTGTTCCCTGCGGGAACGGGGAGAGCTGGGGTGGGGGCAGTGGGATGGGGCAGGGGGCAGGGGAGGAGCGGGGCCGGGGGAACGGCTTTCCACCCTTGGTTCCTGTGCAATACGCGGGTTTTTCTCTGCGAGCGTCTGCAGTCGAGCTGATAAACAACCACAGGAAACCTCAGACGCACCCGTGTAGTGAATTTGTAACTAAATACAGGGCTGCAGCAGGCGTGGAGAGGCTGCCTTTGGAGCGGGACTAAATATAACCGGGAGAAAGCAAGCGTGTGCGCGCCAGGGGCTGCGCTTGCCCTGCTGTGTCACCGCCGTCCTCGGGCGGTGGGACAGGAGACATCCCCCAGGGCCGGCGGTGGTCGGCAGAGCCCCAGGTAATGGCATGAGGGACCCAGGCCAGGGTGTGCTGGGCATCGGAGGGTGGCCGGGAGAGCTGGGGCAGGACGGCACAACCGAGCTTCCCAAGGGAGCCCGCACCGTCGCTGCTGGCCCGGCTCCCACCACCAACGGGGTTGGGTTTAGGTTTTCTTTCACGGCTTCAGATATTTCTGCCTCACTCGATCTGTCTCTCACGTGTTTCACCTAGGCTGGGGGTTTTGTTTTTTAGTGATTTCCGCCAGCTTTTGGTAATCAGTGAGGCGGAGCAGCAGGTCTTTTGGGGAGGTTGTCTGTGCCCACGTTGAATGTCTCCAGGGGACAGCCTGAGTCACTTCTCTCCACTGAGTATGGTGGGGTTGAGATGATTCATGTGGATGGACATATCGCCGTCCTTCCACTATGGGATTTTCAGTCTCACCCCAGTGTCCTCACATTCTGGGGGCTTAAAAAGGACGGAGCTTCAGCTCCTGGGAACTGGGGATGCTCAGCCTGGAGAAAAGGAGGCTGAGGGGGGACCTTCTCGCTCTCTCCGACTCCCTGAAAGGAGGGTGTATAGTGGTGGGAGTCAGTCTCTTCTCCCAAGGAACAGGCAATAGGACAAGAGGAAATGGCCTCAAGCTGCACCAGGGGAGGTTTAGGATGGATATTAGGAAAAATTTCTACACAAAAGGGTAGTCAAACATTGGAACACGCTGTTCAGGTCTGTGGTGGAGTCACCATCCCTGGAGGCATTTAAAGGCCGGGCAGATGTGGTGCCAAGGGACATGGGCTAGGGGTGGGTTTGTCAGTATTGGGTTGATGGTTGGACTTGATGATCTGAAAGGTCCCTTCCAACCCAGACAATTCTATGATTCTATGATTCCTTCCATGGATTGGAGCCAAGAAGGAAATATGCTTGTCTTGGGACTGGGATGCGCTTTCCTGCAGAGCCGGACTGTTCCTCCAGTGGGCGCTCCAGGCAGGGGAGGCAATCCCATTGCTGTCCCACATGCCTGCTGGGAAGTCTACCTGGCTGGGATTTGTCATAACAGTCAGCAGAATGGAACAGGCTGGGAGAGATGGGCTGCTGTGGGGTGGGACATGGCCCAGGTGGCCTCCTGGGACTCAGCTCAGGTCCTGGTCAGACTGGTCGGGCTCATGGGTGTTCGCTGGCAGGGTGTTGGCAGTGCTTCTGAAAGTCCCCCATGTCTCTCGGTGGTGAGGCTGTGACTGTGCCATGTCTCGGCTCAGGTACAGCCGCTCAGGGGTGTTGGTAGTCAGGTGAGCCCTCTGCTGGTGTGGTACCACATGGTTCTGAGCCCGATCCAGGGTTCTTTGGGACTGCAGGTGATGTAGCCTGATACCTATAAGGGTGCCAGCCCACGTTATGATTCCAGCAATCTAACAAGGGCTGAGTGAGCATGGATCGTCCTTCGTGGAGGACAAGAGCAGCCCATGAAGCCTGGTCTCTGCGTGCAGTAGGGACCAATGACCCTAGAGGCACCAACAACCTTCTGTCTGTACAGCCTGGTGATGTCCACTCAGCTGTAGCTGGGACCCTCCAGACACATCCAAAAAGCAAACAAGGCAATGTTTGATTGGCTGAAACTCACCTTGTCACAGTGCCTTTGGTGTCTGTCTGGCCGAAGACCAGTCCTCAGAGAAAGGAGAAGGCATCGGTGTGGTCCCCCCACCATGGCTGTGAGCACCAGGGAAGGGACAACCCTGGAGGAAGGTGACTATTTCCTTGTGCAGGCCTGGGTGGGAGCATGACGCAGATGGGGAACCCCTGCTGAGGAGGGAGGTGGTTCAACGGGGTGAGCACTGGGGTGGATGGAGAGGCGAGGAGGGAGGCAAATGACTGGAGGATCCCAGCCACGGTGGCCTCACCTCTAAATGCAACTGCACTTCATTTTCTATTAGTTTGGCCAATACAGAGTAGCCATTGCAAACTGTTCCCCACCTCTGGGTCCCCGTTATCTGCTGCCCTGCAGAGGAGGGAGGCTGAGGATAGGTTCATGGGGTGCTCTGCACCCGACGCTCAGCCAGGTCCTGCTGACGCTGTCTCCAGCATCCTGGCAGTCTGGAAAAGGAGGATGAGGCTGCAAAGCCCTTTATCCCATGGTCTTATCTGCCAGTTTCCAGGGAAAACTGTACTTTCAATGCAAAGTTCTTCGTTTTCAAGAATATAGCCAGATGGTTCCCATAACTACCCCAAAGTCTTGGGAAAGGTGGCTTTTGAGTCACTAAGGTTTTTTCACTAAAAACCTCATGGTTATTGGAAACTGAGGGGAGGAATGTAACTTCCCTTCTCGCCCTTCCTTTTTAATTTTTTCCTGCAAATGAAATAAAATACAGCTGATGCCATGGGTATTTTAAGAATTGCAGAGAGGAAGCGGGGATTTGCAGCTCTGCGAAGAAGTGGGATGAATGCAGAGAAGACTCTGGTCTTGCTGAGCTGGCAGACAGCAAAATAACCAGTTACGGGATGAAATGTGTCTCGTGTCTGCTGCAGGGAAGGGAAGGGATCCAAAGGGGGAGGAGGGGGACAGAAAGCAGAGAAGCCCTGGCGGCTGTGGATCGGGGAACTGAGCGGCTTTTACCTCTCGCTGGCACTTTTGCAGGGCTCGCTTTTACGCCCCGCACCGTTGTATTTCCCCTCGGCTCGTCTGGGTTGGCTGGGGCCTGTGAGCCCTTCCTGTTTCTGGGTAGAAAGGCTGTGGTCCCCGGTGAGCTCAGACACACTGAGCCGAAGCCGGCCCCGTCCACGGCCGGCAGCGCTGTGCGTGGGCTGCCGTGCGGATGCCGCAGGGATTGCTGCTTCCCCGTCGAGCTCCCACCGTGGCCGAGGAGCCGGTGCCCTTTGGCATCGCCTGATCCATCGCTGCCTCCTCCCTCCTCCTCCTCCTCCTCCTTTCACAATGTGGCTGCTGGGACGGTCCTGTCCCCCGAAGGGAGCTGTGATCCCAGGAGCTGGAAGGACTCAAGGGAAGGTGAGTGCGGGTCTGGGACAGGGTCCTTCCTGGTGTGGTCCCTCTGCTCCCGCTCGCAGTGGGGATGGTGTGGGGCCAGGCTCTGATGGGGGATCCTGTCCCCAGCCCTCGGGGGAGCAGAAGCAGCAGCTCGCAGGCAGAAGGTCTGAGTCAGTCCACCAGGCACTAGGACCAGTGCAGAGTCCACCCCCAGAAATGGGGACAGTATCCCCCAACTTGTGCCAGGGATCAGTCATTTTGGGCAGAGACGAGACAGGCAGAGAGGGCTGTCTGTAATGGGGGGGTCCGATACCTTGTGCTCCCCTTCCTGCAGGGACAGGATCCCCCACCACAGCCTGGCCCTTGCTGGGATGTGAGGATGGGGCACAGCTAATGCTGAGGGTCTGGTCTTAGAGATTCCCTGAGTCCCCTTGGCTGAGAGTGTCCCTGCATGAGACACCAGGCCAGTAGTGCAAACCTGGGAGACGGGACCTGGATCCCTGGATGAGAAGGGGGGGCTGCAGTGCAGCTCAGACACATCTCTCTGCCTGCCATCCCCTGAGCAAGCCCCGGGCATGGGACTCCCTCAGCTGGCTCACAGCACGTGGTGGGTCAGGGCTCAGTGGGCACAAAGTGCAGAGATGGCTGTAACCAGGGTCCTCAGCCCCATGGCCTGTGTCCAGAAGGGGTGGCAATGGCAAAGGAGCCACAGGAAGGGACTTGTCCCTGCATGAAGAGGATGCAGGGTCATCCCTCTCCATCTTCTCCAGGGAAGGACAGTTCCCAGCATCCCAGCATCATATCCTGGCGTGTCACATCTGGGTTCTCAGGGTATTTATGGCTGCCGTGTCCTGGGAACAGCCTGGCAGGCAGAGGTGCAGAGGAGGGGTGTTGGGGACTGATCCTGTCTCAGAGGGCCAAGCAGCAGCCTGGTGCTGTGACAGGGATTCTGTTACACCCGAGGTTTCTGGGTGCCAGTGGGTGACATCTCCCACTGCTCTGGCACCATGGTGTGTGCCTGTAGTTCCACACACCCTCTGCTAAACTGCTTTTTCACCCAAATTAGCAGCTCTAAGTGTGTCATTGGAGCTTCAGCTGGTTATTGTGTCCCTGCAGTGGCACATGGCTTCTAGGTGGTATTCAAGGAATCCCTCCTGCCAGGTGATGGGCTTCATCCCTTATGGTCAGGCTCTGCCTGGAGCAGTGTTGCTGCCAGGGCAGGGACTGTCTGTCTCCTTCCCGGGAGCACAGAGGCTGGGTCTTTCCTCCCGGCCTCTCTCCACTCAGCCAAAGAGGTGCCAAATTCAGATAATCTGGCATAAATCAGCCTGGCTTCATTAGTATCACCCAAAATCTACCCCTGCACCTCAGCTGGGGAGCAGCCTACATCTCCACGGGCCAGGAACTACCTATGCAAAGGCTGGATTTAGTCCT
Organism: Numenius arquata; assembly: GCF_964106895.1. Lineage (NCBI taxonomy): Eukaryota > Metazoa > Chordata > Aves > Charadriiformes > Scolopacidae > Numenius > Numenius arquata. The sequence continues at coordinate 11,735,763 of NC_133592.1, forward strand.
TGGTTTCAGCACAGGCTCTTGCATCTTCAAAGCCTTCCTCGCCATGTAGCTGGGTTTGGATTTGTGCTGGGGTGGTTGCAGGGGCAGCTGCTGTCAGGAAGGTCCTGATGAAGCCCAGGAGGGAAGGGCAGGCAGCATCCTTCTGTGTTGTGGCCAGGGAGGACAACTGTGGTCCTGCTGCCTGAACTGTACCACACTGGGGCTGATGCTGTCCCGCTCTTCCTGTCCTCAGCCCTGTATCCCTCCTCCTCCTTTGGTAGCCCTGGTACCCTCACCCTCGGGGAGCAAAACAGGCAGAAAGTGTCCCCAGTGAAAATGGGTGATTTTCTGCTCATTTAGGTCCCTGTGCTGGTTAAGGCCAGGCCAAGGAAGAAACAATAGCTAGTGCCTGGCAGGAACCAGACTGACCCCAGTCTTCCTCACCAGCCTCTTTCTGTGTATGTCATTTCATGCCTCTTCTCATACGACATTTACCTGTCCTCCGACAGACGGTGGGACTGGATTCTGAATGTGTTGGGGACCAATTTTTGGCATTTTATGTTGACTTTTCTTGTGAGAACCAAGCACTCAGAGCAGGCAGGTGGACTATGGATTCCATCTCAGCTCCTCTTTGCCAACAGTGAGGAAACAGAGGGTGGTGAGACACTGGCCCAGGTTGCCCAGAGAAGCTGTGGATGCCCCATCCCTGGAGGGGTTCAAGGCCAGGCTGGATGGGGCTTTGTACCAACCAAGACTAGTGGAAGGTGTCCCTTCCAACCTAAACCATTCTATGATTCTATGAAAGCCAGCACTTTTTAAGCAGATGGGTGAATGGAGAACTGAAGTTTCTCGTGCAGGAGGAGCTCACGTCACTCTGGGCCCATTGAGCCCCTTTCTAAATCTGGAAACCGAGCGCTGGCGAGCAGGTTCCATGTTTGGTCACCAGCTCCCCTCCCACGTGCGGGCAGGTAGGATGCGGATGTGGAAAACCACCGACGCAATTAGCAGCGGGCTGTGTTTCGCTTCGGCAGGCGACCTCTCTGAGCCCCAGCTCAGGCGTGCCAGAGGAACCGGTGTGCAGCTCCAGCTGCTCCGCTCAGCACAGGCACCGTGGGGCTCCCCCAGCATCATGGACCCTTTTCCCAGCGCTTTTCCCAACAGGAATTATCATATTGAGAACCACAGTGCCAACTAGCTCACGGGCTGGTGCTCTTATGCATGATTATCATAGAGTCATAGAATGGTTTGGGTTGGAAGGGACATTAAAGACCATCCAGTCCCACCCCCTGCCCTGGGCAGGGACACCTCCCACCAGACCAGGTTGCTCCAAGCCCCCTCCAACCTGGCCTTGAACCCCTCCAGGGATGGGGCAGCCACAGCTTCTCTGGGCAACCTGGGCCAGGCTCTCACCACCCTCACAGCAAAGAAGTTCTTCCCAATATCTAGTCTAAATCTCCCCTCTTTCAGTTTAAAACCGTTCCCCCTTGTCCTATGGCTCCCCTCACTGATCAAGAGTCTCTCCCCATCTCTCCTGTAGCCCCCTTTAGGGACTGGAAGGAGATTAGGAGAATCATTCAATTTCCTTCTGTAGCCAGTGATTCACAAGCGTGGTTGGTAATTCCAAATAATTAGTTACCTTGATATTCCAATATCTGGATTGGTAAAACAGAGAGGATTAATTGCTGTTCTCCTCCTCCGGCCCAGATGCTGGCAGACCAGATGACACGTCGCATTTGTGCCTGGAGAAGTAGAAATCCCCGATTGTCTGCAGAGATTCTGCTTGGTGCAGGCTGTCAGTGCTGCGGTTACCCATGGCCCAGTCAGGAGAGCATCCTTCCCTTGCTCACCCCTCTGCACCCAGGGTGCTGAGCATCTCCGGGAAGTCATCCGATGCCCGGCCAGGGGTGGCTGTGTGGGTGCGAGGGGGAAGGCAGGTGACTGTGCCACAGGAACAGGAAAAACCTGTGGGCAACACTGTGGCTGCCATCAGCATGGGGGGCAGAGGGGGAAATGGTTTGGTGACCTCAGAAGACATCCACTGCCCTGCTACGCCCCTCTGGTGCACCCCAGGGTGTTCGCCGCAGGGGAAAGGGCACATCCATCACCACAGAGATGCGATTCCATGGTTGGTATCAGGCATCCAGCTCAGCTGGAAGAGGGCTGGCATCTCCTCCCCTCTCCCAGCCCTGGACCAAGCTGCCTGCCTGCTGTGCCAGCAGAGGCAGGGGTAATGCTATAGTAGCCCCCTGGCCTGCAGAAGGACCCCTGTCCTCGCCTCCCTTCTCCTCTCCGTGGCCGGGAGCTGCCCCAGCAGTGCTGTTGCTCGGCGGGCGGTGGAAATCCGCCACGGTGGCTGGGTGCCAGGCCTTGTGATCCAGCCCCGGGGCCAGAAAGAAAGGCCACACGGGTCTGGGGTGGGTTTTGAAATCTTCACTTGCTGCAGGAAACCTTTAATGAGCTTCTGAAAGCTGTCGAGAGCAGGATGCTCGGCTGGTGCGTGGCAGGGGCGCTCCTGCACGTGTCCGTCCATCTCCCCCTGCAGCCACAGAGCTCTTGGGTTTGGTGATGGATTTTTACAGATTTAGGATCTATCTGGGTAGAGTTAGGCCCTAAATCTGCAAATTAAATAGAGCGAATCCTAAATAGAGCAAAGACATGAGCAGGAGTGTGGGCTGATGGCCTGGCTGTGATGGGAGGGATGCGGAGGGCTAACGAGGCTGCGTTGTTATTGCTGCCTGTGCTGGTTCGGGGACCGCCGGAGATGGGCTCCAAATGTGGGTGTTTCAGGGAAACCATAGAATGTTTTTCAGAGCTGTGGGCTGGGGGTTTTTCCATCCCTCAAGGCAAGAATAGAGGGCAAAACCTGCCAGTTGGAAAAGCCTCAGTCTAGAAATGCTGCAAGCGGTGCTGCAGCTCACTCGGGCTGTAAATACAGGCAGCACCGTCCTGCGGTTGCTGCTGTGCCCGTGGATGGGGAGACAGGAGAGGGCAACACACTGGGGGAGATGCTGCCTCACTGTGGGTGCTGGGGGGAGCAGGACCACAAGGCACTGGAGCTGCTGGGCTGGAGGAACCCAGTTGTGGGGCAGATGGCTGCAGCTGAGCATCTCAGTGGTGGTATTTCACCTAGAAGATGCCGGCGTCTCCTCTGCCCCGTGCCAGCTCCCCAGTCTGCTTGTGGTCCTGTCACAGGCAAATCTCCCTTCCTTCCTCCTCGGCTCTTGGGATTATTTTTTTTTTTTTTTTTTCCTCTTTCTTTGGAGAGAACAATGCTTGAAGGCAAGGGAAGCTGTCCGGCCCCAGGCCGGCTTCCCTCTGCAGTGTAGCTGGCTCACGAGCTTTCCCTGGGGTTTGTTTCTCCAGGATGCTGGATCAGGATGGCTGCAGATCAGCACACCAAGCATAGGAATCTCATGGAAATTTAGGTCCTTTTGTGGTTTTTTTTTTTTTCCTTTTCTGGTTGGACTTTGCATTTCAGACTCAGCTTGACTTACCCTGAACGTTTCCTCTAATCCTGGGGAGGAGAAGGTTCCTGACCCTGCTCTGCTTGGTGATGCTAATGCTCATCCCTGGGGGCCTCCTGGCTTTGGGGGCCAAGTGCTCAGATGGGTTTAGCTTCAAGCTGCATCTTTCTCCGGCAAAACACAGCCCCTGAGACACGCTGTGCTAACCCTCAGGGCTCTGCCTCACTGCCGGACATCCTCCACCCGGGGTTCCTGTGCCCACGGTGTCCCAGTGGCTTTGTGGTCCTCCCCAAGGTCCAGGCTGATCCTGATTTCCACCACCAGCCTGAGCGTGTCCTGTTTTTCCACAGGTGAGACACAGGACCCAAGGCCATGCCCGAGCGGAGTGAGGAGCAGCCGCGCACTCGCCCCGTCGCTGCAGTCGCCCCGTGGCCACCGTGCCCACCCCGTGCTGCCCACCCAGCCTGGCCATGGAGAGCGCAGGTGGGTGATGCTGACCCCCCTGGGGTGCTGGGGTGGGGAGTCCTGACCAAATTAACCCGCCTCATCCACCTTCTTGTCCCTCCGATAAAATACATGGATACCTAAGGAGGATCGATTGCCTCTGGGCAGACCTTGCTCTTTGCAAGGTGTTGGCAGATCGTGCTGGATGGGTGGGAAATGAGGCACGAAGCAACAGAGGGGCAACCAAAAGGTTTGCTGCAGAGGGGGACTTTGAAAGCACCAGGTCTGGCAACCATTCACATTTGAATTTTAAAGAAGTTTTATATTTTATTGCAATTTTTTTTATGTCCATCCCCCCTCTCCCCGCCCTCCCAATCTGTGTTTTATTTTCACGCTGTTTCACAAGGCGGTGTTGGTCTCCCGGCACCCCAAGGTCAGGATATCAATGCTGAAAAATTGGGTTTTTTTTTTTTTTCATTTCTAAGCCACTGTTTGTCGCTGGTAGGTTGAGGCTGTTTTTAGATCAAAGTGCCTCTTGTTTGTGCTGGAGCAAACGCTTTGACGCTCTGCTCCCCACGAAGAAACCTCAGCGTATCACGGCTGTAGTCACTTTGATTTAGGGAAAGAGGACAGTGTTTATATCGGTGCTCAGGAAAAACTTCCCCTGGTAATTAAAAACATACACAAATGAAAAGAATAGGAAATTTCAAATAGTCCATTATTGTGTAATTCCCAGTGCAAAACCAATGAACATAACAGTGAAATTGAGGAGCTTCACAAAATCACTGGAGAGAAAACAAAAAGGAGAGAAAATACAAATTTCCAAAGCAAAATTTTTACATTTCTTCCAAACAGCACTTCCAAAATGAGAAAAAAATCCCATTTCAGAGGATATTTTTTCTCTGTGTCTCCCCGTGTGAGTGCGATGGCATGGACTGTGCTGGCAGAGGTGGCACTGCCCGTGTACACACACACAGCTTCACCAGCACGTGTGGGTAATTGTGAAGCCGAGTGTGTGGTTGGTTTCTAACATAGCTTCGATGGAAGCCACGGTCGTAGATACTCCTCCTCTGCAGGAGAAGCCTGAATTGAATGACTCCTCTGCACAGACATCCTTAAAGGGATGCACTTGGGGGATATGATATAGGGGAGAACTTTGTAGTGTAGGGTAGATGGTTGGACTCGATGATCCCAAGGGTCTCTTCCAACCTGGACGATTCTATGATTCTATGATTCAACTTCCCTGGGGTCAGTAAACAGGAGAACTATTTTGGCTTTGGGCCGTCCTCAGCAACAGACCATCTCCAATACTTTAAATTTTGCATTTCCCAGCTGACTTTGCTACAGGGCTTGTGTCTGCAGCCCCTGTGCCCTGGGCACCATCTCACTGGACCTGTGGCACTGCAGTCTTTGGGCTTGGAGAGGGCAAGAGTGGCTTGTCCTGTGGCTGGACACGCTGCCAGCCCTGCGAGCTGGTGACAAGGAGGCATCAAGGATGCTGTGAGGGGCAAAGTGCTCCTGCTCTCTGCTGTGCATCACCAGTGGGAATGGTGGCAACTCTGGGGTGCCATGTCCACTCCCCTGCATGATGACCCTGGGCTCACACACCCTCTAAAAGACACAGTAGAAGAGCAAAAAACCATCTGTTTTTTGCTTCAAACCCATCCTGAGGTGGTGCAGGTGTCTGCATAGGATGAGGGGGCAGAAACTCAAAGCTGTCCCATCTCTTGCATGATCATGTCTTGATGGTCCTCTGCCCACAGGAGCAGTCACTGGAGAGGCCCCTGTTGGTCTGACCCTCCAGCTAAGCTGTAAAATCCCCCCTGTATTTTTCTGTTTTCCTTCCCATAGCTCCCAACCCACCTCCCCCAGTCACTGTTCCTTGTAAAGCCCAAAGCACCACCTGCTCCACCAACCAGACCCAGCCCAGTTGGCCTTATCTCCTTCCAGAGCCAAGGAAGGATGTTTGGAGGCTGTGGTCCTTGAGCACAGCTCTGAAATAGCGTCACCCTGGCTGCCTCCTCTGTTTCTTGTAGGTAAAGATGCGTGTGAGTGCCCACCACTGTCCTTCTGCCATCTCTCTGATATTAGGGACGATGGAGCTGTGGCAGAAGAGGTTGAGGAGGGAATAAACAAATTCAGGAGCAAAACTGGGCAGGACACGTGGTGGTGATGACACCAATCCCAAAAGGCAATGCCATGTGGATGAGACAGTTTAGACCAGGCAGTATGTATCTGGAGCTCCCTTAGGACCTGGATCAATTGCTCCTTGCTTGCACCCTTGCCACGCAGGTGGGACCCGCTTAGCCACTGCTGGCAATGGTCCGGACCCCACCAGTGAACACGGAACCTGCCCCAGGAAAGAGCCCTGGGATACGGTTACCACAAGCATCTGAGCTCCTCCTCTGGGTCAGGCCGTGTTCTGGCTGCTCCACCCTACAGCTTCTTACAGAAGGAGAACATCACCTAACAATACCCAACTTTATATAATGCTTTTTTTTTTTTATTTTATTAGAAAGGAACAAGAAACATTTTGCCGATGGGGAACGAGTAGCCCAGGGTAAGAAGGGACACACACAGAGTAAAGGGACCTTGCAGCTTTCCTGGCTGACTCCTCAAGTGCTTTCAGGGCTGACGTCTTGACGTCTGCGATGTGTCGGCGCACATGGCCACCACGAGCCCTCACCCCCATGTACAAGTCATACCTCTGAGGTTGTCAGAGTTATGCTTGGCCGGGAGCAGGATGCAGTTTGGTTTTGACGTCTGCGAGGAGCGTGTGGTGGTTACCAGGCAGCAGCACCGACCTCGGGTCCCTGGTTGGGGGAGCAGAAGATGCTCAGGGCCCACAGGTGGCTGGTCACACGTCAGAGAGAGGCTGTGAGAGGTCACAGGTGGAAGGCAGGAGGTGACATGCCCAGCCTGGTGGCTCTGCTTGGGTTTCCCAGGAGGAGTGAGATGCCCATGTGGGCAGCAGACCTTGTTGCAAGAGTGTTCCTTGTGATGGGTGTAAGGTCGAGGCCAAATCCATGTGGTGCCAAAATGCAGAGGTGTCTCTCTTCATGGTGCTAAGCGGTAGTTTAATTTTGTAGTTTCTATATTTAATGTGTGATTTTTTTGTTGAACAAAGGGAGAGAGGGGCTCTGAAGAGCTCATACACGCACTGTCCTCTGCAGAGCTCCCCTACCACCACATCCCTGCTGGACTGCTTTGCTCTCCAGTATGGTTGCATGGGCCACCAGTCCATGGGGTGGCATTTTCTCCCCAGCTCCAGTGGCCCTGGGAAGGGCTCTGGCCCGTTTCCATCAAGGCTCATCCAGGCTTGAAGCCTGCAGAGACAGCTGTCCTGAGGGATGCGGGGAGGGTGCAGTCTCCATAGTCACCGCACGCTGAAAACGGTGTCTCCTGCTCTGGGGTTGTCCCCAGGTGCGAGTCCCCCAGGGGTGCTGGCCTGGCTGCTCATGTCCTCTCCATCCCTGCAGAGGTGGAGTCAGACATCCTGCGCCGTGTCCGCACGCTGCTGCGAGAGCTGGATGGTCACCACCCCGCCTGCCAGAGCGACCGAGGTAAGGTGAACCCCTGGCACCCTCACCCCCTGTTCCCCCCACTGCCTCCCTGGGGCATTGCGTGGCCCCAAACCTCACTGCTCCCCTCTCTCAGATGGCGTCGGTGTGGGAGGACACAGAGTGGCCTCACGTCCCTGGTCCTGCTCTGTCCTTTGTAACCTGCTCTTGGAAGTGCTAAATCTTTGGCGAGCTCCTGGCATCTGCCAAACCAACCTCAGCAGCTTTCATCCCTCCTCCTGCATCCTTTACACCCTTCGCTTGCCCAGGGGGGTCCAGCATTGAGGTGGGACCTCAATTGCCAGAGTTTTCGGTGTTGTTCCCAGCTCTGACACCGACTTGCCGCACAGCCCCATCCAACTCACTTAACATTCCTGAGCTGGAGTCTCCCCATCTCCTCCTGCGGGGGTATGGCTCAGCTCCTCACTAAAGAGTCAGTTGAAATCCCTGAGTTATGGTTTTGGAGAATAAAACTCTAGCTGACCCAGCAACTGGACTGCTACAGCCTTAGGAAACTTAATTGATTTTGAAAAATTGATTTTCCTTGGAGTGCACAGAATATTTTACAGTTAGTTAAGTTTGATTTTGTCTGGACTGAGCAGGACATCTGCAGGATTGAGATGCTCTGTGGTTCTTGCTCTGAGTGCCAGCTTTCGGCAGGCAGTGTTCAGGTGCTGGGTGCTGGGACCAGCAGGAGCCCACCTTCCTGGGGGCAGGCGTTGAACACTGGCGGTTGTGAACAGAGCAACAGAGGGAACCGGAAAAAAAACTTCATGCCCATTGCCCTGCCTTGCTTTTCTCCAGCCCCCCCCCAGTCCTAGGATCTCTGCTCCCTGTCTTCTACTCTGCCCTGGTGAGGCCACATCTGGAGCACTGGGTCCAGTTCTGGGCTCCCCAGTTCACGAAGGACAGGGAACTGCTGGAGAGGGTACAGCAGAGGGCTACAAAGATGATGAGGGGACTAGAACATCTCTCTGATGAGGAAAGGCTGAGGGACTTGGGTCTTCTTAGTCTGGAGAAGACTGAGGGGGGATCTGATCAACGCCTATAAATACTTAAAGGGTGGGTGTCAGGAGGATGGGGCCAGTCTTTTTTCAGTGGTGCCCAGTGACAGGACAAGAGGAAATGGGCACAAACTTGAACACAGAAAGTTCCATCTAAAATGAGGAGAAACTTATTTCCTTTGAGTCAGAGCCCTGGAAGAGGCTGCCCAGAGAGGCGGTGGAGCCTCTGTCTCTGGAGACATTCAAACCCCTCCTGGACACACTCCTGTGGGACCTGCTCTGGGTGACCCTGCTCTGGGTGACCCTGCTCTGGGTGACCCTGCTCTGGGTGACCCTGCTCTGGCAGGGGGTTGGACTTAATGATCTCCAGAGGTCCCTTCCAACCCCATATCATTTTGTGATTCTGTGATCTCTGGGACCTTTTTCCAAAGGTTTCCCAGTGTTAGAGGTGCAATACATCAATTCTGCATCTGGAATCAGGGCAGCAGCGTGACTTGTCCCTTGCAGAGGGTCACTGAAGCAGAGGGCAGAGAAGCCTGGATTAGCTCTGATAATGATGTCAATGTAGCATCCCAGGGGGGGATTTTTGCAGGAACAGTGCCCAGGTCTCCTGATTCCTCCATCAAACCCTGCCCCTGATCCATCACTGCTCTGCTCTGCAACCTGACCTCCTCCTTGGCTTTCACTTCTCAGGGATGCTGCGGTGGACCCTGCATAAAAAAATCGACCAGAATCCCAGTAACAGCTCTGTCCTGGTCCGGATCCTGGTGAAGGAGCTGGAAAGGGTGAGTACCAACTCAGAGACCCTCCCCAAGCACTGGGATCAATCCCTCTGTGGCGTGTGTCCCACTGCGAGGTCCAGGGGGGCAGAGGGATGGGGACACAACTCCACCCGCAGGGCTCTGCCTCCCCCGTGGGGCATCCCGGGCTGGGGATGGCTAAGGTGTTTTTAGGGGCCTTGAGGCTGGCTGGGGACCGTAACTCAGCAAAGAGTGAAAAACTCAGTGGGACACCAGGGCAGACCTGTAGCTCACCCCCAGCTGATGGCTTCAGGTTTGCCCCAAAAGTGACATCGAGCCACGGGCAGAGCAGGGAAGCTCCCCAGGTGATGCCACAGCAGTCATGGGCAGCTGGCCTTTGCAGCTTGCAAACAGCAAAGTGCAAAACGCTTCTGAGCACCCCCAAATCCCCCTCATCCCACCCCGGCCAGCTGCAGCCCCAGGTACAGTGGAAATTTCTCCTCTGTGGCACTCATTTCTGCCCCAGAAGGTGCAGAGCAGAAGTGTCTAACCCAGTAACCTGTCCTGAAGCATCTGATGGAAATCCTGTCACGGATTTTTTGTTTCATTGATTTGTCCTGTCATTTTCTGGTTTTGTGTAAACCTTTAGCACCCTCAGCATCCTGGTGTGACCTGGTTTGTGGTTTGATGAGATGTCATGTGTAGAAGTAACACCTCTTCTTTCTTATGAGCCTGCCTCATTTTACCCAGCGCCCTCTCATTCCGCTGCAGGGAGGAGGAGCCCATGTCCCCCCACCTCCTCCTCCCCACCCCAGCGAACAGCCCCCGCGAGTCGTCCTTTGTGCAGAAACCTCCCCATACCACTTTCTCTGCATCTTTGCCATTTCTCCTTTCCTCTCTGCTCCGCTCTGGGGAGACCCCACGTGGAGCACTGTCTCCAGCTCTGGAGTCCTCAGCACAGGAAGGACATAGACCTGTGGAGCAGGGCCAGAGGAGGCCACGGAGATGCTCCAAAGGCTGGAGCCCCTCTGCTGTGAGGACAGGCTGAGGGAGATGGGGGGATTCAGCCTGGAGAAGAGAAGGCTCCAGGGAGACCTTAGAGCCCCTTCCAGTCCCCAAAGGGGCTCCAGGAAAGCTGGGGAGGGACTCTGGATCAGGGAGGGGAGCCATAGGACGAGGGGGAATGGTTTGCCACTGAAAGAGGGGAGACTGAGATGAGATCTGGGGAAGAACTTCTTTGCTGTGAGGGTGGTGAGACCCTGGCCCAGGTTGCCCAGAGAAGCTGTGGCTGCCCCATCCCTGGAGGTGTCAAGGCCAGGCTGGATGGGGCTTTGAGCAACCTGGTCTGGTGGGAGGTGTCCCTGCCCAGGGCAGGGGGTGGAACTCGATAGTCCTTAAGGTCCCTTCCAACCCAAAGCATTCTATGATTCCTTTCAAGCTGGAAGGATGGAGCCACCTCGCGGGAAGTTGCTCAGCTCCTGTGTCTCCTGCCTGCTGCTGCTCAGCCCCAAGGGGGACCAAGCACCCTCTATCACTTCCCTCCGCCAACACTTTCATGTCAGCCCTGCGCACACATCACAGTGCGGTGAACATCGAGCAGTTATTCCTATTCCCTGTTTCCTGCCTTTCCAGCAGCTCTGAGGCCGTTTGCGGGCTCTCTCCCCTATGCTGTGGGGGTTTATCTTCCCTCAGTGCCTTGGGGAGGGCACTTATTGAGCGGCTTTTGCAAATCCAGACAGGAACACCCACATCACCCTTGGCTACAGATGCAGGGATTCCCCCGGAGGGCTTGAGGTCTGCTTTCCCCTGGAAAAGCCATGTCAGTCCCTCCCTGTTATAACCATTATCACTCTGCTGCTCTTATCTTTCCATGCCCAGGAGAGATGTCAGGTCTCCTGGTCTGTAATTCCCTTCATCACCCTGAAGCTCTTCTTGGAAATCAGTGTCACTTTTATTTTATTTTATTTTTTTTATTCCTCTGGTACTGCAGCAGCTCCGAGCAGTCGGTACCAACCACAGATAATAATTTAGCAATTTCATGCTTGAGTTCCTACGGGGCTCTGGGCAAATATCAGCTGGTCTCAGCAACTCAGTAGTGTTCATTTTACTGATCATTTCTAAAGCTTTGTTGCCATCAGCTCCATTTAACTCAGCTCCAGCAGCCCTGGAGAAAGGGGCTGGAAATCTCTTTGGGATGAAAATGTCTTTCCTGGGTTTATCCAAGGGCATTCCCGTCGCTGGAGCTGTCAGTTAGAGCCAGGCTGCAGGGAGCGGTTGGGGCTCTGTTGACCTGAGCATCCATCTGGCTTCCCCTGGGCTGGGACGGGGATGCAAGAGCATCTCTCCCCCCTGCCCACTCCGGTCCCACACCCACCAAGTGTAAAACATGCTTTTTCCAGAGGGTTCCCAGTGGTTTTATGTTTTTCATATGAATTTTTGCAACAGAAAGGAGCTCCTTAATGAGCTCAGTTGGAATACTTTGCTCGTGTATGAACTTCGCAGCTCTTGCTGTGCAAACCACGCTCCCACAGCAGCTTCCAGAGCCTTCACATCCCTACAACAACCTCCAGCCCTGCAATGGGGTGGTGGCAATAGCAGTGTGGTCCACCCCTCCACCTCCCGTTCTTCCCCAAGGCTTGGTTTGCATGGGATACCCACCAAGCATCCCTGTCTGCCCCAGAGACATCCTGCCCATCCTGGTGGCCTGTGGAGAGACCCCAAAGCCACCTTGACCTGGGCAGCATCCCCCCTGAGCCCGGGCGAGTGCCTGTGCTCACCCTGTGTGCCCGAAACACTGAACCAGCTCACCCCGGGGGCTGCGGTGGCCCCCCCAGCTCTGGTCCCAGCCCCTGCTAGGCGCTGACTGTGCCTTTTGGTCCCACAGGCGGAGCGAGGTGACTTCAGACATTACATCATCCCCTTGCTGCACACCCTGATGTACGCCTTGATAAAGGTAACCTTCCGCGGGCTTCTCTGGGGCAAGATCCAGGGAAATCAGAAGCCACGGGAGGGACCACCTGAGGTCAGTCAGCACCTCTTCGTGTGCTGAAATACTCCAGTACCTGCCCAGTAAAGCCCTAGCGCTACCATGGATGGACTCAACTGTGCATTTCCCAGTGTGATGTTTGATGGCTGAGATGCCTGTGACATGCATGGGAGTGACAGGTCCTTCTAGGTGACCCCCTTTTCCGAGGTGTTTAGGTGCCTGATGGTGCAGGAAGCCACAACCTGGCAAAAATGTGTGCCCACAGCCCTCCAGTGGGTATTGCTGGAGGTTTCCAGCAATTGTAGGGCCTGGTTATGCTTCATGTATTGCATTTAAATCCACATTGAATTTGGTGTAGCTCTGTGCCCTCCCACCCTGGGGTCTGTTTTGGGGGAGAGCACCGTTAGGGACCACTCCTGTGGCATCTCCTTATCTGCCCCTTTCTTGCCCCAGGCCCCTTGCATCTCCGACGAGCTCTGCAGCAGAGTGTATGATTTCTGCAAGAAGCTGCTCACCCTGCCCAAGCCCTTCTGCACCATCGGTTTGGACTATGCCATCAGGCTGAAGATGGAAAGGACAGCACCGGGTAGGAGGGCTTCTCCACTCTGCCCGTGCAGGGCACGGTGAACAGCTTTAGTCCTTGAGGCCATGGTGGTGGTGTCTTGGGGGAGGTTCCATACCTGAGCTGGCCTTTGCCTGATGCAGCGAGCCATGGCAGGGATTTCTGCAGGGGACTGGCCAAATGCTGGGGGCTCTTAGGGATGCATTTGGATGGGAGGGTTCTTCTCTCCTTATTTCAAGCTGCTGAGCCTTACTTACTGGTGGAAAACCTTGGGGTCCTCCTGCTGTCGGTGTTGGCACCACCAGAGTCAAGTCCAGCCCATCTAAGGCAGGTGTATATACAGCCTCTGTCTGTATAGGAAACAGGGTGCTTACACTCCCAGCCTGGGTATCTCAGTAAATTTTGTGGAGGTCTTCATTTTGCAAAGTCTGAAATCTATCCGAAATTGAGTTGCAGGCTGTCCATCCCTCCACTACTGTGTATCATGTTCTAGACACTAAAACATCATTAGTTCCTCCAGAGATCAGTCCCTTTTAGAAAGAAAGCCAGAGGAAAACTCTGTTTTCCTTGTTCTTTATGCTGCTCATTAAAGTTCTTCTCGGTAAAGTCTTCTTTAGGAAGAGTCTTTAAAAGAAATCCTTTTAAAAGGTGCAAGGTGCAAACACCTTGTGAGGTAGAAGTAAAGGATGAGAAACCTGGTGGGAAATTAGAAAGTGCCATTCTTGGTAGTCTCAGCCTATCACCATCACCCCAACCATTCTTCCCCAGTACCACTTTGTCTGGAGCTCCAAGGTCCACTTTTATCTCACCTGGCTTCTGGTAAAACAATGATCCAGTGTGGAGAGATGGGGATCTCCAGGAGGGCTTTTGGAGCACCACGAGGTTTACAAGATGATTGCATCCAAGCAATGCGGGGTGGATGTATCTTCCCCACCCCAGAGCTGGGTGAGGGTAAAGTACACCTCTCCTGATGCAGAAACACATTGTGTTCTTCATATCTACTCAAATGCTGTCCCCTGATGTGGCCCCGGGCACGGAGGCTGGGAGTAGGGCTTTTCCTCCTGCTTCTGACTCTGCTCCAAAGCTCAAAATCCACTAAACAAAGGAAGGGAAATACAGGAAACTGTCCCTGAATAGAAGGGGTTTTCTTTTTATGTAGCATGGTCTATCTTTGTCCTTGACTATTTTTAACTCTGAGCCCGATTCTTGGCCCTTTTACACCATCTCCCCAGCAAGGAGCATTCACCGACTTGGCAGACCCACCATCGGCCAAGGCAGCCAGGAGCCGCGCTGAGCCGCTGCGCTGGGCTGTGCTGTTATTTCTCATGCTCTGACTTCTGCGTGTTTATCTCCTTGCATTTGTTAGGTACGTTGTACCAAAGAATGGTCATTTCCGAACAAAGTCTTAAAAGTGACCCGTACCCTTACCAGGAAAAGTGAGTAGATCCTCTTCAAATGTGCTGTTACTTTTATTTCTTTTATAATCTCATAGTGAAATCTGTCATTTTCCTGTGCTTTGAATTAATGTTGAAAGGAACAGACAATTTGGACATACACCCCACGGCAGTGCGCGGTCTTGGGGGAGCTTTGCGTTGGGAGAAGCACATTCCTCCCAGGTGTCTCACTTTATTTCTGTGGTCCTGGGTGGCAGGGAGCCTCCTGGGCAGGGAGACAGGGCAGAGAAGGGGAATATCAGCAGGAACCCTTTTTTTTTGCATGGGATTTCTTTACTGCATCCAGTTCTGGGCTCCCCAGCTCAAAAAGGACAGGGAACTACTGGAGAGAGTCCAACAGAGGCTGTGAAAATGATGAGGGACTGGAGCATCTCTCTGCTGAGGAAATCCTGAGGGACCTGGGGCTGTTCAGCTGGAGAAGAGCAGACTGAGAGGGGACCTCATCGATGCTGAGCAATAGCTAAAGGGTGGGTGGCAAGAGGATGGGGCCAGACTCTTCTCAGTGGTGCCCAGTGACAGGACAAGGGCCAATGGGCACAAGCTGGAACACGGGAAATTCTATCTGAACATGAGGAAAAACTTCGTTCCTGTGAGGGCGGCAGAGCCCTGGAAGAGGCTGCCCAGAGAGGTGGTGGAGTCTCCTTCTCTGGAGACATTCAAACCCCTCCTGGACACGTTCCTGTGCAACCTGCTCTGGGTGGACATGCTTTGGCAGGGGGGTTGGACCAGATGATTTCCAGAGGTCCCTTCCAACCCCTGCCAGTCTGTGATAATGTAGACATGAGCCACTCACGCCAGCCCTGATGTCGGTAACGGGCAGTCTTTGTCTCATCTCCCTCTTTTCCCATCCTCCCGCCCCACGCAGGATTTTCATCTTTGCCGATCCGGACCTGCTCTCGGAAGCCATCTGCAACGCGCTGGTCACCGACACGGAGGCAGCTCAGGTGTCCCAGAGTCCCCGGGCGTGCATGTGCTACGTGATCGTCCACGCCATGCAGGCGGCCCTGGACGAGGGCTGCGACGTCAGCGGCTTGAAGAGAAGCCTCCAGGTAACTGCCACCACTTCTGTGGCACCAAGTGTGGTTTTCCAATGGTCCTCCTCTTGCTGGGCAGGGAAAGGATTTTTGGCAAGTGGGGAGACCCCTCCCAGCTCCTCACTGCTGCTCTCCATCCCCAGTAGCCCCAGTGTTACTTGCAAGGCTGGGCTACAAGCAGAGCTGGCGTTATACTAAAAAAATTCTCCAAATAGAAAAGAGCTGCTGCAGAAAGAGCCAGAGGTCTTGAATCTTCGGTTTGATTCTTTGGTTTTGCAGAGCAAAGCTGGGCTCTGAGGGTGAAATACAGGCTGCTGTGATCCCTGGTTTGGCGTGAGGAGCCATCAGTCATTGCAAAACCACCTCATCAGAAATGGTTCAACCAGTTTTCTCCCAGACCTCCTTCAAGGAGCTGTGGGGCCACAATAAGACAGAAAGCCGGTTCAGACAGGTGACTTTGCAGGGGATCTCAGCATTTTCCCCTCCAAAGGACTCCTTTGTGTGTCTTCGGTCCCCATCTGCCCAGCTGCCACTGGAGCTGTCACCGGAGCTGCCAGCCCTGCTGCTCGCTCCCTGAGCTGGTGGCATCCAGGAGCACAGTGCCCATCAGCTGCAAACCTGCCAGAAAGAGACCTTTAAGCAGACAGCATAGCCAGCAGCTCTCCTCCTCCAGCCTTCCCCGGGGACAGGAGGTCAATTGTGTCCTCTGCTGCACAAAGAATAATTTTTGCAGGACTCATTTGCCCTCTTTCTGCCCCTTCCCACTGCCCTGTCTGTGGAGCATCTCCTCTTTTCACACCTCTGGGTGTTAATGGCTGCTCCTCGCGACAGGAGATGCCCACGAGCGACGTGGAGCACTGGTTCCAGCAAGTGGTGGCGGCGGTGGAGTGTGCAGGCCAGGAGGGGAGCGCAGACCGGGGCCAGCATGCAGCCAGGCTGGAGAAGATTTACCACGCCGTCCTCAGCGCCCCACAAGCAGGTGAGATCCAGGCTGGCCGTGCAGGGTGGGCAAAGGGGGCCGGGAAGCTGGCAGGTCCCTGCCTCGCTGCCGTGTCCTCACTATTGCTCTCCCACAGCTGCCCATCCCCACCTCCCCTCCGCCTCCACTTGAGCTGCGTCCCTCACTGGGATCAGGTCCTCACAGCCTGGCTCCTTGCTGTGACCTGATGTCCATGATGGCCAACTGCTTGTGGCAGTGGAAGGCAGGTTTGTCACCTGAGGAAAGGGACCGTGGCAATCTCTGCTGCTAATTCCACTGCCCTGAGGCCCAGAGATGTCTCCGTCATTTGCAAAGGGTGCCATAGGTGTCGACCAGGGGAGGTTGGGCAGAGTCTCCAGTGCTCTGCTGGTGTAAGGTACATCTTGCCATAGCCTAGACTGGGGAGACACTGTGCACCACTCCCTGAAACCTCCTTGTACTGCTGTGGTGGGCACTGGTACTGCCACCTCCTTCCATCCCCAGCAGTGCTCTGTTCCAGCCTGGTGCCATCGGGGCTACACAGACTATACTGAATGTCCCCCATCACAGCTCCTCACACAGATCCCGGGTAGACCAAAGGGAAATGGGGGCCATGCTTACCTCTTCCTGGCTGCTCCTGGTGGAAGGTCCCTGAATCCCAGCCCCCTTCCCAGAAAGAGCTGGAGACCGTCCCAGTGCAAGAAATGGGGAGGAGCAGCCAGTGGTGCAGGGGAAGGAGTGGGACCCTCTCCTTTGGTGTCAGTGAGTGATTCAATTGTCTCACTGCTTCTCCACAGAGCCAAAATGGGTTAAAAATAGCCTGCAATGGTGGGGTCAGAGAGCTCAGCTGAGATCGCCAAGGGGAGGTCCTGCCATGTGTGTTGAGGGCCCAGTGCTCAAAGAATGTTTTATTTATTCAGCAATCCCTCTGCTGTCTGCAGCAGCACAAGGTCCTTCACTTGCCTGTGCCGGCTTCCCCATCCTCATTTCTCCCTCTCACTGATGTAGGTGTAGAGACCTTCTCACGGCTCAGCCTGTGAGGTCCTGTGGTGACAGCCTCAGGTCTGGCCAGGAGCTGATTGGGGTGGGAGAGCCCTTGGGGTCAGCACAGGCTCTCTCAGCCTGTGTCTGAAGCACGGCACCAGTGGGGGTGCAGGAAAACTGTCTGCTCCTGTGTGTTACAAGCATCCTTGTTTCCCCCAGGCGATGCTTCCTCGGGGGGACTGCAGGGGACCCCTCTGCCCAACCCCAACATCAGCTTTCACCTCTGGACAGAAGACGACCAGCTCTGTGAGTGCTCTGGGGGGCCTGTGGCAAGTTCGGGTGGTGCCTGAGGCTGGGAAACCTGTGCAAAACATGTTATTTAGGCCTGATTCTTGGGCTGTGGGTCTCATAACCATTGCCCAAGGGCCAAACTTACAGAGGCTCATGCCGACTGCACCAGCCTTCCTTCCTCTGGGGTGTCTGTGTCAGGTCAGGGGATTAGGGAGGGAGAGGGGTGAAGGAGATGAGGAGGGGACCCCCATGGGACAGGCTGCAGCAGGACTTGCCCAGAGTACATGATTTGAGTCATACTGAGCTCTCTTCATGGTGCAATGTGAAATGGGACCGAAAGACTGACTCTTCTTGGACCCGCTGGTGGAGATATTGACCCTCCAGTTTGCACGAGAAGAGGGGAGCCGGGGCAGGACTGGGGCTCAACTGGGTTTGGTTGGATTTCCCTCCTCGAGCTCCCTTCTTGTCTGCAGGGAAGGAACTGGTGCTGTTCATCCGCCCGCTGTCGCACAGCTGTGAGCCCAACTGCCTAAGCCAGGACCTGGACAACTTTGAGATTCAGGACATCATTTCGGACTGCGAGTGCTGCGAGCAGACCCGCTTCTCCGTGCTCTCCACCGACAGCGGCATCGAGCGAGACCTGCCGGCGGCAGCCGAGGAGCCCTTTGCCCCTTGCAGCACCGAGACAGAGCAATCCCGGCTCCAGAGGAAAGGTGGCATCAAAAAAAAGCTGTCACCACTAGAGAGCGTGGCCTTCCTGCAAGCTGGCTGCAACGGTGCTGGGGCAAAGCCCCCGGCGAAGCCCCTGAAGAGAGCGGGCACCCCCCCAGAGCCGGCAGCCCCGCTCCGGAGGCTCCACACTGCCCGCATCGTGCTTCTGGGGGACGACCGGATCCTGGGGCGCCTGGCCCAAGCCTACCACTCTTTGAGGTAACCGGTGGCCACAGCCTCTTTGGTTCTGGGGGCTTAGGGAAAGGGCAGACAGGGTGGGGGCTTGCTCTTCAGCCTGTTGACACAGCCAGGATGGCTGGGGATGGGGTTGGGCTCCAGCATTACCAGAGACAGGACCAAATGTTTTGGTCACCCAAGTGTTTTGCACCCAAAAGCGTCTGGCTGCATGGCATCGTTTGGCTCTGTCAGCCCAAATAGAATCGTAGAATCATAGAATTGCTGAGGTTGGAAGGGACCTTTCAGATCATCAAGTCCAACCATCAGCCTAACACTGACAAAAACCACCACTAACCCATGTCCCTCAGCACCACGTCTGCCCGGCTTTTAAATACCTCCAGGGATGGTGAGTCCACCACTGCCCTGGGCAGCCTGTTCCAAGGCTTCACAACCCTTTCAGTGTAAAATTTTTTCCTAATATCCATCCTAAACCTCCCCTGGCATAGCTTGAGGCCATTTCCTCTTGTCCTAAAGTGATGCACAAAGGGAGATTTTCCCTTCTCTCCATGGTTTAATGAACAATAAATGAGGCAAGATGCTTTCCTATGCAAAAGAGAATAATCCTAAAGAAAAGCTGTTTTCCAGCTGCCCATCCAGGAGACCAGCATGGGGTGGGTGGCGGTCATGGTGGAGGCAGCAGTCTGGGGAGCAGCCTGGGTGCAGAGGGGACCACTGGTCCCATCTGAGAGCCCATCTGTGCGATGTCCCTTACCCCATCATCTCCCCTTGCCGGATTTGGGAACCTGGGGACTTCACTGCCATCCTGTCACACTGAGCAAAAGAGGCGTGTGAGGAGGGCATGAGCTCCTGATGCAGAGCAGATGTGGTCTCCTGGTACTGCCCAGCCCTGGCCAAGAGCTGTTTCCCTCCCGCCTTCCCCTTGTGACGTGGCTATTTATTCTTCCACTTCAAGGAAACGAGAAACACGGCGAGTTTTCCTGACTCCCAGGCTGAACCTGCAGTTCTACTACATCCCGGTCGTGACGGGGCAGCCCAACACCTTGGCCGTTGCGGTGAGTCTGGGCTCGGCAGCTCCAGGCGCTGCCACCAGCTGATAGTGTTTTTGGAGAAATGCCTGCTGTTTACAGGAATTCACATCCATTAATGCCTAGTTCCTAGAAGCAGGAGGATGGGAGCCAGGACAGGGCTCAGTTTGCAGATTGACTTCAGGAATCCATCAGCTCCAGAGACATTGAGGCTGCTCCAACCACCCCGATGGGTGATAACTCACAGCCTAGAATGGGTACTCAGTTTTGCTGCCATGTCCCAGCTATAGGAGGATCGAGGGAGCTTCAGCAAAGGACCGATGTTTTTCTCACCTCCCAAAAGCTCAGGGGGAAGTGGTTGTCCTTTACTGAGGGCTTTGCCCGCTTGGTCATGGCCCCAGCTTTAGTTCTGCAACTCACCACCTTGCAGCTTATCTTGGGCAAAATCTCTTCACCTCTGACAGCCTTGAGACAGCGATAAATAAACAGTTGCACTTCTCATAATATTTGAAGCTGGCCCAGGGCTGGCTGTGAGTCCTGACAAACGTGCTGTTATAAAAAATGAATATTTCTTCTTTTCATTCTTCACTTGGTCTTTAGCACCTGCTAAGCCAGTGCTGCAAGAAATGTTTTGCTGCCTTCTCTGGACCAAGCAGGGAAGGGGGATGGATGGGGTTTACTGGGTATTTGTGCCCCAGGTCTCTCTTCCTCCTGGTATTTTGAGCCTCGATCGTGCTCTGAGCTGTGTGTCTCTCCCACAGGACCATGCTGCCACCGGCCAAGAGGAGCTCTGCGAGGTGGCCGGGTACCTGGGCAGAGCTGATCCGTGGTACGAGAGCAACATCAACACGCTGTGCCACATGATTCCCAAGTTGGCCACCATGGTACGAGGGGACACCTTCCCACCTCCCCAGCCTGGCCCATTCCCCAAATGCGTCTGCGGTCCCTGAGGATGAGCTCGTGCCCTGCAGAGCTCCTCTGTCACCCAGACAGAGGTTTTCTCCCTGCAAACCTGCCCCGGGGCCTGGCAGCCGGAAAGGTGCCTGCGGCTGACACTGCCCCAGCCCACAAGACCCATTTTCTGTAATGGGTTTTTTTGGCCAAGGGACAGGAAACGGCAGATTTCAAGAAAGAAAATGTAAATGAGGCATTTGCTGAAATACCCCCAGCTCTCATTTCCCGGCAGTTTGAGCCACCCATAGATAGCCTACCAAAAAAAAAAAAGGCTGGTAGGTGGGTGCAAGCCTTCGCTTGTCCCATTGGCTTTGACTAGTCATGGCAGAGCAGCTCAGCGCCGCCCGGGGAGACAGCTCATTATTTATCTAGAAAGGCATGAGGGTTAGTGGGCAATGTTTTTGACAAGTGACTGTGGCTGATCCATGATGTGATTTGTCCCCCTCAGCCTTCCTCTCCGAGCAAACATCTTGTGACTGATCTGTTCATCACCGATGTCGTCGCATACTACGTCCGCATGGGCATCCAGCCTGTCTGCTTTCAGGTCTATGCTGTGAAGGTGGGTACCACATCTCTTGTGCCTTCAGGTGGCCCTCCAAGGGCTTGCAGAACCCAATCTGGGCAGAGCCATGCAAAGTCGACAGCGGCTGGGGGCTTTCAGCATATCTGAGCCTGGATCTCCATGCTCTCCAGCCCACCCCCTCCTTGCTAGGCTCCTGGATCTAGTGCCCATAGCACAGCTCAGCCAGAGCCAATGATCCCGGGAAGGCTATTTCAGGATCACCCAGGTCAGCAAAGTGAACCTTGAAACTACCCGGTAAGGACACAGATTTCCTGCTCCACTGCACTTGGGTTTGCTCAGGAGCTCTGGCACCTCCTGCTGCTTTAGATGCTGTGGGCAAACAGGAGTTACGGAGTGGCTTTGCCCAAACCATCCTGTACCTTGCAGGGGCTTTGCAAGGCTTCCTGAAACACCACTTTATTTATTTCCTGCCACCTTTTCTCTGAAAAGGCATCATAGTGAGACGTGGCATTTGATATGAGTGCAAAAAACTACTGTATTTGGTCATGTAACACCAACCCCCCCATCTGCTCTCCTGGCAGCTTTCCCCCTTCAAAGTGGCACCGATGCACGTATCTCCTTTTTATCTACCCGTAGCCAATGTCGTAACCTATTGCAGCAAAGGAGCAGCCACTACATGAGCAACCTGACATGTGGCTCACAAAGAGCTGGAAGAGCTTTGGTGGAGCATCACCAGGACTTGAACTAATAACATGTAGCTCGTTAACCCTTGGAGCAGCTGGTCCTCGGCTTGTGGGGCTGGGAATTTGGGTTTTTTGGTGAATTTTTATTTCACTCATTTCTTCTCCAAGTTGGAAATCAAAAGGAAGTGAGAGAGCGGCTGACTCAAGCAGGAACTGAGTCCAGATGTGGTTTGCAGATAGCGGCACCTAACCTACCCTGCTGTTGTATGGGGTGCGATGCCACTTCATCTACGTTTGGTTTGCCTTTTTGGTTAAGACCACACTGTTCCTCTTTGGTTGCAGAGAGTTTTCCTGGAAGGGAAGGTCAAGTCCCACGGGAGCTGGATGTAGGGCTAGGAGAACCTCCCAGGGTTCCTTACCTTCATATTTTGCCCAAAACAAGCCCATGAATAGAAAATGAATAAGTTTGAAGTGACCGGTTGATTTAGGAGTATCAGGGAGAAATGACCTGCCTTGAAGCTAAGGCAGCATCTGCAGCCAGGCTGGGGGAACTGCTCCCCTTCTCCTGGGTTGCCTCTGGGTGGATGGCTGGGAACAGACTCATCTGTGGGGGCGCAGTGACACCCAGTGGCAGGGGACACTGCCCGTGGCTCTGCTGGCCAGGTCCTCCAGCCTCCTGGCCTTCAGAAAGCAGAGTAAAAGAGGTTCTCTCCATCCCATAGGCCCCCTGGCTGCCATGATGTCATAGATTACCTTTGGTGATGTCACACCTGGATGCTCTGAAGAACCTTTTGAAGTAACAAGCGCAGTGTGACATCACAGGGTGACTGAGGAGGAGCTGTTTTTTAGAGATTTTTTTATTGTCTTTCAGATTTTCTTCAATGACCCAGCGCAGGAGCCGGCTGAGGACGTGTTCCTCACGGAGCTGCGCACCCAGGTGCAGGACAGCATCTCCCACAAAGGTGTGTGTGTCCCCACGTTGAGCCCTGCAGCAGGGGCTACCATCCTGGGCAGGGTCCTGCTGGCCCAGGCTCCCTCTCGCCCTGTCCCTCAGCCTGCAGCCATCAAGGCCATGCCATGGGCCACTATCCCCTGTTCCTTGACAAGCAGGAGGCCTCCCTAAACACCTCCACTCCATCTCCCTCTCAGGCACATGACACCAGGCTAAATGAGAGACCTTGTGGTCACTAGCTCCAGGTTTTTTAGACTGTGCCTTTGATTGTCTCCACGACCCTCTGAACTTGAACCAACATCATGTATTTGTTGAGGAAACAAGCTGGGTTTTACAGCTATCCCCCTTCACAGATGTTTTCCCTATTAGAAATTCTGCTTCCTTGAGTTGCCAGTGATGGGACAAGGATGCTCGAGGGCTGGACTGTTACAGAGGTCACATCCATCCCTTCCATCAGCATACCCCTGTGTCAGATCCAATGGATGTTTGCCATTGCCGTTGGGCACAGAACTTCGAATGCATCTATCTCACTGGAGCTGTTAAGTTCACAGAGGAGAGGAGAGAAGGGCCACTGTGCCAGACCACAACGGCTGTGTGACAGATGGGGTGGGTCGTCCCATGGGAGGACCCCTCTCTTGACCACAGACAGGTGGGATGAGTGAAACCTCAATCTTACCCGGTTCCCTCCTTGCAGAGTTAAACATCACCAAGAAGAAAACCACCCTGGATGGCCCTGGCATAGACCTCACAGTAACGTACAGAAAGGTAAGCGGGGCTCTCAGCCACCCAAAATGTCTCTGCTCACAGGGATCCCCAGCAGGACACAGATCTCCCAAAAGGAGTGCTCTGGCCCTCCTCATTTCTTCTGGAATTGTACTTCAGCACAGAAAGGTCGTGGTGAAGTTAAAAAGCCTGTTAGATAACCCTGCGTTTGTGAAAAACTGCCCCCAAACCTCTCCGTGTCCAACCTCCCTGCCAGGGGGAATTAACAGAGCCTTTCCTGCAGGTTGTGGTGAGCGACCGGGCAAAGGAGATAACAATGTCCCTGCGCTCCACAGGCCTGGTGATGAAAGCCATCCCTGCTGATGAGGCTGAAGGTGGGTTCCTCCTACTTGGAACAACGTGAAGAGGTTTTGCTGAGTTTTCTGGTGCTCGATAGAGTAAATCTGACCACAGAGTGCCAATTGCGCGTGGGCTGCGGGGGTTGAATCAGTGACGTGCATGTATTGGTGTCACCAGTCTGTGGTTGTGTGTTTTCTCGAGAATGATGTTCCTGGGGCTCCCTGTAATGTGGGGTTCAACATAACCATAATCTAGGCTTGGCGGCATCTTCCTCTTCCTGCAGCCTTCCTCTTTCACCTTGCCCTTAGTGTAGGCTCTGAGGTTTCCACCCTGAGTGTGATCCCACGCAAACCCTTACCCCATGGAGCTTGCCAGAGTCCTTTTCTGCTGGTCCCATGGACCTCTGGTAGTGTGCCCGAGTGTGGGATCTGGCACCAGCCCCACTCGATGCTGAGCTGAGATCATGCCATGGTCTATGGCTAACACCCTGCTTCTGTTGCAGACCTGGTGTGTCTGAATGTGAACATCACTGAAATCGTTCGGATCAACAACTTGTCAGGACGATCGTTCTCAGTAAGTAGCTGTGGAAGGTCACGGCCCTGGAGGGGCTGTCTAACGCATGGAAATCCCTTACAAACATGGTGAAAGGGGGAACACTCTGTGGGGAGGAGGGGAGGAGAAGGCTCTGGGGCCACCCCACACAAAGAGTGTTTTGCAATTACTTTCCATTGCAAAGTTTAGATTTTTGAGCCAAAGCCTCAAATGCCATCCCTGCCGCTCAGTGCCACATTGAATCCTGCCTCAGCAGACCCTGAAGGACTGAGCTGCTGCTGGGGTGATGCTGTGACCCCAGGGAGGAACTGGAGAAACAAGGCTTAGCCCTAGTCATCGTGGCTCCACCTGGGTACAGGAGAGGTTCTGTAATTTTGTGATTAACTCCATTAGCTCCACGCTCCAGCTGCAGTGCCCTCCCCAGACCCTGCCTGTTAACCCCCATAGAGCTCACAAGAATAGAGACCACTGGAGAAATATTTTTAAAAAGCATAAACGAGAAGCAGGAACTTCAGAGATGGGACTGAAAACTTGGGCTCCTGTCCTTCTTGTTTTATGTGAGAGTTCAAGTAGACACCAGAGGACACGCTGTCCCGTGGGAATGTGTCACTGCAGTTTGGGTGGCATTAAGTATTGAGGTCATCCACCCTCTCTGCTCTGCCCTGGGGAGGCCCCATCTGGAGCACTGTGTCTGGTTCTGGGCTCCCCAGTTCAAGAAGGATGGGGAACTGCTGGAGAGGGTACAGCAGAGGGCTACAAAGATGATGAGGGGACTGGAGCATCTCTCTGATGAAGAAAGGCTGAGGGACTTGGGTCTTTTTAGTCTGGAGAAGAGAAGACTGAGGGGGGGGATCTGATCAATGCCTATAAATACTTAAAGGGAGGGTGTCAGGAGGATGGGGCCAGTCTTTTTTCAGTGGTGCCCAGGGACAGGACAAGAGGAAACGGGCACAAACTTGAACACAGAAAGTTCCATCTAAACCTGAGGAGGAACTTCTTTCCTGTGAGGGTGGCAGAGCCCTGGAATAGGCTGCCCAGAGAGGTGGTAGACTCTCCTTCTCTGGAGACATTCAAAACCCGCCTGGACACGTTCCTGTAGGACCTGCTCTGGGTGACCCTGCTCTGGCAGGGGGTTGGACTGGATGATCTCCAGAGGTCCCTTCCAACCCCATAGCATTTTGTGATTCTGTCATTCTGTGATTGTGCCTTGGTCATTTGGGCCCTGGTGCCTCCAGCCTCTCAGCTGGTATTTTTAGCCAGCCAGCACACTTTTGCTTGTTTTCACCTGGCTTTCGGGAACACCAAGGTGTTGCAGCCCATGCTGCCCACCAAGATACCCCATGGCCCTGGAGCACAGACCGTGCCCCACATCAGACATCTCTAACCCTTCAACCTGTGCAAGCACTGCCCGTTTGGAAAGTTTGCCCTTGCGAAATTTGACCAGGTTGTGATTACAGAAAAAAGAGACAAGAGAGACACTTCCCTCCTTAAAGAAGTCACCTTGTGTCACATCTGAGATTAAAAAAAAAAAAAAAAGAGAAATGTCATCATTTGTCCCTTTCGTACCCAGTATGCACACACCATCCATCACTGCACAGCCAAGGGAAGGGATGTGAGACACTCACTGGGCTCTTCCTCCTCTCTCCATCCAGGCTGTGGCCAACAGGTTGAAAACACGCAATATCAAAATCAGGAGCACAGAGCAGAGACCCTTCACGGTGTGTCTGGACAAGGACAGCAGAAGAGCCTACAGGAACGTGATCTGGTGAGAATGCCACATGTGCCGGGGTCTGCACACCTTGCTGGTGGCCTTGCATCCCTCCTGGCCCAGAAAGGGCTCCCAAGGTGGCAGAGCTGTTTCCCAGGGAGTCCTAGTCCTGATCCTCATACGTGACAAAAGACCCATGGGCAAACACATTGCTTCTCTAGGGAAAGCAGGGCAGAGCGTTGCCCTCCTATGTTTGTAGTTTCAGGTGATGATGTGAGAAACAAAAGAGTTCTTCCATTTTAAGTGAGGTGCTGTCATTAGGACAGTAGAAGGAAAGGTACCTCCAGGGACAAACTGAGCTCTTAGATCTCCTTAATTACATCGTGGAGCTGATGCTCTCTCACTGACTGCGTTCCTCAGCAGGGTGTCTCAAGCATATGAAGGTAGAGGGAGAGAATTCAGCTCTGTGAAATTAGCAGGGATCAATGTGCCTATAGTAGGTGCAGTGACATATGATATGTTGGAAGCAGACAGACAGGTGGTTCGTGGTCCGTGGACAATGTGGAACATACATAAAATGTGAATTTCTGAGAATCCAGTTGAGCCAGGCTAAGGACACTGGTTTTGTGGTCAAACTCTAATCACATCAGCTCATCTGTCCAGCCAAAACCAGTTGAAAAAGCATAAAAGCAGCCGCACATCTCGGCATGACATCCCTTCCTCAGCAGTCAGTGGAGAGACCTGTTGTTTGGTTTGAGGTCAGACTCTGGCCCTCAAGGGCAGATTTGCACATGCAGTAAATATGTTCTTGTGTTCTTGCAGCGTGGAAGTGTCTCCTTGCCTAGAGCCCAGCTACTGCTTGCAAAAGACAAGAACAATGAAATTTAGCCTGCACGAAACAGAAGATGTGGGGCTTGCGAAATACATGCCCAAGTCTCTGCTGTTACCCATCAACACGTTTGCAGGCTTCATCCAGTGAAGAGAACGAGAAAAAGCTGGTGTGAGAGATGTAACATTGGGTCATCACAGAGGAGATGGGAAAAGAAAACACACTAAAAGCCACCAACAGCGGTGATGGTGCACAAAGCTGCAGCAGCAGAGGTGGGGAGGGCTGAGGGAGGACAGCTGTGCCCTGCTGAATGACAGCGATGACCACAGCCAACCCCCTCGCCAAGGGGCAGAGCGTTGCTGAAAAACTGTTTCAACCTTTTGCACAAAAGTCAGGGAAAACCTTTGAGGTTCGTCGTTTCAGGGAGACTTGGGGGAAACACAGTGGAGGCCGTGGTGCTCGCCGTGCTCGCAGACAGCGGAGCAGTCGCTGGCAGTAATATTTATTATGGCAATGTCTCGCAGCCTGGCAGCGGGTCAGGGCCGGCTGCGCTGGGATCTGCACAGCAAACTTTTCATTCTGGCACAGGGTGATGTCTTTGGGCAAACCAGCAATTATTCCCCTGCCTGATGTAGGAATCCCCATTGTAAGCCTGGCCACAACCGGGAGAGCGTGTGTGTTTAACGCAGCTTCTAGGGAAGTCGGTGGAAAACCTGCTGTTATTTCAAAGGGGTCACACAAAGTACCAATGAACGGTGTGAAACAGGGAGGTGGGAAATCCAGTGCAATATTTGGCAGTGACGAACAGGGCAAGAACAGCTCAGGCAGTGCTGTGGGAAACGCTCAGCTGTGAGCGGGATACACGTGCTTGAAGAAGAAACCTTTGAGCAAACAAGGGAGACTGCACAACAGCTCTTGGACAACTGAGCTATACCTTTGAGTCCACCTGGGATTTCACTGTGGCTTTGCTACGTCACCTCTCTGCATCTGGTCTGGAGCCTAACGAGTGTTGGTTGCATTTCTCCAGCTATCCATCCCAGGAATAAGCACCCACAACTCCAGGAGCAGCGGACCTCCTCCGTGAGGTCAGCCAGCCATCCCTCTGCATCCCAGCCTGGTTTGGTCTGTGCCTGCTGGGCGCGTGAGAGATATGGAAGAGTGGAGGAATGATGGATGCCTGCAAGACTTCTCCGTTCCTTTCTGCTGCTGCTACCAGGGTGTAGAAACGCTCCCCTGGTCTGCAGATGGGCCAGGCTGAGCAGTGACAGCTCCTGCTTCCACCCAGGCTCAGGCTGACCCTGTGTTAAGGATGATGGTGTAGAAGGACCCCGTCTTCACTCTACTTTGTGGCTGACTGAAATAATGGAAGCAACGTGGTGTGTATTTATTGACTTTCTGCATGCAATCTGTGGTTTCTGGGGTATCTCCAGGGAGTCTTTCCTAAATTCATGTTGAAGGGTATTTTGGGGGTGTTCCCTCTATGACACTATCATTTTTTTTATTCTCTCGGCTCCCAGATAACTCATTACCTGGGTTGCCCTCACTCAGGGGTACCTGCTTGGATCAGCAGCCCAAAGAAAGTGTCCTTTAGCTTTGTAGATGTGCATAGCAGCTATTCCCAGTCTTCTGTGGCTGTCACCGGTGGGGCCGATGTCACCTGGAGCCAGCTCTGTGCTACAGGGTGGTGCTGACCCAGCCGCAGTGGCTATTGGCAAACCCCTGTGTTAGCCCTGATGGCTGGGGACAAATACACCTCTGTCCTGTCCCTGCCAGGTCTGCCCAGCCATGGGGAGCTGCACTTCTGGAAAGTCACTTCTGTTCAACCACCCACACCTGGAACAAGGATCTCACCTCCCAGTATCCCAGTTTAGGATACTGGAGAGGAGTTTCCCTTCCACAGAACTGCCCTGAGCTTGTGGGTTGTTCTGGCTGGTTGGGCCCCATGGAAATCTTCCTTGCAATTCTTGCCACATGCACAAGGCTTTAGGGGTTCAGCCCTCAGACTTCCCTGGTCCCTCTCTCTGCTGACAAGCACAGGGCTTCCATAATCCTGCTCCCATCATGCACTGTCCCCTGGCACAGCAGCCATTGTCGCTTCCTCTTCCCAAGGTCGAGGTTTATTCACTCTCACGTTGAACGCGCTGTGCAGTCCAAAACAACTGCTGACATACACTACGGGGGGCACAGCAGCTCTGGAGCTGTCAGCTGATGGTGTGTCATTTAACAGTGTAAAAAGCCTCCAGGTCCCAAAAAATATTTAATCCCAAACCAGCACCAAGAGATAAAAGATCATGTTGGGCAACAGCGACAAGACCGTTTCCTAAGGAAGCAACCTTGAACTGCTGGCAGATGTAGCCTCTCGCTCCTGGCTGAGCCAAGGACAGTCCCTGAGCCTTAACGTCCCCTCGTAGGAGTCACAAAGCTGCAGGATCTCAGCAACAGGGTTTGGTTCTTCAGAACTGTTTTTTGCTGCACTTGGGTCACAACAACCCCAGCGTTGTAGCGTTACAGGCTGGGGGCAGAATGGCTGGAGCTGCCTGGTGGAAAAGGACCCAGGGGTGTTGGTCAACAGCTGGCTGAACACGAGCCATCAGTGTGCCCAGGTGGCCAGGCCAACAGCATCCTGGCCTGCATCAGGAACAGCATGGTGAGTAGGACTCAGGAGATGATGGTCCCCCTGTACTGGGCACTGGTGAGGCCCCACCTTGAGGGCTAGGTCCAGTTTTGGGCCCCTCACCACAAAAAAGACATTGAGGGGCTGGAGCGTGTCCAGAGAAGGGCAACGGAGCTGGTGAGGGGTCTGGAGCACAAGTCTTGTGAGGAGCGGCTGAGGGAGCTGGGGGTGGTCAGCCTGGAGAAATGGAGGCTGAGGGGAGACCTTCTTGCTCTCTACAACTCCTTGAAAGGAGGGTGTAGCCGGGGGGGGTCGGTCTCTTCTCCCAAGGAACAGGCAATAGGACAAGGGGAAATGGCCTCAAGTTGCACCAGGGGAGGTTTAGAATCCCAGAATCACAGAATCACAGAATATTTTTGGTTGGATGGGACCTTTGAGATCATCGAGTCCAACCAACAAAAAAACCAAACCAAAACAAACAAAAAAAAAGCACACCCAAAAAATCCCAGAACACCAACACCAAAACCAAACCAAACCAAACGCCCACAACCACACCCCAGGATGGATATTAGGGAAAATTTATTAGGATGGATATTAGGAAAAATTTCTTCACTGAAAGGATTATTAAGCATTGGAACAGGCTGCCCAGGGAAGTGGTGGAGTCACCATCCCTGGAGGTATTTAAAAGACGGGTAGACATAGAGCTTAGAGATATGGTTTAGTGGTGGTTTTTGTCACTGTTGGGTTGATGGTTGGACTCGATGATCTGAAAGGTCCCTTCCAACCTCGACAATTCTATAATTCTACGATTCACCTCCAATTGTTCACAAATAAAAAACTACTGACGCCCGCCAATGCCAGACTTAGGCGGGAAGCATTTTGGCCCTGAAGGAAGCTGAAGTTAGAGAAGAAGCTCAGAAAGAAGTCAGTAAACGCCTGCTTGCACCAGCTGTGTTCCTCCGTGAACTCCTGCGTAGGGTAACAGGGAGTTCAAGGAGTGACCAGCGGCTCTTCACACCTCTGTTCCCCTGGGGCTTCACTGGGGGGGTTACGTACCCTGGCACACAAGGCAACTGCTCACAAAGCCACGAGACGTGTGCTGGGTTGGAGCGTGGTCTGTGGTGTCCAGAGTTTACTCTGTACAGTTGTAAATGGTGTAGATGGATTATAAGTTATTTGTATAGGTGTCAGAGATGATCTGTATCAGAAGGTGAAATCCTTTTATTGCCAATTAAAAAAAAAAATAGAAAAAAACCAGTAGAAACTGTCAGTTTGGTTCATTTTCTTTGTGCAGGGTGTGTTCATAAATAACAGAGCCCGGAGGTAGGACTTGGAGGTGCAAACCCTCCTGGCACAGCTGTGTTAGGCAGGATTCCTCACCTCCCTCCAGCTCACCAGAGAGACTCCCAGCCTTTCAAAGTCCCTCCTGAATACAGTTATTTAAGGCATCACACTTGGTTACACCAAAATACCCCCCAGCTCGATGCCGAGCAGAGATGCAAACAGCTCTCCAGCAGGGAGAGGCTGATGCTGAGCTGGCTTGGCCAGAGACCACCCGTGTCCCTGCATGGTGGCTTGCTGTGTCACCCCACGGTCCCGGCTGCGTCACCACAGGTCTGGCTGCCAGCGTGAGTCACTGCCGCCTCCTCCTCCTCCTGCACAAACCCAGCCCAGCCCGGGTGGCAATCAGCACTTTGGCACTCACAGGTAGTTAAGGCAATCCCCAGTTCGCTGCCTGTGAGCTCTGCATTCTGAACAACCCTCCCCTTCCGTCACCTCTCCCGAAATACTGCCTAGGACAGCCTGAGCACACCCACCGGCTGTAAATTATTAAACACTATGTGAAAAAAGGCTAAAAGTCACCTCTTTTCCAGGGAGCATTCTGTACCAAAATTAAAACCTTCACAGGCAGAATGAACGCAGCAATAAGAAACCCTGGTATAGATAATTTTTACATATGGGAAGAAAATTAGTCTCCCACCAGGTCCATGTGAAGACCTACGGACTGACTGAGGGGGAGGACAGTGCTGCGTGGCCACCATTAATGGTGGATCAATGTGTCTTCACTAAATGACCTCCCCAGCAGCAGCGCTGCAAGGCACCAGGAATAAATCAGCTCTAACAGCAGCGTTCACAGCCCCATCCATATTTCATATCCCACCGGGGTGATTTCAGCCGCGCTCTGCTCGGGCAGCTCTTCCCTTTTCTCAGCTGAACTCGCCGAGCCCTCCATGGCCACCCAGCGTCCAGGGGGCCCTGCCTGCCCTTGCCCCGCAGCACTCTGAGGTCAGACCATAAAGCCGGACGAGAGCAGCCTTCAAACACTGACGGGATAAACACAGAATGGGGGAAAAGCCCCTCTTAAAGGTGTTTCAAAGCAAGGAGAATGCGATTTCCCCACGTTTTTCTCTGGGCTCACTAAAATCAAGGCTCTGCTGGTTTCTGCGCTCCGCTATGCTGCTGGTGTGTGTTTTCTGGGGACCTCACAGGCTGGAAACAGCTCCATGGGATGTCACCGTCATGACAGCTCCCGTGAACACTGTTTGCATGAACACACGGGACGCGGAACAGCAGGTTACAAAGCACTGTAGTAAAGCAGGACTATGAACACATCACTCAACGCATGGGAACAAAAACAAAGAGTCTATGTTGAAGGAAGGTATTCCCCACCACAAACGATGATTCAGGAGATCTGACTGCACCGGGCTTCTGAATTCAGTGATTCATGAGCCTATTTTTTCCACGTTTCCTTGCATCTTGCCCACTCTGCCACAGCAGAGGCACTGCCACCTCTGCCGGGACTGCTGGAGACCACCAGCACCTGAGTAACCCTTCCCTTTCGGAGATGCATGGTGTAAGTGCTCGGCCACCAGCCCTTCCCGAGCTTTGCAGGGCTGGAAAGGAGAGGAGGAGATGGAAGAGGTTAGCATCAAGAGGAGCTGTGAGCGGAGAGCTTTGGGGCCAGGGGATGTAGCTACAACCCTGAGGCAGCTGCTCTAAAGCATCAGGGAGTAAAATTCACTTGGGATCACACCGGGTAAGCTGAAAGCCAGGAACGATGGAAAAAGGGGTTGGTGCTTGCTGTGGGATTGGGATTTAAGTTTGTTTTCTAACCTTCATAGAAATAAGCCTTAACAGCCCTGAGAGCCAGGCCGGCTGACTTCTACAGGGGAGTTACGAGGTTCGATTAGGGACCCCTGTGATATCACAGGGGAGTGGATATGGCTGCCCAGGAGCTGGGCTGGTTACCGGTCAGCGGGGAGGGGAGAGGATCCAGACCAGCCCTGACGGCCATGGGGAGGGATGGAGGGAGCTCCCACACCTGAGCAAAGCGTCTCGAACAGAACCCAGCGCGGAGCCAATGCCTTCTTCCACCAGAGAGACCCGCTGCGTGGCCCAGGCCGGGTCAGGGGCTGAAAGCAGAGGCTTATTTTGTGGGGATGTGGGCTGGGGAGCGCCCCGTGCCTTGTGTGGGAACTGGGCGGTGAGTTTGTATGTGAAAAAGGGAATGGGTTTCCTCCCTGCTTTGTTGCCAGCATGAAAAGTTTTGGTTCCCAAAACCCATCCTGACTCTGAATTGAAGAGTTGAGCTTTTGTTTTTCCATACATGGGGAAACGCTGCAGCAAATAATGTCTCCTTTTGGGACCTGAACCGAGTTGGAACGTTCCTGCGACCACTTCAGGGAAAAAAAATCCCCCGTGTCCCTGACTTTGTGGGAGAGAGGGGCAGCCGAGCTGCCCCACTCCTTCTCGCACCAACTGCCCGGCGGGGACGGCAGCCAGGGAAAGACCTCAGAGCAGCCGAGCTGCGACATCCCATGGGATCCACGTCCTATCCCACCACGGCCTGGGCCTTGATCCTACCCACAGCCTGCAAACCTCTCTCCCTCCAGGATAAGGATAAAAATAAATAACCATAAGGATCGAAAACAAACGTGAATCCGGGCAGGGAGCATTAAATCTGAGCTCAGTATTCAGGCTGGGAGTCGCAGTTGGGTTTCGCAGACCTGGCTGCCCACCCCATGACTCCCCAGCACCCTCCCGGCGCCGTGCACCAGGTGGGGCTCCTCAGGCCCGCCATGGCCCACAGGACCCGCTTCTCCCCTGGGGAGGCCGGGACTGAGGGGAGCGGGGCTGAGGGGAGCGGGGCTGAGGAGACCACGAGGCTGAGAGGAGTGGGGCTGAGGAAGGAGCAGGGCTGAGAGGCGCTGGGCTGAGAGGCGCTGGGCTGAGGGGAGCGGGGCTGAGAGGAGTGGGGCTGTGGAGACCGCGGCTGAGGGGATCGGGCCTGAGAAAACCGCGCTGAGGAGACGGCGGGGCGGGAACAGGGCGGGCGGCGGCCCCGCTCCTCCCGGCCGCCAGGCGGCGCTGTCCTCCCCACCGCCCGCCGTCTCCTGGCAACGGGGCGGGCCCGGGGCGCGGTCCCGCGGCGGCGGCAGGTGCGGGCCGGGGCGGGCGGAGAGCGGCGGGAGGCCCCGCGCCCGGCAGGTACGGTCACCGCGGCCCGGAGGTGCGGCGGGGGACTCGGAGGTGCGTGGCCGCCCCGCCGGTGCCCGCGGGAGGAGCATGCGGCGGCGCCATGAGCGAGCAGTGGGACGTCGGCCGGGCCCTGGCCCTCTCCGGCCTCTTCCGTCTGCTGCAGGGCGCGGGCAGGGCCTGCGCGGCCCCGTTCCTGACGCTGTACCTCCGGCACCTGGGGCTGCCGGCCCCGCTGGTGGGCGTCGTGGCCGGAGCCAAGCACCTGGCGGCAGCTCTCTGGGCTCCCCTCTGCTCCCGCTGCCCCCGGGGCCGAAGGAAGCGGCGCCTTCTGGTCGCCAGCTCCTTGCTGGGCTCGGCGGGGGCCAGCCTGCTGCTCACCCTCATCCCCCCCGCTGACGGGGACGCGGGGTACAAGTACTGTAATGCCAGCCAGCTGCCGGGTGACCGAGGGGCTGCCACCACGGTGCCCAGTCCGGGCACCAGCAGCCACGGTGTTTTAAGCACGAGTGCTGTTACGAACGGAAAAGCTGTGACAAAAGAAAACGTGAAAACGACTGCTGATGTTTTAATAGCAAGCAGAAAGCCAACACTTACCAGTGCAGCCTTCCAGGGATTATTGGGCCTGACAGATGCACTTGAGAAAAAAGGCCAAGGGATTGGTGAAGGTGATATAAAGACAAATGGCTACTTGGATGGTCCCTCCGGCTGGACAATGTCTGTGGAAGCAGTTAACAGGGAGACACGAGAACCAGAAAAGTTAGCTTCCTACAGACCTCCTTTACGTGGACTTGAGAAGGAAATGAGCAGTCTGGGTTCTGCTGCAATAGATCTTGCTGATAACGCTGAAGAAAGCCTTTATGCTACTGAAAGTAGTGAGCTCTTTTTGTTTAAAACAACTCTTCCGACTGTTGGAGGTGCTTATGTGCCTGGAAACCATTTAGACCACCGGAAAGACAGTCAAGATGTCAGCTTTGGGGTGGTGCAAAACTTCTTTCAGGACAGAGAGCATCAGGTTTTTCTTATGGTACTGGGTGCTGTTGTGCTTTGGGAGCTGTTGGCTACTTCTCTTGAATGGACAGTGGATGAGAGTCTTTATGAATATCTTGACTTTGTTGATGCGACTGACAGGTATGGCAAGCTGTGGATTTGGAGTTACCTGGGTGCATCTGTAGGTGCCTGCAGCATTGCCGTATTTGTGGATCAACTGAACTGCTTCCTCAGCAGAACCATCACCCGCCTCACTGTCCATTTCTATGGCTATGCTCTCCTGATAACGCTCTCGTTGCTCGTCAGTGTCTTTTTTCCTGTCCATGTTCCCAAGAGAACCGACCGGGTTAACAAAACTGCCAAAGCCCTGGCTCTCCTGTGGAGCGATGGCCGAGCGATCCTGTACGCCATCACCGTCTTCCTCACTGGCGCGGCTGGGTCTACAGTGCACAACTTTCTCTTCTGGCAGATGCAGGACCAAGGCAGCAGTGAGCTGTACATGGGGCTCTCTGTGGCCGTTGGGCTACTTGCTGAAATTTTGCTCTATTTCTTCAAAGGGAGGTTGCTGAGAACTTTCTCGAGCAGCAAAATTGTTGCAGTCAGCCTAAGCCTCCTGGCAGTACAGCTCCTGTGCTACTCCTTCTTATGGACTGTGTGGTCAGTTCTCCTTATCCAGCTTTTATCCGCCTTCAGTAGCGGTGCTTTGTGGTGGGTGGTTAACATGGCAGTGGATGACCTAGCCACTCCAGGCATGGACAGGTCCCTGCACGCTCTTCTCCAGGGTCTCTGCTATGGTGGAGGAGCAAGTTTGGGCAGTTTTGCGGGAGGATTTGTCGTGAAGCACTTTGGCCTGGCGATTCTGTACAGGGCATGCTGCGTGTGCCTGGTGCTGTGGCTCTTCTTGTTCTTAATTGTCCAGTCTAAATTGCCACGGCAGAAAAAAATTAATTATTCTCGTCTCCTGGCTGCAGATTCCAGCGATATGAGTGACTCTGACGAGGAGAATGAGAGGGACTGGCTGGTAAAAGCTATGAAGGATGAAAGTTTTAATAGGAATTGGTCACAACAGCATGGGATCAACTAATTTGTACTTGAATGTAGGGGGTGGAGCAGTAACGTGGTATGATGATGATGCACAGAAATGACTGTTAATTCTAAAGTGCTAAATATATACAGTATATATCTGACAGGACAGATTTTTATTAAAAAAAATTATAAATATTTTTATTTTCTTAATTTATAGTGATCTTGTAGTAATTTTCCTTTTGAACTTTTTTTATGATTTTGCTTCCGAAATCATAACC
Organism: Numenius arquata; assembly: GCF_964106895.1. NCBI lineage: Eukaryota > Metazoa > Chordata > Aves > Charadriiformes > Scolopacidae > Numenius > Numenius arquata. The sequence goes on from NC_133592.1 coordinate 11,771,804, forward strand.
AGGTATTTCAGGTATACGTTTGCTTAAATGAACATAGCTAAGTTTTTAGTCAAAAAGCAAACTTGAATTCTTGCTCCCTGGAGCTGATGCTGTGGAACCTGTGAGTAAAAGCTGTGACCTGTACTTTGACACAATCAAAATGAAAAATATTGTAATGCTAACAGCACACTGAACTTTTTCAAGGTGCTATGTCTGTGAACTCCTTCCGCTGAATAAGGAATGTGAATAAAACAACGGTTCATTTGCTCTGCTGTCATGTGTAAAATCAGGTTTTGCTGCAGACTGTCTGTCTTCTTGTGTTTTGGGATTTAAGTGTGCTTCTGCATCGGTGTCTATTGGGAATAAAACCCACCCATGACTTGGAGCCAGTGCCTGCAGGTTGTCCAAATCCAGCAGAGCAGCCTGTGGACTTCCGTGTGCGTGTTTACCTAAGGTGGCACCCAGTGTTGAGGGTGACCAGGAAGCACTCTGCCCTTCTGGTCTGAGTAACTTCCGTGGGCTGGGAGTTCACGCAGGGGGATGTTCGTGGGGTACGGTTTCAGAAGGAACTTGGCGCTGGCTGAGTTGGTCTGGTTGAAGCTGGTGATCCTCCCTGGGTCAGTTTGGCCTGAGGGCAGCCCTCTTCTCACCTTTCCTATTTAGAACTAAATCTCTGTCCTGAACAGGGCCTGCTAAGTCTGGAAGGATCCTCAAGCTGCCTTATCTGCCTTGCCTTAAACTCCAAAGATTTCAACACCTCTTCAGTAGGTAAGACTGTTTACAAGTGAAAAATTGGTGGTCTGATCTCATGAAAGGATCTGTGTCAAACCTTAAACAGGGCTGGTGGAGAAGCTTTGAGCCTTGCACTCCTTTCAGCTGCCGTCAGTTTATTAGGTGCTTCCTTGGGCAAGCGACTACATCACTCCTTTGCAGAGAGACAGATTTTAATAACACCTTCCTAATGTTTTACAAGCTGCAAAAAGCATAATATCCATTAAATGCATATTTAATATATCATATGTAAGTGGCATTGCAGTCTGTCACCTGGCTGCGTTCTGGACTCAGTGGAAAGTGGTTGGAGATGAGGAAAAGCAGTGCCATTGAAGATAATCTCTCTGTATGCACCGATTGCAGATTATCTGTACATCAAATGCTTTCAGGGCAATTAGCTCTCCGTTTCCTTGGCACAAATCACTGCCACACAGAATACTCTACTAGAATGACTCTATAGATAGAACTGTCCTCGTGCCAAGAATAGCTGGAACTTTTTATTAAGATGTTACCTTCTCCCAGGAATTCAAGCTCAAGTTGAGAACAATTTTAGTGTCAAGAATTTATCCCCGACTTATTATCATGTAATACCTCAGGAACTCTTAATGACTTGTTAATGGAGTATCTGACTTCAGCCTGGGGTAACGTAACTGCAGGCAGCACATCCCAGAGCCACGTGTGCTGGTGTGAGCTGATCGCTGCAGAAAGAGCTGGAATGGTTTAAAATGCTGTTCCTTCTTGAGCTGGAAGCGATGGCCCTTATGTGAAGACAATTAAACGGGTGATATTTGCTCTTTTTCATCCGCTCCAGCACAAGACCAGCTGCTGTAGCTTCAGTTTTGCAAAGAGAAACCTTGAAATGAAAAGTGCTCGTGCAACCTGTCCTGCGACCGTGGCGGAGGGGTGACAACAGCCGCCCGGCTGAGCCACGGTGTGACACCCTGGACCCTCTGGGGGCCATTTTGGCCATGGATGTTTAGATGTGCTCAGCCACCGCTGCTACCAACAGGGAGGATTTAAGGTATGGCCCAAAGCTTAACGTCAGTGTAATAATTTTGCATAATATGATATTTTAAAAAAGTTATTAATCCAATAAACACATGTGGTGCTGACTCGGGAGAATTGTATTTTTACAGTTTGAAATATGTTCTGAATTACAAACCGCTGTGGAAGTGAACATGGGCATGTTGGAACGAGTCCAGTGGAGGGCCGTGGAGATGCTGGGAGGGCTGGAGCCTCTCTGCTGTGAGGACAGACTGAGAGAGTTGGGGGGTTTCAGCCTGGAGAAGACAAGGCACTGGGGAGACCTTAGAGCCCCTTCCAGTCCCTAAAGGGGCTCCAGGAAAGCTGGGGAGGGACTCTGGATCAGGAAGGGGAGCCACAGGATGAGGGGTAATGGTTTTAAACTGAAAGAGGGGAGATTGAGATGAGATCTGGGGAAGAACTTCTTTGCTGTGAGGGTGGTGAGAGCCTGGCCCAGGTTGCCCAGAGAAGCTGTGGCTGCCCCATCCCTGGAGGGGTTCAAGGCCAGGTTGGAGGGGGCTTTGAGCAACCTGGTGTGGTGGGAGGTGTCCCTGCCCAGGGCAGGGAGTGGGACTGGATGATCCTTAAGGTCCTTTCCAACCCAACCCATTCTATGATTCCTTTCAAGCTGGAAGGATAGAGATGCCTCGCTGGGCATTGCTCAGCTCCTGTGTCTCCTGCCTGCTGTTGCTCAGCCCTAGTGGGGACCAAGCACCCTCTGTCACCTCCCTCCGCCAACACTTTCGTCAGCCCTGTGCACAGATCCCAACCCAACCCATTCTATGGATCTATGGCAGAGGGCTCATTCGCTGAAGAAGTTGCACCGATTTGGTTAAATAATTTTCTGCAGGGAGTTATACAGCTTCTGTATGTCAGCTCCACAACGTCGATGACTCAATTTCTTCTTCTCTGGTGGTCACAGACCCTGCAAGCCAAAAGGGGAAGGAGGGAGGTGGACTTGGATTGTTCTGTGTGAGACTTCTTCGCTCCAACCGTGGCTTTATTGTTCTTGCAGAAGTAAGAACGTGCTAAAGCGTGTGATGCCATTGGGAAGAAGGTGTCACTGAGAAGAACCGAACTGGCTTTGGGCAAAATAGGTTCTCATCATGTATTCAGTGGTTATTTTTGTATTACTTTGCAACTATTTACCAAAAAATTGATGTTGAAACTTCTGTTTCTTTAAATTTTTATTCTTAAACAGCAATTGTGACGTTAAAAGTGATTATAAATCACGTCAGATTTTACTGTTTGCCTACTTCACAGTGAACTTTAAACAAATTTCAGAGGTTTATATGTAGAAATACCTTTTTTTTTTTTGCGACTTGGTGTCAGTCCAGGGTCTGAGTTGAGCTGTGTCTTTCTTCTCTGAACACAATTTGATTTAATTGAGCTCAGGAGACAAGCCACAGTTAGTGCTGAGCAACCAGTTCCGCACAATGACCGTCTGTGTGGCTCTCAGATTTTAAACCTCACGTAGCTCAATGTATATGTACTCCGTGAGAGGTTTCAAAGGATCTAAGTAAATCAGGTTTATTAGATGAGACGTCATTTGCCAAAAGATGACAAAGGCTTCTTTGCTTATCATGAAAGAACTTACGGGCCCCGCAGGTAGTTTCGATACAGCTGATGGAGCTGAGCTGCAGCCTGAGTAACTCATGGCATCAGACACCTTCTCTTGCTTTTAAAAATATCGTTCCCAGGTTATAAGGGAACTAAAATTCCAGATTCTGTCATTTTGGCCGTTATTTTATGATGGGATGTTGTGAATGTTTCCTCCAGCTCCTCTCTGTGTGCACCTCACATCGGCGATGGACTTCAGTAGGGTGGCACTTTCAGAATATGAAATCAGGTAAAACTCAGTGGGCAATGATCTCTAAATGTTCATTTTTCTTGTGGATCTGAGCAGCATAGTAAGATCCTCTCCCGTGTTCTCCAAAGATTTCTATCATTCAGCAAACAATGGCTGCAGGTTTCTTTATGGACTGCAGTGAAATCTACCCAGATGAATTCACAGAGAGGTTCGTGGTGTTTTGTAATAAGTCATTTCCCAAAATCGTACGTCTGGTCCATTTAAGGTAAGTCCGTTCAGCTGCAGTTTCACAAGAACACAAGAGTGACATGTCTGAGAGCTGTGGAGTTATTCTGCTTATTCTGAATGTTAAAAGCAAGAGCACTTGAATTGTCTTTTCCTTCGTGACGGGGCGTGATGCCTCTAAGGCACCAGCCCTGTTGTCTTCGGTAGAAGTTTCTCCTTTTGTTCATCTTTAAAGTACAGACGAGACATTACCAGTTGGATTTGAACTCAGGTGAACTGTGATTACAGCGTGATACGGAGATTCTGCGTCTTTACAGTACGGGTCCCATGTAGACTTCTTAAAAATATTAGGCAGCTCATGACCATTACAGGCGTGAGCACTAAGTAGTACTAATGCAGAGGAAAAAAAGAGTCTATCTTGAAATATCTTGACACTCTCAGCTTGGTATCTCTGTTGCTTTATTTATTAAGAGGGAGTAAAGGAATCTCTGCTAATTTAGACTGTCCATTTCTCAGGGAAGAGATAATTTTTTTTTTCTGCATGATTTTTCCCCTGGGGCCTGGTTTTGCTGCAATATAAATGAGTTTTCTGGCTAAGGGCAATTTTTTACTTTAAATTGGGTGTGTTGAGACCATAAAACTGCGAACCCAAGTGTAGAGGCGAGTATGAGGCAACTTTAAAATTAACCTTTGCTTCACCTTTCATATCTAGAAATCTTGCCTGAAGAAATCAAGGGGCAGAAAATGTACTTATCATGACCTCGGCAGTACAGCAGACAGGGAAGTTGTTGGCAACATGGCTTTGTTTTTGAAACTTTGAGAACATTTTTACCTCTAAGTAGGTTGAAAGGTCAGAACTACGGAGGGAGTTACAATACTGAAATCAGTGGGCTTGTGTTAACATGGATTTTTATTGTCAGTAAAAGGAATTTTGAGCCACGAAACACAATCACATGCTGAAATAATTGTAGTATTCAAAGCACTGAGAAACATGAACCTGATTTTTTTGAAAACTCCTAAGGAAAATACAGTTATTTAATAAATTAAACCCATTTACTCTGACATGTAAGTTCCTCCACAGGAATAGACATTGAGGTCCTTGGGACCACAGTCCTTTCTCAACAAGTGACAAATTAAAATACTCAGCTTCCTTCTATCATCAAGATCATAGAATCACAGAATGGTTTGGGTTGGAAGGGACCTTAAAGATCATCCACTGCCACCCCCTGCCATAGGCAGGGACACCTCCCACCACACCAGGTTGCTCAAAGCCCCCTCCAACCTGGCCTTGAACCCCTCCAGGGATGGGGCAGCCACAGCTTCTCTGGGCAACCTGGGCCAGGCTCTCACCACCCTCATAGCAAAGAATTTCCTCCTGAGATCTCATCTCAATCTTTCCATTTAAAACCATTCCCCCTCATCCTGTGGCTCCCCTCCCTGATCCAGAGTCCCTCCCCATCTCTCCTGGAGCCCCTTTAGGGACTGGAAGGGGCTCTAAGGTCTCCCTGGAGCCTTCTCTTCTCCAGGCTGAACCCCCCCAACTCTCTCAGCCTGTCCTCACAGCAGAGGGGCTCCAGCCCTTGGAGCATCTCCGTGGCCTCCTCTGGCCCCACTCCAACAGGTCCATGTCCTTCTGGTGTTGGTGGCCCCAGAGCTGGAGGCAGCACTGGGGGGGGTCTCCCCAGAGTAGAGCAGAGGGGCAGAATCCCCCCCCTCGCCCTGCTGGGGATGCACCTAATTGAGCTGGCAGCGAAGGGCCCTTTAGCATCACCTTGGAAGCGCTCTTGAAGACTCTGAATTTGTTGAATGTAGCAGTGTCTGTTGTTTGCTGTTGCCTGCTCAGGTTGTTTCTTTGAAGAGCTTCAAATGACCGTGTCCATCCTGATGTTCTCCAAGCTGCATTTTAATTCTCTTTGTATTTCTCAGCACTTTCAAGTGCCTGGGAGATTGTGTTACTGTTGCTTGGTACTGGATGATGTTGTTTATACGCTTGTAACATCTGTGTACTTTCTGTTGTGTAGCTGCTCGATTTCTACAGAAATGACTGTAGACAGGGAAATATTAGCGCTTGCAAGAAATATTCTTCTATTGCCCTGGAGGCCTTGCTGCTAGTGACTCTCCTCTCACGCGGATCAATGTGAAAGTCACCTCAAGACCCACTAAAACTTCTCAGGTGTGTGTTTGAGGGTGTAGAGCGTACCTGGGTGAAGGAAGAGCCTCCGCGTTCGCAGGGGGCACGTCGGCTCTGTACCCTGTGGTGCACTTCATTTGCATTCACCTCTGCACATAATGATTCCATTCGACGTGGCAGACCAAATAGCGTGCGTTAATTGGATCGTAACTGTGTGTATGACTCTAGACTGTTTGATTTAAGCCCAGGTTTTTATTAAGAACAAAGTGAGCATATAGAGTGTGTCGAATTCAAGTTGCAACCCACAGCAGACCTGGCTACTTGTGGCGAAAGTAATCCTGTGGGGTGCTCAACTGAAGAACTGATTTAAAATATTTACACGTTCATTTTCTCTGCATTGTGGAGTAATCAAAACAAGGTGAGTCACTTCAGACCTGAGTTCATAATTACAGTGATGGCAGAAGCTCATCATTCCGTGAGCTGAGGCACAGCCAGTCGGGGGCTGTTCTTACCTTCCCCATTAAAACAACCAAACCACAGACCCCCCGACGTGGCTGTGACCCTCTGCTGGGCTTTGCCCGCCTAACTGTTAAAATTACCGTGCAGCTGCCTTACAAACAAAACTCGGGGCATTCCTGAACAAGTCATTTCAATAGTGAAACTTTGTATTTTTCAAGAAACGCCCCAGCGCTGGGGTGGGTTACGGGACACCTCTGTGGCCTTGGGGCTTCATGTTGCTCCCATCTGAGACACGTTTCTGTGTTCTCCGGGGATTGCTGGAGCGAGGTGCTGCTCCTGCATTTCTAACCCAGAGCAGCAGCTCCCATGTCCTTTCCTTTTTTTATATTTCTTTTCTTTTTTTTCCTTTTTTTATTAATGCACAAACTCTTACTTTTTGTCTCCTCCTTCTGTCTGTATGCCACAGTTATCCTCGGTGAGTGAAGCACCGTCTCCCTTGCACACATTCTGGTTTAAAACACAGGACCGGATCAAAAATCAGCACCCCCTCTCTGGTTCTGGGAGATGGGAATTCCAAGATATTCCTCAGATTTATGTCATTTCCAGTAAGGACGTTTCATACGGATTAGCTCAGCAGCCAGTTTCATTGCGGGGGGAGCATCCAGAGACAAGGATGCTGCGAGGTACTGGCAGCAGGTACCACAGGCTGGTGTTTCTCTGCAGGGGGTGATGCTCCTCACCCATCCCTTACGTTGCCCTGTCTCGGTTTTGCTCACCAATAGCTTATTTTATTGCATTGACTGTCAACTTCTAGCAATGTCACCGCCAGCTGGGAGTGAGGACAGCCAGGTGACAGGATGGAGGGGGGGGCAGAACCCCACAGGCTGCTCCCCTGGGCCTGGCTCTCACCTCTCCAATGCCCAGTGACTGCTCTCCAGCCCAGTGACTTTGTGTGGCGCTTCCCAAAATGTGCTGGAGGGTGTCCCTAAGCCCCATCCTGAAGGTGGTGTGTCCCTTAGCCCAGCCTCACCCTCCCCTTGGACCTGTGCTGTTGCACAAAGCCAGCCTGGGGACATCAGTGCCACCTGCAGGCATGCCCTAGCAGAGAAAGGTGTCCTAGCAGAGGAGGTGTGTTTTGGGGAAGGTGCTGCCGAGGTGTGTGCCTCCAGAGGACAGCAGGTTGGGAATCCTCAGTGGAGAAAACGCTTCTGGTACCAGTGAGTGAGCGGGAGGGTTTCCAATCCACACCCTGTCCTCGCCTTGCCCTGTACCAGTTTGCTGGGACAAACCTTCAAGATGGTAGGACTGGTCATTGCTGTGTCCTGCAGGAGAGCCCGGCCGGAGAGGGGCAGCACCCATGGTTGAGATCCCCACTGCTGTGGGTGTTGCCAACAAACCTTCGAATTTCAGGCCAACACACGTGATTCCATGGTATCTTTGAACATGTTTTAAACACCTCCTGTTGTGTTTTTCCATAGGGAAAAGTTACTTCTGCTGGAAAGTGTAGCTGCCCAGAGAAGCTGTGGCTGCCCCATCCCTGGAGGGGTTCAAGGCCGGGTTGGACGGGGCTTTCAGCGACCTGGTCTGGTGGGAGGTGTCCCTGCCCAGGGCAGGGGGTGGGACTGGATGGTCTTTAAGGTCCCTTCCAACCATTGGATGATGCTATGTCTTTATGGGGGGGCTGTTTGGTGTTAAACCCCTCACCCCCCCGCAGCACGCCTCCTGTCCCACACGGGCTCTGTGAAGCCTGGTTGTCTTTACTGACAGGAGCCACGCGTGTGCCCACCCAACCATACCCTCCAGGATGCGTGCGTTTTGCTCCCCCCCCCACCCCCCCGCCCAACCTGCTGTGCCAGGCGGGGCCGCTTGTATTTTTTATGCCTTTATTGCTGCGGTTTTCACAGAATCGTAGAATCATTGAATGGTTGGAGTTGGAAGGAACCTTCAAGATCGCCCAGTTCCACCCCCCCACCCCCCCCCGCGGGAGCCTTGCGGGGGTGCGAAGCAGCCGCTCTGGGCTAAAGGGGGTGCCGAGCCGGTCCAACCCCGGGGCAACAAGCCGGGGGACGTTGCAGGGGGTCGCGGGGGGAGCGGGGCGGTGGCGCAGGGGGGCGGCAGCCGGCAGAGGGCGCGGGGGGGCGGGAGCCCCCGCCCGCCCCGGCGGAGCGGAGCGGAGAGCGCGGAGCGGAGCGGGCAGGGCTGCGGCATGGAGGGGAGCCGGACGCCCCCCCGGTACGGATCGCTGGAGTCCACCCGGTGGCCGCCCGCCGGCGAGGGGCCAGGTGAGCACGGCGGGACCGGGACCGGCAGGGCCGCTGCACCATCCAAACTTTCCCCCCCCCCTCCCGCCCCCGACCCGACCCCGGTGGCTCCGGGACTCCCCGGGCACCCCGAGTCCCGGGAGCTGGGGGGGAACCGGCGGCTTCATCCACCAACCGGAGCCCCGCGGCTGCTCCCCGTTACCGGTACCGGCACCGCCGGAGCCCCTGCGCCGCGGACATCGGGGAGTGGGGTAGGAAGAAGCGGGGCGGGGGGAGAAGGACGGAGGGAAGGGGGGAATGGAGGGAGGTTGGGATGGAGGGAGGGAAGGGTTGGATGGGGGAGAGGAGTCAATGGAAGGAGGGAAAGGGTGGATGGAGGAGAGGAAGGACGGAGAGAAGGGACTGGATGGGAGGAGGGAAGCTGGAGGGGAGGAAGGATGGAGGGAAGGAGGGATGGCTGGAGAGGAGGAAGGATGGAGGGAAGGAGGGATGGCTGGAGGGAAGGGGCCGATGGAAGGAGGGATGGAGCACGCCATCCGGGTGATGCTGCCCGGAGAGACACGGAGCCGCTGTGCTGTCATCCCCGGCTGTGAGCGTGGTTGTGACCGAGAGACTGGGGTGCTCACCCTGTCCTTCGCTGCCTTTTTCCCTCTCTGACCGCTTCCTCCAGTGCAAAACGAGGTGGGGACACTGACCAGGGGATTGTCCAGGGCAGAATCCCCAACCGTGGGGTGGGAGGAAGGGGCCCGATTCTGGGCTGTGGGCAACATCCTGTGGAGGGGAAGCACCCGCAGCCCCTTTGCTGTGGTGTCCCTCCAACCTCTCCCCTTCTCCATCGCTTTCTGCTCCCCCTTAGCCCCTTGCACCCAGCGGGATAGGGACAGGCAACTGGAAAGGCAGGGAAGGAGGTATGGAGCAAACTCCAGCATCCTGCTCAGCACTACTGTGTGAGGGTGCTGCCCGTGAAGCTGCTCACCTCCCTGGTGAGCTGCCTGAAGTTTTAGTCCTTCTCCTTTGTGCCTTTCAACATGGTGTCCTTCCCCCATGCACCTCCCCTGCTTGGGAAGAGTGGAGACCCTGCCCTTGGGGGGTCTAAGCACTTCCATCACATGGATCCACTGCTCCCAGCAGCTGGCTGACATCAGGGTGGTCCAGGGAAGGGTCAAACACTTGCTGGACTCGGGATGCTAGGTATGGCCCAGGCTTTCCCCCCTCAGGTGCTGGCCAGCAGGGCTGTGGTGGCTGTGATGTTTGCTGGTTCAATGCAGTTCTGTAAACTCCCAGCTCCTGGGGGACCCTCAGGATGGGCGAGAACGTGGCAATGGTTGGTGTCTGTTTTCTGAACGCTGCTCTGCTGTTTGCTGCCAGCCCAGGAAATCTCGGGCCAACCCTGTGAAGCGCTGAGCCCTGCTTGTGCTCAGGAGGTGACCAGGGGAACACACACACAGCAGCGGGATGTCATGGAGGGTCTACACCCCTGGTGATACCCGCTGTGAGTCGTCCCGTGGTACCTCACCCACGAAATCTGGTGTTTTTTATGGCAGTCTAACATGACCCCAGTGGTGCTGGCTGTACCAGGGGCTACACAAACACAGCCAGAGAGGTCTCCCCTGACTGCCACGGGCCAAGGCTGCAGGTTTCTCCCTGGGTTAGTGGAGGGGGCACTGGCAGGGAAACAGTGCCATGGTTTGCAGGCTTCCAGGAGCTGTGATCTCTCCCACCTCAGCAGGATCGTGTCCTCTGGGACCAGAGTGCTCGGCTGTGCGTTGGCCATCCTGGAGGCTTGTGTCCCTCCTGCCAGACAGTGTAGGTGGTGGGGATGGCACCCCCTCTGACCAGGCTGCCCCAGAGCTGGGAAGTGGGTTACCATCGCTCTCCTTATCGAGCTTTTGGAGCAAGGGCTGATTTTAACAGGCTGAATGCCCCCTGCCCATGCCTTGGGCAGTGAAAAGCAGGCAGCTGAGTTAAAGGCCTCTCGGGATGGATGCCAAGTAAAGAGCTCTGACCCCCTCCACAGGGGGCCGTCAATCAATCGCCCAACTTTAATCATGAAGTAAATCATTTGAAACTCAACCCTGCGCTGGTTGCTGCTGTGACTCATCTCAGGCTTGCTGCTGGCTGTCTAAATGTTTTCACCAAAGCCATATGGAGTGGAAGTCTCCGGCTATTAGACTCCTCATTAACGATACTTGCTTCCCCTGGGCCATGTGCGATGATTAGAGCATCTCCAAGTTTAAATCGAAGCTTTCTGCCCTTCCTTGGTTTGCTGGGTTGAAATGGTGCCAGTCGGGGATCCTTTTGCCCGGGCAGCGTGGGATTGATTTCTGCATCTGGCTCCACAGCCGTGGGAGCAAAGGGACCCCCGGGCAGCACAGCCGTACATGGGTGCCATCCCCTCTCCAGCCCCAAAGGGAGACTCAGGACTGTGAGCTCAATCACAGTTTTAATAAACATCCCAGCCTTAGGCCCCCGCTGGTGCCAGGCACTGAGAGAGGTATAAGAAACCCGTTCTTAGCTTTGGCGAAAGCACCTCCAGGGAAATCTTTTGCCCATGTGTCTGCTTGAAGGATGTGCCGGGTTTTAATCCCTCATGAGCTCTGAGTACCGTTTGCGACTGCTGTATGGTGTCGCTGCCATCGCACAGGTTGGGAGGTTCACGGTGCCCTTCGGTCTCACCACCATTTCAGGAAAGCTGTGATCTGGCCCATGCCTGTAGCTGCTGGGGTTCGGGAACTCAGCATCACCCCATATCTGTCTGGAGACAGCATCTCCTGAGCTAGCAGGGAAGATCCATGCACATCCCAGTTGGTTGTCACAGACTGGAATTCCATCTCATTACATGGAGTCACAGAGGAGTTTGGATTGGGAGTGATCTCTGGAGATAACTGTGTTCAACTCCTTGCTCAAAGCAGCCTGAGTAGATCAGGTTGCTCACAGCCTTGTCCAGGAGGTACCCCACAACCTCTCTGATCCCCATTCCAGTGTCTGAACAACCCTTCAACTTGCTTCTCTCAGCCTCTCCTCATCCATCCCGTGCTCCAGCCCCTGCCCTCACTCAGATGTTCAGCTCTTGGCATGATGACCTGTGGTACCGGGCAGGTGCTGGCAGATGCTCTATGAGCAAGTTCATCTTCCCATCCTGTCTGCTGCCTATTAGTCACCCGTACGGATTCTTTGGTTTCTTGTGAGGTTTAGTGGAGAGTTTTGGTGCAGAGGGGTAGCTTTGTGTCCCCTTGTCCAGGTGCTCCCTCCCAGGGTTCGTGGGCTTCATTTTGCAGGAGCACCTGGGACTGTCCTCCCTCAGCTTCTGCCCTAAATTAAGCAGTTCCAGGCACTTGACTCTCCTCTTAGAGCTTCTTGTGTAGGACTTACTGCTTTGGTGAGCAGTTCCCTCGCAGTGCCTGAGGACACATCTTGCTTGAGGGATGCAGGGTGCCATGACCCCAACCACACCACCCGAAGGCACAGCCAAGGGCTGAAGAGCTTCCAGCTCCAGTCCTGCAGCCATTGCTCTGCTGTGTGATACAGACCTGTCCGCTGTCCCCACTTCACAGGAGGCTGCTGAGAAGTGTCCTATGGAAAGGTGACATCTGGTGACAAAGAGCACGTGAGGGCACCTCCTCTTGGGTGGGGTGGTCCCAGCCACACAGTATTCCCTGTCTCTGATGGGAACCCACCCAGAGCTGAGCCAGGAGCTTTCTCACTCTTGTGGGCAGCTGCCTAAAGTGACATCCCAGCCTTCTGCTGTGACAGGGGAGAGAAACCCAGCACTGCCACCTCCTCCCTTCCTGTACACAGGTGAGGATCCACCTCTCCTGTCTGGGATGGCTTCTGCTAGCGAGGTTCTGAGATGAGAAGGGCGAAGAAATGATGCTGACACTTGTTTCAAACCCCTGAACTCACCCACCGGGAAACAGCTGGCTGAGAACCTCAGCCAGATACTCCTGCCACCAGTGATCAAAGATATTCTGGGCTATTCACCCACCCACCCAGGCCAGGAGTGACAGTCCCCCTCCCCAAGACCCCCCACCCTTGTGCTTCTAGGGGTGATTAGATTTGTCCTTGGCTAATGAAGGCTGCAGTAAGCTCGTACAGTTGTTTATTGGTGCATCTGTAATCAGCCTTGTCATTACAGCCTTGTCACAGAAGTGATGCTTAAAGCAATGCAGCTTTTTCCTGACAGGTCTCGAGCTGCACTGAAGTACAGCCAAACCCCAGGGAGTGGCTGCCTACAGCCACACGCCGGCTGTACCATCAGCACCTTCATGTGTGTTGTCATCTGTGTGCCCCACCGTCACCTGCAGGGAGATCCTGCCTGTCCCCAGGGCATGGCCTCGGCTGCTCGGTGGTGCTGGATGTGGGTGCAGCAAAATATCCCAGGCAAGAGGATCTCTGGAGTGGCAGAGCAGCAGGATGCTCGGGATGAGGGACCTCAGCATCTCGGTCCCCTAGCAACCGCACTGTGGTCCCCTAGCAACCACATCCTGGTCCTGTAGCAACCACAGTCCAGTCCCCTAGCAACCCCCTTCAGGCCCATAGAAATAAAGCTACAGGAGGGTTTCTCTGCAAATTTTCAGCAGAGGCATTGAGCAAAGAGCTGAGGGAGGGCAGCTCATCCAACCCCACATCTCGTCCAACCCATGTGTTTGTTGGTCTGTACTGAGCAGCCACTGGTCCCTGAGAGCATCCTGACAGAGTGGGAAACGGTAGAGGATTCGACAAGTTGGCTTTTGCTGAATGTGGCCTCTGTGGCTGGGGGAAGAGGGGGATAATCTCCAAGTAGTCCTCATGAGTTTCTAAGTCAGAAACAGCAGAAAACTGTTCTCCAAACCAGTCACGCTAACCCAAACCACCCGTATTTCCACTGTTAAACCTTTCCTGCCAACAGCCATGGCAACGTGCTTCACCCCGGAATGAGTTCTCAAGCTGTTTTACATGATGGGTAGAGGACCAGTGCAGCGTGGTTTGCCTTGTGCCTCAGTGTTTTCCTGTCCTGTTACCCTCAGCACTGGCCTGGGTCCCGGTTGGGATCCCCAAGCCACACACTTCAGCTCCAACATCTGCCATTCCCGACCTTGGCCTCCCGGAAAATCCTGCTCCTGGAGCTGGTGCTCCTTGGCTGTACTTTTCCCCCTTCCTGCGTGGGGAAAGTCCCCAAGCTGCAGGAAGGCGAAGTCGCAGAGGGGAAATGTGTCCTGTGGAGATTCAAAGGGAGCAGAAAATGCCCCCAATGTATATAATTTTTAATGTTTTCTCATAGCCTGGCTTTGCTGTAGCCGCTAAGCCCCCTCTCTCCCCATCACAGGAGAGACAGATTAGCCGGTGTGTGACAAATGTGCTGCTGCGTGTCACTGATAAGAAGCTCAGTGATGTGTCTCCAAGAGCCAGACCAGGCTGGGGGGCGGGAGCTGGCTGTCCCTCAGGTTCCCCATAAAATGGGCTGGGAGCCGCTGTGGGATGTGCAGGCTCGCAGGCACTGTTTGAATCAGCGCAGCGTCCTCGTGTAAATCAGTGTGATGGTCTTGTGCAAACCAGTGGACATCTGTGTGTAAACCAGTGGAGGCAGAGCGTGGTGGCTGGAGCAATGAATTGAGGTTACTGGCCTCTTGTCCCATCTGTCCCTGGGCTGGCCACTGCGCTCTTCTAAAATATACATTATAGCCCCTTTTCCCCGTACTTTGCTGTGAGGCTCTTGCCTCTTTCCCTAAGCAAAGGACATTGCCCTTTTGGGCAGGTAGAATGGACTGAGAGAGAATGACGGGGAGACCTTAAAGCCCCTTCCAGTCCCTAAAGGGGCTCCAGGAAAGCTGGGGAGGGACTCTTGATCAGGGAGGGGAGCCATAGGAGGAGGGGGAAGAGTTTTAAACTGAAAGAGGGGAGATTGAGATGAGATCTGGGGAAGAAATTCTTTGCTGTGAGGGTGGTGAGAGCCTGGCCCAGGTTGCCCAGAGAAGCTGTGGCTGCCCCATCCCCGGAGGGGTTCAAGGCCAGGTTGGAGGGGGCTTGGAGCAACCTGGTCTGGTGGGAGGTGTCCCTGCCCAGGGCAGGGGGGTGGGAATGGATGGTCTTTAATGTCCTTTCCAACCCAAACCATTCTATGATTCTATGATTCCCTGCCTCAGTTTCCCCAAGTGCGTTATAGCACTTCAGAGGCTGAGGAAGCCCAACTGCCCTGTTGGGTACCAACAGGGTTTCCCCCAGTGGGCTGGGAAGGATGGGGTGTCTTCATCCAGCCTGTGATGGAAAGGGACTGGCTATGGGATCTTCACCTCCATGGTTCCTTAGGAGGCCCCTCTGTGCTATATGGGCCCAGCGTTCGGTCCTGGCACATACTGGGAACAAACTTTTTAGCAGGGCCTGTTGTGATAGGAGAAGGGAAAATGGTTTTAAACTAAAAGAAGGTAGATTTAGACTAGATATAAGGAAGAATTTTTTTACGCTGAGGGTTGTGAGACACTGGCCCAGGTTGCCCAGAGAGGTGGGAGATGCCCCATCCCTGGAAACATTCAAGGTCAGGTTAGATGGGGCTCGGAGAAACCTGATCTAATTGAAGATGTCCCTGCTCATTGCAGAGGGGTTGGACTAGATGGCCTTTAAAGGTCCCTTCCCACCCAAACCATTCTGTGATACTGGAGGACAGGCTCATGTCTCTGGGTGTCTGTCCATGTGCTGGAGATGTCCAAGGCTTACGTGGTTCTGGAAAAAAGGAGAGATATTCCTGTCCTTCCCTCCAGCAGTTTTTATCTCCCTTGGCCTCCTGCTGTTAAGCAAAGGGGAAGACCCCTGGAAACCTGGGGCTTTCTCAGCAGTGCAGAGCCTGGGTGTGAGGAGGGTGTGCTGCAAAGCCAGCACAAACAGGCAAAATAATCCTCGTTTCTAAGGCTCAGAAAGCTGCAAGCACAGAGGAGGTGGCCTGCTGGCCTCCGAGGTCCTCTTTCATGCCGAGACTTCATGCATATTGCATGCGTGTTCGGAGCTGAGCTCAGCGAGCCGAGCCAGCTCTGATGGTAACGCAGCAAAGAGCAGACCTGCTCCGGTGCCCAGCCTCACAGAAAGCATAAATGAAGGCAAAATGCAGTCACGGGCAGCTCAACACGCTTTCCTGTGTTGCTGCCTTTCCACGTGCCTGTTGGGCCGTCTCCTCTTGCAGCACCCAGCAGTGTGTCCTGGGCTGAGCGACACAGGGCTAACTTCTAATGTGGGGAAATCTGCACTTTTAGAAGACTCTAGTGTCTGAATTCATGAAAATATTTACTTTACAGCCAGCTCTGGGATGTGGGATTCAAGGTCTCCGTGTTGTTGAGTCTCCCCAGGTGCAGGGATGAGGAGGAGTGAGACCCGGGCACTTGACCCAGGCTGCCAACAGGATTATTTCATACCATGATCGTCACATTCAATATAAATTAGAACAGGTTGCTGCATAGGTCTCTCTCCCTTGATGGCCACTGTCCAGAGAACTCCTTGCCCCGGTGCCAGAGCCCTGAGCCCTTCCCTTCCTCCCGAAGCCGCAGCGCTCGCAGGGTCCCACATTGGCTGTCCCTGCTGGGAGTGCACGGCTCCCTGGGATGGAATGGGCTGGGGATAGTCCTTGTTATTTTATATTGGTATCGGGATCAATACTGGTTCTTTAGTGTTATTGTTAATTATTTAGTCTTATCCTATTCAATCTATTTATATTTCAACCCTCGGGTTTCCTTGCTTTCCCCAATTCCCCTTTCCAGGTGGGCAGGGGTCATCAGGTAACAGAATAATTGTCTAAATGACAATAAATTGTTATGGGGTTTCTCAAACCATAACACGGGGTTAGTGGTTACACTGGTCTGGTGTTTGCAGGGGGGTCCCCGTGACAGCCCTGTGGTCCCTGTTGTCCGTCGGTGCGTGTTTACCATCTCCTGGCTAACGTGGCTCCTGTTTCATTTGCAGAGGACGAGATCGTTTCCATGGCCGACTCCACCACCACCATCGATGACATTGAAGGGGAGCTCTTCAAAATCGAGAGGATCCGGGAGATCCTGGTGAGGAGGGAGTCGGAGCTGCGGTACATGTGAGTACCTGCCTTCCCCCCCACTGTTTTCTGCCTGCCCGATCAGACACGGATCATCCCCAGGGGTGAGCAGAGCTGAGGCCACTTTCCACCTCCTTTTCCACTTGGAAGCGCAGCCTCTCCCACTGCTTGGGCCCTGCTCCCAGAAGGGGCTTCAACAGGTCCCTGTTACAAAGCTGTCACTGATGCTGTGACGAGTTGAGCCAGCCTATTTCCATGCAAGCAGAGTCTATGGCACGGGTTTAACTACACTAATTGTTTCTATATTCAACCATAGGCACCCTGTGGGTCTTCCCAGTGCGTCCATATTCTTCTTCAGTGCATGGTTCTTGGGATGGGCTTGGGAAGGGTCCTGAAGTTTAGTGGCTCATTGCTGCTCTCTGGAGATATCTGTTTGCCCCAGCACAAGCTGTTGAACATCCAGATGATCACAGTTTACTCTCCCTATATTGAAATACTACACATCCACCCAGCTCCTCCTTTTCTCCTGTATCCCCTGGCTGCTGGAGGACATCGGGATGCATCGGGGCTGGGCGGGCCTTGGGGCTGGACCAGCATCGGTGCCTGATGCCCATCTCCACACAGTGTCCTGCTCTCCCAGCACAGTCTTTGCAGCCAGATGAGGAGGGAAGGGTTTTCTCCGGGGTCCATTTCAATAATCAAAGCAGATTTTGAGTAAAAATCTGTAGGCCTGTCGCATTTAAGGCAATCAAATCATCACTGCATAGCAGTGGCACTAACCAGGTGATAAAGCATGGGGGGCGATAAAGAATATTTTCCCTGGGCATATCAAGAGATTTTATGTTCTAGGAGGAAAAGGACCAATTATTCATAGTCTGGGTTGATTAATCCTTTTAATACCACTAAATTGCTATAGTCAGCCCAGTCCTGAGATCCCATGCTGTGAGATCAACACAAAGCCTGGGATCTTTTGCTGGTAATGGCAAAAATCATATTTAGTGGGCTGCAGCACTCGATATGCTGCTTTTTTAATGTGTCTGGGTCCCCACTGGTACTGGCACTAGAGGGATCACCAAAGCCCAAGAAATGCCTGTGCAAATCCCCCGTCTGGGGAAGCTATGAGCTGGAGTGTGGTTTAGAGGCTCAGATTTAGAGTGATGACCTCTTTGAGGCACAGTTCCCCCTGAATATATTGTTGAAAAGGATTTTTGGAAATGATAAAAAGTCTAGTTCTTAAATGTTTACCATGGCAACCAGTACCTAAATCTCACAGGTACTGTCAAAACTCACGTCTCTTGCTTTTTCTTATCCCTTTATTTGGTTTCTTCCTTGGCTTGCTCTTGGAAAACAAAAGGAAATCACCTACAGAAACCACATACCAGGGTGGGCACAGCTGCAGGAGCGATCACTTGGAAGTTTGGAAATGCCAGGATTCTGTGTCTGAGTGTTTTGGAGGCGTCGGGGGGAACTCGAGCATCAGCTCTGCAGAGTGTGGCCCTGCAAGGCAGGGAGAGCCCAGGTCTTCCCTGAGCATCACTGCTGGAGAAGAGGGATCCCCAGAGCTGGGTTCAGCAGGAGAAGGTTAAAAAGTTTTGGGACGTAGGGCTGAAAGAAGCCTTTTTTTCCCAACAGAGGAAAAAAAATGTAATATTCGGGATTGGTGGCATGGTGGGGCTCAGAACGGTGGACATCACTGGTGTGCTGCCAAACGGAGGAGTGACCCATCTGGTCAGTCGATAGCCATCGGTGTTTTCTTCTTGTTGGAAATGTCCAACTAAAACGTTCCAACGTTTGTGAGATGTCTGTGCTGCAGAAGAAGTTGAAGCTCCCAATATTCCTCCTTTTATAGGGCAAAAAGAAAGGTCTGGAATTCCTGTGGGACACTCAGCTCTGCACTGCACCCTCTCAGTGCCCTGATCTGTGCCCCGGGGCCGGTCGGGGGCAGCGTGGCCATGGCTGATGCTGCACTAAGTTTTATCGCCAGTGGTAGAAGTAATTTCCGCTCCAGCAGCAGCCTTTGGGTCCTTGTCTCTGCAATCTCTCCCAAGTTTTACTGAAATGAGAATTTTTATTATTGCCCATTTATTTTTCTCATTATCAGTTTTTACAGAATTAAATTCCAATTTAATTTTAATAACATTTCAGTTATCATTTGACTGTTTATTTTAATTGTAATAAGTGGATCACTAGCGATCAGCCTGTTGCCCATGTGTCCCCTGCAGACCTGGTGCTCTTTGCACAAGCTCAGGGCTTGGCCACCCTAGGACTCTGAGCAGGCAATAAAAGGACAAACAGACCTCCTTGTTCTCCACATGCAGCTCCCAGATGTTGGCATCAGTGGACCTACTCAGTGCAGTGTACAAACAAATGAAGGCAATGTCAGATGGAGCAAAAGTCTGACAGAGCCAAGAGGAAGTCTTTTCCTCCGCCTGAGATGATCTCCTCCTACAGCAGCATCTCATAAGGTCCCTCTTCATCAATCCGTTTATTTTCCCTTCCCTTATTAATTTTTCTGGTGTCCTCGGCTCAGCTGAGAAAGCTGCATCTTCAAGTAGCTCCAGCAAGTATGACTCATCCCAGAAGGGATGGACAGCATGACTCAGTGGAAGGACCAGCAGGATTACTGAAGATGCAGACAGGGCTTCTAGTAACACACGCTTCAAAGGGAACCAAAAGCACATATGTTCAAGGTGGCACCAGCTCATAAATCAATCCTGTATCACCTGTAGACACAGATGGTATGTTGGAGTTTCTTGTCACTCATGGACTGGAGCTTCCTAGAAACCTCAGCTGTGCTCTTCCAGGTTGGACGGTTTCACATGAGGGCCGCAAAGCGTCCAAGGAGTCCTTCTACATCAGAGGCTTGGACAGCCTTGGCAAGTTCATGCTAAGATGCTGGGGTGCTTGGTAGGGCTTAGGAGGAGGTATGGTGCCTCTGTCTAGGTGAAAAATGTGTTGGCTGATTTCTCACTGCCAACAACCAGTGGCACAACCCAGGTAGCTCCAACAAAGCTGGCTGAAGTGGGCTGCCGATTCCCATGAGCAGGCAGGTAAATCTGTGCTCCCCGCCGGGGACACTGAGCATGTTGCCTTCCAGCGTTGGCTGGCTGTTGCTCCAGAGGCTCTGAACCTTTTCTCTCCCAGTCTTTCCCTCAGTGGTTTCATTTGTGTCTTTGCAGGATGGACGACATTCAGCTTTGCAAAGAAATCAGCCGGCTCAAACAGGAGCTTCAAAAACTCATTGCTCTTCCAGGTAAGACTTTGTAAAGGTTCCAAGAGCTGCACCCTGCCACTGCCATCAGCAGAAAGGTTTCCGTGAAATACAAGAAGCTCTTGAATGGCTCCCACCCCGGGATGCTCCCAGGGACACTGCTGCTGCAGGCAGTGCCTGAGCATCAGGAAACGTGACTCCTTGGGTCTGAGCTGAGATCTTTCTTGGGATCTTTGCTGTTTACTGCCAGGGAGTCCTTGTCCAGGCCTGGGCTGAAAGGCAGAGGAAACAGGAAAGGAGAAAAAACATGAGTCCTTTGAGGAAGAGCATGGGTCTGGTATAGGAGGAGGGCAGGAGCTGAGGGAGGTGGTAGTAAATGCCGACACAGTGGGACCTGCCACATACACTGGATCCCCAAATGAGTTGAGAGGACAAGCAGGGGACATTGTCAGACCACACCATGGAGGCACCCTGCTTTGGAAGTAGCAGGAGGGAAGATGAGCCTCAAGTACATGAAAAACAGTGAATTCTTGCTGTGGCCATGTCAGAAATGTGTGTCAGGCAAATGGCAGCAGCTGCCAGGGAAGGGTTCCTGGTTGCAACCAACATAGGATGGGTGTAGGGGGGCCATCATGTCAAAGGGGTCCATTGATGTCCCTGATTTAGGTGAATTCATCATTCGGGATGTTGAAAAAAGGCAAACAGTCCAAGGAAATATGTGAAAACCTTCAGCTGGGAGGAAATGCCACTTTTGTCTCCCTCCTTACCATGACCATGACCCCCCAGGTGCCTATTGCGGCCAGAGCCAGCCTTGACCCTTCACAACCTCATTTCTCTAAATGATCCCCCTCAGCCAAAGTATTCAGCAGAAGCACACACCAAACAGCTCAGGGTTTGAATGAGAGCAAGCAAGAAAGGCTTCCCCACAAGCTGTGTCCATCACACCGTGCCTCCTTCTAGCACACCCTCATCCCCAGGAAGGACTTTATGTGTGTTTTTGGAACCAGGTGGGAGATGTTTCCCTGCTTATTTGCACCCATCCAAGCATTAAGATCTGGACCACCACAAGTATCACTCTGAGGATGCTGTGCTCACCGAGACCAATGAATGTGTAGGAGGGGGCGATGCCGGGATGCAGACAAGGGACCAGCTGTTTCCCAGAGCGGCGGCTTAGCTCATCGGTTCTGTCCCCAAGGTTGTCTCAAAGAAACTTGCACCCTTTCTAGTGCCATGGTTTCGCTTGTGAATCATCAGCACTCAGTTAGAGCCCAAGTGCTGCTTGATATGCAGGTCTTGATCAGTTTAATACAACCTGGCTACATCCAGAGGGAGGTTCAGACAAGGGAGGGGAGGGTTTTGCCATAAAAATGGGAGCTGCTTGCAAAACATAGACCCCAATCTCTTGTGGGCTTTTAATTCAAGTGTATTCCAATTTATAAAACAAGATGACCTAAACGATGGCTCAGGACCAGAGGTAAACTTGGCCTTTTCTGGAGCTTGAGAAATGTGGCTGGCTTTCCTTCATCTGCTTTGGTCTTTCATTTCTATCCTTTTCAGCATTCCCAGAGTCAGCTGAGAGCAGATATGCTGCTTGCATCAGGGATGCTCTTTTTGTCTTCTTTATAACTTGGCTCAAATCAGACTCTGCCGGAAAAATCCCGCAAATCGTAGGTGTTGTGAGATGATAGCAGCAGATCATTTGTAAAAAATGGGCATTGAACTTTGTACGGATAAAGATTCAAACACGTCAGTGCTTACTCAGAGCTCAGACAGACCTGGGGCTTGAAATCTCACCAGACCAAGGTGCCTTTAATAATTCAGAGAGATACCGTGGTCACGATGGACTCTGAGATCAGCAAGTTGGAAAAAAAGGTGCAGTGTTTACCTGGCAGGCACGTTAACTCCGACGTGCTCTAACTCAGGAATGCAGATGGTTAATTAACTCCAGATAGCTGGGATGTTTGTGTGCAGCCTGATGTTTCCGATTTTTTCAGCATCCAAATGACACTGGAAAGTGCTCCTGTTCCCACCAGGTGGGTGAGAGCTGCTGCACACAGGTAGTGCCCGTGGCCGGGTGACTTTGCATTAACTCTTTGTGGTAGAAGACTGGCAGACGTGGCCCAGACAGAATCACAGAATCACAGGATGCTATGGGGTTGGAAGGGACCTCTGGAGATCATCTAGTCCAACCCCCTGCCAGAGCAGGTCCACCCAGAGCAGATTGCACAGGAACGTGTCCAGGCGGGTTTTGAATGTCTCCAGAGATGGACAGACCTCAGTCCAGGTTGGTTTTCTCTGCCGGGAAGCTGGACCTCACTCCCTGCACAAGACCACAACTGTAGGAGAAACCTTTGTTTGCTGGGGATGGTTCTAACAACATGATGATTACAAGAAGTTCCTCCTACTCAGCCCCCTGCAGCGGCACCTCCAATCAATAGGTAGCAAACTTTAAACTACAAATCAATACGTAGTTTAGGTAACTGCTGAGACCCAGCCTGCCGGGTTTGCTCCATACTGTGCATTTCACTGTATTTTTATTTAGCTGAAGGAAGACTGGAGATTGATCCATCCTGTGCTGTATTGATTTTGGAGCTGGATGAAATTCAGAAATAGTATTAATTAGCTGCAGCATGGACAGTCATAGTTTCCACCTAAGGTAGCTCTCCATTTATATTTAACGCTCCTTATCATCTTCTCATATCCCACTTACCATTATGTACCAATTTAGATAAGACACGACTTCCTAGTGCTGTGGGAGCTTTCAGGTCTTCACTAACTCACTACCCAAAGATCTGTGGCACAAGTGGGTCCCTCTGTGCTCAAGGCAGGTCACTCTAGGGGTTCAGGTGACAGCCCAGGATAACACATCCAAAAGAGCCTGGTTGGAAACTTGTGGTCGTCCTTGTCGCTGGGGTGGGAATGGGGCTGTCAGTGGTTTGAAAGGTCAGATGTAAAGGATGAGATCACCAGGACCATGTTCAGCAAGGGAATTAAAAGGCTACAAAACCCGTATTGGATTGTATTGGTTTTCATGACTCTCTATGAATGGGATAAATGGTGGGGTGAGGTGTTCCCAAGTCATCTGGGCTTGTTGATAATTCCCTGTGCACCTGAATCCCTGGCTGGTTTCTCAGCCAGAGAACCTGGCTCAGAGGTCTCTGGACCCCTACACAGCTGAGGGCCAAGCTGAGACTGGTTGGGTGTGCTGGCGTGGGAAACGCGGGTTGAGCACATCCTGACCGAAGGATGACATCTGAGCCTGACATTTCTGAGCTTGTTGACGCCCAGTACCCAGCCTCTCCATCAGTGCAGGGCGAAGACCCCAGGGGAGCCATGGTCAACTCTGGCCAGAGAGGTCAGAGGGTTGAGGGGCCCTTCCTCTACTCTGCAAAGCTCACAGTTGCATTTTGCAGTGCTCAGCCTCATGGAAATTTTGGGGAGAAGCTGAAAATTCAAACTTCAGTGACACCAGACTTGTCTCCTTCTGGCCAGGGAGGTTTGGGATGAGGTTGTTGCTTATTTAGCAGCCTGTGTCTGGATCCAGGTGCTTACTTTGGGTTGGCTTTTACCCCCACTCTCACATCTGCTCCCAGGTCGAGCAGAAGCAGAGCAAGCTTGGCCTTGGCATGGGCGGGATGGCCCCTGTTGGTGTGTTAAATGTGTTCCCTGTGCTTCAGAGAATGAGAAGTCCAACGAGGAGAAGCAGAAGGAAGAGGAGCTGGTCCAGCAGATACACAAGCTGGTGGAAACACGGGATTTCCTGGTGGACGATGTGGAGTTTGAGAGGCTCAGGTAGCTGGGTGCAATTTATTCCTTGTACTGAGGACAGTGCAGTCTGTCCTCTGGTCTGTATCATGCCTTGCCAGATGGTCCTGAGTGCCTTGCTGCTCCTTTCCTGAGTGCTAACCAATCTCTTGGTCACAGGGAAAGGGAAGAAGACAAGGAAATGGCAGAGTTCCTGCAAAGTAAGCTCTCCAAAAGCTACCTCCAGAAAGCAAGTAGGTGGTTGATGAGTTTTATTCCCTGCATTGAACTTCCCTGGCAGTTTCTCCCCCTTCCTAAGGACACTGTACCCAAGATTTCATTGCTCTGCATGGGGCCAGCTTACCTGGAGGCTGTCTGTTGCTGGAGGAGGGTGTGGGGAAATGACAACTGGGGGATGGTGGTGCTTGAGATCACATTGTGGAAACATCCTAAGTTGGTACAGATGTTATGCTTCCATTTCCCAGCCAGCATGTCGCATGAGAATGGGGACGAGTAGGTCTCCTTTTAGGGCTGATATACTTCATCTGACCCTTTCCAACCAGCTCCTTAGGTTTCATCACACCATTAGCTAAGATCATAAGTTGTGGTATCCATCCAGTCCTCCTTTCTTCATGGCCTCTGATGGCTACCCTCTTTGCTGTGCCTCCATCATTGCTGGAGGAACACCTCCCCAGTGCAGTGGGAGGCATTTCTAGCCCCAGGTCCCTGTGCCTGTGGCACACATGGTGATGTGCCTCCTGGATGCAGAACCTCATGCCCAGCTGTGGGTCAGAAGAGGGTCCGCATCTTAGCCCCCAAAGGAACTCTAAGAAGCAGTGATGGACCTGTGCTCTTGTCACCAAGCAGACATTGATTCTTCTTTCCGTAGCTCCTGTCAAAGAGAAGAAAATGACTTCCAGGGGGCAGCAAACCACCGCACCCTACATGACCAAAACGGGTCTCACCCTGCTCAAGGAGTGCTGTGGCTTCACTTGCTCCATCATGTAGGCCAGCTCCCAGCTCCTCTGCACAGGACATGATCATGGTAGAGTACACGTCCCGGGAAGCTGGGCTGGGAAAGAAGGGGCTCTCTTGGTGTCCTCGAACAGCCAAGTGTGGGGTGGGTGAGGGCTGGTGTCTGGGACACACACAGCTTCTGGTGCTGCAGGTGTGGGGTGTAAGGGACCACCAGACGGCAGCCCTGCTCTGGGGGGCTGGCATTGGAGAAAGGTGCTGGAGCTCCACCAAGTTCCAGGAGAGGGTCTGGAAGGGAAGCAGCAGTGGTTGTGTCTGGGAGGAGGAGGAGGGGATGAAGGGAGCTGTGTGAAGGGGGTAGAGTGGTGGAGGGCAGGGAGGAGCAGGGCCAGGCGCACTGCAGGTTGCGTACCCAGGCACCAAGGCATCTCCTTCTAACAGGGGTTGTCGTTCAGATGTACCACTGCCGTGCACACTTGGTGCTCATGGAGTTACACCACCAATGCCTTTGTCTTCTTATAGCGCCTTCTCTGAAAACCTAAGGAGCCACCATGCCTTTCTGTCCTTGGGGGCCCTTCTCGCTGAGCCTCCCACCTGCTCCTTTTCAGCACGTTGCAGTTAAATCACTGGCATCTGCTGACAGCCCCAGGTGCCCAACCATAAAGTGCCCATTATTTTTCAAACAGAGTTTGCCAAGGGCCGGGCCGTGCCAGTTGGGCAGGACTATCCTCCGGCTGCCGAGAGGCAAGCAGACACATCCCCACCCATTTGCCAGTGGTTCAGGACATAAACGCTTTCCAAACATTATTGCTTTGTAGAAGTCTCAGGGAGTGGCAGACCTATAGAGAGGTGCTTCTTGCTAGTGCAGCCTGGTGTGGACTTCTCCACCTTAGAATCATAGAATCATAGAATGTTTGGGTTGGAAGGGACCTTAAAGGGGGTTCCAAACCCCCTGCCCTGGGCAGGGACACCTCCCACCAGACCAGGTTGCTCCAAGCCCCCTCCAACCTGGCCTTGAACCCCTCCAGGGATGGGGCAGCCACAGCTTCTCTGGGCAACCTGGGCCAGGCTCTCACCACCCTCACAGCAGAGACGTTCTTCCTTATATCTACTCTAAATCTCCCCTCTTTTAGTTTAAAACCATTTCCCCTCATCCTATTGTTCCCCTCCCTGATCGAGAATCCCTCCCCATTCTTCCTGTAGCCCCCTTTAGGTATTGGAAGACCACTATAAGGTCTCCCTGGAGCCTTCTTTTCTCCAGGCTGAACCCCTGCAACTTTCTCAGCCTGTCCTCACAGCAGAGGGGCTCCAGCCCTCTGAGCATCCTTGTAGTCCTCATCTGGCCCTGCTCCAACAGGTCAATGTCCTTCCTGTGCTTATCCCAGGAGGAGGCTGAAGTGACCAGGCTCTCAGAGATGGGTGGGTAGATCCCCACTGGACCAGCTCTGCCTGGCTAAAGCTGCCTCCCTGCTCTTCTGCCTATGCATGAGGTTGCTCCACATCATCCCAAGCACAAATACAGGTTGGGCGGAGAATGGCTGGAGAGCAGCCCTGAGGAGAAGGACTTGGGAGTGCTTGTGGATGAGAAGCTCAACATGAGCCAACAATGTGCACTGGCAGCGCAGAAACCACCCACATCCTGGGCTGCATCAAAAGAAGCGTGGCCAGCAGGGTGAGGGAGGTGATTCTACCCCTCTACTCTGCTCTCGTGAGACCCCACCTAGAGCACTGTGTCCAGCTCTGGAGTCCTCAACACAGGAAGGACATGGACCTGTTGGAATGGGTCCAGCGGAGGGCCACAAAGATCAGTGGAGGGCTGGAGCACCTCTCCTATGAAAACAGGTTGAGAGAGTTGTGAGACCAGCCTGGAGAAGAGAAGGCTCCAGGGAGACCTTAGAGCCCCTTCCAGTCCCTAAAGGGGCTCCAGGAAAGCTGGGGAGGGACTCTTGATCAGGGAGGGGAGCCATAGGAGGAGGGGGAAGAGTTTTAAACTGAAAGAGGGGAGATTGAGCTGAGATCTGGGGAAGAACTTCTTTGCTGTGAGGGTGGTGAGAGCCTGGCCCAGGTTGCCGAGAGAAGCTGTGGCTGCCCCATGCCTGGAGGGGTTCAAGGCCAGGTTGGAGGGGGCTTGGAGCAACCTGGTCTGGTGGGAGGTGTCCCTGCCCAGGGCAGGGGGTTTGGAACAAGATGATCTTTAAGGTTCCTTCCAGCTCTAACCATTCTGTGATTCTATGATCTGCTGCCAAAATGGGTGCCTGTGGGGTGCAGACAAGTCAGGAAAGACCTAAACAGCTTGGTGTGGGATGGAGCAAAGGCTGAACTGGTGATAGCTGGTGAGATGAGCTCACTCCTGCCAGAGTGTGGTGAGGACACAGGTGAAGCAAGTCACATCTGAGATGAAGTTATGTCTATAAGGATGTACCTTTAATACAGTTGAAGTGAAATTATGGGCTCCAGCACCACAAAACTGAGTCCAGACCTTACATCTCATCACAGGGCAGAGGCAAGGAGGTGAAACCACCCTCCCACTGAGCTCCCACCTTCCTCCATTCCTGGGCTTCACTCAGCAGGTGATGAGCATGGCCAAAGCTGAGTGCTAGGTCCTGACTAACAGTGTGTGTGACAAGCACTGTCTAAGAGGAAGATGATGGTAATGGTGTGTTGTAGTCTCTGGCAGGATATAACTCATCCTTAATATTGCTGGAGACTTCCATTGTGGCAAGTGGCCTGACACTCAGGAGTTAGTCTTGTTGGCATTAGGCACTCTATACAGCAGGGTTGGCTCTCTAGCCATTGGAGAAGGGAGGCACCAAGGGGATCCCATGGTTGCAACCCATGGTTTCCCACCTCTTGCCTTTCCTCCCCAGGTCTCCAGCCAGAGTCCACAATCTGCTCTCCTCCGAGAGTTTCAACTTCCCGACATTGTTCATGCTTCCCACTGCGGCACCACCACCGAAGGGACTTCCCAAGCAGGCTGGTGCAAGCTTGAATGATGGCATGTGTCCTTGGTGCCACGTCAATGGTTGTCTCCTCCATGACATTAACAAACACCGAATTCCACCTGAGCTCAGCTTGGAAGAGGTGTGTGCAGCAACAGCAAGTGAGTCCATGACAAAGAGGACCAGTACAGTCCTTCATCTGGACAGAGTAATATAAAAAAGCACTGGGAGCTAATGTTTGGAGAACATTGGGCTCCACCATCCAAGATGTGCTGTGGCCATAGATGATGTCACATCTTCAGCCTTGTACCACCTCGTGAGTCTCTCTGGGATGATTCCTGAGGACTCTTGGTGGGGAATATCTCTGGTGTGGGTTTCGTTGTGCTTGCACCGATTTTATTGCAAGGTGCTCTATGGCTCTGGGTAGAGCTGAGCAAAGTGTGAAGGGCACCCCCCAGAGACAGCTGAATGAAGGGCTAATCCTTGTGAAATTATCACTTGAGCACAAACCTGGTGCACTGAACTACGGGCAGATGAGTTGCTTTCCCCATCTCACTATTACTGGATTCGGTTTTCAGCTCCAAGAAAAAGGAGGAAATTAGAGAAAAGAAGGAAAATTCAGAACAGGGCAACATGCAGAAGGAAGTGAAAACCAAACAGGAGTCTGGAAAAGTGTCAGGGGAAGGTGGAGAGAGCAGATGAGAGACACTCTCACTGCCAAGAGGGCATCCAGTCCTGCCCTCCAGTGCCCCAGCCAGCACCTCTGGGCTTGGCACCATGAGCTGGACATAAAGTCCTGGGCAAAAGACTCACTGCACCCTGAGGTCACCCACTGTCTCAGTTCCTCTTGTCCTTTCTAAGCACCCATGTGTGCTGAGACGGCACAGCCAGAGCTGCTAATGTCCATTGCATCAGGACAGGGGCTCTCTCTCTGGGTGTGAGGACCTGTCACATCTCCTGCCCTGCACTTCTGCCCTGTAGGCTTCTATGGCTTTATTGGGTGTCCTGGGGTGGCCTCCCATTTGGGTGGCTGCCCAGGAGGTCTGCTCTGGCCAAGATGATGACTCTTCCAGCTCAGTCCTGCTGCATCTTTCTGTAGGGTCTTGAGATGATGTTCCTGCCTGGGTCACTGCCCAGCATGCCCATGCCACTGAGATGGTCACAAGCCACCTGGCTCTTTCCATGGCACAGGATAGCACATTCATCCTTATAAAACACAATGCTGGTGGGAACCTTCCTGGTGCAATGCTATAAGCAGGTCCGAGTTCCTCCTGCATTTCTTTATCAGCACTGCCAGAAATCCCGGTGTGTGGGAACCTGTTCTCTAACCTTTGCACTTGTCCTTCCTGAACAATCTCCTCCCCATGTGGATCTTACCAGCAGCCAAAAAAGTCCATGAGCTAAACCAGTCCCTCTGCACACTCACAGACCAGGGTGTAAGGCCCAAATGAGCCAATGTGGTCATCTCCAGTACCTGGGCACCTGGCCATTTCTAGAAAACTTGACCCTGCTTTGGTTCATGTCATCTCTGAGTTGACTTCAATTAGTCTGAAACCTGCTTATATTTTGTGCTGCTTATTGTTAATGACCTACAGCATCCTACAAACCCCGCCTGCCACTTCCTGGTGCTCTCCTCAGTTGGGGAAATCTTCAGCGTGGGCTGGAGGGAGCACCCTGTAGATCACAGGGGCACATTAAGTCACAGAGAGCTCCTCTCTGCTTTGCCAACCGTGTGTAATGGAGTAAGGTGCACTACATAGTTGAGGCTGTTGTCCAAGCAGGGGTGACAGGGCATCATCAGTAGCCCTGAGTTGAGTAGTTGATGGGACAGATTGGGCCACTCACTCCCTGCTCTTCCAGAAACTGTCCAGTGGCCGCTTTGCTTGGTTGCTCTGCAGTCGCGCTCATGGTGCAATACTGGTGTTTGCTTTTATCCCCACACACCAAAGGCTCAAGACCTAGAAGACTACCCCTCATTGTCCTTGACTTCCCCAGGGTCTTCTTGGGAAGGGTGAGTGACTGAGCCAGTTTGGTTGGTTGGACCCAGAGGGAGCCAAATTCAAGGAAGAGCCCTTGATTCAAAACTTGTGTCCCTAATTCATCCCTACCTCCACCCCACAAGGCCCCAAGACCCAGACTTCAGCTGCTGAGTGCTTGGGCGGGCAGGGAGGATGTTCAAGGGGCAATGGGCAAGGTCCTGGCCTGTTTTTTTTGTGTTTGCTGGCTGTGCTTGTGTGGCTGGTCATGGAGAAGGAGACAGGCTGCTGTCCTGGCCACACGATACTGTTTGGCCTGTATGTTAACTGATGGCAAAGGTGTGCAGCACACGGGAGCGACACTGTTTCATGTGCATTGATTTCAACCCAAACAAATAAATGTCTGTTGAAAGTTTGGTTCATAATTTTTTTTCCTTGCCTGGGATGTTTGCAGAGAGGTGTCTCAAGCAGTGTCACAGCTGGGTGGTTGAAGAGGAACAGAAACAAGATCCTAAAAAGTCAGGCAGGATTTTGGAGCTCCCTGGTATTACAGGAGAACAGAGCAGCTCCTGCTGCTGCAGCAAGATATCCAACCCTTCCATTTCTGGCTCCTGACCTAATGTTTCACTTTTGGGCCGGGCTGAAAAATCTTTGGAAAGGCAAGAAACTGTCTTCGTGAGTTAATATCCTGTAATGATCAAGAGCCCTGAACACTTCTGGTATATTTGTTCACTGATAACAGCCTTCTGTCCTCACCAAGCCTGAATGGTAGGGTTAATTGACGGGTTGTGGAACATCAAATGTCTTCTATATGTGGCACTTTGTTTAATGGAGCACTGAAGGGGGTCTGGCTGCACCATCTCTTCTCTTGCTTGGCCCCTTGACTCTCCCCCTCCTGTACCCCAGA
The DNA here is from genome assembly GCF_964106895.1 of Numenius arquata. NCBI lineage: Eukaryota > Metazoa > Chordata > Aves > Charadriiformes > Scolopacidae > Numenius > Numenius arquata. Next base: position 11,802,220 of record NC_133592.1, read on the forward strand.
CCCTAGGAGCTCTCAGGAGGAGGAGCAGGACTGTCTGGCCTGAAAACTGAAGGGTCTCCTGGGTTTGGGAGTTGGCTGTCCTTGGGGTGGGGGATTAAAGAACGTACAAGAAGCACCACATGGTAAACATGCTGGAGAAGGCAAGGAGGTGGGAGATGGGCCAGGTAGGAGCAGAGGGGTAGGAGACACTCTGAGAGTCTCTTCAGTTGTGTAGGACCAGGAAAACTCACAGTCACTCACAGGTGCCACGTGCTTTTATGCCAGCAACTGCTGAGCGGGGACCCCTCTGGCACCCGCGTCCTCTCTTGGGTCAGGTGGCTGGAAACCGCATGCACAAAACCAATGCTCTAATTGGGCTTTAATGACTTCCATGTCTTTGCCACCTGGCACCCGCCGGTGCTTGGCATGTCAAGTACCAGATAATTCTAATCATGGGGTTAAGAAGCCAGCAATGTCTTCTGAATTCATTGCTGAAGATGGTGGTCAGTGCTGGCACAGGGCTGTCCCTGTAGCCGGTCTCGGGGTGAGAGCATCCTAAGGGATCTGGAGCTGACAGTCCCATTCCATACGGAGCCGTGCTCTGTGTCACAGCCGGTCCTCATTGAGTGACAGGAACCACACGGTGGCCGCTCTGCATCTGGTGGCTCTGGGGCACAAGCCCCTCTGGTGGGAATCCCTCCATGGGCACTGGGGCAGAGCCATCCCGCAGAGCAGGGAGCACCGGCATTGTCAGCTCGTGCCCACGCTGATGGAATAGCAGGCTGCTCCAGAGGAAATGTTGACAGAGTCCAGATTAAACCAATAACAACATCACCATGTGCTGGGGGTTTCCGTCAACAAGAGGCAAAACAGACTGCAGATTTAGCCAATTCTTTAATTATCTCTTCTCTGAGCCAAGAGAAAGAAATCTTACCCAAAAAACCCACTCAAACTCAAAAACCACAATGCAAACAAATTCAAACCCTGCAATTCCCTGAGAAGGCAGGCTATTAACACAAAAAAACCCCCTTGTTTATTATACACAGCATCACAGAACTGAAACCCTGATACCTGATTAGGTGATTTTAGTCTTTCCTTCCATGTCCCATGGCATCATGAGTCACACCGGTTTCGCTTTGCCCAAGAAAGCAAATAGAGCTGGTAGGAGCTGCATCTCTGCGATGCTCAGGGCACTGTGCTTGGGCAGGGGGTCCTGCCATCTCCTCTGCTGGTGCCGAGGTCCCTGAGGCAGTGGGATGGCTCCAGCAGGCAGGAGAAGGGGAGTATGGTGGATAGTCCAAGAAACCCTGGACTACCAATCCTGGTAGTCCCCTCTCTGGAGCAGAACTTCTGGACCAGCACAGCTCCAGCTTGGCATCTGCTGGCATCTCACAAGTGGTGAGAGCAGAACTGGTCTTTCTGCTGGGCTGGGGAGGCCTTGGCTGGCTTTGCCTTAGCTTAGATGAGAAGGTTTCCCTCCTTTCCAGCTCCCCAGGGAAAGAGCAAAGGAAGGATGAAATGAGTTTCACAGACTGGAACAGCCAGTGCCCGTCCCCTACACCCCTATAGCCCCTGGTTCCTTCTCCAGGCAAGCCTGACCAAGGATCCCTTCACCCCAGTCACAACAGTGTCAGTGCACACATGGGGTGCCACCTTGTCCCCTTTACCCCGTGGGTATTATCTCTTGCCAAGGCTTCTTGAAGAGGCATCTTTAGGAGCTCTTAGTCATGTGAGGAGAGGTGAGTAACTTAGGTTATGTAGACATCTTATAGCCACCCAGGGCACAACCTGTGCTCTATGAGATGGCTAGAACCTCTCCAGCAGACCCGTATGTGCAAGGACACTGAATCATTTGGGCTGAAAACTTAAAAGTTGCTGTTGTGGTGCTCACATCTTTCTGAGTGTGAAGGCTATGAAGACCACCAGGCATGGCTCAGACCAGCATCAAATCTCCTCTGGAGCAGTCAGGGAAATGCCTTCTTGTCCTGCCTTCCCATGTGGGCCAAGGCCAGAGACAGCATCTCTTCTGCGTCATCCCCCTCTGTCCTTCCAGCAGCTTGGCTGGGTCTAATCCAGGCTGGTGTTAGAGACAGCTTTGTCCCACCACCCTGCTTATGACAAAGACATCTGGGAGGTCTCTGGGGATAACTCCCTTCCCCTGGTGTGCCCACAGATAGAGATCCCTGGGCTCCTGCCTTCTCCCTCCACTGGCTTGTCCATGATTCCTGAGGTGGACAGCCTGACACTGTCCTTTCAAAGAGCTTTCTCCACTGGTCAGAAGGTCAGTGCTGCATCTGAGAGCAATGCCATCTGTCCAGATCTATGGAGGAAGAAGAGTTAGTTGCAATGCCTGGCAATCTGGGAAACCTGGGACTTGAGTGTGGCTTACTCATGCCTGGGTAAGGACTTTGCATTGGCAGGAGGGGATCCTCTATCTTTGCTGTGCTGGTGTGGCACAAATGGCACATAAGAAAAGGCAAAATCTGCCCTCAAGTTTCAGTTGTTGGACTCTGACTTCCTAAAACCAGGCATTCCACTATGTGGGGGCATAGATCGGGCCACAGAACCAAGTAGTTCCAGCAAATGATGCTGCAGAGCAGCGTCCACACATGCTGTGGCTTCATGTTTAGGATGGTGGGGGCTGCCGGGGCTGAGCAGGTGCAGATGGGACATCAGGACTGGTCAGGAGCACAGGTCTTCAGCTTTGCCTTCGAGGAGAGCTGCAAGGTACATGCTGAATGTGGTGTACTGGCTGGCAGATGGACACTGCCAGGCCCACTCTGCTGAATGAAAGGAAGGACAGGTTGCCCAGAGAGGTGGTGGAGGCCCCATCCCTGGAGACATTCAAGGTCAGGCTTGATGAGGCTCTGAGCAACCTGATCTAGTTAAAGATGTCCCTGCTTACTGCAGGGGGGTTGGACGAGATGACCTTTAAAGGTCCCTTCCAACCCAACACATTCTATGATTCTATGAAAATACATTGAAACAGATCAGAAAGTGCCTGGTTGGACCAATGTGTCTTGTCTTTCTATCCTGTGCTGAAGGTTCCTCAGAGGACCTCAGCTGCCTGAGCAGACAAGTCTCTGAACAGGCCAGCACTCAGTGTCTGAAGGAGTTCAGGAAACCCGGCCTATCAGTTTGTCTTCTCCGTAATCCCATCCTGGAGGTAGCTGTGCCTTCAGACCATCACTTGCAGAATGGCAGGCTCAGAGCTGCAGCCCCCTGTCTTCCTCAGCACCCGGGCAGAGCTGCTCCTCTCCCATTAGCTCCCAACAGCTCCCGTCAGCTGCCACCAGCGAGATGCATCAAAGTGGATGAGGGGGTGGCTGTGGGTGGAAGGAGAAGGGACAGCTGAGTCACCTCTCAGGATGGGTGTAAATGCTCCCGGTCCCTTTGGATATGTCACTGCCGAGACGAGATGCAAGGGCACAAACGCGCAACATCGTCTCTGCTTGGATGAGTCATGAGTTGACTTTTCCAGTGCAGGCAGCAGCTCTTGGTATCATCACCGGTGCCTCGGTGAGAACATTTACCAACCTCTGGGACCCCTGATGGCCTCAGCAAGGTTCACTCTCTCCTGCTTGTTTTTTTCCTCTCTCTTCTGCTGCCGTGTATTTGGTCTCACAGGAGAGCAAGGAAGGCCAGCAATCAAGGATGCTGCTGACTGTGGGGTGAAGGCTCTCAGATCCAGCCCTGGCACAGAGACCTGCTGTCTCCAAGGAGGTGACATGCTCCCCATGGGGCTCAGTCCCAGGGCTGAGCACTAGATCGCTCCACCCACACAAAAATAAATATATTTTCTTCCCATTGAGAAATCAGTTTTTACTGGCCTCAAGTGCTCTGCACTGCCTGCCTCTCAAGGCCACCTCCATGGTCCCAGCCACGGCAGAGGGTGCAGACAGGATGAAGGTGTCTGCTTGCTGGGGAAGGAGTCCCCAGCGTGGCAGCAGGAAGGGTATGCCTTTCAGGATTTGTGGGAAGTTCTTCCCATGCAAGGAGTCACTGCAGACCCACATTCCCCATGTAGGGTCTTGACCAAATGCAAGGGAAAGCCTCCCATGTACCCTTATCCTCTCTCTTCATCCCTCTTATCTCCCTGAGCATCCCCCCCACAACTCTCAGCTCCTGTCCCTAAGCCACTCTGTTGATGTAGCAGCTAAATGCCTCCTCCTTCTGGATGGCCAATGGGTAAGAAAACAACCTCTTCCCAACTCTGTCATTCACCTCCTGGGTGACCCAGGGCTTCTCTGTGCTGCTGCTCCTCCCAAACTGGGCATCTCTTTCTTCCTTGCACCCTGAGGGTCCTTGCAGCAAGGACTGTGTCCTTGTGTGCACCACACAGCAAGCAGAGCAGAGCCCAGACCCCGGTACTGGTTTCATGGTGACTTCCACAGGACATTAATCTGAGCTCCAGCCACAAGAAGCAATATGGCTCTTGGCAAACATGAGCACCATGGGGCTCTTAGCCCACTGCAAGGAGGTGTTAATGCCCACAGGCTCTGCAACCCCTTCCCCATCTGCCAGGGGTCTCGCTGCCTGCATTCAAGGCCAGCCCTGATGTGGGACAGCCATGTAAGTGGGATCAGACTGCTGGAAAAACAGACAAGGCATGAGAAGGAGCTGTGTGGAGCCTTCCCTGGAGCTTCCCCTGCTGTGCTTGGGAGCTGCATTCACACTTATGTCCTTGCCCTTGGCTCTTGCCTTGCAGGTGAGCTTGTGCCCAGCCCTGTTCCTGGCTGATTCTCACTTTGCCTTGCTGACATGATGTTCTGGCTTGACCTTGGACCAGACTCATCACTGCAGACTGGTGTGAGAACCGCTGGACACAGCCATGGACCTCTCTGCTCTCGCTCACAGACCACGGGGCTGGATCATCCCATAGGTGAGGATATCCTCCTGCCTGCTTTACTGTCACCTTAGCTCGTTCCCTTGAGGAGCAGCCCACTCCTGCCCCTCCCCGACAGTTATTATCCCTGCTTTACAGAATGAACATAATATAATCATTAAAGTGTAGGCACATGGTGGCTGCGTAAAGTTGCAACAGCTTTTACTTTTCCCTGCCAGCTGAAATGCAAACTGCCACTCACCTCCCACCGCTCAGGGGATCTGTTCTGAAGAACACGGGGCATGTCGTGGCCCACACTGCATTTACATGTCAAGGTTTCAGAGAGAAATGAGCTCTTCTTCCACATAAAGCAGCTGAGAAACAATTACTGCCCTTGCCTCTGCGATGGAGGCTTTCACTATTGTGTTTTCTTCTGCACTGGCATCACACTGAGGACATTGCCTAGGGTCATTTTCTGCTGATGGATGGTAACTCTCTAGTCTTCAATGGCCCAACATGGCTCTGAGCTCAAGAGGCTTGAGGGAAATTGGGTTTCCAAGAGGAGTTCTTGCTGAGACCTGACCTAAAGTACTATGTTCCTAATTGAGTTTATCCCTATGAATTCAAGCCTGTGGAGAAAGCATCAGCACATACACAGGGGAAGCATTCTCTGATTGGCCTCTGCACCAAGGATTCCTGTCCCAAACTCATCCTCCCTCTGCTTTCCAAACAAGCAGCCAGCTGTTTTCCTTGCCACTCACGAAAACACAGATTTGGAGAAGGGAGGGGGTTAATCAGTGTCTGGAAGGAAGGGGTCAGGCGCCTGAGCAACCCCCAGGCATTATAGACATGGACCAACTGGACTCAGACTTTTCTGGAGGACACATTAGCTGAATCCACTGGCTCAGGACAGGAGTAACCCCTGGAGAGAAGGCAGCAAGAGCTGGTCTCTTGTCTCAAAATCCATAAGGTTATGTCATTGAGTCCTTGGTCCATTAAAAGGTCCTCTCCAGAAGACTCTGAGCCTAGTCTGAACTCACTAGTGTGTCTCCAGAGCCATTTTTAGTCCTCTTGTTCTGTATTCATCATGTGGGCACTCACAAGGAACAGCTAAATGCTTGGTGCAATAGCTTTGGCTGGTTCATCCTTCACCTCTACCCATTCTCCATGCTTTCCCTAAGAGCTTGAAGGGGAAGGTGAGTTTTGGCATGTAGCACATGGCTGTGCAGAGAAATCCAAGTCCATGGATGTGCTGGGTGTAGTGGTGGAAAATCTCGGAAGCTCTCCCAAAGCACAGTCCCTCCACCCCGTTGTGATGTCCCTCTTAAATAATCCAGAGTTTAGGCTGAGTGGGAGGTCCAAATGTGAACACCACTACTAATCTGTATGTGAGACTACATTCCTGCCCCAGCCTGCTCTCCCTCTCTTGCATGCCTTGCTGGGATACTGTTCTCCTGCAACCAGAATCTCATCTGTCAGAGAAGGCTCTCCAGTGGCGTCTGGGTGAAGCTGTGGGGTGGAGCTGATCTGATGTTTCCAATCCTCCCAGGAAATTAAGAGACACCTTACAATATTTGATTATTTTTAATAGCATAAGAGGTGTTAGCAACTGTTCAGGACAGAAGAGCCAGGAAGGTATGAAACTTCACTGGTGTAACCTATGTTGGAGTCTACAATATCTGTAGGGCCCTCTGTCCTCCTATTTTCTTTCCCACCCTGCTGAGCCTTTGCTGGCAGAGCAGGTCATGTTGGCGTGTCCCTTACAGCTCCGTAGGTATAGATGCTCACTGGCTCTTGTGCATATCCTTCTGTTTCCCCTCCATTGCAATGTCTGTGAGGTCTTGGATAAACTGCTGAATCTAGGGTAGGGAAGAGAGATGGCAGAGCTCAGAGCAGGGATGGGAACAGGAGGCAGAGGGGAACTCGTTGGCCCTTTTGGAGGGCAAATTTCACCAACCAAACTGAGCAGGAGGATAAGGCATCTGCCTTGCTGAATCTGCACCACCAGAATGGGCTGTTGTGGGGGAGTCTGAGTTCAGAGCAATGGTGAATGAAACCAAACCTGGCCATGGGTTGATCTGCACCCCCTGCATCTCTTGCCCCAGCCTGCCTGGTTCCCACTCCTTCTGCCACCACAGGGACCCACACCCTGCTCTACCTCCTTGGATGAGGCAGCTTTGCCTGGTGTCTTCTTGACCATTCCCCTTGCCCAAAGGAGAGCCCAGGTGAAAAGGAGGGTGTCTGTTGGGCACATGGATTTCTCTGGGCTCTTCCCTCCCTTTGGGCAGCTGAGGGTCATTATTGCTCCTCTTTCTGGGCAGGGAGAAGGGATCTGGCTTGGCTCTACCATGTCCAGCTGTCTGTGACTGTCATCCACCGGAACATTCAGGTTTGCTTTCAGCTGCGTGCTCACACACTGGAAGAGGTTGAGGATGGCCAGCTTGATGGTCCCCAGCTCCTGGGTTTTTTTGGCAGCCGTGTTCTGGATGTCAGCCCAGCGAGTCTCCTGAGAGGAGAGGAGACATGCAACATGGGGAGGTGACCCAGCAAGCGCTGCTTCAGCACTGGAGACCCTGGCTTGGAGACACTAACTTCACACTCATCTGTTTTGCTCAGAAGAACCTGTCATTGCCCAGGGCTGACCTGGAGGTGGTTCAGCTTGGTGTGCTGGAAGCAGATCCAGGAACCACCACAGCTGCTCCTTGCCCTAGGAACCTCCCCATCTCTTGGCCAGCTCCTGCAGTCCTCACTCTGGCAGGTTCTCCCTGCATTTGCACTCCCCACAGCAGGGCTAGCTGATACCCAGCACATCCCTCTGCCACGCTCCCAGACCACAGAATCACAGAATCTTCATGGTTGGAAGGGACCTTTGAGATCACTGAGTCCAACCACAAAAAAACCCCAAAAACCAACCAACCAAACAAACAAAAAAAACCACAACCACACACCGCACCCATCCACAAACAGACACAACCCAACAATCTCAGGCACTAGAGCATGCCCTGAAGTGCCACGTCTACACGTTTCTTAAATACCTTCAGGGATGGTGACTCCACCACCTCCCTGGGCAGGCTGTTCCAGTGCCTGACCACCCTCTCAGTAAAGTAATTCTTCCTAGTATCTAATCTAATCCTCCCCTGCCCCAACTTCAGACCATTTCCTCTGGTCCTGTCATTATTCCCTTGGGAGAAGAGGCCAACACCCACCTCTCTACACCCTCCTTTCAGGGAGTTGTAGAGGGCAATGAGGTCCCCCCTCAGCCTCCTCTGGAAAGACCAGGGGCTTTCCAGCCTTGCCTGACGGCACCCAACTCCTGGAGCCTGGAGTACCCAACAAGGGAATTTGGCAAGGCCCCCTCAGAATGATGCAAAGGGAGCAGAAGCCAGCAGAGCCACGGGCATTTCTGCACCTGAGCACTGGCTACACATTGATTTGCCTCATTACAGCCCAGTTTGCCACCAGTCCTGTCACTTTTGGACTGGTAAGGAGGGAGGAGAAGCAGTGAGCCCTGGTGGGCAGATGCTGTGTGAAGGATGAACACAAATAATAAAAATCAGCAAAACCAACTTCACTCTGAGGCCTGAGCCATGAACAGTGGAGACCACAAGATGTGCCATACAGAAGCCCCACTACCGGGATGGTGGTGCAAGGAATGGTGAACGGGAAGGAGTATGACCCAGCTAGACATACCCAACAGGCATGCGGTGGAATATTCTTGGGGTTTGTGCCAAGACAGACCTCCCCAAAGCCTGGTTAGAATATCTCCATTCACTATGATTTCAAGCAAGAAGTGAAAGATCATGATGGCTTTGCGAGGGCCTTGTTTTAACCCCTGATGTAACCTGCTCCAGACCTGGTCTGTCATTCTTCATTCTATAACCCCTTGGAGGGACAAAATTAAGCAACTCCTCCAATCACAAGGACTGCTACTTGGCCTTGCCATGACCCTATATCTTAGGGGTGAGCCATCAACTGGTCCTGTCACAGACAAGCCTTGAAGATTTTCCCCTGATTGCCCTACATTTACTCACCCAGGAGAGGATGTCACTTTGAGCCTGGTCAAAACGTTGTTGGAGCTGCACCAGCTTGTTTTTGTACTGCAGGATCTCAGCTTCTTTCTCTTCCATGTACTGGTCCAGGAGCACCTTGGCTTGCTCAGACATCTCCTTGTGCCTCTGTTGTGACTGCAGCAGGTCCTTGCGTACCCTCAACAGAATCTTGTGGCGCCAGATGACTTCCTGGATCTCCTCAAACTGCAGCACAGGGCTCCTGGTGTTAGTAAGCCTCCTGCCCTCCCCTCATCACGATTGCAAGTCTCGTGCTGTTTTGCAACCTGCCCTGACCAGGGACAACACCTTTCCCAGATGAAAGACCTTCCCTTCTTGATGAGACTATTGCCCCAACTGGTTTGTGAGCATCACCACATCCCTGTATGATGACATCCCGCTGTGCCAGTCCCAGGGCTGTCACTGCCATAAGCATGGGGAGATATTGCACCTCTTCCCCAGGTAAGCAGTGCTGTGATAAAACACAACAACTGCAACTGACAGTGTCGAGTCACCTAGACATGGGAGGGGGCAGCTGAGACTGCAGGAGTATGAGTGATACATGGAGTGGTGCCTTGAGAGAGGCATCCTTGAGAGGGCACAACTTTTTTGACAACTGCCTGGATTGCCATTCCCAGGCAGCTTTTCACTTCTCCCAAACCATCAGTGCAACATGAAACAGTGACACAAAGGGGTTCCCATTCCCCTCAGCCCCATGCTTTTCCCCCTTCTAACAGTTTTTCTTTGGTTTTCTCAAGCCTTCACCTCCTTTTCTGGTTCTTTTCCCCTAACTCTGGTCCCCTTGGCTCACCTTGGTTGCAGGGGACCTCCTCCCATCCTATCTGAGGTCTCTGGGTTTGACCAAGTGTTACGATTTCCTTGGAATTGCCTATCTCCTCTAGGTTTAACACCCATGTAAGGCCCTCCCTGAGGCCATGATCTGTCTCTCTCATGTCCAAACTCACCTGAGAGATCTTCACCACATCCTCCAGGTATTTGTTGAAGATAGAATACTTCTGCACTCTGTTGCAGAGTTTCTGGTGTACATTTCTCATGGCTTCCAGTTCCTCCTTAGCTCTCAAAAGCTCACTCTCCTTAAGCATCTTCTTCTCTCTCTCTTTGCTGGCTTTGTTCAGAGCTTGGATTCGCATCTTATCATTTTCCTAGTGGTGTTTCCCCCACCAACACACACACACAGAGGGCAAGGAAAACAAGGGAAGATGGAGCTGGGTCACTTAACAGCAGTGGGAGGAGGTACCTTCACAAAGGAGAGACCAGTACTGGAGCACCCCTGGGAGTATTTTCACTCCCTGTTTAACGGGCCATCCCTCTTGCATTGACCCTTCTGTCTTGGAGACAGGCACCTGGGACGGCACTCTGATTTTCAGACCTAATGGTATCTGTCCCTGGAAGACAACTGGGTGTCAACAGTGAGGACAGGTTCTGGGGAGATGCTTGGGGCCTCCAGGAGATCACACTGGTACAGGACAACCTCTCTCCCACCCAAATCCCACCAAGGTTTTCCACATCTGTGGTACAAAACCCCATGTCCAGCCAGTCCTGTTCCTCACACCTGCAGGCTAAAGGGAGGCTTGGACAGATGTGGTGGCCCAAAATTTTCTCCCCAAGGGAGGGGACGAGGTGGTGGTGTGGCTCAGGGTCATGTCAGTTGAGCAGGTGTACCTTTAAAGTCCTCTCAGATTTCTCCATGTAGGTTTTCAGCTGAGCCTCTTTAGCGTGGAGGTCCCTCCACTGGCAGCTTATGACTTTCATCTGCTCCCTGAAGTCCTGGCAACACCAGAGTGAGCGTGACATGGCTGCCCTCATCTGGGGCCAGTCACCTGCCCGCTGCTGTCCTCCAAAAATCCACAAGCCCTCCTGACCATGCCCCAGCACCCTCCCATCTTTCTCACCTCTTGCTTCACCTCCAGGCCCTTTTGCATCTGTTCGACTTGTTTCCTCTTCGCCTGGAGGCAAAGAAATGGAGAGGGGGTGTCCTCCTCTGTCAGTCTGAGTTTTCTGTCATGGAAGTTTTCCTCGAGGTTAGACACTGGATCCAGTACCTTGGGAGGGGGGACTGGCTTGCTCTGCCCTGTCACCCCACTGTGTCCTGCGTGGGGTGACAGGGCAGAGCAACCCAACATCGTCTCAGATGCCATCTGGCAGCATGGTCTCCCCACCCCAGCAGGGATCCCACTGACAGGACAAGGGGGTGCTACTGGGGGGATAGGTCTGGGGAAGGGAGGTACAGGAGGAGCCTGAAGTGGTGGAGATAAGAGATGGGAGTTTGTCCTGGTGGGAAAGGAGGGATGGAGGAGACAGGAGAAGAGGATGGAGGGGATGGAGGCGGGTGGAGGAGCCCCCTCACCTGAGCAAGGGCAGGCAGTTCACCTTGTACTGCATGCGAAAATAGGCTGACAGGTCCTCATCACCCATGTTGGCCATCGCTCCAGCTACCAGCAGGGCCCAGAGAGTCCAGGTTCTCCCAGTGCTGCTCCTGTCCCAAGCAAGCCTAGGAGCTCACCTGCAAGCCTGAGGGCTCGGTGGTGCGCAGGAGAGGCAGCTGGGCAGGGGACGAGCCTCTGGGTGCCTCTTGCCTCCTCTTTCCCAGGACCTTCCTTGCCCCAGTTGTGCCTGTGGCCACCAGCTCTTTGTGGCCAGTTGGTGTGGAACAGTTGCTGGGGGCCGTTAGAAGATGCTCAGGCAGTTACTTGGCAACTGCAGCAGGATGATGTCCCCATGCCAGCAAGGGGGACTGACAACTGTGTCCAGGACCAGGACTCTTCAGCGCTAAAGCAAAGTGGAACAAATGCAGATTTCTTTCCCTTCCTCTCACTTTCTCTGGTTCTTCCTCTGCTAAAAATCAGCCCCTGAATCCTGGGCCCTCTGCTGTGTTGGGCAGGTATTTCAGTGCCCCAACACCTGTCTCACTGTCTCAGGGCTGAGGGCAGGAGCTCACCCCTTTTCTCCCAAAACACCAGATGGAAAGACAGTTAAACTGAGGGCACATGCTCAGGGATGCTTGATCACTGTTATCACCCATGGTTCCCTCTCTGTGTGGGACTGAGGTCTACTGTGCCCTAAAACTTAACAGATTTTTAAAAATTATTATTTATTTTATCCCCCCCGCCCCAGAATAAGGCATTTGTGCAAGGTCCATTGCCCAAAATACAGGGTGGTGTTTATGGGCCAGGTGGGAGAAAACCAACACATGATGGTGACCTTGGGGTCTGCTCCTTCTGTGGGAAATTTCACCCTCTGAGGTCAGTCTCTGGCTTCCTCACTGGCTGAACGTACAAGAGCATTACTGTGAGCTACTGAGGCTGAAACACCCCTGGCTTGGAGGAGAGAAGTCTTCATTTCTGTTACAACCCTGACTTGCATTGGGGAAATTGTTTTCAGGCAAATGTTACCCCTTGCACATTATAAACCAGTAGGACGTGGGGAAAGTCCACCAGACTCCACTGTAAACAGCACAGAGATGTCTGGTACCTGCTGTACCTGCTGCAGGGCCAGGAGCTGGGGCAGAGACTGTCTGGTGTGCTCTGTTCTGCAAGCAGAGCCGCGGAGCCATGTGTGTCATTGTCCTCTGGTGGCTGAACTGTGCTGTTGGAAATTAAAAAAAACCCTACTGTTTTGGGGAGAGCAGTCTGGGGCAGGTGCTGGGCACCAGCATCAGCACTTCAAGCAATTACAGTTCATTATCGTTATGAGTAATTGGAGACAGACGTTTCCAAGGGGAAGCACTGGCTGACTTGCCAGCCTAACTGAGAATTCCCATTGTATGACATTTTGTCATGCGAATGACAGATGGGCTCCAGGGAGCAAGTGACTTCATCACTCACCCTCCCGCTTGTTAGGCACCTGTAAAACCATAGGGGCTGCCCTGGTCCCTGTGTCGTTGCTCCTGAAGAGGTGCTGCCCTTCCACAACAAGGATAGAAAGCGCAGCCCATAATAAAATCCCTGGGGTCTTATGTTCCCCCGTAGGTATCTGTGGGGGTCTCTCCATGCTGAAGGCTCTGAGCAAAGCTACTGCTGCTTTATGAATGAAGGAGAAGTCACCACCGGGTTTTACTCTTATTGATCAGTAGAAATTGCGGCTGAGTCCAAGGAGGGTCAACCATACGGTGGGGAGCTCAGGAGGGTTTTGGAGGTCTCCCAGTACTCTTGTGCTCAGGGGAAGCCCCTTGCTGTGCCTCCTTTTTGCCTCCTGTTGGCAGTGGGGAGCTGCAGTGCTCACTGGGTTAGCACAGCAGAGAGCCAAGCTCAAATCGTGTTACTCTCAGCCATCACCAACGTCATCCCATGGATTTCCTCTGCTCTTGCCTCCACCTCCCCTGTTTTGGCAGACAGCAAAGCTGCTGGGATTGGAGATCTTTGTGTGCCCTGTCTATACAGCACCTTGTGACATTGGCTCCTTGTCATCACCACAATGCCATCATGACCAGCATAAAATACATGCACTGCAGCAAACAGGGCTGATGCCATTGTCTGAGGCCAAGAAGTCCCTAAAACTGTATTCAGGGGGGTCATCTTCTGTGTGAGACAGTGAGCTGGCTGAGGACAGGACTGTTAAGTCCAGAAGATGTGGGATGTGGTGTGAGATGCCCTGTCGTTACCAGCGTACCAGTGATGTCTGCTTAGGGTGTGGGGAAGGTGCTCTGGAGTGCGGCTCCCATGGACTCACCTTGATGGGTTTCCCACCTGGCCCATGGGGCTGAGCTTCTTCTGGAACAACCCCAGGAGAAGCCTGGACAGGGTGGCTGGGTCTGTCTTGGTACATTATTGGGGTTCTTACCTGGTCTGCTGTTGTTTTCTGAGTCCCTCCATGCTTGTACTGATGAAACTTGTATGGGCTCATGGCTTTCTGTGGTTGTCCCCAGCACGGCTGGGCTGGGGTATCACGCAGGGGTTCCCCCTGCCACTGTTTCATAGATTCATAGATTCATAGATTGGTCCAGGCCGGAAGGGACCTCCAAAGGTCATCTAGTCCGACCTCCCCGCAGTCAGCAGGGACACCCCCAACTAGACCAGGTTGCCCAGGGCCTCGTCGAGCTTCACCTTGAATATCTCAAGGGAAGGGGCCTCAACCACCTCCCTGGGCAACCTGTTCCAGTGTTCCACCACCCTCATGGTAAAGAACTTTTTCCTAATATCCAATCTAAATCTCCCCTTCTGCAACTTAAAACCATTGCCCCTCGTCCTGTCACTGCAGGCCTTTGTAAACAGACTGTCTCCAGCCTTCCTGTAGCCCCCCTCAGGTACTGGAAGGCCGCTATGAGGTCTCCCCGGAGCCTCCTTTTCTCCAAGCTGGGTGTTCCTCTGATCTCTTTCGTGTTCTCACACCCTTTCACACATTACCCAATGGTCACCTCCAAGCACATCCAGGCTCTTCTGGAGCCCTTTGTGCTTGCATTGCCCAGCCACCAGCTCTCCCCAGAAGGGCTGGGTGCTGTGGAGAGGACACCCGGCTCCAGCATCAGTATTGGAAAGATGAGTGAGGAATCAAAAGAGGGATTAGTGCCAAACAGCCACTATCCTGGGGACATGGGAGCAACCTAAACTAGCAAAGGTGATCTCAGCTCTCATGGTTGGGAGGGGAGGAGGAAGACAAAGCAGTGCTTGGAGGAGGGATGTTTAGGATGGAGGGAGGGGAAACACCGTGATGGTTGGAGAGGGAAAGATATAGGTGACCAAGTGGGTCTGAAATACACCTTGCCTGTATTTTCCCCTGAAGGTGAAAAGGTGAAATACAAAGAAACCTGAATTTTAAGTACCCAGTGATAGGCAGGTACTCTCCATGAAGCACCACGGTGCTCTGGGCATCTGCACCGGCTCCCTCCTCTGTCTTGTAGCACCCTCATGCCCACAGGATGGGCAAACCCAGCTCATGAATCACCCCAAACCACACGCTCTCCTGGCTCTTGCCTGCTTCGAAACCAACAGACCGCACGAGCAGACCTGCTTCCCGGGGTGCTGGACCCTCCTGGGCTGGTGTCTGGTGGATGGAAAACCCTGAGCTGGGATCAGTCCTCTGCCCACCCGGAGGGAAGGATGAGATCAGACCCTGCATTTCACAGCTGTGGTGAAAGTGCTTGCAGATAGCTTTTTTTTTTCCTTTTTTTTTTTTTTTTTTAATATTCCTAATCACTATTTGGTGCTTTTATCCTCACACGGAGGTTTTATCTCCGACAAACGCTTTCCTCCTCAATACACTATGCATTAAAAAAGAGTTTCTTCCTATTATGCTCTCCATGGCAACTGCATCAGCTTGCCATGAATAAATTACCTCTGACTTGACATCCCTTATTAGAATACAGAAAATGCCATTTCTGAGTCATAGCTACCCAGGAGAAACCTTTTGTGTTCATCCCTCAGGTACATCCCCCACCTTTTTACTCTTTGAAGGAAATGGCATTATTTATTTATTTTTTTCTTTTAAATCTCCTCTGCTTTTGAAGCCCCTGGAGTTGAAGGCTGATGGAAAGCTGACACAGACTTTTCCTTCTGGCCTTCAGAAGCTCCCAGCACAGTACAAAACGCATTTGGTGATAGCAGATTCCTCTGAATCTCACCAGGCTCTGTATTGGTGTGATTTTGAAGGACCAAATCTCTTCCCAGCATCTTTCCCCGGTTCTTAGGTCCCCAAGGGACAGGCTTAAGGGAGAAGATGAGCTTCTGTCCGGGCAATACAGCATGATGCTGTATCTTGGTGGGAATAGACAGCATGGGGACATTCAAACACGGTATCTTCCTTGAGTGCCCAAGGCTTTTTGGAGCTGAGGAGCAGTTCCCATATGGAACTGGGACCGTCTGGAGCTGAGGGGAGGTCTCTGCCCCACTCCAGGAGTCTGTCCAGCCTGAGATACCTCCCAATTTGCCAAAAGCCTTGAATTTTCTCTGGGATGGTGTGGACATAGCCCAGGAGAGGGAGCACTTATTAAACAAGTGTGCAGTCCCAGATGCAGTCCCCGTCCAGCCTTGTTTCCCTGCCCTGGGATAACTCCAGGCATCCTTCCTGGTGGTGGGCAAGGGTCTGGCCCTCCCATACAGCACACCCTTCCTCTGCCCTCTTGCCATCCCAGCCTGTCCCTGCGATGTGGATGCAGTTGGTGCAGGTGGCAAAGCCGGATAAATGTGCGGATCTGTAAGGGAGAAGGGGCTGGGGAGCCTGAGTCACTGCTCGGTGCCTCTCCCGCCACCCCACTTCTCCCCTTCTACCTGCTCTCTGAGCCATCCCACACAGCAGGATTTCAGCTTAACCTCCAGAAAGCCACGGCTGCTGGAGATGCCCATCTCCTCTGAGAACCTCCGTACCTCTTGGGCAGGCTGGGCTCTGCTCTGCAGAGCAGATGTTTTCCCTCTCGTGGGGTTCCCTGACACAGATTTGTCCCAACCTCTGTACCTTCACCCCAATCCTGCCCAAAGGCACCTCAGGGTTGTGGCTTGGGGGAGGAGGAAGCTCAGGCCTGGGGGCTGACGCAAGAAGCAGCAGGAGATGGAACTAAGAAGTGGTTTCCAAACACCAGACTCTCTACCTATTTGCAAACTAGCACACCCTTAAATTCACTTAGTCATCTCCAGGCACCTGGGAGATAGAACAGGCTAAGGGGAAAGCACAGGGCAGCTCTGCTCTGCCACCAGACGGCCATGCGGCCACGGGAAATCCTTCTAAAGTCTGACCTCCTGGAGGTGTGGGACTATGCGAGGCTTTTCAATCTCCATTAAACAGAAGTTTCCAGTGGAAGAACAACCACCTGAAAACTCACAGCCCCAAAGGTGAGCGTATGGGTAGTCAGGATGCAATATTTTGTGTTTGACTTTTTGCCTAGTTTTTCTCATTCTGTAAGACCTGAATCACACAAGCTTAGGGGCAGCCATCCTCAAACCGTCAGTTTTGCGGTGCCTCCTGAAATCCCGCTTCATCTTGTGGCTTTGAGCAGAGCTGCCTACTCTTCCCGCCTGTGTCAGAGGGAGAGGTTGGTCTTGGCTTCCCTGGCTGCTACGGTGGGTCTTGGTGAGCATCAGGCTCCACTCTCAGGGCGGTCAATTGTCCAGTTTCTTTCTTGCAATAAGTTATCTCTGTTCTCACTTCGCTGGGTTGGAAAAAGGAAATAGACTGGTGAGCCCACTAATGAAATAGGTGCATAGGCTTCATTCGAAAGGGTTATTCCACACCTCCCTGCCATCCCTGGTCCTTTAGCTGCTTGTTCCCATGCTGGTGTGGGTCAGCCTGTTTAGAAGAAGGATGCTTGCACATGGCAGTGAAGCAAGGAGATGGTATTTTCTGCCAGATTTCAGTGCAAGAGAACAGCAGCCTAGATATTTGGGTGAATAAGAGAAAAAGGGAACACTCTTTCCAATGGAGATCAATTCAACACAGGTATCTAGGGGTGTTTCCATTGATGTTGAGCAAATCTGTATAGCAAGTAAAAGAGATCAAAAAGGACAGTTTGCTCTTTCACGCACAGAGTGGTCCACGAATCAAAAAAATAAGGATGATGCAGCAGCAATAAGCAGCAAACTATGACTCAGTGTCCAGACATCCCTGTGGCAGCAGCAATCATTGGACCATGTTAAAACGGGCTCATTCATTTGCTGTGCGATGGGGAGGGTGCAAGAGCTGGAGGAGGAGGGGTGGGTGTGCTTCCAGCCTTCAGATATTGCCTGTTCTCCAGCTTTGAGGGGTGGTCCCCAGGCCCACACATCTGGACACAAAAGCAAAGCAGCAGGCAGACATTTTTCTCAGGAATAGTTTGCTGCTGCTTTTATACAGTCTAAACTCAAAAAAATTGCATTTCCACCAGCCACTAGAGAAGGCTCACAGATCTGCCCCAAGGCAGGGGCAGCTACCCCTTCCCAAGGGTTTCAGGGCAGCAAACTGCCCTCACCCTGTTTCAACTCAAGTTGGGATCCGGATTGTATCTACAAAGAGCACATTTAAGGATCATTATCCAATGTCATGGTAGATGTCTTGAATGGAGAAAAACTTGCCCATCCCAAGCTCCCATCTTAGCTGGTGAGAGGGATAAGCACTCCCAGTGCATAACGCACTCGATTTCTTAAGGCTGAATGAACTTCTGGAAGCTCCTGCTTCTCTCCATTGACTACCCAGGGCACCTGCCATGACCATCTCACATAGACACATCCAATTTGGCCACCTTGAGGATCCTTTCCAGGCCCTGTAACCCCTCGCTTGGCCTAGGACCTGCCTAATCACTGTATTGAGCCCAGTTGCTCAGGCTCTCCCTGGGACTGACCTGTAAACAAGAGGTTTGAGGATGCGGAGAGGAAGTCTGGCTTCTGGAGTTGTGGGCTGTCAAGCAGAAGGATACCCTGAGGGTGTGGGTAGACTCCATGGCTAGCCTTGCTGGAGACAGGTCACTACATGTGCCCAGACATCAGTCCTTGCCAGAAGTAGATGCTGAGACTTGTATTTTGGCTATGAGCTCTGCTAAGGACAGCATAATAGATTTTCATGCTCCGGTTGGACTTCCTCAGCCTTAAGAAAATGACCCCTTCCAAGAAGCCACCTGAAACCCTTGTGTGTGGAGTAGGGTCCTGGAGGCTCCAGCCACTCAGTTTGGACACCGTGATTTAACCCAGCCCACCATCTCTGAACAGCCCTCAGCAAACTCCTGCAAGCCGGCCTAAAGCTGGCCTGCCTCCAGCTTAGTGTTCTCTCCAGGCACCGCTGGAGACTTGGTCCTTGGTGGGAGCATTCGGGCTCTGGGGCTGGGGACATGGCACCAGCCCAGACAGTCAGAGTTCATTAATTACAGCAATGCAGTGTTTGCTGCACACAACACACCTCTGGGACCTCTCTCCTGGCTGGGTTTTAGCAATGGTTCTGTCATGGCTCTCAGTTTTCATGTGACAGGGACACCCAGGGGTGCCATAAGCCCAAATTTGTCTGAGTTCATCTTTTGGGGTGCAAGTGACCTCAAACTCAGAAGCATCAAATGAAGGGTTGTTTCCCAGGGGAGCTCTGACAAGCAGAGCCAGCCTTGTGGCAATGTCAGGAGGGCGCTGGAGGCAGCACATCAGCCTGAAGCTGTTCTGACACTGCCCAGCCTGGGGACAGAGACGGGGACCTGATGCCCAAGGTGTGTCTGGACAGAGTCACAGCTCCAAAGAGTCCTGCCATAAATAAATCCCCTCCCAGCTCCACAGCTCAGCTGGTTTCCAGTGCTCCAGAGTTGTTTGGAGATAACGAGCTTCCTGCACTCACATCAGTTGAAGCTGCCTCATCTGCCACAGCTGCTGGAAAGGTCTGGCCCTCCTTCTCTTCCCCATCAAGGGTTTGATTTCAGCTCCACAGGAGCTCAAATGCACAGAAGGATAATTCCAAAGCTGGAGGTCTTTAGATTTTTTGGGCTGGATTCAGTTCTCTGGTAACTAAGCAAAGCTCAAAGGCCTTTTCCAAGCACTCAGTCCTGGGTTAGTTCTTTCTCTTGGGCTTTGAAACCTCTCCTGTCAGGCCTGGTGGTAGCAGACCCCACGTATAACTCCACTGAGCCCATCAGAGGAGACCTGACAGAGGAGGCACCATGGTGGTGAACATCAGGCAGACGGCAGAGCTGCTGGGCAAGGAGAAACAAGATCCTGGTGTGGTCAGAGCCCAGGGACCATAACAGAGGGATGTCAGGATGTCTCAGCTGTGACCATTGCTCCTCAAGAGGACCAGACCTGAGAACCGTGAAGTCGCTGTGGGGAGGCTCAAATCAGCGAGGCCAAAGAGCATGGATGAAGTCCATGCCTCATGCTCCTCATACCAGGCAGAGGCCATCCCAGCCTGAAGCCACAGCAGAGCCCCCTGACCCTGGGTGCTGCGCCAAGGATGAGGCTCAGAAGCGAGATCAGCTCTGGCCTTTGGCTCGAATCACATCACCTCATCACAGATGTGCCAGGCGGGATATTTCCACAAGCTGAGAGGCTCTGTTGTGGGTCCCAGTTACTGAGGAGGGAACGTTTTTGCGCACAGCTGGGTCTTTTCTGAATGCTGACACAGCCGGCACCATGATTGCCCAGCAATACCATTTCCATGATGTTGCCTCATCCTTAGCTGCAGCGCAACATAGGTCTGACTCCATCCCACCACATGGGATACAGCCTCAGGGGAAGGCTGATGGAATGAGATGGGAGCTGCTCGCAGGCTGGGATCACCTCTGGAAAGGGGATGATCAGACGTTTATTACCCTCTGGGAGACCAAGTTTTTCACTATGAAGCCCTGTGACAAGGCAGAAGCCTTCTCAAGTCCTTTCCCACCACTCCATAGTGGTGCACCAGATACTTCCTCTCTCCTAGACACAAACAAATCCTCCTGGAATCAGTGCCAAGTGAACAACAGGAAGATTTCAGGATTAGACCTGCCCAAGTCTAGATTTGCCCAGTTTTGCTTTTGGACACTGCAGGCTCCTCTTTAGGCTGTGACCCCCACAGCACCCCCCAACACACACACACACGGCCTGGACTCGCTCTGGCTGTGCCATCCTCCCCGATGTCTCCTCCAGACCTGCATTTCACACCCTGGGTGCTTGCAACCCTGTAAAACCCCAATCCACTGATGCTACTCATGTGTTAGAGCCACACCAACTTAATTGGGAGGGAAAATACAGCCCAGAAATCCAGGAGAGAGCCCCAACAACCTCTCCTGAACCACTCCTGCAGCCTGACAGTCACTCGGGGGGGGTGGGGTGGGGCTGGATTTTGATGAATGTGATAAGCTGCCATAATCCATCCGTGACTCCTGGAGACGCAGCCTGGTCCCTCGTCCCCAGCTGCTCATTCCCAGCCCTTCACACCCCCCGTTCTGGCACAAGTGTTTGGGTAGCCCTGCCCTGGATCAGTTCAGGGAACCAACTGCCTGGAAAACACGACCAACATCAAAGACCTGTTCAAGACACTCGTGTGGATGAAAACTTGTGCCCAGGAAAGGGAGGGTATTTGAGAAATGGGGCATTGCGAGGGGATGGTGAGGGCATGGCTTCCTGGTGGCGATGCTTTACACTGATCCCCCCAGCCTGAAGAAGATCTCCCCTGAGCAGGGCTGATGTTGGGGCTGCAGTCCCCTTTGGAGATACAGGGAAGCCCAAAATGTTGATACACCTCATACCATCACTTCTTCCTTTCCATCAGGCCATCAGTCATGTGAAAAGAGGACATGAGGCTTATTTGGTGTGAACTAATCATATTAGTGTTTATAAACCATTTAATAATTCACCCTGATTTGGTCCAATATCACTCTGATGATGGGTTAATATTCCCTTCCCTTCTTCTGGCCAGGTTTGTTCCTCTCTGCCCCATCTTCATGTTCTCTCCAGCATCCCCACCGCCTCTCCCAGACCCCCCACCCTGAGCACATTGTGCATCTACACGCTCCTTTATCCCACCTCTCCTGTTCTGGCCTGTTTTCTCACACCCCTCTTTCATTAACTGTCTGGTCACATCTGGATTTTTATGAAGATTAAAGCTAAAAAAGGAAACTATCAAACTCCTCTGCATTCCTCGCATCCTCCTCTGGTTGTTCTTCTTTCCTGCTGAGCAGTGAGCTAAGGCTCTTCATCTTCCTCCCTGCAGATGCTCTTCAGTCTGCCTGTGGTGCCCTTGCACGCAGCAGCTTCTGCTTTCCCATCAACATCCTGCTTGCTTGTGTTATCCCTCAGGTTCAGCCTTGCTTATACACTCCTCTTCAATGCTCTGGTGTTCAAGGACTCGTGCAACCTTCCCACTCCTCTCCTGGCAAGTCCCGTGTTCTTCTGTGCTGCGAACATTTCCTGCAGAGCTGAGAAAGGGTCCTGCTTGGGAGCTGCCAGGCTTTCCTGCCCTCCTTGTCCTCACTGATCCCCTGCCAGGAAGGTCCCTGTGGGCTGATATCTGCTTTTTTCATTGCCATCCATAGCCCATGGCTTTTCTCCTTGTGTTTTGAATCCTCATGTTCCAGCTGCGCTACTCCTGAGATTCGCATTTTTACCTTTTCCCTGGTGAACCCAGACTCGAAGCTGAAAAGGAGTGAAGAGCTCTGATTTAAATGTGGCATCTCTTTGTTTTGCACCAAAACAAGCCTCATCCCCATGTTCTCACTCTCTGCAGGGTGTAGCACCTTCTGGTACAGAGGACGCAGGAAAGCTGTGTGCCTCCAGCTCCTCGCCACACATCCAGAAAAATGAGGAGGTGATGCCATCCCCAGGCTCTAGGAAAAATAGCAGAGGGTTTGAACAGCGAGAAGGAGATGGGCAGCCAGGGCATGCAGCCAGGGCTGGTGGGCACCTGGGGATGAGGAACCAGCACTGGTTTCCACGGCTGTCTTCTCCATCATACAGCCCTGGCTCTCAGCATCCCCCAGCATCTCACATGCTCTCTGCAGAGCTGCCAAGTGCCCTTCAGGAGGCACTGGCAGAGCAGTGCTGGTCTGCAGGGACACGCAGCTCCTCTTGCACTGGCTGCTCCAGGCTTGTGCCCTCCCAGCAGACACTGGTGTGTCACTGGAAGACCCCAAACCCCTCCATAGGTCTGTGAGACTGTGCAGAGCCTCTGAGAACAGGTCTTGAGTTCAAGCTGGCAGGCTGCAGGTTGAGGCGTGACCTGGAGGACTTTGTCCTGCCCTGAAGATGGAGAGGGAAGGTGGGCTGATGCACTATGGACCATGGAGACCAAGGGAAACACAGCTGCCCAAGCTGAGCCAGAGGATGTTTTTTGCACATAGATCTGAGGTGTCAGAGCCTGTCAGGGAAGAATGTGTTCCAGATAAAACAATTTGGATGTTTTTAACTGGTGTGAACAGGGCTCTGAGCCTGATGGATGGAGCTCAGCTGAGGGTGTCACTGGGCACTGGTGTCTTCATCTTCCTTTGGTGGAGCTGAGGAAACTGTAGGCAGAGCAGGATGCTGGTTTGATGCAGGGCTGCAGGCACTCCCTACCTTCCAGTCCCCTTCCTTCCCTTCGTTCTCTTCTGAAGTCCTCAGACCTTGCAGT
The DNA here is from genome assembly GCF_964106895.1 of Numenius arquata. Classification (NCBI taxonomy): domain Eukaryota; kingdom Metazoa; phylum Chordata; class Aves; order Charadriiformes; family Scolopacidae; genus Numenius; species Numenius arquata. The sequence continues at coordinate 11,825,047 of NC_133592.1, forward strand.
CTCCATCCAGGGACCTTGGCAGTGAAGTGGCCAGGCTGCTCCTGGGATTTGGGAATTCCCCTGGAATTTGGGCTTGCTGAGGCCAGCTCCTCTAAACAAGACTGTGCTCCACAGGTACTGGGGGTCTCTTCCCTCTCCTGGGGTTTAGGCATCCTTTGTCTCCGTCACCTTTATCTTGAACCCCTGAACCCATATTAGCAGGTGATTGCTCCAGTTATTGGCAGGTACAGCCAATAATTCCCACCCACAATATCCTTTCATCAGCTGTTAAAGATCCCACAGACCCCACAGGAGTGTCTAAAGGGGGAAGGACCTCCAGGGTGATGGTGGTGTGGGGTTTTCCTCCTGTTTAAAGACACTTGGACCAGTCTTTTTCGCAGAGCAAGTGTACAGCTGGAAGTCTATTAAGGCAGTTTTATGGGAGCTCACACTGAGCGCTCAGATTAATTAGCTGGCAGTATTGCTAATGATCTCCACTGCAATGAGTTGTGCTGGGAAATGCACAGCTCCGAGGGCTTCAGGGAAGCAGGTCTGATGACATGCTTGCTCCCCAGACAGGCTGCCTCCCCTTGCACAGACATAGCTGCCCCCTCCTCCTGGAGAGCTGCAGAGATATCTGCGACACCCCCCCCCAGGCTCTGCCAGGACCCTCCTATTTGTCTTTCCTCCATCCCACCCATCTCTTGAGGTCTTGCAGCAAGTGGCTCCAGTCCCCAAATTGTCTGGATGGACCTTCCTCACTCACTGCCCTGTAGTGCCACCAGCAAGACTAGGGATTTCCAGGACGGGCCAAACTGGACCAGGACTAGGACCTGGCTGGAGGCAGCGCAGAAGTAGGGAGTGACCATCATCCCTTGGTTTACCCATGCCTGTGCTGGACTGTGGGTCCGTGACACTGGGATGTCACCTTGGACAGTCTGTGGGCCACGAAGAGCAGACTCCCCAAAATGGGGACAGTGTCACCAAAGAGCTGGCAGTCACCAAGCTCTTCATACATTTCATTTGGTCCCCATTTCCAGCTCATGTGTCCTGTCTGGGACCAAGGACACCATCAAATCCTGGGGTAAAAACTTGGCTGACTTTAGTTTAATAGCATCGCTGGTCTGAGGCTCGCAGGCTGCTCCTTTCTTGCGTCTGAATTCACATTTGCCCTCTGTCTAGCAGAGCACCACTTCTCCCCAAGGGCCACCTTCTTGTCATAAAGGTATTTGGAAAAAAGACAAGTTTACTTTGGGCCAACTCTTTTGTGCTGCTGCCTTGGGAAAGGAAAGATGACAGGAAAGCTGAGACAGCCCCAGGAAGCAATGTGGCATGTCTGATGCTGGCTAGTGCACAGCCTCTCCCTCCCCATGGACCCCAAGGCCTGGGGCTCTGAAAGGAGCAGTCCCCAGGCTCCTAAGGAGGGGGTGAAGGTGACCAAGCCTGAATCCTGGGGACAGGAGGGCAGGGAAGGAGGGATATTTAGGAAGGGTGCTCGTACCTGCTGAGCATTTCCTGAGCAGAGGGTAACCGCAGCAAGTCTTTGGCAACTGCCCTGGTGACTGGCAAACCCCCTGCCCATCATCTTGGGCTGCTGGATGCCTTTGTAGAGCTTGTCCGAGCTCTGTGGTGTGTTTCATACTCTTCTCAGCTCCATCAGGGATCAGGGTCCCATGGGGCTAGAGCTGCGAGGATGCAGGGCCTTCGCTGGCAACTGCAGCTGCATTTCTGATCACTACACACATAAATAAACCAGGGGCCACGCTCAAAGCCCCTGGTCAGGGGCTCCCCACATCTCCTCGGCTCCTTTCCTCCTCAGCAGATCTCCACTGGGAGGATGGACGTGTCTGTGAGATACGAGCGCTTGAAATCCTGCCCAAAATCAAAATGTTTCCCATGTTAGGGAGCCAAAAGAGATGAAATGGCCAGTGCTGTCCTGGGACCAGCCAGCTCCGAGTGCTAGTGCTGAGACGGACAGAAAAAGCAAGGATGGGGGAGAAACCCAGCCTGGGTGGCGTGCTGAAGGCCACCTGGATGGAGGTGGGCCGGGGGAGGCTGGGAGGATGAACTAGCAGTGTGCCTTCTCCTCCAGGAACATCCTCTCCATCACAGCCACTTGGCACAGGAGCTGCTCTGGTCTGAGCTGGCCTGGGGACAACAGGGTTGGGAGTGCCTGTGACTCCCATCCCACGAAAAGCAAGGGGTGAGGTGGTAACCCAGACACTGCCTGTTGTGGGGAAGGGCAAATAGGTCAGTTTGCACCAGGGGTAGGTGAGGGTAGCAATGGGGGATGGATGTGCTTCAGCCTTCCCAGGACTGCTGCCACCACTCTGGTGGAGGGGGTGCTGCCCCCCTGCCATCGGGTGGACAGCAGGCAGCGATGTGCCTGCAACCCCCCCAAAGTCTTGCCATGGTCTCTCTGAGGTGGCATCTGTAGGCTGCAAGGAGTGTGGAGCTCTACATGGCCCTGGGTCACTTTATGCAGGTGCTTTTCTGTGGGACCAACTGCCCATTGTGCCCCCCACCCACTGCGAGGGGCCCTGGGCAAGCTCTCCAGGCACCATTGGAGATCTCTGTGCTGCTCAAGGAGTGCAAGGAGGTGCTATCCCCCAGCTTCCACGGAGTTCAGCATGTCCCCTGAATCACAGCAAGGAAATTCAAACTATGCACAGGGCACAAGAGTTCAGAACAAGCCCAAGTCCCCAGCCAGCCATAAACGTCTGGCCAAGATGAGGCAATGTGAAAACTAAACATTCAGGCGAGCAATGGATCCCAAGGAGCACAGCAGCTCTTGGAGACAGTATCAGCTCAGTTCTGCTTCTCCAATGAGTACTGTGGAGCACTGGGTCCAGATCTGGGCTCCCCAGTTTAAGAATGACAGGGAACTGCTGGAGAGGGTACAGCAAAGGGCTACAAAGATGATGAGGGGCCTGGAGCATCTCTCTCACAAGGAAAGGCTGAGGGACTTGGGTCTTTTTAGTCTGGAGAAGAGAAGACTGAGGAGGGATCTGATCAACGCCCATAAATACTTAAAGTGGGGGGGGTGTCAGGAGGATGGGGCCAGTCTTTTTTCAGTGGTGCCCAGGGACAGGACGAGAGGGAACAGGCACAAACTTGAACGTAAGAAGTTCCATCTAAACATGAGGAGAAACTTCTTTCCTGTGAGGGTGGCAGAGCCCTGGAAGAGGCTGCCCAGAGAGGTGGTGGAGTCTCTGTCTCTGGAGACATTCCAAACCTGCCTGGACACGTTCCTGTGGGACCTGCTCTGGGTGACCCTGCTCTGGCAGGGGGCTGGACTGGATGATCTCCAGAGGTCCCTTCCAACCCCCTGTCATTCTGTGATTCTATAATTCTGTGAGCTGCAGTCTGCGGGTATCCCATGATGGGTATCTGTAAGGTCCTGCATGGGAACTTCAGCTCCTGGGCTGGTGCAGGCAGCTGAGATCCCTCCACACCCCACAGCATCAGCTGCTCAAGGCTTGGCTAAAGCCAAGGGACAGGTAGGAGCCTGACCCAGAGCTCTGGAGGAGCCAAATATCTCCAACCATTACCAAGACCAGGACATATGAGAACCCTGGTCTTATACTGCCTGTATGTTCCTTTGGCTTTAAATTCACAGGGGTACTGGAGGGGCTATAGGAGATATATTCCCAGAACACAGGGATAGAGGCTGTCCAGGGAAAGTGCCCAGGAGTCCACAAGCAGGGGAGCGGGCTGGAGTCAGCGTCGGGGCAGAGAATGGGCAGCATGAGGTGCTCCTCACCATCCTGCTGCTTCCTGAGTGGTTTGCTCCCCATCCTGCCTCTCCCTGCTGCCTTGCTCCTGTCTCTCTGCCTTTCCTGCTATTGAGATCCCTTCCAGCTGCTCGGGATCGCCCCGGGCTTGGGGAATCTCCCTCCCATTAAAACCGTGCGGTTGTGTGCAGCCCGCAGCAGCAGGTGCCTGGGTGGAGCGACGCTGGCAGAGCCCCGATGCCGTGTCCGACCCTTCCATCCCCAGGGCCTGCTATCCTGATCCTCGTGGGAACTCCCTGCCACCCACCCATTCCCCTTCTTATTTATGTACAGCTGCTGCTCACAAATGGGCTTCCTGGGATGGAAACCTCCGGCAGCTTTTTGGAGTGGAAAAGCGTGTGAAAACCTGCCACGATGGGCTGGCTGTGAGGCAAACGCCTGTTTCTCCAAGGCTTGTTTGCTCCCTGGCTCGGGAGCTGGATCACCTGCAGCAGGAGAGAAGGGCTCTGCCTCAGCCATGGGAGCCCTGGGCTGGATGGTCACTGACCACCTCCCTGCTCCCTGTGGAGCAAAGCTCTTCCCAGGTCTCCCACTTGGCCACAGATACCAGGGTCTGGGGGACATTTGAAGCCAGAGCTCAGCCTGAACAGCACGATGGCCTGTGGTGGAGCAGGAGGCACAGCTCTGCCCATCCATGGGTCAGCTGTGCCCCTCCACCCTCTGCTTTGTGGCCGTGTCCCCTCTGCGGGATGAAGGTTCTCACAAGGAGCAAGGGGCAGTGCAAAGAGCTTGGTGGAGCCCTGTTCCCAAGCTGAGGAGCAGAGATAGGCTCAGAAACCCAGCATGAGATCCCCCCAAGCCCACTGAATTATAGAATCATAAAACAGTTGGAGTTGGAAGGGACCTTAAAGACCATCCAGTTCCACCCCCCTGCCCTGGGCAGGGACACCTCCCACCACACCAGGTTGCTCAAAGCCCCCTCCAACCTGGCCTTGAACCCCTCCAGGGATGGGGCATCCACAGCTTCTCTGGGCAACCTGGGCCAGGCTCTCACCACCCTCACAGCAAAGAATTTCTTGCCGAGATCTCATCTCAATCTCCCCTCTTTCAGTTTAAAACCCTTCCCCCTCATCCTATGGCTCCCCTCCCTGATCAAGAGTCCCTCCCTGTCTCTCCTGGACCCCCTTCAGGGACTGGAAGGGGCTCTAAGGTCTCCCTGGAGTCTTCTCTTCTCCAGGCTGAACCCCCCCAACTCTCTCAGCCTGTCCTCACAGCAGAGGGGCTCCAGCCCTCCCAGCATCTTCGTGGCCTCCTCTGGACTCACTCCAACAGGTCCATGTCCTTCTGATGTTGGGGGCTCCAGAATCCTTTAAGCAAGCCTACAAAGCTGGCCAAGGAAGGACTTGCCTAGGAACGAAGGGCAGACGAGTGCGGTTCATGTCTCACCCTGCCTTTAAATGGAGAAGTGAGACCTGCCCGGTGCTGCTGCCCGTGGTTTCCTGGCAGCCGGTCCATGTGCCGGGCTGCCTGCCTGCCCACCCGCCGGCAGCACGGCCGGGCTCACAGGTCACCCAGCGGGCAACCTTCGGCCACCCCAGGAGGCTGTGCACATACCGGGGTGGGACCCCGCACGCACAGAGGCTGCTGGAACACAAGCCAAGCCTTCCCCGAGCACACGGGCTGCCAGGGTCCACCCAGGAGGTCAGAGGCAGAAGGAGCCCAGGAATTCAGGAGAAGAATGTGTTGGTTGTTTGTTTTTTCAGTAATACGTTCTGGGTTGTGGATAAATCCTGTTTGCAAAGTGCTGAGCCTGGTGCAAGAGCCGGGAGCAACCCGCGCGTGGGCGCAGGTGGGGGAAAACCCTCTGCCCCTTCTGCTGCGCAGCGCTGGCTCCCCTGGCTCAGAAGGGAATTGCCCCAGGGACGTGTTGTGGGAGTGGGGATGGAGCCAGGAGCCCCATGGCATGCTGTCCCAGCAGGTCGCCTCGCCGGCTGGGGAACAGACCCACGGCAGGAGCTGAGTCCCATCCTACCTGAGACATCTCCCCAGCATCGCCCTCGAGACAGGGTGAAGCGCACTGGAGCCTGAGCTCCTGAGGTCACACTTTCTGCAAACTCCCACTGATTTTGGGAGATGTCTGAAGGCACGGGAGCTCCCTCCCCCATTTTCAGAGGGTGCTGAGCCAAAACACTTGCAAAACCAGCCCTGCTGGGGCTGGGATCCTGCACGGAGAGCCCCACTGCTCCCAGGCCAGTGGGAGCAGGAGGAGCCAGAAGACTAATATGTTTTTAAGTGGGGATGTTACTTTGTAAGCCTAAATCAATGGTCTCATTTCCCCAGGGACCCCAGTAGTGACATTTTCACTACGCATTTCTTGGAAGAGACCCAAAAAGCCAGGAGGACAGGAGCCAGCGCAAGGTCCGTGTGGGAAGGGGGCCAGGCTGCTGGGATGGCCCCAGCCATGTGCCACTGGGTCCCAGAGAGAAGGACAGCCCTGCCCAGCCTTGTCCTACAGCCAGGGGCACGTGGCACCACCATCCCATTGCTGGTGTCCTGGAGGGACAGCCAAAGAGAACGACCCTCCCCTTGCTGCTGAGAGGTACCTCTGTGGGGCGTGGAGGAGTCCCCATGCATCTATGGCTTCATCACAGCACATCTCAGCCTCAACAGGGCTGTGTGACATGATGGAGCAGAGAGGAGATGGCCCAGGTTCAGGATGGGGCTGCTGTGGTCCTCCCCGCACAGCAGCCGTGAGTCCATGGTAGGTTGGAAGGAGACCCGAGAGCTGGAGAAGGCAGGGGCTTCCCCGGGAATGGGAACTGCATGTTTCTCCAAAGGGGTCTCCAGGGTCACAAGAGCTGCTTTAGCCAAGGCACCCTGAATACGGACACCCACCAGGCCAGGACACCCACCTCTGCTGGAACACCCAACTGCCTGCAGCCCCTGGTAATTTCGGAGCGGGTTGGATATTCAAACTCCCTGTCCCCACTGGTCAGGGTGCGCTGGCTGCCACAGCCCCAGCAAGCCAAGGAGCAGTGTGGCTGCTGTCCCACCTGCCCATCTCCAAAATTCCCCACCACAAATGGCTGGTTTTTACTTTTACAGCTGGCTTTTCCCAAGGGACACCCAACGCGGGGTGCTGGATCCCCCCTCAGGCTGCAGCACAGGCAGCCCCGAGGGTCCCACCCCATGTGTCCCCACATCTCCTCTGCCCCATCGTGTGGAAAATCTCCTGGGGAAGACTTGGGGAGTCGTTGCTTCTTAGAAACTCTGCTCAGGGCCTTGTTCCCCTCTTTCCTCAAGCTGCCAGACCTCTCGCAATAAATCAGAGGCTTTTCCCAGCACAGCACTCCCGCTGCCAGACCACAGTGCTCCGCTTGCGCTTTTGTCTTTCCTTCCCGATTATTCCCTCCTCTTTTCTTTGCTGTGGCCTTTGCTCTGGAGTTAACCCCGCTTTTTCTCAGGGATGCATCAGCAGTGCTCTCTCAGAGCCCTGGTCCCCACATCTCCCATTGCTGCGTGTGGGTTTGCACGTCTGAGGGTGGGAAACGCAGGTGGGGACTGAAGCTGTGTCCACCGGCACAGAGGCCTGGCACCGAGTAGGCATTTCCAGGAACAGTGGCTAAATTGTCCACTTTTGGCTTCAATCCCCACGGGTTTTTCACTCATCTGGTTTTGAGGCATTGGGGGCATCCTCCACGTCCAGCCCGGTGTGCCTGGCAGCGCCGGGGCAGGGAGCCGGGGCTCTGCTCCCACTGCCAGGCAGTGCTCCTCCAGGCAGGATGGCAGGCAGGCAGGAAGGGCTGGAGGTCATTGAGGTTGTCCCACAGCTTGGTAGGAAAACAGATGATTTGGGGTACAGTCCCTGTCCCCCTCCAATTTCGCCAATGCAGCATCCAAGCAGAGTTTGTGGCTCCACAGCTCCAGATGCACAGTGCAGGTCCCAGCTCTCCTGGAGCCTGCGGTCCCCTCCCCAATGGGATGGACCCCAAGGGGTGTGTGTCACCCCAGGACACCAAGGGACAGAGCAGTCTGCGCTGAAGCACCCTATCCTGCATCCCCAGCCAGGGTCCTGGATGCCCTGCAGAGAGAGAGGGCCACAAGAACAGGCTTCTCTGGGCTCAACCACGGCTTGAAACTGTCCACCAAGTACCCAATGTGGCTCCTCTGGGACTGATGGAGGGGATTCACCCTGCTCTGAATCCTGTGTCCTCCTGGAGTCTAGAGAAACCAGGCATGGAGAAGTGGAGGGGCTGTCCCAGGTGACACTCAGGTCCACTGGTGACGAGCCAGCCTTCCCTGTGGCCCCCAGACCAGCCTGGCCTGCTGGCCAGATGCTCCTGACTGGGGACGGACAGGGCTGAGAGAGCGTCTCTGCTCCGTGCAGACACATCCGCTTGCTCAGTCTGCGGGGAGGGGATTTACCTCCGAGTTTCCATGCTGGTAGGAAGAGACTTCATCTGAAATAGTGCAGGTAGAAATCCTTACTGAGGGTGGCATCCTCACCCAGAACCTGCCCCAGCACCGCGGTGCATGAGACAGCAGAGGAAATATTTGCTCCTGGCGCATTGCGTTGGGGAAAGTGCACGGGTCAGCTCAGGTGAGGACTCGGTCATGCCCAGACACTCCCTGCTCCAGAGGTTCATCACTGGAGAGAGAAACCAAAGAGTCAGAAGGAGGATCACTGTAGCTCATGGGCCACAAGAGGAAAACTTGGAACTAAAAGCTCCCTCCATTTGCTCAGAGCCCACCATGCCCCTCCAAAAGCTGCGCTGTGTTATCAGCGAAGCAGTGCAGATAAGAAAATACGGTTGGCCCCAGCAGTTTCTCTGGAGGACAGCAGCTTTGCAAAGCAAAGTTTGGCCGTGAGGGCTCTACCAGCCACGCTTTGCTCCCACCAGGAGCTCTTCCCAATATCTGCCTGGGTTTGTGATGAAGGAAGACAAAGAAATCAAAACAGAAGCAAAACAGTCTGCTCTTCAAGGTTCCTCCCTCGTGAGGGACGGGAGAGAGACGTCTCTTGGCCCTGCATTTCATTTTCCCCCCTTGGGAAGGGCTCTGACACAGTGTGACAGAAACCAGAGCAGCCCCGAGTCCTGCACGGGTGGGTGGGAGTGGGCTCCTTGCTCACTCTGCCCCAGCTCCGTGCCGGCAAATAGGCACTGCTCTCAGCAGAGGGGAGGATTTGGCTCTCCCATCCCGTGGACCATTAATATCCCAGCTGGGGAGGTGACTCGTATGTGCCCTGGGCTTGCATGCCTTCTCCTCTTGCAGTGGGTCAACTCAACCTGGGCAGTCTGACCCAGCTCCCACCCCAGCAGTTGACGTGTCCATGAGTGGATCTGGTACCCCCTTCCCCGTCTCCTGGGGCTGCAGGAGAAATGCCCATCAGCATTTCTGAGGCAGCTGACAAAAAAAGGACACCCCCCCACACACACCTCACCCTGCCCAGGGCCTCTCCCTTGCTGCAGCTCTGCAATTTGAACGAAGCCCAGGTGGCAACAGCCCAAGAAACACAGACACCTCGAGGGAGACACAACACGAGGGGCCCTGCGCAGCGAGTTGGTGGACACGGCGGTGAGCCCCTGCAGCAGAGAGGGGAAAATCCGCCGCAGGCTCCAAAACAGCTTCAGATTCTTGGAAAGCTGGCAAGATGGGAAAGGAAAAGGAGATGCAGGCGAATAGGGAGTGCTGGGTTTCTTGCTATTAAATAGCAAGCAAAGCAAAGCAGTCAGTGTTTCCATTCCGCTCGGTGTCCTGCTCATTTGGCCCGGCTTTTCATCGCAAACTGGGATGAAAATAGGACTTCTTTGCTGCAAGACTTCTCACACTTCTCCATTTAGAGAAAAGTGTTGAGACTCACAGATGCTGAACTGGTTAAAAGCAAACCATCCCTGACACCCTTCCTCAGAGAAGGTGGCTCCTGCGTGGTGTGTGCCGTGGTCCCATCCCACTTCTCTGCACTCCAGTGTTTCCCAAGAGACTCCACACGTGTAATTGAGGAAGACTGGAGAGCATCAAGAGAGGGAATTAATTGTTCCCTTTCTATATGGCACTTGTGGGGACACTTCTGAATTAGCTGTGTCCAATTTTGGGGCCCCCAGTACAGGCACAACACTGACAAACTGGAGAGAGCCGAGTGGTGAGGCTCTGAGATGGTTGGGTACCCGAAGCACAGGACATACGAGGAGAGGCTGAGAAAGCTGGGTTTCTTTAACCTGGAGAAGGTGAAGGGGTGTCATGCTGAGGGGGATTTTTTGTTAAATCTCATCAGAATTTCCCTGCACTTCTGAAAAGGACCATCACTGTTGTCTCTATGGCCTCCCATTAGGGATTTGAAGACAGATGGTTACCAGACACCCCCTTGGAGGCTGAGGGATCTCCATCCTTGGAGGTACCCTGATCACAGTCCTCAGCTAACTGATCTATGTTGGCCCTGCTCGGAGCAGGGGTTGGACCAGAGACCTCCAGAGGTGCCTCTGAACCTCAGAGACTGTATTTTGAGAGTACCAGCCTTGCTCAGGGGAGCGCCAAGAGGACTTGTCTCTCCTACTGACTTCTGTGGCTTGTGAACCTCACAGAGGCCAGAACTCATAGGTGGCACAGCATGGAGTCCTCTCTGGGAGCTTCCCACCAACAGCCTTTGGGTGGAAGAGTCCAGACTGATGCCACCTCGCCTGGAGATTTGGGCCGTGACTCCATGGTTGTCATATCTGGCTACTCAGAGCCACAGCCCCAGACCAGATCCTGGTCTTGAGACTAGAAGAACAGTTGCATTTTTTCCCATGACTCATCCTAGAGAAAAGGGACCAGCACCCAGGAGTCCCATTTAGTGAAGTGTCCTTGATGCTGGGCCACAGCCAAGCCCTCCCTCAGTTTCCCAACAGCTTTGCCTTGTGCGTTTGCAGCTGCTCTTTGGTGTCTGTGCTGCACGGTGGCTTGTTTAAGCAAAGAAAGGGAGTGTTTCCATCTGGCCTTGCCAGAAGGTTGTCCTCAAGGCAGAAAAGGGGTTAAACCTGGCTTTTATCTGCTTCCTAATCATGGTCTTTAACCAGAAGACATGGCAACACTCAACTCCAGGGGTCCAAGTCATGGGGGACAGACAAGGAAAGGACAGAGACTCAACAAGGGTGGGCGCTAAATACAGTCACATCCTCCCGTCCCACTCACAAGGGGGATCTTCCTGCCTACCTGCAGAGCACCACGTCCTCCACCAGCTCCGCAGGGCCCCGTCCCTCCCCGGGAGGGCTCGCGTCATGCCACAGGGCAGCCAAGCCTGCACCAGCCTTTGAGCTTGGCTTTCCTCCCTGGAGCTGCAGCGCCGGAGCGGCTGCAGATGGGCACTAACCCCTGGAGAGGGTGAGACGGTCACTGCCCGGACACGTCCCCGCTCGCTGGAGGTCAGTTGCTGTCTGCGACGGCAGAAGCGGAGCCCCATCGCACAGACTCGTGGTAGGAACAGCTTCCAGCCAGTAAATGGCTGTTGCAGATGTAGGGAGACAGGAAACATCTGCATTGTCATAGCTGGCGGGTCCTCCCTAAACACAGGATACGTTTATTAAACAGCCCATTTCCCTTCCCCGCCTGATGGTGGGCGCCAAGTCAGCCTTCACTCAGGTGGGACCAGCGGAGCTCCACAGGCTCCCCTCCAGCCTTGCACCTTGGGGCCACACACGCCTTGGCCACAGGGGTCTGGTGGGGGGCAGCCCCACGCCGGGACCGGCACCCCACCGTGCTGCTGGGGATGCTGGGGTTCAGGGTGCTCCCGATGCACCAACTCTCAGCCCTGGAACACCCCAAATTGGGCAAGGTTGGGCTCTGCAGCTGATTCTTTCCACGGGGGACGTGGTTGTTAATGCACGGTGAGGGGACAGATGGACAGAGGTCCCCACTGCTTCTACATGGCCAGTGGGCAGAGGCCTCACCTTTGGTGTCCCACAATACAGAAACCCCTGCACAGGCTGTTTTGTGTGGTCATTCACCAAGGAGACAGCAAATGCCGGTACAACCTCCCTGGAAATGCCATGCCAGAAAAAGGCATCGCATTTGCTTTCTTCTTTAGTGTCCTGGTTTGAGGTCTCGCTTTTACTCTGCAAGGGAGTAGAAAATTATTCCAACATGGAGCACCACCACAGTTCCAGCAAATGTCTCTTTTTTCCCCCAAAGACAGTTGCTGCTATCAATAATACCATCTGGGAGTCAGTCTGAGAGGGAGATTTGCTTATGGAAATTTCATGGTGAAGGGGAAACGGGATAAGGGAGGTGAACAGGAAAGTTTCACCGAACACGTCACGTTTCGGACTCTGCTTTCCCCAGTGTTCCTGAAAGCTCAGGTAAATGGTAAAGGTAAATGGTCACCCTGCCAGCGTGGTACCATCCTCTGGGTCGGGTTTCCCCATCACGGCTCAGCACAAGCCCTCTTAGCAGTCCCTGAACATGCTCCACATCTGAACTCCCGATCCCGGACAGTTTGTCCCCAGAGGAGCCATGCAGCAGAGGAGCGACTGCACGGTGCATGCAGTTCACCTTCTTTGGAGATAAATGGAGGACTCTGGGTGCTAAACTAAATTAACCTTGAAAAATTCATGTCACAACTGACTGCAGCAATTAGTTGCTTTTAATGAGCTGCTTCACCCAGGCTGATGTGTGAAGGTCCTGGAGGAAATCAGTATCTACCGCACATGCCCCTGACTGCTGATGGCTGATAGGAACTGGCAGCCACCTCCCAGCCGCTTCCCAGGGAGAAATTCCCACATTTGTGGCTCCGGTTTTCTGCATGCAGGTTTGTAAGCCCAAGTGCTTAGATGAAGGCTCCTGAGCCCAACGCTTTGCTGATGTGCCAGCGATTTTCAGGAGAACAGAAAAGATAGACTTTTCTAACAGGTATTGGAGAAGGACAAAGCATAACAATCTTTTAATGTCAAATCCCCAGGAAAAGAGCAAAGAAATAGTGTTGGAGCTGCGGATCCCCAGGGATGTGCAATGGCTCCCTGGCTCTGCTGCAGTGCTGACCACGTCTGAGGAGGGTTGAGCCCTCCAGACAGGACGCAGCCCTGCAGGATCCAGTGCTGTGACCCTCCAAGGGACTTCGAAGGAAGGGGAGTGTAGCCCCGATGTGGGCTGGCTCAGAGCCGGCTCCCTGCCCTCTGCACAGCAGGGTCTGCCACTGCTTTTCTCACCCCAGAGAAGCTGTGGCTGCCCCATCCCTGGAGGGGTTCAAGGCCAGGTTGGATGGGGCTTGGAGCAACCTGGTCTGGTGGGAGGTGTCCCTGCCCAGGGCAGGGGGTGGGACTGGATGGTCTTTAAGGCCCCTCCCAACCTGAACCATTCTATGATCTCTCATTTTAACTTCTAAAGAGCTACCAGAGACCCCGCAGCAGAGGCTGGGACCTCTCTAGCCCATCCTTCAGCCTCCTGGGACCCTTGCTGGCTGCACCCCAGCTGCTCTTGGCCCTTGGCTCCTGCTAAGGTGGGTTGGCTTCCTCAGGATGTCCCGTTCCATTCTGCCCTGTGGTCTCTGCCCTCTTGGAAGGTCCCTCTCCGCCAGCCAGCCAAGCTTGTGTTGCTGAAACAAAGCAGCAGCCTTGATCCCAGAGGTACGGAGAGACACCAGGCACTGCTGGCTCTATATGGAGAGCCTTGCAGAAGACACACTCCGAACTTGTTGCCCTTGTTCCCATCCCCGTGCTCCTGCTTGTGCCCCAGCAAGAGGAATGCAAAGCACAGGCAGACATTGGGGACTTGCAATGGTTTGGGGTTGCTAGGGGATGCCAGGCTGTCCTGCCACCCTCCCAGGTGGGACACCACATCAGCAGGCTGCAACCACCTCTGATGATCCTCCTTCCCGCGAGGAGCTGGTGCCACCACATCTCCTTCTCTGGAGGAATTCACAAGCCCCTGCAGCCCTGGTGTTGCTCTGTGGTGAGTCTAAATCCACTTGCAGGCTGCAGAGCAGCTGAAACGGATGCTGGACCAGATGTTTGGCTCATCTTCCCCTGCCTGGGTCTGCAGTTCATTGCTCCCATGCTGCATCTCCCTGCCTGCGCCACCCCTGCGTCCCATCAGGGCCCCCCCGCCACCCCCCTGAAGGCAGTCGCTGTTTCCCGCTGCCTCCCTTGGAGGCAGAGCTCCTCCGAATCAAATCCCACATCCAAACACGCCTTGACTCCGGAGGGCTCCTGTCCCTGACGCTTGTCCTGGCACTTTGCTCTGCTCTCAGCCCCGATGCTGGTCAGGTGCCAGCGTGGCTCCGTGCCTGTCACCCATCTGCAGGATTTGCTGTCACAAAAACACCGCATAATCCCAAACCTTGCATTTTGCTGTTTGGCGGCCCAAGTTAGAACAAAGGGATTTCTTGAGATGCCTCTGATTCTTTCCCTGGGTCTCCCTTCTCCCTGTGGCCTGAAGTAAATGCTAACACATCTAATGTGCATTTCTTTCAGCTTTAACCTCTCTCGTGTATGCCCTTGATTTAGGAGAAAGGCTCCCAATTTTCTGTTTGAAAAGCTATAACCGCATAAAACATGTCCTGTACCAAAAGTTCAAAACAGATTAATATTTACTCATTAACCACTGGAAGAACACCAATGTTTTATTTTCTTTTCCCTAGTGCAGTTTGCTCAGCTCCGAGAAGTCCCTGCTCTGCCCTTACACCCAGGGTGGTGCCTACAGAGAGCTCAAACCCCATCTATTCCTACCGGGCACCCCATAAACAGTGGGTGCTGCGTGGGGATAAGGTCTTTAGACACAGCTTTTCAGGGTGCAAATGGCCTCATCCTGCAACCTCCCCGGTGGTGTCCATCCACAGGTTTCAGGAGGTCACTGCAGACGAAGCAGAGGACACAGCCCCAGGGCAAAAGTACCACGTGCTTGTTCTAAAATCACGCTGTCGCTGCCATCTATAAACTTGGAAGCAGTGCCATCAAAACCAGATTCCTCCAGCGTGGGGCAAACCTGGATGTAATTGAGCCTTGGAATCTGCTGCAGCGTCCAATTTTCGTGCCAGAAGTGTCAAAGGAACAAGAAAAGCTGTGGCAGGATGTTGTATGTTTTTGCTGTGATTCAGCAAAGCCGCATGAAAAAAAAAAAAATAAAAAAAAATCTGTGCAACGATTTGGAATGGACCAAGCCAGAATCCAGCCCGCTTGTTTTTCAAAAGCTTTGTCATTTCCTGGACAGTATCATTAAAGAGGGGTTGAAGCGTTCAAAACCTGCACCAAATGTGGTAGATTTTGCAACGCTGCCTGGGGCTCTTTCTGAGTTTGCACGTGCTTCGCAAGCAGAGCGCTCTGAAAAAAAGACAAATCCTTCTAGGTCTGGCGTTATTTTCCAGGAGCTGCTCGCCCATCCCACCACTTCCCCAGCACATACCTGCCTGGTTGGTGCTACCTCAGCTGCTCACAGCGGCTGAACACAAAAGGGAAGCCACGAAGGCTGGAGCACCCTGGTCTGAAAATTACTGTTGTCCCTCATGAAGCGTTGGAGACATCTCAGCTCCTGTGCCTTGATAACCCCAGACCTGCAGGTCTCCTCCTTCCACCCTGCTCCTGGACTAGAAATGAGCAAATCAAGTCTTGATCGAGACTTGGTCCAGCACATCTTCCCTGAAGTTTTGACTTGCCTTAAGTCTAGGGAGGATCCTGGACTGGTGGAGACCTGCTGGTGACACAGCTGAGTGGCTTATGCGTGTAGACACCTGAGGAATGGCTCCTCAAAAAACCCAACACTTTCCCCATATCCACGTGGTGTGAGAGCCTGGCTTGGGGGCTGGGGCTCCTCTCCATACCAGGTACTGCTGCTCCAGGCTGCAAAGCCCTCCTCCTTCCTCCTGGGGTGCAGCTCTCGAGGTGGGGACCCCCATGTCCCACCCCCGTGTACAGAGAGAGCACTTTGACTCCTGCAGTCCCACCAGCCGCACCGCTCAGAGCCCTGCTCGTCTCCTCTGCTGCATTTCAGGACCCTGCTCGCACCTCAAATAACCGTGGTATGTGATTTTTTTTTTCCTAATTTTATTTTATATGGCTCTTCAGTGCCTGGCAACGGGGCTGAGCTCACGCTGAAGACTTTCTCGTGATGGTAGCCCAAGTGTGGGTCTCTCTCTCTCCTTTCCCAGATTTTCTTGCAAGAATAAAACATTTTTGACACTTTAATGTCTCTGTTGAGGCCGGTAGGAAGTGGTCACCATATTCTAGCTGACTAGAGGCAGGCACAGAGACGGCAGATTAGTTTAAGCCTCTGTGATAATAGTATCTTTTGCAAACATTTACAAATAACTCTCCCTTACTCAAGTTTTTTTCTGGATCTTGTATCTTTATACCACAAAAATAATAATAATAGTGATAATTTGGGCCCTTTATGACAATAAATATGGATTTATTAATGGTTTAGACTCTAAGCTCCTTGGGGCAGAGTGTGTTTCTTATTCAGGGAGTTTAGGACCAGGAAAAGCCAATAAGTCCCTTTGTTTGACCTCCCATGTATAATCATTTTGGTCCTGTATTGAGCTTGCAGCTCTTCTAATGACAAAATCACACCCTCAGCGAGGTATTCGGAGGTGGGGACACCACGAGATGGAGCATCTGCCCTTCCTCCAGCTGGTTGTGCCTCACTGTAGCCACCCAAACCCCGTGTCCCCTTTCTACTGGGGCTTCAGCTCGGCCCGTTTCTCCCAGGGGTGCCCTTCTCCAGGGCTCCTGCTGCCCTGTGGCCCAGTGACAAGAGATAACGTGTTAATGACACGGAACTCATCATCAGTGGCTGCCTCTGGGTACTGCCCCCAGACCTTCACCCTCCTCCAGCCACCACGGGTCCAGCCCTGCTGGAGGTATGAGGAGCATCCAGCCAGGACGGGAGCGACCCAGGGAGGCGGGTGTCTGCCTGACTACACCCCGTGACTCAGGATCTTGCACCACCTCAACTGATACAACAGGGAGACCCAGAGGTGAATCTCGGGTGAATTCCTCCCACAGCAGTTTTGGCCCGTGCTGGAGACCCGCCGTCTCTGTCCATCCTGTGTGAATCCCTCCTGAGCAGGCTCTTGCTCTTACTTCGCCCCAGGCTCTCCCACCTGCGTTTCTGGTTGGGGTGGCCCCTCCTCAGGCACCTGAGACACCCTGCTCTAGTCTAGACAGCTTCAGCTATACATACAAGTCAATTTGCCCTGGGATTATCCAAAGACATTGACCCCAAGCCTCCTGGCAGCCTGGATGTCCTTAAGACCTCTTGTCTGCCCAGTGCTCCCTGGGATCTCCCAAGGGCAGGCAGCTCCACAACACGCTTCTCCCTCTTCACCGCAGGTCCCAGTCTGCCTTTCTGAAGGTCACCCATCCATCAGGATCTCATCTGCTTTGTGTGTCTATGTGATCCGGCTCCCTGCTTTCCAGTGTGGGCTCCTTCTCTGCCCATATCATCAGAGGGACCAGGGCTGTGAAGGTCCTTGGCTGCTTGCAGATGAGGAAAGCTTAGACCTGGCCAGGAGGAGAGCAGAGGGGGCTGGAAACAGAGTTGGCAACCAGACAAAGCTTTGGCTCCTGGGGCACCACAGGGCTTAGGTGCCATTTAGCTCCCCACAGGGCTCGGGAGGCTGTGAGCATTGCCAGGCTCTGCCGAAGCCGATTTCTCTCCAGACACCAAGGAAAGCCTGGAAGGGGGAAACACCTAACACCCCACAGCTCCAGGGCCAGTGTCCCTGCTGTCTCCACTGCCACCAGGTATGGGATGCAGCCTGCCATCCTGGCCACGGTGAGTGGTGAACGGGATGGGATGGACTCTGCCCAGACACAGGAACAAGCCAAGGGGCTCTGGTAGTGCCTGGGTTACACAGCCTGGAGATAAGCCCCCTCTGGTATGCGAACCCTCACACCATGTGTGCCCCATCAGCGTCTCCTCCTTGGTGCCTGCAGAGCCCAAGCACATTCTTCAGGATTTAGTCATCCTGATGGTGGTGGTGGTGGGGGCGACAGGTTCCCAGGGCAGTGAGGGAGCGAGGAGAGGGAGAGGAGAGGAGAGGAGAGGAGAGGAGAGGAGAGGAGAGGAGAGGAGAGGAGAGGAGAGGAGAGGAGAGGAGAGGAGAGGAGAGGAGAGGAGAGGAGAGGAGAGGAGAGGAGAGGAGAGGAGAGGAGAGGAGAGGAGAGGAGAGGAGAGGAGAGGAGAGGAGAGGATGACTGCGATGGGAGCAGGGGAGCCAAACAGTTTCAGGCACTCTGCATGGCCCCGGTTGGGTTATTTATAAGGGCTGAGGTCAGGATCTCTGGATCGAACACACTAATTTTTGCTGCATGCGCTAACGGATCCAGGGCTCCAGGGCCCTGAGATCAACTTCCAAATACAGCCTGGTCCCCGGAGGCACCGAGCCACCCCACCAGCCCGGGCTCACAACCTCCTGCTTGCCGGGGCTCGTACACAAAGAGGCCTTAGAGACAGCGCTGGATTAGACCAGCTCAGAGGGCAGCAGGACAGGAGCCAGGACCTCGGCCCCAACTGCCCTATTCTCAGCCCCAGCAGGATCCTGCCTGCAGGGATGGAAATCCCATTCCCCAAATTTTCTCAACGGTTCCTTTGCTGGAGGAGGGGAAAGGAGATCTGCCATCCCTTCAACCCAGTTGGGACTTGGTCATTTGTGAAGGAGCAGCTATCCATCACCTTCCCTTGCGCGAAAGGCTCTCCCTGCCCTCCTCCAGGCCAGGTTCCTGCAATCCCACCTTGGAGGCATCAGGGCTGGGGTCTGAACCAGCCTCCCCCAGCACCACTGCGGCTCCGGGTGCATCCCCTCAGCGAATCCTGAATACACCAGGCAGAGAAACTCCCTGCTCCCACTTGCCCAGCCATTTGCTCTGCCCAGGAAAAGGCAGGTGTGGGGTGAGATGAAGCAGAACACAAACATTGCGTTCATGCCGGCTGGACCTAATCAAAAGCTGATGCTGCACAGCCCGGCCAGCAAACATTGCTGGGGATCTGTGGGAAAAATGGGATCCACATGGCAATTCGCACTCCAGCTGCCGCCTTATCTCCTGGAAGTGTTATCTCATGCAAACTTGAGCTGGAGCTATTTTATTTTCAGCTGAGTAAAAATGTGTCAGTTTTATATTTATATATTAGGCCACAATCCCATGGGAAATTAATTTGCCCAACAGCAGAAATTCTGTCATCGCACGCATCAGCCAGTCTGGGAATGGGGATCTCCAGACCAGGGCCCTGAAATCAGGGGAATGGCTTAAAATAATAACCACGGGAGGATGCGGGAGACTGAGCAAATTAGAAGAGTTCATTCGCAACTGCAAATGTATTTAGGGGGCATTTCATGGTTGATATACATGTAGAACCAGAGGCTTGGTGTGACTCCAGTCTCAGTGGGTTCACCCCATGGGGAGGAACAGGCTCAGCCCACACACGCTGTGGGATGGAGAGGAACCACTCTGGCCGAGGTGACCCCTGTGCTGCTCCCATCCCAGTAGCACCAGCCCAGCGGGGTGTCTGACTAACCCCTTCCAGTCAACTGGGTGTCCCTGCAGAAACAGGGCAGGGGACTGTGATCTGGATCCTGGACATCACCCCATCCCTGCCACTTAGAATCATATAATGGCTCGGGTTGGAAGGGACCTTAAAGACCATCCAGTCCCACCCCCTGCCCTGGGCAGGGACACCTCCCACCAGACCAGGTCACTCAAAGCCCTGTCCAACCTGGCCTTGAACCCCTCCAGGCATGGGGCAGCCACAGCTTCTCTGGGCAACCTGGGCCAGGCTCTCACCACCCTCACAGCAGAGAATTTCTTCCTAATGTCTAATCTAAATCTTCCCCCTTCCAGTTTGAAGCCATTACCCCTTGTCCTATCACTATGTGCCCTTGTAAAACGTCCCTCCCCATCTCTCCTGGAGCCCCTTTAGGGACTGGAAGGGGCTCTAAGGTCTCCCTGGAGCCTTCTCTTCTCCAGGCTGAACTCTCTCAGCCTGTGCTCATAGGAGAGGTGCTCCAATCCTCTGATCATCTTCATGGCCTTCTCTGCAGCACAACAGCTCTGGGTTCCTGTAGTGCACCAGGGAGTGCCCCGAGGAGACCCCCAGCTGTGCAGACCGGGGTGCTTGGTGATCCCAGGGGTGCAAGGCAGAAGCAGAGCCAAGCCCTCACCTCCATGGGGTGCTTTGGAGGGCACCTTGCCTGGCAGCTCTGTGCTGGGGCTGGGATGAACCTGGCCCAAAATCTTCCCTCCCCTGGTCAATGTCACGCAGCACCGGGTGCAGGGCATCTCCAGCCCAGTGGCACCATCCCAGGCCTCCAGTATGGGGACTGGGAAGTGGTCAGGGGATTGGAAAGTGGTCCAGGGACTGTGCCCCTCTGAATTGGGGAGGCTGTGCTGGCTCTGGCCCCTCTCCCTGCACCCTGCAGATCCCCACGGGCTGACGCACGCGTCCAGGGAGCCTGTCCAAGTCAGGGGGTGTCAAACCCTGGCCATGGAGC